>NC_137590.1:36145245-36745245 GCF_963210335.1 Falco punctatus | reverse complement strand
GGGCGGGGGAGACCTGCAGAGCTCATGGAGTGGCTGGGAACCAGGTCCAGAAAGGACACTGAGTTACCACTTTGCCTATTTTTGCCAGAGTAATTCGTAGCGAAGGTTGGTCTCCTCAATGCAATGTTTTCTCCCCTTAGGCGATTTTTCACTGAGTTGTGATGCAGAGGCCATAGAGAGGGAGAAGCAGGAAGAAAACAAAAGAAGAAAAAGGAAAAACTAAAGAGGCATAACCTTCTAGGTCCTGCAAGCACTGCAAAGTTTGGGACCCATTTCTCTCACACCAAGGGAGCCTTTTCTCTTTCCAAACAGGATCGAGATGGGAGCAGAAAGTGGGAGCAAGATGCGAGCGCATCATGGCAGTGTGGGCACGGTCCTCTGCAGCACCCCAGCACCGCTGGTCCCCATGCAGTCGGGGTGACAGGGGCACCTTATGGCTGAGGGAGTGGCAACGTGTCTCCCTTGCAGGGCAGGAGGCAGAGCAGCCCCACAGCCTCTGGCTTGTAGCCCTGGGCAGTGGCAATGAGTGATGGCTCCTGCAGCCTCTGGGGCTTGAAATAGTGATCCCAGAGCTTGGGAGATGGCAGAGGCCACAGAGCGCCTGCTGCCCTCTGATTTTCTGGGCATCACTAATTAAATAGGGGGTGCTTCCTCCAGCTACCGCCCATCACCGCTGCAGAGGAAGGCAAGCCCTTGCCTGGCACCCTTGAGCAGTGATGGAGCATTGCTGCTGGATTGCAAAGCTGCATTTCTGACCACCTCTTCCCCTGACTCCCAGCTTTCCAGTGAGCTGCCACTACTTAAACAGCAGGCGACAGCCTTTGAGGTGTGCCCAGGACGGCAGAGGGACCCGGAGGGTGCCGGCCATTCTCAGCACTGGGGCTGTGCAGGCACCTGCAAGTCCTGCCACTGCCCTCCCCGGGGGGGTGCCCGGATGCTCCCCACCTTCTCCCTCTCTCCCAGGGCGAGCCCTCCTGTCTCAGGACCTCTCTGTCCCATAAAGTCCCTCCACTCACTTCGGCTGACTCTTCAAATCAGAGCAGGGAGGAGAATGTTACCAGCCTGTACCTTGAGTTCCTCCAGAAAAAATAGCCAGCAAGCCTCAAGCAACTGTCTAGTGAGGCTATCTTGAAAAAAAAGCTTGAAAATGGGAATTTTCCTGGGTTTTGGTGTTTTTTATTCCATTTAAGACTAGGAAGGAGAACACAGCCATCCCTGTGCCCTGGCTTTTGGACGACATCCTTGCAACTGGGGCACTGCTGAGGAAGGATGGGGAGCGGATGCTGTGGAGGATGAGGTCAAGGGAGGACCCCCCCAGGTCCCCTGGGCACAGAGCTGCCAGGCAGCTCTGTCCTCATTCATCACACATCTCTGCATCCCCAGGTGCTCCAGGGGGACAGAACTGATCTCAGCGAGGGGGGCACCCACCGGGTCCTAGGCGATAGCTAGGGACCTCAGCAGCAAGTGGAGGAGAAGTATGCCTGCCCTCTCATCTGCCTCCCTTTGTCATGCTAATGAAGAATTTCGATTTTTCTTTTGAAGTCTCTCTCCTCCAGCCTCAAACAATCTGCCTCCTCATCTTGTCCCCCCTCTCCCACCACCTGAGCTTTTCAAGCTTGGCTTCTTGAACCATGCCCAGCTCTGCACCACCAGCCGGGAGCTGGCAGATCCCTCCTGCTGCCTCCTTTGCACTGCTATCAGGATCAACCTGTTCAATTAGTGGTGCCCCAGGCACTGCGGGTTCCAGCTTTCTCTTTCTGCTTCATTTAATTTGAACACACGCACCTCTCCTCCCTCCTCCTCCCTGCTCGCTCTGAGGCCCCGGGCTCTGCACTGTGAAAGGTGCAAGGCAGGGCATCACTTACACACCTGGAATATGTTACAACAAGCCCAACAGCCTTTTACAAGGAAGTCTCAGGCCCAGCCGATGAGTTAGAAAGTCCTTTGCAAAGCCGCCTTTCTTGGGTAAAGAAAATGCGCAGCTACAACCCAACCACTGCTTTCCATTGCTCCTTGGGGGATTGGTTTTCTGCCCTGCTTTCTTCTTTTTTTGGTGGGGTTTAACATTCCCCCGTGCACACGTGGCGAGCCAGCCAGCCATGCATGTACACAAACAACATACGCGCCGAAGGACGGATTAACTGAAACTGCTCACTGGCTTTTTTCCTGGTTTCCAAAGGAAGCTGCTATTGAAACACCAGTTGCTTGCCTGGTTGTGGAGAACCTTCTAGTGGGCACCTCTCTTGCCCCATCCTGGCACTGGCATGGAGATGCCTGAAGAAGATGCAGGATGGCTACTCAAAAGTGTGAGTCCAGCTTGGCCAACTGTCCTACCGCAGGGTTAAAGCCTCTGCCTGTGGGGTGCAGCCCGGGGGAGGCCTATGGTCCTGCTGAAGGTGGAGGGAGCTCCCTGAAAAGCTGCACAACATCAACAGCTTCTCCTCACAGAAAACACCTGCCCCTGACAGCCGTGCAAAGACGCAAACAGGCAGATACACGCACTGTGTATATGTAATGTACCTCCCCTGGCATCGCTGGGCAGAGCAGCAGACCCCATGCTGTAGGCATGGTCCCTGTCCCCGTCGCACAAGGCTACAGCAGCGGCTGGGTCTCGCCGTTTCCCCCTGTGTGTTTGCATGGGCAGCACTACCAGGGCTGACACAGCTTCTCCTCTGCCCTGCTGTGACCAGCCGAGGATGTGGGAGCTGTGACATGGCAGCTGCCTGCCTTGTTGCTCTCTCCTCCAGCTGTTACAGCTGCCTTCCTCAATGAGAACCAACATCTTGGTCTGAAAATGAACCTATCTGCTGAGCAGAAAATATTTCTGCATTGCAACTGGCCTGTTTCGAAGCTCAGCTCTCTGCAAAAAGAGGGTGAGGATTGCAGGAGTAAGGCTACATAAATGACGGGCAGGCACCGCTAGTTCTGGCGCGAGGAGGGATGCTGTGGCTACGCGCAGTGTGCTGGAGCCGTGCTGCTCTCACTGGGGGCGATCTGGTGGTAGCGGGGGAAGCACCGTGTGCTTTGCAGGAGCAACGCAACCTGACAAGCAGCACGCTGCTGCCAGGGGCTCCGCTCTGCCATGGGGTGTTCAGAGGCACCGGGCTGAAGCGGGTGACTGAGCATCTGAGCCGGGCGGTAATTCCCCAGAAAGGCACAGCCCGTGGTGCTTTGGGACGAGTACGAAATGAAACTCAGAGCTAAAAATAAAAACAGTCCGATCCATGAAATTGCACGTCCAGGCGCTGCCCGGTGTTGGCAGGCGGAACGGCGGCTCCAGGGAGCTGCTGGTGGCCGGGGAGCCCCTTCCCTGCCTGCGAGCCCAGCCAGCGCCTCGGCCGAGCGGAGCAGCCTCTCGCAGCTTGCCGGGGCTCTGCCGCCTGCCTTACCTGCTGGCCGGCTGCCCAGGGGCTCGTGGGCGTTTGCCCTCATGGCCTGGCTGGTTGGAATATTTCTGCCATGATAAACCTGCCAGAGATGTTGAACCCAGTTCAGCCGGGTAAATGGGACAAAACACTACCAAAATCAACACGGCTAGACCTATTTTCACGTCAGCTGCTGGGCCAGGACCAACAGCAGCAGCGACAACAACGTGACCATAACAAAGTGACAGAAAGTCACTGGGCCTGTCATTTCCAGGTGAAGATTTAAACATCTCTCTTGCTAAAGACCTGGCTGGAAATACTATACCAGTCTGTGTAAATCTCTTCTCTTCACTGCTGCTACACCCAGCTATTCTGCTCACGTGAGGGCTGTACGTTGCAAAGCATAAAAGCTTGCGTGTCTCATTTTGTGCTGGCCAGTTTCTCCCCATGGTTTCTTAATGCCTTGGGATTTTATTCTGTGATGTGCCATATTTTCCTACCAATCAACCCAAATGGTTGTTTACTTATTTTACAGGCAGAGACATACTTAGCTGAGCTATACTGCTGCAGCAGTTTATCCAGAGCATCCTTCTTTTTTTTACCAGAATTCAGCGACTGAGTGGAACCAGAGTTCAACCCGGTGATGGCTGCTTCGGAGCCCAAAGGAGGAGCTGAGTGGATGCATATGCTGTTCAAGGTCACCTTCTCCCTCTGAGGGGGTGTTAGGGATGCTTGCTCAGCATTTTGCGACAGACTCCCTCAGACTGGGAGCTGCTGGGAGCCCCCCTCTGCACTGTAGGGAGGAGCACGGGCTGCTGCTGAGCAGAGTCATAGCCAGCATGTCAGGTAAAAATTTGGTGGGGATGAAGTCAATGGGAATTTTTACGACAGATTTCAGTGCCGCCAACAACTTCTTTCCTTTTCTTTTTTTTTTTTAAAAAAAGTAAATGCACTGTTGCCTTTTGTCTCAATCTTTTGCAACCTTCAAATGCCGCCTCAAACCTGTTTCGGCTGCTTTCTGTTTTGAAATGGCGAGAAGACAACCATAAAGCTCCCTATAATCTGTCTGTCTCACCTGAGTGACTCACTCCGAAATGCCACGGGCCCGCGACGTCCCCGAGGGGCTCAGAGCGAGGGCCAGGAGGGGTGCTCCCAAAACCTCACCCTATCTGCCTGGCACCTGGTGGGACCATGGGTAGAAATGTGAATCCGAGTGAGAGGATTTGAAAGGTAATAAAAGATTTTAATGCATGGACTTGGGTGATACTTTTATTTTATTTTATTTTATTTTTTTAATCCCTGGTTTTGCTATACATACCTCTCAGGAAGGTGACACAGTAAAATGACACTTTTCATGCATTTTACCATTAAAAGACATGCTTTTAAGAGAGTTTGAAGAAAAGAGGCTGTGCTTATTCCATTGACCCCGTGCTACGTCTTTATAAACACTGCTGAAAGATTTCTGTGGCCAAGGTGGGTAACAAAGGCAAGCACAGGGCTGTGCAGAGCCATAGCTGGGATTTTTCATGCTCCAGGGAGACATGAGCACCTCGCATCCCCCCCAAGAGCTTTGCTTGGAGCTGCCCCCCTTGTTCTCATCTCCTTCCCCCCTCTTTCACCCAGGACAACCTGCACTGATGCTCCCCGAGCTGGAGGAGGAAGGGGAGAGGAGGGAGGGCAGAGGGATGAGGAGCAGGCAGGCAGCCTGAATGCAGAGAGAGGGAGAGGAGAAGGGCAAGGAGGGGGTCCAGCGGGCGAGGAGGGGGTCTTGGCAGGGCTAGGGGGCTGCCCCTTTCACATGAAAGCACCTTTTCAGATGGAAATGGTGGGGTCAGCAGCAGCCCTTGGACAATGGCCCCTTTGGCTTCGCTCCCCACGGCCACAAAGAACCAGGGGGATGCTGCTGGCGGAGCCCCTCTCTGCTCTGCCCCGGGCTGGGGTAGGCCAAGGGGCCAAGCCCCAGCAGGGCTGCCCACCACTCCGCAGGCTGGAGCTGGGCTTGTTGCCCAGGGCCTGCGGGGCACGAAAACGGGCTGGAAGAATGCTAACAAGACAGGGGGAGGGAAACGGGAGGGGAAGAAAAAGAGGGAGAGAAAAGCCGAAAGATTTCAACACAAATAATCTTCAAGGAGTGTACTGTAAACAAAACAGAGGGCATTGCGCCAGGAGCACCTGCCTCTCCGCATTGACATTAATTGTTTGGGGAAGGAGAAGAAAAAAGAAAAATCCCTCTGGCCGCGTGTGCGGCTGTGTGCCTGTGCCCCGGCAGTCGGGGCAGGAGGGGATGCGCTTGTGCGAGCCAGGCCAGGGTGCTGCGGCAAAGCCAGCCCTTGCACCCCAACCTGCCGGGTGCCAGCCCCGTGTCCGCTCTGCCTTCCTTCTACCGCTTCGTTCCTGGGTGACGCATGAGGACCTGCATGCTTTCTAAAGCTCTTGGCGGTTTAAACCTCTTAGTGTCTTGTATCACTCTTGGTTCCTGCTATTGTTTTCTCTCCGTGTACCATGTGTAATCCCTTGCTGGGTGCTGCCAGGCTCCTGACCTTGCGGTTCTCCTGCATCGCCGAGTTCCTCAGGCGCAAGTTTTGTCCTGTTCTGGGGCTGGGTATAAAGGAGCTGGAAGGCTCCTGCACCCACACAAGCCGTGGAAAAGGATTAGACTGTGCATGAACAAGTCCCTAATCATATGGTTTGGCAACCTCCTGGCAAGCCACCTCACCCCTCCTGGCGCAGAGCTGCTCTTTGCATCTCAAGTGCATGGCAGCTCTGGTGAGCAGCACCAGCGCTTGCAGGGGCTCAGGGGCAGATGATGCTGTGGCAGGTCTGGTGCCATTCCCCTCCCTGCTTTCCAGCCTGGCATCTGTGCCAGCCTCAGCCAAAGAGCTCCCTGCCTCTCGTGAGTGTGGCCTCAAGGACACAAAGCATCGACACACCAGTGCACACATTTTAGGTTGAGACCCTAAGGGCACCAGTTACGCACAGCATCTCCAAGCAACAATAACCCAGGAGCTGCATCTTCCTTTTTAGCCATGAGGGATGTCAAGGCACACAGGGTTATGTGACAGCAGCAGGGATGCGGGTGGGCTGGGCACCATGCAAATGCAGATGGAACATGAGGCTGAATCCTCCACTGGTACTTGCAGTGTAACCAAGGCTGCCAGAGCCGCCCCCGGGGCACCTCCTGTCTCCCTGCTTAAACAAATAGCTCTTGCCTGAGGCACACAGCAGGCCCAAGCAAAGCAATCAAGAAATCATCCGCTGGTGCTGATGGATTTGTTAGCTGGTGTAAAGGCTATACTGGTTTCATCTGAACACTGTGGGGCTCATTACAGCTTGCTAAAGAGCTTTCCTGGCTGTTATATTCAAAGATCTTCCTACAGATGCAGCTCATACCAGTGAAGGGCTGGCTGCTAACTCTTGTTTGCTGCTCTACCTTGGAGCTGGACTGCACGACCAAATGTTGTGGGCATTGCTCAATTGCCACGAAACAGCACATCACAGCCACTGCATTTGCTCGCCTTATGCAATGTAGAAGTCTGGGTGGCCGCTGTTGCTGGAGGTGGCTAACTGTCCAAAAAGTCTGGTTTGGCAACACAAGCTGAAAACTGACCAGCCAAGGCCCTGCGGTGCGGAGCAGTCCTTGTAGTGCTTCCTCAGTGGAGGGAAATCTGCAGCAAAATTTATTCATGGTGGCATCACCCACCTTCAGCTAGGGTTATGTGGGTGCAGCAGAGGGCAGGGAACAGCGCAGTGCTCTGCTGGTGTTGCCTTAGTCCGAGGTTTTGGCATTGATGAGGTCTCCAAAGCTGCATGAAAGCACTGCTGAAGTCAAATGTCTCCTGTCCTTTGCTTCAAATGAAGGTTTTGTTATTTTATGCCCAAACTTTTGGTTTTCTACCTCCAACTTTCTCCTCCTGATTGTCACCCATCCTTACTTGGGACACTCAGACCTCACTTTCTTGGCCTGCTCCTCGGTCTGCCTGGACTTTTTCGCCTCCTGCCTAATGTCCTCTGCACATCCTAAAAGCACCTCCCCCTGTGCAATCGCTCCTCTTTCACTAGAAGCTCCCCAAAGACTTGCACATCCCCAAGCAGTCACAAACCACTCTTGGGGCCCAGACCAACAGCGGGATCCATGAAAGTTAGGGAAACCTGCAGATTTGCGGGAGGGGGAAAAAAAAAAAAAGGCTGCCTGTGGCCAATGCCTCTTTCCCCCATCCTGCCCGCTCCCAGTTTAACCATTAACAGGCTGGCTGGCCCCGCCGAGACAATGGTCTGTTTGTTTAGCACCGAGGGAGCTCGTATGGGGGGGGGGGGGGGCTGGCAGATTTATCAAAGCGGAGTGATTAGCTCTATTAGAGAAGGGATTTGTGTAAACAAAAAGACAGGTGCAAAGAGACGATTCCAGCTGGCAAAGGCTTCACAGAGCATGAAGCATTTCAGTGGCAATAAAACTTCTTCCAGGAAACCCGAGTCAGACCTGGGAGATCGTGTGGGTTTTTAACTTATTTGGCTGGCCCTCCTGACCACTCGTCCTCCCTGGCCCAGGCAAGGGGGACATGGCCTTTGGTGGCCCCACATCCCTCAGCACATCCCCGAGATGGCAGGTGTCTCCAGGCTTCATAGGTCCCCTCCATCACGGGTGGGAGGAGGGTGGGTTGCAATGTTGCTGCATGGTAGCTTAAGCTTTCCCTTGGGGGCATGCCACTTGTCACCCCTGAGCCATGTGACGGACTCCATTCTGTAGTGGGAGGGCTAAACCCCATCCCAGTGGTCTTCCTTCCTTCAGCTGTGCCCTGCCAGGCTGATACTGGACCACCACGGTCCCATCAATCCTCAGCAAAGATGTCTTTTCATTCGCTTCACCTGTGCAATGTGGCTTGTTGCAATCCTGGTGCCAGCCTCTGTGAGAAGGGATGAAGGCTGAACCCCCAAAATGCCTGAACCCCCAAAATGCCCAGACCTTAGCCTACCTACCTTGCAAGATTTCTTTGGAAACAAGGGGAAAGCCCTACTGACAACACGAACACTGTAAGCCACTCATTCAAAACACCTCCTTCCACTGCATTTACAAATCTACCATAATAGCTGCTCTGTGAAATTATTATTCAGTTTAGAGTACACCGAGCCCAGAACAAGCATGCTTTTCATCCCTGTTGCCAAAGTGGATAAAGCTTACTCATGAGAAGCACTTCAAAGCAGAGCACGCAGCTCTCGCAGGCCAGCTCGTCAGAGCATTGCTGAGCAGCAGCTGAAGTTTGGGTTGTGGAAAGCTGTGTGAGCCAAGTGAATTGAAGAAACAGGAGAAACTTCACCATAGGCTGAGCTTCTGCTTCTCGGATTTGAGATCTCGGCAAACGTGGCCCAGGAATGACTCAGAGAAGAGAAATTTGTCACCCCGGCTGCAGCTCATTGTCAAGGCATAATCTTTCCTGTATTAACAGATACGTTTTCTGCTTCCCATGTTACCTGTGTCCTTAAAGGATCTATTCAAAGGAGCTATACTGATGCTGTAACGTTTTACTGAGTGTAACATGGATGGAAATGTTATATTGGCTAAATCCATATTAGCAATGCTGACCAAGGGCTGGGGTAACTACCTGATTCAGGCCACACAGCAGCTGAGCAGCTACAGAGCTTTTTAGAAGCCTGCTGGGTTATAATCTACCTGTAGGTATTGACTTGTCTGTGTCTTCAGGCACCCAAATCAACACTTCAGCCCTTAAACCTCTTTTGAATGCTCCAAAGGCTTCTAGAAGCTTTGTTGTGTGTGTGTGCATATGTATAAAGTTTCTTATATGACTCAGTTTTATAATTTTAAGAAGTCCTTTAAAACAATCTCCCTCCAATTAACCCCCCAGCCCAGGCAATTTCCCATTGCACGTGCATCCTGCTGGGCTCAGAGAGGCGGGTGCATCCTGCCTGGGCGCAGCTCCAGTCCCGCTCCTTCCCTGCAGGGACCTGAGGCACCTGAGGAAAGGGCTCAGCAGCTTGGTGGGGCTGGTGCCCTTCGGTGGGTGAAACCTCGGCCGCAGGGATGGGGAGGAGCTGGTTAGAGCCCTGCTCAAGCCCTCCCAGTGGGAGAGTTTCAGAAAGATCCCTGTACTTGCTCTGGTGCTGCACTGGTTTTGGCTGGGGTAGAGTTTCTTCACAGTAGCTATTATGGGGCTGTGCCTGGGATTTGGGCTGGAGACAGCGTTGATGATACAGGGATGTTTTGGTTATCGCTGAGCAGCGCTTACACAGAGCCAAGGGCTTTTCTGCTGCTCATCCCACCCCACCAGTGAGCAGGCTGTGGGGCACGAGGAGCTGGGATGCAGCCGGGACAGCTGATCCAATGGATATCCCATACTATAGGGATACTAGGGGGAAGGTCGGCAGGGGGGCCACTGCTTGGGGACCAGCTGGGCATCGGTCAGGCAGTTGTGAGCAATTATTTTCATTTGCATGATTTGTCTTTATTGTGTTTTATTTCTCTCTCTTTGTAATTTTCATTACTATTATTATTATTTTATTTCCATTATTAGAATATTCTTATCTCAACCCATGAATTTTCTCACTTTCGTCCTTCTAATTCTCTCCCCCCACAGTCCTGCTGGTAGGGGGAGTGCGCAGGTGGCTGTGCAGAGTGCAGTTGCCAGCTAAGGTTAAACCACGCCAGGTACCCAGTGAAAACCCCAGCCCTAACGCCTGGCTCCTGAGACCGCTTTGGCGCACGGGTCGCTGGCGTACCAAAGGTCTGCAGCCAAGGTGCCACACTGCACACAGATTTACTGCATGACCTCTGGGATTTCACCTCACCTTCCCCTGCCTTGGCTTTTTTTTATACCAACAGAGATGATGGGGTTGATCTCTGTTTGCAAAGTATGAAAGACTTCATGAGCTATCGCTCCGCTCGCAGCTGGCCACGCTTGTAGCTGCATTCTTCGGCTGGTTGGAGGTAGTGTTTATCACTGAAGGCAGCTATAAAATAAAGCCCTGGGGCTACGTTTTCAAAAACAGGTGCCCCAAATGCCGGCACAAAGTATGCACATCCCAAAAGAGAGCTGTGCAGCAGGCCCTGGGCCCTGCGCACACACTACCCACGTTGCCCAAACAGTCCAGGTTTCAACTGCCCGAGGTCTGGTGCCACTTGAAGTCACCCCTCGAAGTCCAGCTTCGTACAGTTTGGCTGCATGTTACTTCAATAAGCCATCCAATGACACTCTCACTGCTTCTGTGTCTCTGTGGCACTTGCTGTGCGTTTGGGTCCCTGGATGAGGATGATCATCATGTCCTGCTGCATTTCCCCCCCGCAGTGGTGCCCTGCTAACATCCTGCTCCACGCTGTCTCTCTGTTTACGGGACACGGGGGGCTAATAATGGCACGGATGCTAAAGACAACTCTCTAAGCCTAAACAGGTCCCAGCATGTGATTTCCCTCCACCAGGTCTGAAGTGGTGCCTTTTGTACCTTCCTTCATGCTAATACTGGTTCACCACCCACGAGTGTGTATGTCCTCTCTTCTTCTCCCTTCCTTTCTTGCTGCTTTATGACCATTTGTTGTTTTTCATCTCAGCTGAAAACAAAACAGAGAGAAAAGATGTGTGCGTGGGAAATCAGAGGTTTAGGCAGAGAGAGCAGAGCTGGTGTCAAGCCAAAGCAGGACCTAAGCAGAGCCATGATGCTCAAACACTGCACCCTATTTCTCATATTCATGTTTTCCACCCAGCCAAGAAGCCTCTTTCCCGCTTGTAGCTAAAAACATTCTCGTGGAAGTGTTTCTGTTTTACCAGCATTGCACCATTTTCATCGAGGGTCAGTTCCACTTTGTCTTGGCATTGTGTAGCTGTTGAAAGCAGAAAGCTCAGGGGCTCTGCTCTCGCATCAGTCTTCAAGGAACAGAGCATATTTCACCCCATTAAGGTGAAAGCATCAGTCCTCTTCTGCATTCAAATGGCAAAATAGATCCGTCAGCATGACAGAACTAGCTGAGGGATCCTCATTTATGCCTTTCCCCCAAGATTCATATAGTGCGAGAATGGAAAGAAAGCTGGGCTCATCAAAATGTATGCAATTATTTCTTGGCAAGTTGTCGCTACCATTTTACTTTTGAGTCAGGAGATTTTGAGTCTGCCCAAATGCTGGTGGCTGGGCAGAGACCCTGCGAACCTGGGCTGCCAGCTGCCTTGCACACCCCTCCGAGGAGTCTGAGTACAACACACGGCGATGCAGAAATGGCCTGGATGGTAAACCTGTGATTTCCCCTGGTCTGCACTCCTTCTGGGCTGTGCTTTGCCAAAGGGATCTTGCGTTGCACCACCAGACAACCCTTACTTTGCACAAAGGCAGGAAGTAAACGGAAGGAGAAGGCAAATGAGATGTTCTCTCAATGGTTCCTCAACAGAAAGGCTCGAGTCTGCTCTGCCACATAGTCAAATCCATGCAAATGCTGGGCGTCAGCTATGTCTAATGGTGGCTGGCTCATAGGCCAAGTGCTGTTTGCTGAAACGTGCAACCACACCTGTATGTTATAACCTATGGATGACCCACTAGCAACCCCAAGAATCGCAAGGCATGTGCAGGAGGTGCACTTTGCATTGCTTGGATGTCCCAGATGAGAGCGCTTTGAGGCAAGGACAGTGGGAATCCTGCGTGCAGCCCTGGAGGTCAGCCATGGCCGACATCACTCTGGGTGGACCTGGGCTAGCTGAGAAGATGCCAGCAGCCCCATGCAGCCTGGGCTTGACACCCAGTAATTTAACATACAGCTTGGTCATGTCTTATTCCCAATGCAGCTCACAATGCTGCTTTCATCTTCCTGTTCCCTCAGGAGATACATTTTTGGCAGCCTGTGGGTGCAAGCGAGCTGCCAGCCTGCACTCACACAGGGTGAGAGATGGGACTAGGGCACACGCTGGTCTCTCACTGCACTCAGAGGGCTGCCAGCCTAGGATTCCCCTTGATCTAGGGCATCCCTGCTGCAATGCATTACACATTTCACCCTCCCCATGCCAGGCACCGACAAAGCAGGGATTTACACTGTTTCTAAGAACGGAGCAGTGCGAACCTGCAGACGCCTTATTTCTGGGCACCCTATTTGTATTTTCTCCCTCCTTAGGCAAGAGCAAACAACAAAGCGGAGGCTGAGCCTGGTGCAGCCTGTCTCCTTGAAAGCCATCCCAGTGCTTTCCGGCAGCACAGGAAGGCAGTGAGGCTCCCAGAGCCCTGCACACCTCTCGTCAGGAATATATACTTGTGTGGAGAGGTACAAGTGCTTCCTGTCTGGTAAGTGCTCTTAAGGGCTCATTAGAGCAGCAGAAATCCCTGGGAGGATGGAAACGGAGCCACCACCCAAACCCCTGCTTCCTGGGATTAATTCGTGCTCTGTGGCATGTTTCCCTGCCGGAGCAGCAGCAGCCCTGGGGATCCATCCTGCGCTCCTTCACCCGGTGGCTGAGCCCAGCCACACTCCTCCTGCAGGCAGGGCAGCAGAAGGACCTGCCCTTGGTGGCTCCATGGCCCCCAGTCCTGGGTTTCCATCAGAAAGGATCAGCTGTGATGTGTGGGCTGCAGGGGCAACACAGCTAATTAATACCCTTCTCTTCACTGGCTTGGAGGGGTGAGTGTTTCCCAGCATCCTAGTGGTGCCATCAGGATTTGCTGTAAGAAAACAGACCTAACAATACCAACAGCAACAAGACCCAGTGCATGCCTAAGGGAGAACTGACAACATGATTCATGTGCCATAGCAGGCTGTGAGAGCCCTTCAAAGACACCCCTAGACCTCAGCCACCCCTGGGGACATACGTGGTCCTCCTCCTGGGAGGATGGCCTGGGTCCCAAAGGGTACCAGCACCGCAGCTGTGTGATAGAGGGGGGTTGGGCTGCTCTGGGACCCTCTTGCCAGGCACTTGGCACGTTGAGGGGCCATGTGAAGACCTGCTCAAGCCATGATGATTGGGAAGAAGGGCTTTAAAAATAATATTTGAGTATGTGGGAAGACACAGAAGGTATAAAAGCAAGAAAGGGTTCCCTAACTATCTTTTGTGAGCTAGCTTATGAGTCTGAGTTGGCTGTCCGGATGGTTTGTGGGGGTAAGATCCATGATGCAATGGCCTCTGCTGGTCTAGATAAAACACTGGCTTTAGATCATGAATCTCTAGCCTTGCCAAGGCTTTCCTTTCCTTTTCTTTGTCTTGCTTATTAGGGATACTCAAGCAGCTTTGCTTTACTCTGACATACCTGCAGCCAACCTACAGAGAAAGATGTAAGATGGGAGGTTGCAGCCTGGTGAAGCAAGCTGCGATGAAGGGGTAATACTCCTCATGCCAGAGCGCAGCAGCAAGCCTGCTGGTGCTGCAGAGCACGGCTTCTATTCAGAGACGGGACGTTCCTGAGTTCCTCTTCTGTGCTGCAAGATCACACTCACACTCATTGCTCGGTGCAGATGTTGGACTGGAGAGCCAAAGCTACTACATGGAGGCAGCAGCTCTGAGGCTGAAGGCCACCAGGGAAGAGGATGGCAGGGTCCTGCCGTGCAACAGTGATGGGGACAGTGGCAACACAGCTCTGCCTCCATGGATGTAAAGGTGTCTGGGTGAAGTGGTGGCTCATGCCAAGGCAGCAGCCAGCCTCTCCTTGCTGCAGCATGAGTGCTTGGCCAGCTTCCTCATCCTCAGCAACCCAGAAGCCCCCGCAGACCCTTCCACCTTCATCCCTCCACGAGCGGCTGCGAGCCCTTCCCATATACACCTGCTATTGGATTACTGGCCTTTTTTGGTTTATTATTTTATCGTATTCCAGGCAGCTCCCCCTATGGTTTGGCAGCATCTGAAGTGAACCCTGGTCCATTCCAGGGCTAGGGGGTCCCATCTGGTGAGGACTTTGCCAGGGACCAGCTCCACCCTGCCGGTGGAGCATTCTTCATCCACCCTTTCCACAGAGGCGTGCATGCCTTTTGTTACCTGCCAGGGAAGCGGAGGAACAGGATTGCTCAATTAACATATATGTACCTTGGCAGGGCACCAGCCCGAATCGATGGCTCCACCCTGCCTTCCCTCCCCTGTAGCCATATCACTTCCCCCCTCCTTCTTTGACATACCATTCCTCCTTGCTATCTAGGCTAATCTTCATCAGTCATTGCCCTGATGCTCTCCTGCTCTGACACGCTCTGAGTTTCAGTACAATTCCTGCAGCAGGTTGTGTCACGTCCTCTCACGCCGGCTGCCTTACATGGATCCCCGCCGAGGCACCGCACAGCCTTGAGCAAGACTTCTTCTGCTCGCAGTAATTTAGGGCGTCTTTCTTTATTGCTGGCTGTTCAGCTCCCTGGGAGGAGGAGCTGGAGCTTTCAGTTTGCTTTGGAGAGCTGGCTAAAACGCAGCGCAGGGCAGAAACCATCCAGCGTGTTCCAGCTTGAGCTCCTGCCTGTGTGATTTAGACACTGAGGGATGCAGATTTGTTATTTCTGGAATGTCAGAGAGTTTCACTTGGGGTGGTTTTTTGTTTGTTTTCTAGAAGGGCCCAAGTGATACCCAGTTTATGGCTAGCACACTGTGCTTTTTTGAGGGGTCTGATTCTGCAGTGCTCTCTGCCACATCTCCGCTGCTGCAGGAGGTGCAGCACTTCCCTCACCAGCCCATGTATGCAGAAGCAGCGATCGAGGGTCTAGCAAGGGAAGGAGTGGGTCTGCACCATTCATTCCTCCCTGTACTTCCTATCCTGCCTGCCCTGTGCTCCCCTGCCCCCCTCAACTACCACGGTCCTCCGTCCCTCCAGGCCACACCACCCCCTCTTCTTATCCCTTGCTTGCACTCTCTATTTCCATGCCTCCTTCCCTGTTTGCTTCGTGTCTTTGCTGGGTTGTGCTTTATCATTAGACGACGCTTTGCCTTGTCACCTTGCAACTCAGTTGTGCAGCCCTCAGCATGGCATACAAAGAGGTGCCACCTGTTTTTTGGCAAGAGCTCTGTGAAGATCTGCCCCCCATCCCCTCGAGCCATGCAGACGTGAGTTTTGCAGAGAACCGAACAATGCATGGCACCGAGGGATGGGTGATGGGGAAAACCTTGGCAGTTTTGATTGTGTGGGTGAAGTACCTGATCTAGTATAAGGATAAGCCTCCCAGGTCTGGAGGACACAGGGGTGAAACATCTCCCAGTACGGGCTGCGGGAGCTAGTTAGGAGCTCACTGAAGCCGAGCCCGTGTGCCCATGTCCATGATTGCCCTGGCTGCTTGGCCAACATGCAAAAGAGATGGTGCTGCCTTTGTGTTTACATCTGGTATTGCTTCCCAAGGCAAGCCACGGGGCTGGGCAATGCCTGGTGGCGCAGCCCATAATATGTGGTCTTTGTGCTTTGTTATACAGTGGTTGCATGAGCTGACATTGCAGGGTGCTTCGACTACTAACACCATGTTTCACGTTATCTTTTACCCTAAGCAGTTGCAATGGACCTGACAGATGAGATGTGGGGAGAGGAGGCTGCCCCAGAGAGAGGACACACTGCGAGGGGAGGGGTGCAGCCATGGAGATTGGGACCTATCCTTACCCTTTGGTAAGTTTCCAAAGGAAATTTGGAGCCAAGCTGAGAAATATAATCAAACCATGTTATAAATATACCGAAGTATAGCAATACCACTTTAAATTTCCCAGTACTTCTCTCTTGGTAGTATTACTGCTGCTGGGTAGCAGATAAACTGTGGTCACCAGAAATCCTCTTTCATGAAGGGCTTGGAGATTCCCAAATCTGCTTGGTCTCTCACCTGGAGCTGTTCTCCCTGTGATCCTTTTAGCTCAGCTGAAAGCCTCCACGTTTACGCTCTTCGGGGTTATACCTTGCCAATGACATGTAAAACTCCAACCTCAAACTGAGGAAGGTGGAGCCACCCTGAGCCCTGGGGTACCCAGCTGTCTCACCGGCTCCATCAGGGAGAGGAGCAGAGCAAGGAGGGAGAGGACCCCCTGCTCTGATGGGACATACTTTCTTCCACCACCGCCACCCCCCTTATTTTTCCCCGGCAGCCAGCAGTTGCTATTATTTTAATTAACAATAAATAAGGAAGAAGGAAGATCTGGATCCAGGCATATGAAAATGCTTGGCCAAAAAGCAGAAAACAGAGAGAAATGAGTTCGAGGAACTGATTTCCTTTCACGGTGACAGTTTTATCTATCCCCTCCTGAAGAGAAAAGGGCAAGAGCAAAACATGCTTGGTGCAACCACTAAAAAGGCCAACAAAAATCAGTTGCTTAACAGCTGGTCTTCAAATAAAGGTGGAACAGAGCCGTGCTTGTTGCAGGCTGGGTCCCCTATCTTTGCTCCTGATGACTAAGCCGTTTATCACCGCTAACCCCAGAGCAAGCGACTGCTGGCCACGAGCAGCGATGCCCTGGCCTGGAGGTGCCCTGCAGCGCTCCTCAGCAGCACCCGATGGAGCTGCTTAGCTGAGCCTCCCCCAACGGCCCTGAAGACCTTTTGGGACCTGCATCCAGCGCCGGCTGCAATCCCGCTGCCAAGGGACCTGCTGCATCCCACTCCCCTGGTACCTGCTGGAGCTTTGGCCGAGCCCGGGCAGCCTGGCTCTGCCCCGGCCCCCTGCTCCCCTTCCCTGTGCCACCGCCTGAGACCATGGGGAGGAGGAGGGCATTAGGCAAATAGCCCCAGCTTCTTAAGATTCCTGCTTAATGAGCACATTTGCTCAGTACCACCTTGCCCCGTATCAGTAATCTTATCAGGCTGAGCCTGCCTCTGCCACCTGCAAGCAGGAATATCAGAGGGGGGGACCATAAACCAGTTTGTTTTAAGTTCTTAGGCGCTAAAGTAACAACTTTCAAAGTGAACTTATCATTTTATTTTTGTCATAAAAAAAAAAATTAAAAGGGATAAAACACGACCGGCTTGCTTTATGATTCACTGATTGCAGATGTTTCCTGCTGGGTGACTGGGGTGCGCGACTTTCTGTTTGCCACTACCGAAAGGCGAAGGTGCTTGGCACCGTTTCGGGCACGTGTTGAGCCACCGAGCCTTGTATGCCATCAACCTAGGAGGTGCCAAGTCCTACGGCTTCACCCCTCTACGTGCCTGCATGTGCGCAGAGACTTTTGTGTCTGTACTCAGGCTAAAACCATGTTTCAGAAAGGAGTCATAGGGACTCGCAGAAGAAAAAAAGGTGTGGTAACATATAATTGCCAGCTGCCACTTCAAGTGGGATTTTTAGATGTTTTCTGGCCAGCTGCTCAGACATCTTACTCATACCAGGTTCAGGACAGGTCCTGAGCAGCAAATGGGCAGAGGACTACACCTGACCTCACCTGTGAGCTCACCACGTCCTGCAGCCTGGCAGCCCGGGCATCATCCTGGGGTTCAGGGCTGGCCCACTCCCGGCAGCATCCGTCTTTGAGCCTGACACAAGCTTTATCACATCCAGGCACAAACTGATATGCTGGCATTATCGTCATTGTTAAAGAACAGAACAAAACATAAATCCCTAATTTCTACAAATACATTACAAATATGTAGGACCTCGAGTAGCTGAAAGTAATCTTGACCAATTCTGTTATGCCTTAAACAGACAAAATCTTTTATTTGGGGGGGGGGGGAAGTTTTGAAGCCACATCCTTTTCTGAATGGTAAGTTGCATCAAACGTCTCAGAGATCTGGAGTGACAGCAATCCCAGAGAAGACATGTGCCAGACACAACACTGGTGCCATGAAAAATTTAATTTATCTCTCTTTTGACTGTTTATCTTGTGGATATCAACAGCACCACAACAGCACTGCCCATCTCCCTCATTAAATAAGTGTAGATACAGGCTGTACAGAAACAGCACGTGTTGTTTGCTGAGCAGCAAAGCTCAGCATCCTCTAGCAAAGCAACACAGCGTGGGTATGCGCCTGGTGTGTCACCACCAAGGGCATCTTAGTCTGCATGAACACAAACCCTCATGCCCTTTAAGCTCTTTAGTGGGGTCTGCCTGAGGATGAGCGTGGCAGGGGCATGCAAAGCCAGACAATGAAGCAAGGAGGGGATTTTCGGGACCCAGCCCTAATTGCTGGCCCATGTCTCTGTCGAGGCAGGTATGCTGGTGCAGAGCATCTGGGCTGCAGGTACCCTTGCAACCCCATGGCTTTGCCCGCAGAAGTTGCCAACACGAGTCAGGATGAGAGATGCCAGCCTGATTTTGGAGATAGGGAGGGAGGCTTTTCATCTCAGGGATTGCTGTGGACAGCTTTCACACATGAGCTCAGGTCTGGGAACAAACCCTCCAGGTGAACATGCTGCTGAACACATCACTGTGTTGCCCTCAGAGCCGAGACCTGCATCCAAACGCCAGCTCACTGCTGTTTTTGAAGAGGGGAAAAAAACCTAAACTCTGAGACGGAAAAATGTGGAGCTCTAAGGGCTGTTTTCCCCCCTCTGTCTCCCTTGTTGAGCCAGGAGGACGCGGGGTAGCTGGAGGCATAGCTTGCTCAGGATCTGTCAGCTCCCCAGCCCTACCCTGCGCTTTAAACAGGACAAACAGGTTATGACATTAAAGTTTCAAAACCTGGGGGGGTTCCTTACACGGGAGAGGTTAACACAGGGGCACTCCACGCCCCTGGAGAAGGGGAGGGGATGCTTTCAGGTTTGAAATGCAGACGCAACTTTTCCAAAATCAGAGCTGGCTCAGAAGGAAACCAAACTGCTCTCCCTACCCGCCTCTCTCCTCTGGCAGCTCTGTGAAGCACTGTACCTCGGCAGGTGGAGGCTCGAAAATGCATCGCCCTGGGCAAGACGGTATCTCACCCTGATCCGAACAGCCCTGGCGGCTGGGGCAGCCACCTCCAGCCCGGGGCCAGGCTTCATGCACCCGGCTGGGGAATGCTTGAGCATCCAGCCGCCAGGGAAAACTGTGCTCCCCTCCCTAAGCATCATCCAAAACAGCCCGGCCATACCCAGAGATGGGCAGCCTGAAACCCAGAGCCTGCAGAGATGCTGCGGGTCGGGCCTCTGTGCCATTCCCACCACTACAGTGGAAGCGATGCTGGAAGCTAACGGGCACAAGCAGGTCTTGGTTTTATTGCTCCAGCTGGTGTGTTGGTGTTGGAGGGCTGTGGGCAACCCACGGCGCTGTGAGATGAGGGGTTTTGATGGGCTCCAGAGGAGAGCATGTGCCCTGGGAAGCAGGGAGGAAAGCTCTGGCCCCTGGGCAAAAGATCTCTTCCCTGGCATGCCTCAACTTCCTTGCACAACCAGCAGTTTATGGAGGGTGAGAGGAAGGAAAACTGCTTTTTGGCTGCCCCATGGCCTGGGAAACCCCTCAGCTTGTGCTCTTGCCTCCTTGCATGGGGGCTGGCGCACAGGAGGGGCACCCCGAAATACAGGCTGCCCCCACGGCCCCAGGGCAGCACCCACCACCGCAGTACAGAGCATCGCTGTGCCTGCTCTGGCAACCTGGAGCAATCTGCAAAAGCAGCACATTCTTGCTAAAAGATGAGGAAAGCCTTGGAGAACTTGAAAAGTTGCTTGCGAGATGTTAACTGAACCACAGATTGGGCAACATACCTAAAAGTTGCTGTAATGGGAAGGGCCTCTGGGGTCCAAAACACCCTCTAAGAGACGCCCCGGGAACAGCAGTATCCAAGCATCCAGCTGGTGTTAGCACATGCCAGCAGCTCGGGAACTGCCGGTGCTGCCTGTGAGTGAGGGAGAGGGGAAAAAGCAGCATTTTGGGACAAGAGTAACCACTAAGCATATGCATTTTGCAGGCTGCAAGAACTACTTGTCATACTCTAGCAGCATCTGCACTGTACATTGTTTCCTTAAAACTTCTAGGAGCCTTCCCGTGGGATTTAACATACAATTTTACAAGAGAACACTATCTTTCCACTGGTTTACAGTGCTAAGATGCATGGCATCAGGAAAGTAACTGGTGTGCCTGGTCCCAGGGCTGTTTGGTGCTCAGGGCACAGGGTGTAGAGTGGGAAACCCTCAGGGACTGCCAATGGGAGCCCCAGTGGCTGGCCATGGATCTGAACTCCCTCCCAGCTCAGACACAACTTCAGGAGGTCCCCTCCTATGCTCGGTGGCAAAACAGCATTACTTAGACAAGAGACGGTGTGGTGGGGAGGGAAGTGCTGTGTGCGGGCATCCCTTAGCTCAGCTCGGCCACCCCTGGGTGCGGGATGCTGTGCATGTACCAGCTGAGCATCCCCAGTGGCCCCAGCTGCTCTTGGACCACAGTGGTGGAAAGAGCAAGCAGAGAGAAAGCTGCCCCCCTGCTCCAGCTCCCCCCGCTGCCCATGCCCCCCTGGCAGATGGGTCCCCAGACCCCGGGAGGATAACACCCTGACATTTTCCCTTCTCCTTCAGTCTCCAAGTGTCACTTTTCAGCACAGCCAAGGAACCGCCAAGCTCCCTGTCCCCCACAGTGCTTCAGAGGGCACCTGCCACAGCCACTGCCCAGCCGGAGGGAGGGAGAGAAACGAGGGCAGAGCAGGGGGGTGGGGTGGAGATGACAGTGCCTGGGAACCCCCCCATCTGCAAGTGGATCAGGCTTTCACTCCCAGCCATTGTGGGAACTTCCTAGTGGATCTATATATTTACATTTTAAAAAATTTATTTCTTCTAGCTTCTGAAGCCCTCCAGTGCTAAGCTGTCATTTTGCTCTTTTAATCGTATTTTGTGCCTGTGCTGCTCTCTAGGCAAGTCTGCAAGCTGCTTCCAAGCTCTCTCAACACTTAACCATTTACAGCCTGAAAGACACGCTGCTGTGTTTTTCTCCTGGCTGGAGGGTGGATCCTTCCCCCCTTTCACCTCCCTTTCAGAGGCTGCTGGAGCTGGTGCTGCAGTTGCAGTTTATTTGCGGCAAGATCCCTGCGCAGGAGCAGGGAGAGAACTTGGAGAAGAAAAGAAAGGCAGTCCTCAAGGAAACCCCCTTGCAACTCCTGGTTTAGCTCAGATCCAGGTCCAAGGGAAGGAATAGTCTCAAATCTTTGCTGTTCTCCGCAGCTCTCCCAAGGGGGACAAAGGGGTGAAACGGTGGCGTAGCAGAAAGCTAAAATGGGTTCAGTAACATGCATTTATTTGTTTGGCAGGTAGCAGCTACCAGAAGCCCCAAGAACAGGGACTCAGCTCCTGGCATCCCTGTGCTCCTTCAGCTGGGTTTGCTCTGGTGCAAGCTGTACATTACCAGCAGAAATTCTTGAAGCCCAAAGGTCTTCCAGATCACCTGGAAGCAAGAGCCCTTCCCAACAAACCTAGGGGCAAGGAGACAGAGTCCTATTTTAACCTACAGGATGCTTTTATGCACAGCATCTGCTTGAGCAACCTCCAGAAGTGGCACTCAGCTGCCCTGGCAAATTTGCCAGGGCCAGGGAATTCCTACCAAAGAGGTATTTTTAAATGCTGGAAGAAGATGGAAAGCAGGCAAGGAGGTGGCCCTGCTGCCCTAGCCTCTTGTGCAAGGAAGCAGCTGGCAGGGCAGCAGAGGACACCCCTCCACGCACACACTTTGTATATCCACAGGGATCCTTGTTGCTGGATGGAAGCAGGGGAAGCACACCTAAAGCTAAAGATGGGAAGCAGAACAACCCACACCAGTGATGCCCATGCTTAACCCGTTTATATGCTGCAGAAAAGGGGCTCCCAGGGACTTCAAGGGAGCTGCTACAGGGCCTAGGAAGGATTTGGTGGGATTTGTACCTCCCTCACCTTTACCCTGCTCTCACCCTCCCCTTTGTTCAGCTACAGCTCATCTCTGCAGAGAGGTCTCTGTGAAGGGGTGCCTCTGAAACAAGAGGTCTTCTGTGTCTGCTGCCGAAGTCCCATCCACTGGCTGTAGCAGCAGAGATATTTAATGCTCCCCAGCCCTGCAAAGGGAACACCTTTGGGTTTCAACCCATTGCATGGATCAGCCAGTGGGTTTATATTACCATCAGCAGGGGCAGATGGTGAGGATGCTTCCTCTGGTATAAACAGTGGCAGAAGGTGATGAGAAAGGTGGTGTACCAGTGCTGCGGGAGACCTGCTGCAGGCAATTACCTGTAAAAAACCCCTGTGAGATCCAGGATGAGTTTGCAGGGTTGGTAGGTAGATTAATAATGTTCTCCCTCACAGGACAGGAATTTGCCCCATGGCAGATCCCAGCCTTTAGCTCTGCAAGATGCATATGCGTCTGGCTACTCAAAATGTAGCAGGATTGCACCCTTGCTTGGAGTGGCAGCAGGGCTGGGACACATGCCTGGACCCCCAAACCTGCACAAGCTCCCCCACCGTGCAGCATTGCTGCAGCCCCTGCTGCCTTCCCACTTCTTTTAGTTGTGCCCCACATTCTTCTCTGTGAACCTGAAAACTTTGCCAGCCCCTCTGACTCTAAAGAGAACAGGTCCTGTTTACTCTTCATTATAATAATTAATGCTATTACTTTTATTACAGGGCTACCTAAAATCTGCCTTCGAGGGATATATTAGGGGAGATGATGGCTAAACACACAGGACAGGACAGGCTCTGCCCTGCAGACTTGATAGCCAGTGGTGCACATCTTCCTTGACTTGGAAATGTGCTGGTCCCACTCCTGATTGATTGCAGGTGCCAATTCGGTAAAACACACTTGTTGAATGCAACTTTATGAACACGTTCCTCCTTTTGCATTCTGTTTCCCACTTCCTTGAGTGAATCACAGATAAGACCTTGTCAATGCTTGCCTGAGAGTTTCCAAGCCTGTTTACTCTGGTCTTGTTCTGGCCATCCAAAGAAAGCGCTGCTGGGATGGAGACACTCTATATGCAAATACGTAAAGCAAGAGCAGAGCGAGAGCAACGGCTATCTTTGGACCGCAGCCTTTTCCTTTCCAGTGCCTGAGCTCTCTGCTCTCCCCTAGAGAAGGTAAAACAAAGAAGCATGTGCTGGGGGCAGGGGAATCCGGGGTGACGATGCGGCGGGGACCCCCATCCACCGCTCCCCGAGGAGATGCACATTCATCAGCTGGAGTTGATGCTATGGGGTGACTGTTTGTCCCCTCTCCTGGGTGTCTGACAAGGGACCTGCATGCTCCCCAGCAAGTCCTCTGCTCAGCAGAAAAGACCGTGACACCATCGCATTTGCAGCAAACTTGACATAGTTTTTCCTTTCCTGATTCCCCTCCTCCCCTCCTACCTGGCCTCCCTGCAAGTTGCATCTCATGGAACGGGCTGTGCTCCCCCCATAGCTCCAGCAGAAGAAATATAGAGATGCAAAGAAAGCAGCCTGCATCTGCCACAGCCCTGCGAATCTGTCTGTCTGCCAGAAGCAATGGTGATGGCGGGGTTTCCTACAACCCTCCAAGCACTTGGGCTGAGACTGGACGATGCTGCAGCCAGTGAGGGACAGGGGTACGTGGCGCAATAGCAGGGGCTGAGAAATGCATCAGTGAGTAAGAAGTGCTTGAATCCTGCAGTGGTAACAGCAGCGTGGGACAGACTGGGTGCATGGTTAGACCTGGCTGCTGGGTTGAAATCCAAACCCTTAAAACAGCCTTGAAAACTTTGAAGCGTCTTTAAAAACCCCAGAACTTTGAAGCTAATAGCAGCCCTGGCACCTCTGCCAGCATCCTGGCAGGAAAATGTACCCTGCCAGGTGGATGCGTCTGCCCAACGCATTTCCAAAGCACTGGCCAGTCCCACTGTGCTGGCAGAGGGAGCTGCGGCAGCTACATAGCCCCAAAGAGAGCAGAAACCGGCAATATTCATGTTCCAGGCACAGGCTGCTTTTTCTTGGGGTTCAGAGGGTAGAAGAGTGGGGTGCAAAGGGCCGGGAGCATCGAGAGAGGACAGGTAGCACCAGGCATGGCTCTTGGCTGTCCCTGAAGTGTCCTTTGGGGATGTGCCCAGGTTGGGACTGCTCTCCTGCAGCTGGCAGCTGGCCTCATCGGGGCAGTGCTAGACCAGTGTTGAAACACCAGTGACAGCCTTACACGGGGGACTCCGCTGTGACAGCCAACAGGAAGGGACCAAGGCGGGTGTGAGACGTAGACATGGGTGCCCATCTCCTAAGAGCCTGAACTGGCTGTCACGGCCCAGGCCCTCAAAGCCACCTGCCCCGAGGGGGGGCAGGGAGCCAGGCTGTTGTGATGGGAGCCATTCGGTGCCAAAACACCCCCCTTCCGTTTCAGGGCTAACGGAGGTGTCACCTGGCATCCAGGGGAGGGACTGCTATAAATCATCACCTTCTTGAACAACTCGTCACCTGTGTGCCACCCATCTCTCCACAAGTCCCTAGTCATCAGACAGAATGGGAGCCCAGCAAGGGCATGGGGTGCCTGGGGAGCGGGAAGAGCGGAAGGAGCAGGCGGAATTTTGCAGGAATTTTGGTTAAACTGAATTCAGATCAAATTCCTCAGAGACATTAAGGCAGGTTATCACAAACTGGAGATCACTGTCAACCTCAGGGGACTGCCACAGGATTACCAATACCTTGTATTATATTTCAGAAGTCTGTCACTCTTCAAGTGAGAAACTCCGTCCTGGGGTGGTTTTCCCTGGGAAAAGCATCCTGCGCTGCGCCCTGGGGCGTCCACAGCATGTGAATTCAAAGGGAAAAAGCACCGTCTTTCCGTCTGGAAGTAAACCGTGAGGTGCTGCGGTGTGGGCCTGGAGGGGGGCTTGTCCTCACCGCAGCGACGGCAGCTGCAGCCCCCAGACAGCGGCACCCAGGTGGTGTCACCCGCGCCTGTCCCCAGCTCCGGCACGGGGCGCTGCTCTCTGCAGAGGCTCCTCCTCTGTCATTAGCAAGTCATTAGCGAGGCTGGGTGCGGGGGCACGGCTCGGCAGAGCTCTGCCGCCGCTACCGCCCCCCCCGCAGCGACCCGCAGCGGCCCGGAGCGCGGGGGAGGGGCCGGGGCCGCCAGCGGGGCCGCAGCGCCGCCCGCTGCGCCGTGCCCGAACTGCGCCCGGACTGCGCCCGTGCTGCGCCAGAACTGCGCCCGTGCTGCGCCAGAACTGCGCTGGTGCTGTGCCAGTGCTGCACCCGAACTGCACCAGTGATGCACCCAAACTGTGCCCGTGCTGCACCGGTGCTGTGCCAGTGCTGTGCCTGAACTGCGCCCGTGCTGTGTCCGAACTGTGCCCATGCTGTACCCAAACTGCATTGGTGCTGCGCCTGAACTGTGCCAGTGCTGCACCCGAACTGTGCCTGAACTGTGCCAGTGCTCTGCTTATGCTGCACCCGTGCTGCATCCGAACTGCACCCATGCTGCATCCGAACTGTGCCAGTGCTGTGCCCGTGCTGCACCGCTGCTGTACCAGTGCTGTGCCCAAACTGTGCCACTGTTGTAGTGGTGCTGCACCTGATCTGCACCCATGCTGTGCCAGTGCTGTGTCCAAACTGCACCGGTTCTGCACTGGCACCGCACCTGAACTGCGCCCATGCTGTGCCACTGCTGTGCTGGTGCTGTGCCTGAACTGCACCGGTGCTGCGCCCATGCTGTGCCTGAGCTGCACCACTGCTGCACCTGAATTGTGCCCGTGCTGCGCACAAATTGTGCCCATGCTGCACCAGTGCAGCAGCGGTGCAGCACCCGAACTGTGCTGGTGCTGCACCCGAACAGCATGCTGTGCCTGTACTGCACCCATACAGAGTGCTGCAGCCGTACTGCACCCGTGCTGTGTCCGCTCTGCCCAGCTCGGCCCCAGCAGGCCCCGCCGGGTGGGTGCCCCCTGGGACCACATATCCTGTAACTCTGGTCCCCTCCTGCTTCACAGGGTCCTCCCTGCCACGGGGATTCCATTTGCACCTCGAGTCCTGCCTTCAGGTTTGGCCCCTCACTGCAAGAGGGACATTGAGGTGCTGAAGCGTGTCCAGAGATGGGCGATGGAGCTGGGGAAGGCGCTGGAGCACCAGCCTGATGGGTGAGCGGCGGGGGGATCTGGGGGTGTTCATCCTGGAGGAGGCTCAGGGGGACCTTCTCGCTCTCTACAACTGCCCAAAAACAGGTTGTAGTGAGGTGGGTTCAGTGTCTTCTCCCAAGCAACAAGCAATAGGATGAGAAGAAAGCAAGTTGTGCCAGGGGAGATTTCTAATTTCTAATCCAATGCCAGATTGAATATTAGAAAAATTTCTTCATGGGAAAGGTGGTCAAGCACTGGCTGCCCAGAGAGGGGGTGGAATCACCATCCCTGGAAGCATTTAAAAAATGTGTAGATACGATGCTCAGGGACATGATTCAGTGCAGGTTTGGCAATGCTGGGTTAATGGTTGGACTCGATGATCTTAAACGTCTTTTCCAACCTAAATGTTTCTGTCATTGTGTGGTACTGAGGCACACAGGACACAGCTCAGCAGCCCTGAGGGGTGGCACTGAGTCATCCTAATGTCCAGTGCCTTGTGGAGGCCACAAGATGATGACCTCTCCCCTTTGTGCCCCAGCACATCCCTCCTGCCTGTGCCCTGCCTGGCACAAACGTTCCTCTGCCTTTGTCCATCTCCACCTGGACAGAGCATGTGAGGTCCCAGTGCTGGCAGCATTGCCCTGAAGCAGTGCACAGATCGCTCGCACAGCAGCCTTGGCCTTGCAACAGGCTGGGGATGCCGGCCAAGGCAAGTAGCCCACAGGAGCAGCAGGATTTTAGCTAAGGTCTCACTGCTGGGATGGCACCTTCAAAAACCGGCTCCTTCCCCTGCACCTCACAGTGCCTCAGGGTGTTCCTCATTCATCATGGCCAAAGTCCTCCTGATAGCCTCAGGCACACAGAGATCACCCCTATCTTGCAAGGGTCATCCATTTAAGCTGTTTTCCATCTTAAACCACACTGTGCAGAAAACTACAGATCTCTTGGTATTCACTGCACCACCCATTCATTCCCTGTCTGCAAAGTTTACCAGCCATCACAATTTTCTTTCAGACCACTGGTTAAGATATCAAACAGCATCGGCCAGAGAGGATGCCGACCTCTCTTTTACCAAGTGTGCTTTGCTTTGGGCTAGTTCTCCATGGCTAGTGTATGGCAAAGCTGCCTCCTCTTTGCATTTTAACTCCTCATCTCCCTAAAGAGAAAAGCTTTCAGGCTGTCATTTGGGTTCCTTGAATGAAGAGGACGTTACCTGAAAGGGATTTGTTGTGGGACTGTCCCAAACCAGCTCGGCTGTACCGCCCCCCACAAGGCGGTGGTCCCATGGAAACCTGCCCTTGCACTGGGGTGGCAGCCCTGTCTTTTTGCCACAGAGGGATCACGCCTTCCCATTTTCCTGCGCCTCCCCATTCCAGCTGCCTCCCGTGTCACTGCGAAGCGCAGCCACCGATCCATACTGCTTCAACACCCCGCGCATGGCCCAGCCGAGGGCTGATCGCAGAGGCAGACCACTTGAGCTAGATCGATAGACCTGCCTGGGTTTGATGGCAGGTGTCTCGCGGAGTGAGGCGCTGTCTAAACCCTCAATTACCTTCCCTCGCCTCCTGACAGCCGCAGTGGTTAAGCCCTCTCCAGCATCTGGAAGTGGATTGCTGCCTAATAAAAGGCTGCAAAATGCCAGCACATCCCTGAGCCACTTCAGGCAGTCACTGTTTAATGCTGAAAAGAAATGCGGTGGGGGGGGACTGCCCCATGCCTCCAGCTAAAAGGAAAATAGGGACAACAGGGAAGGAAGGAGGGAAAAAGCAGGTTTTAAAAAATACATTAAGAGGAACAGGAGGGTTAAGACCTTCTAGAAACAATTTCGGGTGATGTCTGCGACCCCATTTTTCACAGCAGACAGATAATTTTTCGGAAGTTACCTAAGTGTCCAGCTTTTCCAAAAATCATCCCCAGCTCAGTCACTTCAGTATAGATGTCGTAGCTGAAGCCTTTTTGGGTGGCCTGGATTTTGACCATGGAGAAAGGGAGCGCAGGGGCTGCAAGCTCTTTCCTGGCAGGGGGCACACTTGGCTTTGGAGCTGTTCCCTGTCTGCTGCCATAACACATCCCGGGGCTGCAAGTGGGGCTGATGGGGAGGGAGAGGCAGACACCCATCCACAGACTTTACCCGCAGTCACCCTGAAGGGAAGCAGGATTCAAATGAAAGGGTAAAAACAAGGGAGAAAGAGGCTGAGCAAACACGCTGTCATGAGCAGACAAGGGGCAGGAGGCTTCTGTGGGCTGGAGCTGCATGTCCAGCTGGAGTCGGCATGCTTGGCTTCCTGGAAATTCAGCAGCGGAGTAAGATCTCAGGCTCCCTCGTGCCCATCTCCACCCATTAAATAAATGAGTGTTTACTGAAAGGAGGAGAGATGTTCCAAGCCCCTCTTGTTTCAGGAAACCACTTCTTCCTTGCAGACATCTCCCAGTAGAAGAGGCTGTCGGTGGAGAGGAGCTGAGGAGCAGACCTGAGAGCTGCTGAGGTTTTGCAATCCTCCTTCGACATGTCCTCCCACCAGGAAGAGCTTGCCTGGCGTGAGGATCCATGGGAACAGCTCCGGTTTTCTGCCTCCCAGTTCAACTCCTGGCTGACCACCAGCAACCCACACTGGGGCAAGGCTTCAGAAGAAGGCTATGGAGAGACTTGCAACACCAGGCACATTGATGATGAATTCATTTGGTGGACAATGAGTCATAGTGGAGAAGGGATCTGAAAGGATGGTTTAGATTTCTTCCCAGCCGTGGCGCTGGTTATAATTCTTTGAGACCTAGCAGGGTTTTGATATCACTGACCAAAAGGCAGGATGGAGATGGCTATGGGGCTTTATATCTGCTTTGCATACAAAATAGGCACAGAAGGTTTCTAGACCAGCTCTAGCTCCTATTTTAAGGTGAGTTGGCCCTCAGAAGGAGGTTTCAGGTTCAGAACCATCTTGCCGACATCTCCAGGCCTCCACTACTCAAGGAGACACAAGAATGGAGTTCCTTTCAGCCATGGATGTGGGGATGTGAGCAGAAATGAAACATTTCTAGTGTCCTGCACAGCTGTGGGATCTGGGAGAAGGGGATCTGCTTTTCAGGTTTTGCTTGCAAGAATAGAAGCCCAGAGGCTGACCTACCCATGGTCAATCCTACCACCTACAGTGAGATGGGAGAATAACAGAGAAAGGCACCGGCAGGAAACACAACCTGTTTTGCTTATGGTGTATCAGAGGTTTGATGGGGTAACCGTTATGGGCGGCAGGGAAGGGAGCAGCATGTGGTGTCAGAGTCACGGAAGAGCCTTAGAAAAGACATAAATATCACCTTTCATGTTACTATTGAACAGAAATGCAGCATCTTCTGCTGTAGGACCTCCAAAGCACCTTGCAGAGATGGACAAATATCAGCCATCATCTGGAGAGGCTCTGGAAGGAGAAGGGGAGTCTTCTCCAGAGATAGCATCAGCCACACGAGCCACCGTTTCTCCTGGTCTGCCTGTGCCAGCAGTGGCTGGAGGATGAAGGGGGGTGGCTCCCAGGCCATGACTCAGCGTGGGACCCAGCCTGGAGCACTGAGTCACTCTGTGGCACTGCCAGCAGAGATGACAGGCCATCAGGCATGTCACAAGCAGCAGCCGGTTGCCTGTTCCTGTGCTCACTCGGCCCCACCATCACTCTGACCCTCCAGCTCACGGCTGCCCGCAGGCAGCAGGGACCTGGTGGCACCGGGGAAGGAGCCCTGCAGTTTATCTGTGGCAACTCCAATGTGTCATGGCGATTAGGAGAAGGCATAAAGTGGTCCTTATGTAAAAATTTTCCCAGCAAACTGATCAGTTAACAGCTGGAAAGAGACACTCCTTTTTCTTTCTTTTTCTTTTTCTTTTTCTTTTTTTTCTTTTTCTTTTTCTTTTTCTTTTTCTTTTTCTTTTTCTTTTTCTTTTTCTTTTTCTTTTTCTTTTTCTTTTTCTTTTTCATTTTGGAGGTGTTTCAGGTGGCTCAGGCAGAGCAGCTGCATGGGGCTGAGTCCACCAGGACCCCAGGGGCTTCCATTGCAAAGCTACTTTTCAGCCAGTTGGCCTCCAGTATGTACTGTGCATGGGATTGCTCTTCTACAGGGGCAGGACTTCCCGTCACTGAGGGGTCACTGCGAGATGGAGATGGAGACCAGGTTTTCTACCCATCTGAGGTCTGGTGCGACTGTATTGCCCCTGCCCTGGATGATGTCCCTGAGACCATGGGCTGCCAGATGAGGAAGGTCTGGTACTGGGAGGGGGGATGATGGGGGTGGGATGGTGACCCTAAACACACAGCAGGGCCACACCAGCTCTGCATCATTTGCTCATTTAAGGTATCCAGAGGTGCTGGCCTGCCCTAGCAGGGATGCAAGTCCAAACAGCGCTGGCTCTGATTAAACAGGGGCTTAACGGAGACCTTCTCCAGGCACTGCTGGGGCTGAAAAGCAGCCCTGCGTCACAAGGCGTGGGGAACAACAGGCAGCTGTCTCTGCACCTGCCCTGCGCTGCTTATCGGCAGGGCAGCGGGAGCATCTCCATTTAGGGATGTGTTTGCTTTGCCTGACTGCGGCAGTGCGATAGGGGCTGCAGCAAGCCATGGGGGCCCCCGCCATCCTCCGCTGCCAATGTCAGTGCTACGGATGCCTGTGAGCACAGGCAGACCCTTGCTCCCGTTCCAAACCTTCACCAAGTCCAGCCCATGTCCATGCGTCCATCTTCTCCATGCTTTCAAATGTGTCTGCACTGCTTAAATTTGTGCAGCCCATCCCACTTTAGTCTCCACCACCGGACATGGGAAAGCCCCCTTACCACCTCCTAACCTTTCCATCTCTTTGAATAACAGAGAGAAGTGCTCAGATTTTGCTCAGTTTGCAAAATCCCAGCACCAGGGTGAGAAGCTGGTCCTGCACGAGGTGCAAGTATTGCATCCCAGCCTCAGTCCCCTCAGCTCCCCACCTGGGCTCCCCCTCACCCCATCCTCAGCAATTTCTTGGCCAATTTCAGGAATAAGCGGCTGGCTAGTGGCAGGGCACTGGAAGGGCTGATCTGGCTCAGCGCACGCTGTAATGACAGGTTATCAGGCACACTGATCCCACTCCCATTTCTGAGTGCTGATGAGGAGGCTACAGCATCCTGCAGCCCCCAGAGACCGAGCTCCATGGCAGCCTCCCAGAGCCTGTGTGCCCCAGGAATGCCCTGAGGCATCCTTCGGGGCACGAAGGGCTCGCTGGGGATGACCCAAGACTTGGGGCTGGATGTCTCTTTTGTGTTGTCACGAGCTGACTTTCTGCAGTTTGGACGCCCTTTTGAAGCACTGCACTGGGGGGTCTGGTGGGGTATTTGTTGCCATGCTGTCCCTCACCTGCCAGGTAGTTTCTGAACTGATGGAGAGCTTTGATTAGTTCATGTTCTCCCCTAGTGCTCTGCACTTCTGTCTCTCGGGAATGAAAAAATGTCCTGATCTTTCTTTAAAGTTCCTTTTTGGAAATACTTCTCAGCATCCCTACAAAATGAAACCTATTTTAGTATACGGAAAACTACTGTGAGATGGAATACTTAAGGACCTGGAGGGATAAGTCAGGTGCAGTTGGGCTGAAGCAAATGGAGTAAGTCCTTTTACACCCAAAGCCGTAAATTTTCCAGTATGCTAAAGCTTGTGCTGAAGAAAAAGTTGGAAAAGATGACAATCCAGGGAAAGATCCTTCTGTTTTTTATCATGGGAGCCTTTGTTCACCCTAGTCATGCCAAACAAGTGATTTGGGAAGTGAAGATTTGGTTACAGTCCTGAAGAGCGCTGGATCTGTAACAGCCAAACAAACCATAGGAAAGTGTTAAACTAACCTTCTGCCATCCCATTATCAAAAAGAAAAGAATAAAAAAGGAGATAATCCTTGTTTAAATATCACAAGCAGCAGCTGAGTCAGTGGGAGCTTTAGGCTGGAAATGTCAGGGAGGAATTTAGATTTTCAGAGCAGTTGCTGCTCTGCAATTATCATAAGGCACTTACAAGGACCCCTTGTCTCTCGTTGCCCTCAACCACGCATCTGCAGGGAGGGGGAGTGGAGACAAAACACATGGCCCTACTGGGGACAGATAAGGGAAAAGAACGCCATCCCACTAAAGGCACAAGGCAAATCCCTTCAGGCTACGGCCAGGCTCCTTGCTGTGCTCAGACGTAGGTGGGGAGGAAAGGGACGGGAGCTGGGGGAAGGCAAACCCACGGGAGAGGCAGGGGAGCAATATGAGAAAGAGGAGATTGCTGGAGAAAATCACGTACTGGCTCCCCCCTCCCGCCCCAGGAAAAAAAAAAAAAAAAAAAAAAAAAAGCATTTATTTGCTTCTGGCGATGTTTTGGGGGTAGGAGTGAGAAGGGAGATAGAACACTGAAGATCTGGGGAGCTTTTAGCCTCTTCTCTGTGGTGCTTTTCCTCCAGTACCAGCAGGCCTTGTTGCCGTCTAGCACGTCCCTGTTTAAATTAAATAAGTGAAAGTACTATTAACTCCCCTGAGGCAGGCACTGCCTGCACCAGCAGGGGAAGGGGGAAGGGTGAGCACTCAAAACATACAATTTCACCACCCTAAATGATGCAAAGACACACATTTTCCCAGCTGGTACACATGGGAAGGCTAAAGACTTCCTCTGCAGGGATGTTTTCCCTTACTTGTCTTGCCTCATTAACCGTGTGAGGTTTCCAAACCGATCTTGGCTGGGTGCGAGGTAGAAGGACTTCAGCCACGCTGTGCTGCCGGGAGTTGGTAGGGGTCTACGCTGCCTCCCTGGCTGGGGACAGTCGGTGTCCCTGCTCCAGCTTTGTGCTTTGTGGTAATGGGTTACTACAGCCATATCTCCACCTGCACAGCACATGGGCTGGGCCATCCCCACTGGTCTTACCCTGCCCAGTGTCTGTGTCCGATGGACACAATCGCTCCGTGAGGCACCTGTTCCTGTTAGGACACTTGAAGCAAAGGGGAATGTGGTTTCCCAGTGCCCGTTGGGCTTGCTCACCGTCACTACTAAAAAAGTATGTCCTACTGCTGACTCGAACATTTCTTCTTTGCCTAACTTTCAGCTCCTGATCTTTCTGTTCTCTCTCCACTAGACTGAAGGACCTGTATGTGTAGAGGCAAGTCCTGTGACTGGGAGGACAGGAAGTGCAACCACGTAGACCCTGCTATTCCATCATGTCATCCCAGTAGCTTAATGTCAGGATTACTGGAGTTCTGCATATCGTACCAGTATAGAACTCAGGTTCTTTTCTTGCTTTTCTTTCCATGACTGTGGATCAATAAAACGTTGTTGATACACCTTGAAGATCCAGAAGAGAAGCACAGGGCTTTGATGAGTCATCCTCTTAAGCCTGCTGGGTGGAATGAACCTTGCCATGGGTGATACATTTACATTCATCCTCTAAAAAGGAGAGGAAAATATTTTCTCATGCTCTTTCCCATGTATTTACTTGATGACTACCTGTTAGGAATAACAGATGAGATCCTGAGCCGATGTGAATCAGTAAGAAAGCATTGACTTCACTATGAAATGCTGATGTCAATTTCCAGTTCAGAATTGGTTCTGTCTCCATAATAGATCTCATGCATTCGATGCTGAATGCAAAACACCTTTCTGCCTGTAAACAGAATGATGAATAAACATTTGTATGAAGTCAATATGGTGACATTTTCATAGGTCTGAGACCCTTTGTGTGACTCCTAATGCTAAAATCACATCAGACCTTTTGTTTGACAGGCGGATGTTTTTTATCTTCCAGTGCCTGAGGAGAGGAGGAACCGAGTGGGTGAGAAGTTGGTGATTTTCTGTTCACACAGAAGCAACACTGAGCTGCGTTTCGCTGGTCCACCTTGCTGACCTGCAGCTGCTGTTGTGGAAGGTGACAAAGCAGGTAAAATAAGGAGGAAATAGATGTATCTATGTCACAGAAGTGACATGTTCATGGAAGAGGAGAGTGGTGGGCAAACACTGGCAAAGCAGTGATGGAAAATCCTTGGCTGCTTCTAGTGTCATTTGCTTCCGTGGCTAGAGCAGTGAGGGGTGGGTGGCCGGGAAACTGAGGAGAAAACAACACGCAGGGGAATGACCCAAGAGCAGCTGTGGGGTCTAGACCTGTCCTAGTCACACCGTGCAGCCTTGCAGTGCAGGTCCTAACAGTCACAGGGGACTGGTCAAAGTCCCTTCTGGTCCCATGTCATAAGCTTTGGCCATGCTAAGACCACACCAACGCACAGTGAAGTGTTTCCAGTCTTACTGAAAGGGTCACGGGAACTTGCTTTTTGTCCCTCACCACAGCTTGTTTTTCTCCGTCCTGATGCCACTGTGAGTTAGATAAATTATGGCTCACTCCATGGCATGGGTGGATGAGCAAGAGGGTTAAACACATTAGGCCAGACACCATGGTCACTAGCAGTGAAGAGACTAAGTGCCCCAAAGCCCACTTTCAGGAATGACTTTATACAGTAGGACTGGGACTTAATGAACTTGGCAATAAAACGGGGACACGCCCTCAACTTTCTTTTTACATCTACAGGAAGAATTGGAAGATCCAGGTCACTGCGAACCTCTTACAGCTGGGACTTCCAAGGGTCTGGAGAAAAAATAAACAGTAGCACGAGTCCCTTTTCCACATGTATTCAGCAATGCAGAGGCCTGATGGGCAATCAGACTACAGGCAGGAGGACTGAAAGGATGCAAGAGTCAAATATTTCCATCAATTTCTGCATCTATTGCCCGCTATTAATTGGGGTTTTGAGCTAAAGGTTACAGCAATTACCAGCCTTGAGACAGAAGGCAGGAAACAAAGACAGTGGATGAAACAACTTGCCCACGGCCATGCGGTGAGCAGTCAGAAAAGCAGCCCTGTGTTTTCTGTGCTGGTTGTTGTCAATAGGATTAGTGCCAGACATTTGATTTTTCTTGTCATAATGTTTCTGATGTTTTCAGGCAGTGTAACTATTTTTTTTTTTTTTTCCCTAGAAAAGCAAATTCGCTGTTGAACTCGACATTCAAAAATACTGTGCCAGACCTCCATATGATAATTATTGTTTCTGCAGGGTTTCTCCACCTCTCTGGGAGTTTCTAGACTCCTCTTCAGTCTTTTCTCCCTTCTCAAGAGGGCTGCATTTAATTCATACAATTTTTTAAAGAAAGCTGACTCCAGGAGCTGAGAGTAAAATATTGGGTATCACAGACATAAATCTAAATCACAAGGACTGGTAGTGAGGAGGAGGAGGAGGCTCGTTACAATACATGTAGGCTACTTTTTGCATAAAGGTGACATTCCCTTATGACTTTCTTAAAGATGTCTACAAGTTGAAATACAGTGGGCCAGAGGTGTCAGCAATGAATATTACAACCCTGCAGGATGCCATGCTCCAAGAGATGGTGCATTTTATTCCGCCACCCGCTCCTGACTGTCTGCTTGCTGCCCACACTTCCAAACAGAAAATTGCTTGTAAGTGCTTCCCCATTGATCCAAGACAAGATGGTTATTTTGGATTCTGCAGCAGCAGGTTAATCATCAATACAATATCTCTGCATTTTCACTTGCCTGTTCCAGGTCCAATTCCTGAAGGAGAGAGGGCTTGCTGCTGGTTTTGCTTCTGAAACCTCAGGGCTAAATTCTCAGTTCCTGGGGAGATGCTGAGCTTTTTCCTCTCTTCCTTCTGAAAATCCTTTCCACAAACCATTCGCTATTTTGCTGGAAAACAGGTTATTTTCCTTTGAAAATTTGATTGCTGTAAAAACTTCCCAGAATTTTATTTTCATTGCTGACCAACAAGAGGAGTTTCAATGGATTTTGAGGCAAAATTTGAGCAGCATGAGTACAAAATTTTGTATCTGAATGCAGAGATGAAAACACAGTTGTGAGACCAATTGACCCCATGCTTCAAAACTGGGGATGGGAGGGCATTTTTGGGAGTTAATAGGAATATTCTCAGATTTAAGTAAAGAGTAATCTGGCCTTCTGAAATGTGAAATCGTGGACACAGAGGTTTGCATTTAGCTGCTGAGGGTATTGGCCTTGACCCTTAAGTCATTGGTTTGCATCCTTGAAACAGATCTATCCTGTACACTACCCTGTGAAAACATACTGGCACATACCAAGCCAAAAGGCAGTGGAGGGGGTTGCACAGCCCAACTCCATCTTCTCTAGGAAAGTGTATCTTCTGCCTTTTCTTTTCTTTTCTTTTCTTTTTTCTTTTCTTTTCTTTTCTTTTCTTTTCTTTTCTTTTCTTTTCTTTTCTTTTCTTTTCTTTTCTTTTCTTTTCTTTTCTTTTCTTTTCTTTTCTTTTCTTTTCTTTTCTTTTCTTTTCTTTTCTTTTCTTTTCTTTTCTTTTCTTTTCTTTTCTTTTCACATATTGGCTTTTTTGATTTTGCCTTTGAATTTACCTACTGGCTGGAAGAACAACCCCTGCACCAGGGCTCTTCATGTCCCAGTGGCTGCCTCTGCAGTGGGGGAAATGGAGGGCCAGGACCGCCTGATCTGGCAGAGCTTTTCTCCCAGGGTGGCAGAAAGCATCTCGCTGCCCATCTCTGCTAGCAGCACATCTCGCAGCCCCCCTTCCCCCAGGCTTGTCAGTTGAGAGAGAGCGTGAGTGTGAAAGTCAGTGTTTTCTAGATAATAGGAGGCTGCAAAGTTAAGAGAGAGATGAGGATTTTAATTATCTTTTTTTTTTTTTTTTTTTTTTTTTAATCCCCTCCTGCCACTGCCCTAGTACCAGGGAGGCTGCAATGACGTGTAGACCTGAGGTGTCATTATGGGTTATTAAACTCCTTTGTGGCACTCGGGGATGTTGAAAGGAACCGTGAAGGGAGAAGCGAAATAACCCATCTCTTGATGGAGCTGGCAACCCCCCCCCCACAATTGCTGCATGTGGCAGACTGTAATTATTCACGCTGTGGACGGGAAGAGGGAGGCAGAGTGGGTGGGTGGGACAAAGAGCAACAAGGGGACCTGGACACCCCACACGGCCATCAGGGTTGCCTTGGTGGTGATAGGGGATGGCAGCTCACCCTCACATCAGTGTACACCATCCTTTCCTGTGGCCCTTGGTGGGGCACTCTCACGTGCAAACCCTGTCCCTGCAGTTCCCTGAGCCGCCAGAGAGACCCTCACCCTCGCCAGGCTGGGCTCTGAGTGCCTTTGTTCCTGATTCACCCTGGGACTTGTATCAAGACCACAGGCTGTTGTATGGGGATCTCTCCAACTCCCACGCTGAAGGACAGTGGTTTGGTACCTGGGGCTTTCCTCTTGGTCCCCATACCTGAAGTGCTCAGTAATGGTGATTATTGCAACCAGTGCTCGAGGATGCACAAAATGACCACATGGATACAGCCAAGGAAGACAATATCTTATTCTTCTTGCTGCACCGCCCATCCTGCATCCACTGGCAGGTGACATGAGCCTCCTGAGGACCAGCAGCACTGCACATTAGTGCAATTTCTGGATTCTTTTGGGGTCTGCCTCTGAGGGAGGCACAGTCAGAGCTGCCCAGTTTATGGGCTTTTCTGTCTGAGGACTACTGCAGCAAAGCATCATCCAACACTGTTTGTTGTTTCTGCTTTATGTCAGATTAATGCCTTAAAACACACAGCTGGATACACATGGCACCCACACACATCCAAGGGTGGTTCTGTGGCTGGAGTGTGAGAAACAAAGCAGTGATGAAGACCCATCCATCTTTTGTATTTCCTTCATAAAGCTTCCTAAAGGCTCCTCTTCCTCATTAGCAGATCTGATAGTTAGTCAAACATGACAAAAGCTGAGACAAGCCCGGCTGGGTTTAACTGAACAGGCTCACACTCTCCAGAAGTCCTGTCTGATAGCAGCAGGACTTAAGCATGGAGCCAAACAGGCGGTTTATAGAGATGTAGACAGACAAAGAGATGGAAATGTCCAAGCTGTGGGTGGTCTCCAAAAAGGTGGGACTTTGCCTGGGAAGGAGCTGGAAAATGTGTCAAGGAGCTTTACACTGGACCAGCCTGTCCTCTCCTGCCCCAAAGGAGAACCTGCTGCCACATGGGTTCTCCAAGCTCACCTCTTCTGTCAGCTCCTCCAGGATGGGAGAACCAACCTGATTTCTTCACTCTTACCAGAGGGAGAAAGTCTAAACATCACTTGTGGCAATCTGGAAGTTTTGCCCTCGGTTGCACGGAAAGCAGGCCTTCACTTCGGCTACGTGGGTGGAGAGCACTTCCATAACATGCCGGACTCTCGGCACCAGACAGGGATGGGGGTGTGATGGATTAGCAGGGCTTAAAGAAGAAAAGAGTTGTATGCCTAATTTGTCATCCGTATAAAGAAGAGGGATTAACAATCAAGAGCTTTGGGATGAGATAACTAAGCAGAAGAGCTGATGAGCTTAAATAAAGTACTGGATTTCACAAGGAGGGGTACAATATGTAATGAGACAAAAAGAAACAGAAAATATATTCGAAGAAATTCCATCTATTCGTGCAACAGTTCTGAAAACTTGTCGGATGTTATCGACACCTTTTAAAGTTACTGTGTGCCAGCGGAGCCTTCATATGTGATCTCTGAATATGTTGCAGCCTGCAGGAAGGCTGAGCAACTTGTTCTGTTCCTGTATTTATTAAAGTGCCTTACCAATTTTCACAATTCTTGACATGAACTGACATTTTAAGGCTATCCTTTCAGCAAATTGATTACAAATTTGAATAACTGGAACTTGCTTTGATGGCTGATTCCAGGTTTATCGTCCCTGGCAAATGCCATTGTAGAAAGACCGTTAAACTAGAGTCGGTTACCAAAAATCAAAGGTCTAGCAAAATGGTTTCTCTTTCTGATTTTAAGGTAAGGAACCAGTGTGAAGGAAAATAGATTAAATTTGTTACATAAATTGAAATTTGTCTTTGTACTAAAATTGAACTGAAAATCTCAAACAAAAAATGCCGAAATTCCATATTCTGCATACTGTTTTAAAGGTAGTACAATCGAGAAGAGTTCATGCAGAATTAGAAGTTTCTTTGATAAAAATATTCCAATGCAATTCTTTTAACTCTTCTCCTACCCAAGTCCCTTTTACCTTCTCCAATGAAATCCTGGTGGAGCTGGCCCAGCCTCAGCAAGGCCTTCCACTGACACATTGTAACAGTGTCACACTAGCAAAGTCTCTGAATAGTTTTAGTTAAACATCTCTTGTTTCTTGAGTACTCAGCCTAAGTATGGCTTTCTTAACGCCTTTGCAGCTTCTCCGTAGACTAACATCACCGTTGCATGAAATGGCCTTGCGTGGCTGCATGGCTGCACGAGACAACTTCAGCAAAGCAAACAGGCAATGGCTGCAAGAGGGACCTTCTTTGCTTTCCTTATGTTTCCTTTACTGGCACTAATAGAGTTACGGAATCCTCAGTGAGGGCTCTTCATTATGTGTATGATGAATAATGTGTAAGTTTTATTTTTGTGTCCTCTTTTGGAGTTGGTTCATTTTCCCACCAGTCTTCATAGACTGTCTTCAGATTACCGATAGTTTGCTTTTAACTCATGTATTTCGGTATGAGATCTACTTTCTTATACTAGGAAGCACTAACGGCAGAGTGGATTCAAGCTTCCTAAGGGAAGACACGGGTGCAACCTAGGACAGACTCCTGCTTGTTTGAAGGAGCTGTTTCTGACAGTCTACTGACTTGCTACTTGCCTTTAATTCCCCCTATATCAGAAAGGGTACAGAAAATAAACTTAAACCCCCACAAAAATCCAGGAATTTCCTCCCTTGTTCTCTGGAGAGGAACAGATTCCTTGCAGGGTAAAAATCAGGATGAATTGCTGTGGTTGATTGACTTCTGCTGGATTACCTGGGATGGGCATCCCTCTTCACACTCTGTGGCTGTGAGTGGAGTAAGACAGAAATGTTCCAGCAGGGGAATGAGCATCAAATTGCTTGAAAGTCCTGTTTGTGAGATCCTTCAGAAAAACCTTGCTTCAGAAATTCAGGACAGAATGTAGAAACATGAGACAGTATGGGTGGCAATCTGCATGAGATCCTAATCTTCTTAAGTTTCATGGAAAGCTTAACTTAAGCAGGAGCTGGGCTGTCTTTCAAATCAGTGCTGCCCCACAGTCATCCCCAAACTCCTTTGTTCCCTTAGCCAGGAGGCAATCCATTCCGGAGCAGGTCAGCAAGCCTGGCCACTGAAGGCAGCCCATCACTCCTTAGGTGGCAGCGGTCTCGGTGGCAGCACAAAGCAATGCTGAAGATCTTCTGTCCTGTGCACCTGCTGGAAAAAATGGGCTGAGCCGGGATGCCGCGATAAGGCAGCGGCGTGGGGGTGAGCTCCGGTATGAGCAGTGTTCCCCACACCCCAGCTTGTCCGGTTGCCATTGTCCACCTCAGCCAGTGGCACAAAAAAATCAACCGTAGGGTTGTGCTAATTTGTATGCCCCAGTGAGGGGGTCCCCAGGGCCACCCCAGTAGCTAGGAGGTGACTCAGCCTGAAACACTGCTCCTTGCCCAGCCGCTGGGCAGCAGGGGTGACTTGGGACCTGCTCCCAAAATGTTTTCTGAGAAGCTTCTGCAACACCAGGCAGCATTACCCTCCATCAGTTTCGTGGGGTTTTATCTTTTGTTTTGAGCATCCAGGGTTTAGCACAGGGCAAACAGAAGGTTTATGAGACTCAGAGGGGATTAGAGATGAAATTAAAGCAAAAGCAAGGGCTGCTCTCAGCATGTGAGGTGATACCACACCTGAGGACGCAGAGGCTGGGGACAGAGGAGCCCTGGTGGCCGCTTAACTCCTTCTGGTTTCCACTGTACTGAAGAGCAGCGTGTCTGCGGCACCTGTGATGAGAAGCTGCTCTACCTGACTTAAAATTAATTTTAGCTTACTACTGGACCAAATCTTTAGCTGCTGCCAACTGCTTACTTCAGCTTCAACTTCGACCAGTCTCCAGCCAGCTAGGGCTTCCCGAGCTGCCTCGGTGGGGCTGGCAGCGCTGATTGTGCTGTCTGCTCCCTGGTGTTTGCAGGAGATGGCAAACATGGAGAGCTTTGCAGCCTCGATGAGGTCAATGGGATGTTGATCCTCCAGGGCTTCAGGCACTGCAAAAATCATCAGCACACTGTCATGAACTCAGCTGTCCCGCCACGGGAAGGATGAGCCACCAACCCTAACCAGGTGTCCAGCAGACGTCTTCCAAAGCAGCGCTGTGGTGGGCAGGGGTGCAGGCGAGCTTTCTGGCAGCCACCCGGTGAAACGCCACCGGCTGCCCTGCCGCAGCGATTTGTGCCAGCCCCGGCATGGTGGTGGCTCACATGCAGCAGCACTGTGCCTTCCCGCAGCGCTTGTTTGGGGTGGCAGAGCTGCTACAAATCCCCCAGGAGGAAAAGCTCACTTTCACTCACAGCAAAACAGAGTCCTGGACAGATCCTGAGCTGCTACCTGCTGCCACAGCCTCAGCTGTCCTGGGGTGTTTGGTCTCTTAGGAATTACTGCAGGAGGAGCAAAGCCTTTTGGAAGGCAAAGGGGTGTTCCAGGTTATTTTCTCTAAAGCCCTTTTCATCTCTGAGGACTCAAGGGGTCTGATTCTGCCATTCTGCTGTCAGCATTACACGGCCAAGCCAAGCCATGAGGTGGTGGGAGAGCAAAGAAATGCACAGCGTTCGCAGGAGCATTGGGAGGTGCACACGTGAGAACAGCATCCAGTCGCACGGCTGCCTTGGGGGAATCAGTGTTATTTTCCTATTACTTTACTGCCTTGATGACAAGGCGAACAAGGGGAAAAACGGGCCAGAGAGGGGTGAATCTCTTCCTTTTATTTCATCCTCTCATAGATCAAAATCCTTTCATGTAACTACCAAGCTGGGAAAGCAAATGCGTTGGACTGAAACACGGCATGAGAATAAACTTCATCAAGAAGAAAGGGGAGAAAAAAAAAAGAGTAGCAATCTTTTGGGCACAGGCAAACAGGTGGGGGAAGCGTCTGGTCTGCGAAGGCAGGGCGTCTGCAATCTTTGTAGCGATTAGATTTAATGGGACAGAAACGTTTCTGTCATTCACATCCCCTCCTCCTCTCAGCCTGAGGGGGAGAAAGGAGGGAGGTGGTGATGGGGAGGTGGCGGGGGGAGAGGAAGATTTGAAAGAGTCTTTGACGTCAGCCCTGCCCTATAAAAAGCTGGCAAGGAGCTGGAAAGCGGAGAGCAGAGCTTGTGGAAGAGCAAAGATGCCAACCCCGAACATCTCCACCTCTGCAGCCAAAGGCTTCCGCAGGGCGGTGTCGGAGCTGGACTCCAAGCAAGCCGAGGCCATCATGGTAAGACAACCCTACCCCACTTCTTTCCCTCCCCCTCTGAAAACCACAGTCTCTTCCATAGCTATAGGCAGAAGCAGGCAGGGATAGATGGACCAACACTGCCTCTGTGGGAGTTTCCCCCACATGGGCACCCGGGGGCTCCCGGCTGGCAAAGGGCAATACCCGGACAGTTCTCTTTACGTACTGGTACATGTGAAATTCAAACATTTAGGGGGATGAACACTCCAACTAATGCAACCGCCCCAACCAAAAGCAAGGTAAATAACCCAGAGATCTCAGGCAGGAAGAACAAGGAATCCCCAGCATGAAAGCCAATTCGAAGATCTTAATGCTCCCTTGGTTTCAAAGCAATAAACTGCAGAGATTTCACCTGTTCTAGCATAATGAAAAAGTGTGGCTGTTATTTCAGACAACACACGAGGCACAGGCAATTTAATCAGTTTGTTCGCTGCTGCTGTGTCTGCAGTTTCGCTCTCTCCCAGCACATCCTTCCCCAATTCTGTTCCCAGCCCTCCCTGATGTGGTCTCAGCCCTGGGTTCAGCCCAGGGATTGCTTCTGCACACACCGGATTTGTAGGTGTCGGCGAAAGGAGAGGAAAACGTCCTGCTGAGCTGTCAAGTGCCTTTAGAAAGCCAAGTCTGGCCAACCCCTTGGACTAGCTGTAGGGACAGGGACACTTCACCTCCTAACCCAAATGCCAGGGCAGGCAAGAGGAGCCCAGAGACTCCCAGCACAGGACAGTCCTGTAGGTCAGAGATGTGGCCAGGCTGTGGGTGACCCTGGAGGAGCCAGAACAGCCGGTGGCAGCGGGTACACCAGGAGAGGACCCCCTCGGGGTGCTCAGCAGGAGGAAACACAGGCTGGGTTAGGGAGCAGATGTGTTTGGCAGACAACTGCAGGGTGACTCCAGCAGGTCAGCTGCAGAGCTCCCCATTTCCCTCCCCTTTGCCCATTGCCTTTTTCACCCGTTCACCTCTTAACCCTGTGTGATGCTCTGACTCGATAAAATCAGCCACTACATCGACAGCAAGAGGTGTTTTGAAGAGTGGAGTGTGCTGGAAAGGAAGGGAAACACTTAGAAAACAAGGAGGTAAGCTTGCTTTCTCTAATGAATGGAAATCAGGGAAGGCTTCCCTCTCACACAACCATTTTCATTTTGGCAAAATAATGAACACTTAAGTGGTTCTTGAAAACCTGGTATTTTGCAGGCTGCTCATCATATTTGAGATACTCATTGCTGTCTGGAGAAGGGGAGAGTGTTTGGTTATTAAACACTCTGGGGTGCTGCTTCCATTGGATGGGAATGGGGCCACGGAACAAAGGGGCCAGAGGAATTCGGGCTCACCAGGTGTGCTGTCAGGAGCGCGGCAGCCTGCTTGGGTGAGTGGCTCCTCCAGCCGGAAGCAGACAGGCGCCTTTGCATCCCTTCTTTGAATGGAAATTCTCAGAAAAATAAAAAAACAATTACAACTTAGTCCTGTGAGGATCCCTTTGAAAGTGGGCTGCCTGAAAATCTTTTCTCTCACTTAGTACAGGAGATCTCCACATCCCTGTCACTTAGTTTGCTGGCTTCTACCAGGTAAGAGGCATGACTCTGCATTTGTATGAGACAACACGTGCCCCTGGCCCTCCCTGGCATGACCATGGCCGATCAGCCACCCAGCCCCTGCCCACCACCACGCCAGCTCCAGCAGGTTTGAAGTGTTCCCTTGCCAGGGACCAGCACCCTGCTGCAAGGGAAGTTGCAGCTGTGCAAACTAGGGGGAAAGAAAAAAGACCTTTGCAATCCCAGAACTCATCTACACTGGCAGGTATTTTACATATTGGCTGGGCCAGCCAAACATCAAACTCCCACGGCAAAAAAAAATCTTTTGTTATGTATTTAGTTTTTTCTGCTGCTAATGGTTTTTACAAGGTACCCTGGGACTGTGGCTGGAGCAGGATTTGGTCACAGAGCACACAAGCAGAGCCAGGCAGGAGACAGAAGCTGGAAGCAAACCAGCAGGAAGAAGCACCCAGAGAAGCAGGGGTGGGATGTTATTGTCCCCACACTGCAGTGAAGGAAACAGTCTTTACAATCCTTCCTGCTTGCTGCAAGTAATGAGCCAGGAAAAAAAAGCCAAAGGACTTTAACTCCAAACACAGTATTTTTAATGACACTGCTCAGGCTGGGCGCTCTGAGTTGCAAAATTCAAAGACGGAAAGATGTACTAACCCTTCGTAAGAGGTGCAAACTAACCCTTCATAAGAGGTGAATGGCCGTATCAGACTCAGACCCCAGTTAGTCAAATAAATGCTTGCAAAATCAAATTAAAGCTTTCACTGTAGCTAGCTAGGCACTCAGGGAGCTAGTCTGCAAGGCAGTTTGGAAATACCATGTAACGGCACCTTCCAAAGAAAGGAAGGTATTTATCGTGAGAGGTCAGTGTGGTTAGTTTGTATGCCAGATCCCTAATTTCCAACAAAAGTAGGTAATACCCCAATGAGCATAAATGTGAAGGGCAGAGGAGAGGAGGATGAGAAGGGGAGCACGCAGCCAGGCAGCCCCTACCCAGCAGAGGAGGCAGCAGCCAGACTCCTGCCAGCCTCCTCTCCCAAGCAAAATTCAGCCTTTTTCTTTTTTTCCTTTTTAAATTATTTTTTAATTTACCCACCCAAAACATGCCAGCATGGAGCTAAGCAGCTTCCAGGACCCCTCGACAGGGACCAACCCCCCCTACTCCTGCTGCCAGGGGCCACCCGGTCCCAACACATGGGACTGACTGGTCGACACTGCCTCTCCCAGCGCAGCTTTCCAGTCACACAGATCTTCTCGTTATTTAAACTCCTCCCAGATGGGTTTTAACCTTATTTACAGCCTAAACATGAGGGTCTAATTTCCCTCCTCCCCCGGGCTCCAACCCCGAAGTAAAATCCTGCTGCAGCTCTGCGCATTGGGGCGCAGGGTGACAAACCACCCTTAGCTAAAGCGCTGCCTGGCTGGGGGCCACCGCAGAGCCCCGTTACAGCAGCCAGCACAGAGCTGTCTGCCCTGCTCACTGCAGGCACCTTCAAGTAAACACCGACTTAGCTTCAAAGACGGTGGCGATACAAAACACACATTTAAGCTGAGCACACACTCACAAGACTTCAAAAGTTATGGCTGAGGATACTTGTTAGATGTCTTCTCTCCCTGGGCGTGAACACCATCGATTCAGACGAGCAGCAATATGTGCTGATTTGTTAGAAGGTGTTTTTCTATGCCACAAGGAATGAAGGCGTTGAGGATCAGCAAATATCATTTCAGAGGGGTATCTTTATTAAAAAAGGACTGGGTAGAAGCATGTGGGCTGGTGCCTGGAAGTGCTGCATTTTTCAGGCTGTGTTTAAAATGTCAGCTTTACACAGCTAAAGCATCCCAAGAGGATCTTCACAAGGAACATTAGTAACTGACGGTGGGGCTTTGAAAAGCAGGGGAGAAAATGGGCTTAGTAATTGAGCAGGTTGCTTTTTTAAAAAAGAAACACTTCCCAAACTTTCACAAGGTAGAGCAGGCGCTGCTTGGTTAGCATCTATCTCTTTTTGAGATATTTTCAATGTAATCAGAGAGAAAACAGCAACCGGTCCTGCTCTATATGCAGGTGTTGGATGGCTTTATGTGCTGTTCCTTCTTCCGTCTTGTCCCAGGGTTTCTTTTAACCGGTTCTGAGGGTTTGTCATCTATTTTGAGTATTGAGCACAGAAAATTGGAATCACCTGAGCTGCCTTTAAATGGAAAACTGGTTGTAAAAAGACCAAGAGCAAACAAGTTAGTATATGAGCTATTTGTCTGACACAAGAAACAGCAGTGAGTGAAATAGTTTGTAGCTCACTATAAATATAAATGAGTGACCTAACATGACCCCCAGCACTGAGTTGCAGCATTTTAGGTGCAATTCCAAGTAGAAATCTGCAGGAGCTTGTTGGGACAAAACAAATCTATAGATCAGTGGGAGGAATTTATTTTCTGGGTTATGTCGTTGTGGTTCCAATTACACTTCAGTGGGCAAACATCCACTTAATGTCAGAAAGAAGCCTTGTGTTGGATCCTGGGAGCAGTTTAGCTAAGCTGCCCTTGTTAATGCACCTGCAAACAGTTCACATTTTCTGGCCAGACGGCAGCTGTGGGTTTCAGCTGTCCCTCATAGTGAATCTTTTCTCAGATGACTTCACTTTTTATAATGTCTCTCCACTTGAGTTCATCAGACACTGAAAACTGCATAAGATTGTTTCTGATTTTTATTTTTTGAAGGATGTTGAAAACTGTTGCTAGGGAAGGTGAGAGGGCAAGCCCACTCTCCTCCAGTCATGCTACAAGGATACTTTACACAGACTTTTCCTAAAGCTCCACATTGCCAAAAGTTCAGTTCTAAAACCTCAGCTCTCATCACCAGATCTTCCTCTACAAAGCCAGGCAAGTCAGTCCAACTTTTTGCCTTCTTCCTGTGCTGACACACATTAGTCAAACCTCATCCAGCTATCAGGGATGCCTCTGATCTCTCCTACAACTCTATCACTAGTGATATTTATTTCTGTTCTTGCCTTCAGTCTCCGCGGTTCATTGGTAGACGTCAAAGCCTTATTGAAGATGCCAGGAAGGAAAGAGAGGCTGCGGCTGCAGCCACTGATGCGGCAGAGTCTACAGAGACCATCGTGTTCGAGGAGAAGGATGGAAGAGCCATGTTGAACCTCTTCTTCATGCTCAAGGGAGCGAAGACATCACCACTGTCCCGTGCACTTAAGGTATTTGAGGTGAGTACTTAACCTGTTGTATGGGAATCAAGGAACACACTACAGGTTTCATGACTGTTCTGTGAGAAATATCACCTGAGTCTACTGAAGAAAACTCAGACCAAGTCTGCCTACTGCAAGTTATCAGCTAATTGTCTGATGTACCCACAGTCATGCTTTGCTCATGCCCCAGCGTGCCCTCACTTTCCATCACTAGAAATGAGCTGTACCTCTGTCTGGTAGTGCTGTTAAGCTCTGGGTTTAGCTTTGTTTTGTTACTGGATCCAACCACACAGTTTCACACCTACAATCCACACCCTTCTGGTTTGTAGCATACTTTGACAGTCCCCTCCAACTTCATGCGCAGGGCTCCGATGCCGTGTTCAAAGCAATCTGTGCACCCTGAATGGCTACAAGCCAAACCTGCCTTACTTGTGGGTCAAGGCTTTGGTAGACTCTGAATGGCCTTGCCACATTGGTCTTTGGTCAAAGAGTTACAGAAACAACTTCACCCTGGGTGTAAAACTGGAATATTAATTTCAAAATTACCTCCCTGCTTCATGGATGAATTTAATCCACATATTAAAGGTTCTGTTGGTTCCCCCTGAGACATGCCCTGTATATGGATTTAATACCAAGGAAAACTGGTAACTAATTGAGCTTTCTCCCCCTAGCCAGCAATATAATGTTGCATTATCTAGGATCTCAGTGCCATGAATGGAAAAACTGAGATAAATGGTGCCTGTTTAAACAGTAATCAAAACATGACAACTTGCATTTATATAGAACATTTTCATCCAGAATGATTAAAAAAGTGTTTTGCAAACTGAGGTTCTGAGATATGTTTTATCTATAGTGGTTTAATTTCATTGACTTCAGCAGTGAAAGGAGAGGACAATTTGTTCCTGTTAATCAGTCATGTGGGTTTTAAGGGGCCTCCGGAGGTCTCTAGTCCAACCGCCTGCTCAGAGCAGGTCCAGTCACAGCCGGTTGCTCAGGGCTGTGCTTGACACATTTTGAATATCACCAAGGTAGAGATCCACAGTCTCCTTGGACCCCTTGAGCAATGTTCGACTGCCCTCATGGTAAAAAGATTTTTCGCTTTTATTTTTCTTTTCAATGTCCTTGCTTCCAGCTTATGCCTGATGCCTCTTGTCCTCCCACTGTCTACTTTTCAGATGAGTCTAGCTCTGTCTTCTTTATATCCTCCCACCAAGTACTAGTAGACAGTGAACTGATCTCCTCTGCTCCTTCACTTCTTAAGGTGGAACAAATCCAGTTCCCTCAGTCTTTATTCATACAGCATTGTGCTCCAGTCCCCTGAACATCTTGGCAGCCTTCCACTATACCTGCTACAGCATATCAATGTATTTTTTTTCTATGGGACATGGTATTCCAGATGTGGTCTCCTCATCCCAGATAGAGATCACTTCCTTTGACCTGTTGTCTACAGTCTTGCTACTACAATTCAGTCCATGGTTGGCCTTTCTCATCACAAGGGCATGCTGCTAGCTCACATATTAGTACACATAACAATTATATAGCATCTTCTTCCCCATGAAATGCAACCACTTCTGGGGTAAAACCAGATCAACAGCAACACTATACAGCAAACCCACTACCTAACAGCCCATGCAGTACTGTCTCTGATAATCTTATGAAAAGTGTTTAAGATCTTCAGCAATCACAAAACATCTTGCATCTCCTTTAAGAGGACTGTTGCAAGAAAAGCTGTTTTCTGGGCAACATATGTTTCTGTTCTTGTCTCAAGACTGAAAGAATCTCTTAAGACAAGCTCATCAGACAAAAGCCTTGGTGTTGCCACGATTGGCATCTCCTTCCTAGAAGCACACAGTGCCAGATAAGGCATGAAAAGATCCATCAGTGTAACATTTCAAATACAACACACTGCTTAGCAGGTATGGAATATAGAAGGGTAGGCTCTTGTACTTGGTAGATTTTATGTTATGCTGCATCTAAAGTCTATAATGTAAACAATTTTTAAAACACCAAGCAAGAAACAGGTGCAGCTTATGTTCAAATGTTGTCTGTTTCTTCCTGGAGCAATTTACTTGCTGCATCAAGAGCTTTCCTAGTTATAAAGATCTTTGAGCGTGGCACAGATAGAGATTTAAATATAATAAAAAGACAGGCATGTCAAGCCACAACAGAGGAAGATTCATTTCCCAGATCCCTCTGGCAATGCAGGTACAACAAGATATGAAAGCAGACGGGCATAATGACATTTGCCTCATCATGAACCAGGCTTCAGGGAATCTGATTTCACCCTTCTGTATGTGTTACATGCAGCCAAAGCATAGGTAATGCAATCATGGCTGTCAGATTAATGCAAAGGTATTGATTGTTGAGGGGACAATGTAATAGTGAAGGTGGTAGGTACATTAAAACATATGGTCCTAAATTTAATTTACTTGTGGCATCACATCTGTTCCTTCTCATCTTTCTGCCTCTGATTAACAAAAGAAATCTTGTCCCTTCCTCTACCAAAGGTCTTGAAGAAACTTTGCAAAGGTTGGGTCATTGCCCAGGGACTCGGGCTCGTTACTGCCAGTTTTCACCGGGCTAAAGAAAATACCCACAAATCTAGCAGGGCCCTGGGAAGGCTGCAGGCTCCGTTTGGGGGTGTGTGTGTGGGGGGATGTCGGTTCTGATGACGAGCCCCAGCGGGGTCGCTGCTGGCGGTGGGCCCGCACGGTGCCGGCTCCGGCCCGGAGCGCCGCGCCAAGGCCGCCGCAGCGGGGCCGGTTCAGCACCACGGCCAGCGCAGCGCGCCGGCAGCCCCGCCCCCCCGCCCCTCCCCCGCAGCCCCGCGGGGAGCCTCGGGGGGAGGGGGGGTGAAAGGAGAGGGGGGTCCGAGGGGGCGGCGTTTTGCCACAAGGGTTTCCCCGCCTGAAACGATCTTCTTTGTCCCTGTGGAGTCTGCGGGTAGCTCCTGACTGGCTGCACCAGCCGTCCGGGAGGAACTGCGGGACTCAGGGGTGAGTGTGTGTGTCCCGGGGCAGGGGGGGGAGAAAGACCAGAGGGAATCTTTCCCAAATGTATCCATATGGACGTCTTTGGGAAGTACCAGGAGGTGTTTCAAGCGTTGCTTCATGTTTTTGTTCTCCTTTTCCGTGTCCCAAAAGACATTTGAAGCCAAAATTCACCACCTGGAGACCAGGCTTAGCCGGAAGCCCCGTGAAGGGACTGCTGAACTGGAGTACTTCGTGCGTTGTGAAGTCCACAGCTCTGACCTCAATACCTTCATTAGTTCCATCAAGAGGGTCGCAGAAGATGTGAGGACCACTAAGGAAGACAAATGTAAGGAATTTATAAACTGTTTCGCTATGGCAGAGAGGCTGAGTTGTAGAAACGGGGGAGATTGTTATTCCCAGGAAAGGGGAACAGCTGAATTTGAGCAAAGCGGAAAAGGATGCTGCTGGGACACCCGGGTCCTGAAAGCCACTTCCCTCCTTGTCCATTTCTCAACAGACTCCAGAGACCATCCTTCTGGTGCCAGATTGAAAAAAAATAGAAATGGGAGATGGACTTTCATGCTTTTCTCACACCTCTCCTACAGAGTTCTCCATTCCCACTCCAGTGTGTTATATTATAGATGCAAAGCAGTTTCCTGCCTATGTGTCAAGAACTCTATACAGATCCAACACTGAACTACAACACGTTCCCTCTGCCACCCTGTTCTGAAAACAGAGTGATTCTTATTGTAAAATAACCTTAGAGATCTGCAGTGGTTGCTCTGCAACCAGATGGCTCTCTGGATTTGTTTTTAATGTGAAGTCTAGAATCTTCAAGTAAAACCTGATTTTCAGCTTCTTGTTTACTTCTGTCACAAAATACTCTGCTGAGGGATGGGCAGGGAAGTCATGACATGCAGATCATGGTACAAGAGCATTGAGAGTGTAGGACTACTGCCTGGAGGGCACAGCTGTGTCCTGTTCTGTTTGGTGTGTGTGTGCATTTGGTACCCCAGGTCAGATGTATCTTATTCAGCCTCACAACCCCTTCTCAGCAGGGGATGCTCTGTCTTCACTTCCACAGCTGTTTTTTCTCTTTCTCTCTCCCCACAGTTCACTGGTTTCCCAGAAGGATCTGTGAATTGGACAAGTGCCACCATTTGGTCACGAAGTTTGACCCTGACTTGGATCTGGATCACCCGGTGAGTTAGTCTGAGGGGGCACATCCTCACACCGGAGTCCTGAGCCTTCCCTCGGAAGCAGGGAGCTGGAGAACACCTGTTAGTGCAGCTGCTCAGGGGACTGTAGTGCAAGCAGCACCATGACAGAGGTTTCTCCAGCCAGTGATGAATTCTGTTGGGTAAGAAATTTTGGTAAACGATTAAAAATCCTGTCTCTGTTCCTATTTGTCATCACAGGGCTACTCTGACCAAGTATACCGCCAGAGAAGGAAATCAATAGCAGAAATTGCTTTTCACTATAAGCAGTAAGTCTCTTTCATAACATCCATGCAGGGATAATGACATGGTAATGCAACTTGTTGGGAAGTCATTGTGCTACCTGTATGAGATCTCTTTTTTTATGTTTTGTCTCCTCATTCAGCCTTGACATTTCTTTTTGTGTCCCTTCTCTCTATGCATTCCAGTCTCTTTTCAATTAAAAAATGTCTGTGACCATTAATTCATACACTGATAAAGCCAGATTAGACCTCCTGCATAACAAAAGCCACGTATAATTCCACCAGACATCAAACTTCATTTTGAAATGTGACATCTCTTTTAGAATGACATCTAGTTTTGACATGGATGTTTCAATGACTGAAAAAGCTACCATGTGCCCAGAAAACTTGTTCCAATGGTTCATTATCCTGGCTGTGAAAAAATGTGGGGTTTATTTCTAAACTGAGTTTTGATAGCTTTAGCTTTCACCCAATGGATCATACATGTCTTTCATCTGCCAGATTGAATTCTGCTATCAGATTATTATTTTTTGCTATGAAGGTATTTATAGACTAAATGGTTCACCTCCTAACTCTGTCTGATAAATTAAGTAGATTCCAGTAATGGTCTCATCATTGTCTTATATAGATTTAAGACTGTCTCTTGTAGTCCTACTTAATACTCCTGTTCTGATATATGCAGTGATAGCACTCAGCCTCTTCACTCCAACATCAAACAGAGCTCTAATATTCAGCTGGGTTTGTAAAATACTCCATAGACCCTATTCAGTAACACTGCCTTCTACCATAGCAACTCCATCTCTGAGGACTTTAAATGTAGATTTCTGTAGTGAGGTGTGCTGAAAGCAGACTATGGAAATTACATGGGTCACCTTCTTGAGCTATCCCTGCAACCAGTGTGATCCTGGCATGGCTTTCTGTCCTGTTAGGCTTCATGTTCTTTGCTGATTTGAAGCCCAGAATATTGACATTGATGTTTTTATCCTATACTAATACTAAATGCACAGAAAGTCACCGTGCCAACAAGAGAGTCCCAAGGGACACAGGAACAAATGTTGTCCCGAGATGATGCACCCATTTAAGATGTCTTCTCTCATACCTCACCTGCAGGGTAGCATTTATGAGCCACTGTGTAGCATCCCTTCAGGCTGTTAATGGAAAAGGAACTATGTTTTTTTTCTGTAAATTCTGAATATCTCATTTGTTCAAATACAGAACAGAAGGATTTAGGAAATACAGTTGCTAACTATGATGGAGAAAAGGCAAAAGTGTCAGTCTTCCTTAGTTCCTACTTAAATCAATGTTAAGGTTTTATTTTCCTGCAGTCCTTAATCTTACTGTTAACGTATTTTTCTGCAATTCAAATGCATTTAGTTTTCCTTATTAGCTGCTTTTATTTCCCGGCCACTGATTCATTCTTGGAACCATCAGCCCCCTGAAGTGCAGGCACATGAAATTAATTTATTTTCACACAAAGTTTCCTTTTTTTCCAGTGAAAACCATTTCCCCCCCTCCCCTGGAAAATGTGCCTGCTAAGCTTTTGCTCATCCGTTGTTCATTTATAAGCTCTGGCTAGACTAATGCTTTCCTCTGCGTCTATTTGCGGCACCTGTACACATGGCCAAGTACTAAGGCTTTGTCTTTCCTGCCACCCCCGTGTTTGATTTAAGGATTGATCAACACCCTGCAGAGCTTCTCCAAAGTGCTTCCTTCTCAAAGAGGAGAGGAGCCTGGCTTGTGCTCTGCTGCTGTCAGTAACAGTGTGTTTGCCTTGCAGTGGGGACCCGATACCTCACGTGGAGTACACGGCAGAGGAGACAGCTACCTGGTGAGCGCTGATTTTGTCTGTGACCTTTACTGGCTTCACCACTAGAAGCTGGGAGTCAAAACGTGAACAGTTAGAGGGTGACCTATTGAAAAGTGTATCAGGAGTGCAAGCACCCTACTTAACGGCTTGTTATAAAAACCAGTAACTCATTGCATGGTGGTTTATGGTAGGGACTGCATTTGGGAGAGCAAGCTACCTCTGAAACAGTGCTGCTCTGTCTCCTGCTCTCTTGTGGCGGCACTGAGAGCACTTTCATGCTTCAGCCCCCAGGATTTTCCTCCAGAGGAGCCTCTCCAGAGATTGAGGCAGATGATCCAGAGTTCAGCTTCCCTCAGGGGACCTGCTTTATAGCAGCCTCCAAAAAAAAAAGGGCAGTTATCATAGCTGCAGAAAGATGTATGAGGCCCGTGGTGAATATCCGCATGGTACCTCACTAGCCTCCACTTAGGAAAATGCTTCCTTTGGACCTGGTTATTTCCAGGAGTGCCACTGAGGAGTGTTTCTGGAAACAAGACCAGGTCATAGGAGCTGAGTACACAGGCTCCTGACAAGGCATCTCCTGGTTATATTGACTGTCTCCATAGTGCAACTTCAGGAGCTAACCTACAGGGAATATTTTAATTCCAGTTAATACATTTTGCACAGTCTTCTGACCTTCAAGGTTGGAAATAGGTCTGTGGAGATACAACCACCGACTTTGCAGGGTCATTTGAATATGTGTCTGTATGTTTACACACCCCTGTCAGTGCACACATAGACACAGACTTAGCGGTGGAGAGAGGCAAAAGGGCAAGAAACCTAGAGGAGCGAGTCCTTAAAAGCGCGTAACCAGAGGACAGGAGAGGACTAGGCACATCAAGCCACTGAATGTCTGCCACCTCTTGTCCTGAAGGAAAGAGGTGTACAGCACCCTGAAGAGCCTGTACCCCACCCATGCCTGCAAGGAGTACCTTGAAGCCTTCAATCTACTGGAGAAATTCTGTGGCTACAATGAGAACAACATCCCTCAGCTGGAGGAGGTCTCCCGCTTCCTGAAAGGTGGGTATGAGTCTGGGGGATCCAGGTCCAGCACGTGCTGGGGCTCCACCACTGTGGTGGCAGCTGCAGCTGGGAAATGCAAACCCAGAGGAGGAAGGTGTGAGCTGAGATTTGGGGGGAGAGCTGGTGGAGGCTTGTGCACTGCCCAGAAAAGACAGGGGTAGAGCCCAGGCAGGGGGGACTGCAGCTAAATACAGTGCAATGGAAGGTCAAGCCCGTCAATGATCCCACTGCAGCACCTAAAGAGCAGATGTTGCTCCCTAATAGCAAAAAGAGCAGATGTTGCTCCCTAATAGCAAAAAGAGCAAAAAGATTCGACTTGGCACAGCAGAAGCCCTTTAGTTTCCAGCACTGATGCTTTTGCTGTCTGTGCCGGGAACGTGGGATGCTGGCACAGCCTGTGGGCCATGCACCCCTGCGGAGACGGTCTGTGCTGTTTCAGAGAGGACTGGCTTCCAGCTCCGGCCGGTGGCTGGCTTGCTGTCGGCACGGGACTTCCTCGCCAGCCTGGCCTTCCGCGTCTTCCAGTGCACGCAGTACATTCGCCACGCTTCCTCACCCATGCACTCCCCTGAGCCGTGAGTATCACCCAGTCCCCATGGCCTCCCTTGCCCGTACATCCTACCTGGCCAGCAATTATTTTTTCTCTCTAATGGACAAACTCTGTCTGCTGCTGACTGTGTTTTCCTCCTTTTCCCCTGGGCCTCGGCAGGGATTGCTGTCACGAGCTGCTGGGGCATGTCCCGATGCTGGCTGACAAGACGTTTGCCCAGTTCTCTCAGGTAAGGGGATTCTCTGTGCACTTGCCCCTGAGAGGGCAGGGCATGAGGTGGGAACCCAAACCGACCCCAGTGTCACCACCTAAACCCTTCTTGTTCTAGGATTTATTTGTATTAAACACAATGTTCAGGAGCCCTAGTGATGGAACAAAAACCCTAAAACAGAGTCAAAACATCAGACTCTGCAACAAAGCATTTTTAGCATGAGCACGGTGCAGCCCCAGCAGGTGCATGGCAATGCAGGGCAACAGAACCTGTTGTCTCAAGGCAACAAAGCAGAGCGACCCGCACAGCGGGCCTCGGACCCAACCTGTCCTGACGCTCACCCCTCTTCTCTTCCCAGGACATTGGGCTGGCATCTCTGGGAGCAACTGATGAAGAAATTGAGAAACTTGCTACAGTAAGTTTTCCTCTTTGCTGGATGGGGGCCCTGAGCCCTCCAGCAGCCCTTCTGCAGTAGCAGAGAGACTGGTCCAGCCTGACCACCGCAGATCTGCAGCCCCAGAGCCCCTGCCTGAGCTGCCCCAGCCCTGCCCTTTTACAATGATCACGCAGAGCAGAGATCAGTTAAAGAGCAGAGCTCACTTGCACGTTAACCCAGTTTTCTTGGGCACCAGAATATCATCGAGCATCGTATTTCTAACAGCAGCACTGCTGGGAGTCTTTGGGATAGGATTAAATGACATCTGCTTGCTTTGGCTCTCCCTCAACAAGGTGACCTGTCCTGCTCCAAGGGCACCGAAGGGCAGCACCACACTGCAGCTGGGCACGCAGGGCACCAGCCCAGGGACACTGTTCCCATCTGTCACGGCGTGGCAGCAGCTTAGTTTCACAGTTTGCTCTGGCAAATGGGTGCAGGGTGAGGAGAGGGGACAAAGTGCCAGATGCCCCTTCATTTAAACAACCTCAGACCCCAGCCACAACACAAGGGCTCAGAAGTGACAGTGAGACAAAGATGAAGAGCTGTGTTTCTATGCATTTTTCTTTCTCCTTTCACAGCTTTACTGGTTTACAGTGGAGTTTGGGCTCTGCAGACAGAACGGGATAGTCAAAGCCTATGGAGCCGGGCTCCTGTCTTCCTACGGGGAGCTCATAGTAAGTCTCAGCACAACTTGCCTCTCTGCTCTGGACCCTACACAGCAAAACCCCTTCTTCCTCTGCACAGCTCCAATGACCTTACCTGATTCATTCTCACCTCTGTCTATCACATATGTGCTCTTTGAATCCCTGAATTTCATGCTGGCATTTTTCTGCCGTGTCCATAGCACTCCTTGTCAGATGAACCGGAGGTCCGGGACTTCGACCCTGATGCTGCTGCTGTTCAGCCCTACCAGGACCAGAACTACCAGCCCGTATATTTTGTGTCCGAGAGCTTCAGTGATGCCAAAAGTAAACTGAGGTAGGACTGGGCAGTGAGAGAGATCCTAACAGAAGGAAATGAAGCTATAATATATTGAAACAGGGCTTGACACCGTGGCTGCTTTCAGTTCAAGGTCTCAGAAGTATTCTGGAAACTGTTGTCAGGTCTTTCATAGTGAAGTGATTCTCCAGTTCTTACAGGGCCCAAATTTGGTCCCTTGGATTTGCCTAGGAGCCCCCCAAAATATGCTGAACTCAGTGGTGTGGGTGTGGAGGAGTGGGTTGGGGTGGGAGGCACTCTTGGAGCAAGACTCCGGGAGTGAGAGCAGGGACAAATCTAGCCTGTCTGCCCAGTTCTCCCAGGACGGAGTTACAGACTGTCTCCCACTAGTTCCTAGGGGAAGCCAAGCAACATAGCAGAGGGCTGGCGGTCCAGAAATTGGAGAACCAAGCCACCTACCAGCACCCCCTCTGCTTCCTTGTTGCAAAAGGGCCAACTGATACAGGTCAGGTACTGGCTGTCCTTCACGGCAGCATCTCACCAGCTCATGTCCTGAAACACAAGCTTCTTCATCACGTAAAGGTTTGCTCTGTGGGTGAAAGTTTTAGGAGAGGGGTGAAGAGCTGCTCAAAACGGTGCCAGTCTCTGCATTTAGGATGCAGAAAGATGTTTGTCTTTCTGAGAGCTGCTGGGCAGCTTACCCATTTATCATTCAACCAGCAAAGGAACCCTGAGACATTGTTAGTAGCTTGTACACAAACAAAAAAGATTTGCTTGATGTGGATAGATTTATCCATGGAAAAAAAGGAACTTTTGCCTCCTAGACTGGTTAACGTGAATTAGCAGACCCCAGACAGCATCCCACTGATGCAACTGGGTTTCCCCACCCCATGGGACTGCATACAGGATGGAGAGGGGCATCTCTACCCATGGACTATTTTCAGAAGAGTATTTTCTTGGTCATGCTCAGAGTTGCCCACAAGAGGAAAGCTCAGTCCTTTAACATTTTACTGACAGGAAAACTTTGCCTGTACTATTTCATCTTGGATTAGGAAAGGGACAGAATGAGGCAAAGTATTACACAACATACATGACTTTGCAGTTCCTGCAAGTGGGGTATATTGGGTACATAATGTAGCACGTACTGCTATATTTCATCTTCTGCTTTTATTACTCTCACTTGCCCTGTTCATACAACCTGGAGTCCAACTGCTCAAAAGCAAGAACCTGGGGAGCCCATCCTCTCACACACTAGGCTGCTTTAAAAAACCCCACTGTTGCCTAATGACTCATTTCCTTGCATTTAAAAAGGAAAAATACACCACATAGACAGCCAAGATTAGGCTAGAGAATTCTGACAGCAATGAGCGCTATAAATGATGCTCTTTAAAGAGCTCAGAGACTGCACAGATGTTACTCTATGAGGAGAAAACACTAAAACATCTATATTTTTTGCATTGCTAGCAGCTGCCACCACAGACCTGATTGTCAGCGTTATCCCTCAAAAACAGCTTCTCTCCCAGAAAGAAAACTTCCTACCAGTTTTCCAGGGTGAACACGCCCACTCAGTGCCCTTCTCAGACACCCATGTTGTACTTGTTTGCCTCAATAAGGTGTCCAGTGAACACCCCTGTGCTGGAGGGCAAGTTTCCAACCCTTAGCAGCTGTGCTGGGAGCCACCCCTGTGGCTGACGGTGTTAATAAGCGAGGTGAGGGGGCCTGACCGGGCAGAGCTGAGACAAGCCGCATCCTTTAGGAGGCTGCTCATGTGAGTGTGCAGCCAGCCCCCCGCCCCCCGCCCCCTCTCCCCGGTCGCGCTCGGGTTTGTGTCCCGGCAGGCAGGTAACTCCCCTGTTTGGCTGTGTCTGGTGGTTCCTCCGGACCCTGGCGGCTCGGGGCTGGGCTGCCCCGCCGCCGGCGGTACCAGCCAGGGCAGCATCGGCCCGGGAACGGGATGCGCTTCCCGCTGGATGCAGCGGCAGCCCCGCGGCAGCCACAAGAGGGTACCCTAAGCCAAGCGATTCAGGAGCGAAAGGGTGCAGCCTCAGCGGAGGCGAGGAGCAGGTCTGTCGCTAGTGCTGTTTGTCCCCTCGCTGTCCCAGCATGAGATTGTAGCCTTGAATACCGAAACGTAGAGTCCCAGCTCCACACTTACACCGCCGCTAAAGAAAACAAAGAACCCTGCCTTGCCAAGCGTACAAATCTTACTGTTGGAGGTGAACAAGAGCAGCTTTGGGGAAGCCTTACCCTCTGTTCATTGTCACTTGACCATGCACTTCTCCATCAGAAAGGTAGCAACAAGGTCTTGTTCTTGGGAGGCATCAGGTAAGGTCAGCTCCTCGCTGAGGTCTAGGCTCCAGCTGGCTTTGGGTACAGTACTGCAGCTTCGTTCCAGCTCATGGTGATGCTATTCCTATCCTCTTGGCCAGGCCTGAGCCACTGTCTGTCAAATCTACCCTTAAGACGGCTCGCAGCTAATTCCCCCCTCCCCAAGCAGAGATTAGTCAATAAATGAATGTCAGAAAGGATTTGAGAATATAATACTATAGTACCATGGGCTTTCCCTGTAATTAGCTTCTAAATCTCCTTGGCATTTTTGGAGGGGAAAAAAAAAAAAAAGTATTGAAGCAGAGGTTGCCTGGCATGGAAGTGACCAGTTCAGCGTACCCTCCGGTTTGGTGCAAGCTCACGTGTTCAGCCCACAGAAACCTGCAGCCAGACTCATGGTGTTTCTTGTTGAACAGGAGGGGCCTCAACTACTGCCATGGCCCTGCAGAGCTGGAAAGGTGTGAAACCAGAACTTTTGTGCCAGCTTAGAGACTCTGCCTAAAGGACGTATTAACCTGTTGTGATCTGGGTAAATGGTGATGGGTACGAGGGAGGCTCAGGCCCCATCTCTTGTACCAAGCCCTCTACACCCTTTCCTTGCAGGAGCTATGCGGCACACATCAAGCGGCCCTTCTCGGTTAAATATGAGCCCTACACCCACAGCATCGAGCTCCTGGACAGCCCTCAGACCATCTCTCACTCCCTGGAAAGCGTAAGGGATGAGCTTCACTCGCTGATTAATGCGCTCAATGTTATCAGTTAATACAAGAACTGGGCTCTTTCCTTCCCCTCTTCCCTTGCAGCCCCAAAACTGCCTGCTCTGCCCTTGCCTAGTTCCCAGCTGATAACGCCTACCTGTCTTCTCCAAACATTTGCACCGCTGCCTGTCACCATGTGACCCCAACAGCTTTTCACTTCTGTACGTAGGGCCAGCTCAGAGGGGGGCGGAGGGATGGACCCAAAGCCTGCTGGCTTTTTGGGTAGCTTTTCTATTGACTGCTGAAAGAGGCTTAGCGCAGACCAAAAGCGTGGCCAAGCTACAAAGTTGAAGTCAAGAGCTGTGTGCTAGGCTCCTGGGTGCAAGAAACAGGAGAAAGGCTTCTTTATTAAAAAAAAAAAAAAAAAAAAGAGAGAGAGAGAATCTATTTTTTGCAGTTTGAGAGAATAAATTCATCTGCTTTTTTAGCCCCAAAGCAACTCCTATGGCAACTTGATGAAGGACCCTCAGTCCCCACCGTCTCCCGGCTTTTGCAGCCTCATACATTTGAGAAATGCAGAGCTGCCCTAGAAGCTTTGCTGCCTGAACCAACCCAAAGAGGTTTGAAATTTCACCTTCTCGTGCAAGGGGATGCTTAGGCACAAACCCCTGAGCTGCACCACCCTGCCAGGCTGCGATAACCATTGTTGACAACCCCTGAACATCTAAATTGGCCTAAGCCAGGCATAGAACAGCCCTGATCTACCTGCACCCTCCCCAGCACAAGCACCAGGGAGCAAGCCCTGGCCACCCCAGACCAGAGCCTGGGCACCCCCTTCAGGCCCTCTTTTAAAAGCTCCCACAGCAGCTCAAGAGCCCAGCTGTCATCCTTCACAGCAAACTGCAGTTACAGCTATTGATGTTCCTGTGTGCTGGTGATCCTGGGCACCCTTGGTGGTCTCTTGGTTTTATTGAGTGTATTGGTTATTGCAGACTGGGTGGGGCCACTGGTGTCCCAAGTTTGCCAGTCCTTGGGAGGATTTCACATGCTTTCACTTTCTCAGTCTACTACACAGGTACAGCATCATCTTGTTCTTAGATATCCCAATATCACTGTCACCCGATGTAGCTCAGGTGTGTGATTAATGCTATTGCTGGCCATTTCTGAGGAAGGTAACATATGGTTAGGATGCTCAAACCCAGTTTCATCCAGCTTTCACTGCAGATATTAATGGCTTGATCTGACCCAAAGTTCTCAGTTTTCCTCCCCCTGCTTTTGCCCTTCTTATCTTCTTGCAGGCTGTCTCATAACTTAGCGGTTTGCTCAGAACTTTGGCCCAAGGTTATGCAGCTGTGCAGTATCAGAGCTGGGCTTGGGATGCGTGGAGGCAGCTAAACAACTGTGGGGGACAGCGAAGGGGAGAATTACGCATAGTTGTTTGCATGATCAGTTATAACATTTCTGTATAGACTTTTACCATCCTTATCCCCTATATATGAGTTTTATAATTTCCTCTTCAAAGAAACGCAAGTCTTAGCAGTTAATTTTTTGGCTATTGGGTGTAAGTATCTTCCAATACTTATATACCATCATTCTCCAGTGTTACTTCTACTGTGGCTCAGTCATAATAGTTTACAATCCATTTTGCTTTATCCCATTTCAGACCTTGACATACATACCGCGAACCCCCAGCTCGTTCAAATTTTAACTACTTAGCTACTGACAGCACTTAGTTTCCCACCTGCTTCAGTCCTTCCTTTCTCTTTCCTTTCTTATTTGACCCCCCCCCCTAAATTCCTCCTCAACTGCTTAAAAGGCCATCCCTGATATCAGCAGTTCAACGCTAGGGCTTGCCGCTTCTCCTCAAGTTGTTCCTCCTCCTTGGATTGTCCCATAAATGAATAGAACTACTGAGTTCATTCAGTTACTGTAATTTTAAAGCACTTTTTTCAAAGCTTCAGCTATGATTTCCCAACCTGGGTGGATCCAGATCTCGAGCTGCAACTCTCAAGGCTCTCTTAAGAGCTGTAACAATTTTTAATTTGGAGTCTTAAGTTATTACTATTAGATTAAGTAGCTGGAGCAAGCTATGCAAGACTCGGGCAGGTTAGGTCATAGGATAGCAATCTAGCCATGAAAATCATATTGGTGACTCCAGTAAAACAGACTAAAATAAAGAAAATAAAGCTCCAAACAGGCAAGATGTTACAATGAAGCCTGTAGAGTTAATGCACAGCTTATGACCTTGTTAGCAATAGTGGGGCCACATTATTGGCCTGTGGGTTGCTGTTCTCCCTCTCCTTTGGTAGTCTCCAGCTCCTGGATTGCTGCCTGCGAGTGCCAAAGGATGCTGCAAACCCTGCAGTGATACCAGGCTCCTGATCAGAACTGAGCAGAGAGTCTTGTGGAGGTGTTCGCTTTCTGGTCCAGCCTCAAAACCCGTAAAGGTCCGAAGGTTGTCGCCTCTAGCTCTCCAAAGCACTTCATAGTCATTATCTGCCTTGCTAAGTGTCTAAAATTAATGCAATTTATAAAAAGAACCAAAGCCATTATTATGGACTGAAAAGCCAAGTTAAAAATCCTTGCAACTGCAGGAGCCCTCAGCTCCTCCGCCTTGCCTCGGAGTCTGCATCACTGCTCCGTGACTCCGTCAGCTGTTGCTTCTTCAAGGAGACGTAGTAAAATCTGTTGCCCCACAAAAATAGAAAATAAGCGAAACTTGAAGCATAAACCAGCCCCGTTAGTAGGCAAGCATATAAACAGATCTACTGCAGCCACGTGGGAGGTAACCACCACGCGGGCTGCACCTCTTGCTTCCGAGCACTGCAGTTGTGCAGGGGCACGGGTGAGTGCGGGAGGCTCCGGCTGAACGGGCGCCGGAGGCTCCTCTTTGCACGGTTTTCTGTGTCTCTGTTCTTGGCAAATTCATGACAGATTCCAGAATTTTTTTGGCCCCTTAGGGGGACATCTGAGAAACATGAACCCATTTTTAATTACCATTGCCCTCATCTATTTAATAGCTCAGAGGATTTATCCTATTAGTAACATAATAGGTCCCCTTCCATTTTGTCTCTAAGACTCGTTCCTTCTTATCTGATTTCAAATACATTACGTAGCCCCTTATTTCATAAACCATATATGAATTGGATTCCTCCTTTGTAATTTTACCTATTTTTCTCATGTTGCTTCTTTGACCTGAGCCTTGTTTTCTTCTTTATCCTGCCATAATATTTTACGGTCCTGGACAGAGGGCCAAGGAACAGGCTATCCAAACAAAATATGGTAGGGTTATAAACCAGTCCCTAATCTGTCACTGCTTCTTAAAGCTACTAATATTGAGGTTAACTTTTCAGCCCATCATTTTGGGTATTGTCCTACAATTTTCTTCAGTCTATTTTTAATAGACTGACTCATTTCTTTCTACCAGTTTGGAGGACTGCAGGCAGCCGGGTACATGCAGCCCTTGCTTAATCCTTAGGTTACTTATTAAGGTTCAAGTTACTTCACTTATAACCCCCCTGCTCCTCATCTCATCCTATCTCAGCTGCTGTTCCGTATCTATGGACAATTTTCTTTAAAAGCATTTTTACAGTTCCAGCAGCTATATTCTGTTTAGGTGAAAGAGCCTCAACCCATCCTGGAAAGATATTCACAGTGACAAAGAGATACTGATACCTTTCTTTAGACTGTGACAGTTTATCTGGATGATCCCTTTGCAGTATTTGCCAAGGTCCTTGGTTTAGCCAAGGCAGTAGAGTTGGCAGCTTGCTTTTACCAGTCCACTTCTGCATTATTGTACACCTCGTGCAGTTTTCATTTATGTCATCTATTTCTTGCTTCATTTGGGGTTAAACATAAATTCTGTGTGCTCTTTTCAGAGTACCCTGTACTCCTTTACATAACTTACTATGACAACCTAAGATAACTTGCTCTCATTCAGCCAGCCACGGTATCCATCCCATCTTCTCTTTTAGCTGATTCCTGGTGGGGTTGCAGTAAACAGAGTCAATTTATCTACTTGCTCACTAAATTGTTTCTCAGTATTGCTTTCAGTCTTCCCATGTACTTTACCATCCTTTACATATATTTTATTTCCACTCTCCCTCTAAGCTTGTAAAATAAGCCTCCTGTTTTCTTCATGGGTGTCCTGTTATGTGCTTGCCATTGCCTTTCTCTCTATCATGCATCCAGTATTCCATTCCATTATCAGCATAGCAGCTATCTATAGAGATATTTTGTGTAGAAGGGTTTTCTTTTACTGACAGCCTGTAAGCTCCTTGGCATGATCCTTTCTCTAGTTTCCCCTCTGTTTGTCCCCTCATTCCACTAACAGCAGTATCTTGGTTTATTTTTCCTTCTTGTTCAAATTTAGCACCCCCATGAGTGCACAATTCCTTTGGTTTATTACTGGTTTCCTTTCCTTTCCACATTAATATCCATTTCTTCCCTTTGTGCTTGAAAGTACGGTAGACTGGGGTATAACTGGACCATTAAAGGGGAAAGCCTTGAAGACCACTACAGCCCAGACTACCTCTAACCAGGCTTTCTCATGGCCAGGGAGATTTTGGTCCAGCCCTTGGAGGGGCAAGGGCTCATATGCTACTGGTACCCATTTTCCTTCATTATTTTTCTGTAACAGTACTGCTCCCACAGAATCAGCTCATGTTGAAATTCTTACAACGAATAATTTTCCTTTGACTGGCAATTTTAGTGCAGGAGCTTTTCAAGCAGCTTCTTTCACTTTGGATAAAGCACAGTCTTGCTCTTTGCTCCATCTCTCTTCCTAATTCTTTTTCTGTCATTTCCATAACACTTTGCAAGTACTAGCAAAGATGGATACGCTGCCATAAGATACTAGCACAGTTATGGACACACTGCCATAAGAAAAGAAATCCTCCCAGCACTCTTCAGAGTTGGGACTGATTAGTGGGAGTCTTTATTTCACAGAAAGCTTAACCTTTCTAGCATCTATCCATCTTCTCGTTTCACCAATTTCAATTCCTGAGCAGTTAACCTGGGGTTGCGTTAATTGTGCCGTATTCAAATTGCCTTTAAATTCCACTTGGTCTATTAATTTTAAAACCCAGATACTTCTCTTTTGTACCCCTTCTTCTGCAGCTGCGGTCCCTCAAATATCATCCGCATAAGACAATTTCTTTTCTTTGTCCCCCAGATACCATCATTCAAGCACTTTCCTAATGCAAGCATGTGCAGCAGGGCAGGTGCTCGGCCCTGTGGGATGCACGTAAAAGTATATTGTTTTTCTCTTAATGTGAAAGCAGCCCTGTAAATTGCTTCTTCCCCTGCATTTTGCCATGTGGGAGTTTGCTGTGAGTCGTGGGGGTGCATCTGTGCTGCTAGCTCTCCTAATTCATCTGCTGTCCGAGGAGCCTGCCTCAGCCCCGTGGCTGCCAGGGGCAATGGAGATACCTGTGCTCTGCTGGGAGTGTGTGGGTGGTACACGGTGTCATTCGTGTCCTGCTGACATTCAAGCAGCTCATTAGTTCATTAAAGACTCTCCATCTTCCCCAAGTGTACAGACTGATGCTAATGCTGCTAGTTGCACCGTTGCCTTACCATTCTGCTGGGCAATTTGATTAAATGCCTGTGATGGCATGATTAAATGTTCATCAAGGAGGTGCCCAATGTGCAAGGAATAAAAGCTGGTGGAGCACAGCTCTGATCAACTTACTGCTTAATCCCCCTTCAATTCAAAATTTGAAGCGGCTTCTCTAAGTCCTCTGCTCCACTCTACTGTTGTGCTTTCTTTCAGTGCTTCATATCTGCAGCTACCTGCCTTGGGGTCACTTTTTAAAAAATTTTAACAGCTACAGTAGCTTGGTCCGCTGTACCTGTCTGCCCCGGGACGGCACTTGTAGTCTTTGTGCATTATGCTGCTATTCTCAACTTCTCTTTCTTTTCCCATTTGCCTGTATCATCCTTGAAATCATCTTCCTCTGATGGCTCCCGATCCAGTTCTCTCCACCACTTCCAGCAGCTACAGCAGTTATTTTTAATTTTTGCATCCCAATCTGCTTTTGCAAGTGTCTAATTTTAGCTTTGCATTTACTACGATCAGGTCCCTTTTGAGCTCTCCCTTGCTCCAGGGTGAATCACTGCACTATATATGTTAATTCCTCTCCTTATTTCTGCAGTTTTTCCTTCTCATTTTCCTAAATTCATCTGTTTCTCTAATTGCTGTTGCACCTCCTTATTGCCTTTTTGGGCCACTAGATGGTATTCCTTTTCTAAAGACAAACTTACTTGAAGCCACTTGATAGAGTCGTTTAAAACACAATTTTCCCATTGAAGCAGCAGATATTCTGATGTTGCCTTGGCTCGGTCGGCACGGATTATTGCTGCTTCCCATACCAGTCCCGCTAATAGAGACAGTGTATCCTCAAGTCTCCCTTCATCCGCTCTCCCGTATCGGAGAACATTTGGTCTCTATCACCCATCGACTTCCTGTGGGCTGGAGAGGCGCCCGCAGCCCCCGCTGTAATCTCTGATATTGTTGGGATTTCCTGTAGCCCTCCACTATTCCTGTTTTTAGGCTTTTTCCTGAGTCGTCCTAGATTTTTCCCATGCTTTCAATTTTGTCTTAAGTATCCCTTAAGTATTGTGCACAAGGCTGGTCAGATTTGTGGAGTAGCCTTGAATGAGATCGCTCAGAGGAAAAGACTTGAGGATCTACCCGGTCACACCCTCCACCAAAAGATGTTATAAATTCCCTTTTCCTGACAATGGAGCAGATCTGTAGGATTATGTGGCTGCTTAGAGCTAAGCACGAGCTCATGCCCTTTGGGTGGGTCATGGGAACAGCCATTTCTTCAGACCTCACCAAAGGTAGTTGCAAGCTCTATGAAAAGTGACCTGGAGAAAGCCAAGGTGATGGGTCAGCCCAGGTTAAACGCTCCCGTAGACAGAGCATGGGCTGGTGAGGGAGGAAGAAAGGAGAAGAGCCTTCCTCGGAGCCGGGCCCCACTGCACCCCCGGTATCTGCGTGTCCCGTGCCTCGCTGAGCAGCCCCTCGCTGTTGTCGCTGCTGCTGCTGTGGGTGGATCTGTCTGTCTGTCTTGCTGCATAAAGAAATATGAAACAGAATTATTTTTCATTTTGGAATCATGCTGCTGCTGACATGTTATTAAGAATAAAAACAATCTATTTCTGGTCTAGCATCCTGAGTCTGGCTCTTGCATCCTTCCACTACCCAGATTCAAGCCGGCCGCCTTGCCTGCAGGCAGTACACAGAATCCAGCCGAGGGCCCGATGTGGCAGGAGAGCCATAACTTGAGCTCACGCAAAATGTTAACTTGGAAGTGGAAAATGGTCCCTTGTTTGCAGATGAGCTGATCCAAGCCTTTCTTTGCCAGGATATTGCCAATTGCACAATTATGCATGGAACAGTAGTTTGGAGGTCTCTTCTAAATAGTAACACGCCAGGGGGCTTGCCTGCGCTACCTGCTTTCTCTCCCAGTGTTTCTCACTATTTCTGTTCAGTTCCAGTAGTGCTGGCCACGTGGGAACACCAGCGTGTGCACTGTGCCTGGTAATACTCTCTGAGGCTTATGTGTAACCGGGCTATGCAACCCCAATCCTAAATGTGTTGAACACCCTTGTAAGAGTAATCAGGGGTGGATTCTGTTTGCTTAAGGGTAGGGACTATTTCAGATGACCTAAGGCATCTGCTGCATCCACGTGGGAGTGGTGGATGGGATACAGGATGCCCAGGAACTGGAATACACCCCTAGAGATCAGGAAAGATGACCAAGGCAACCTACGTGTTTCCTACTCCAGAGTTATCCTTATGTTTAAGGATACTAACTCCAGTCCCTGCTGCACGCTTGGCTTTTACGTGAAAGCCAGGCTTTTACTCTGGTTAAAACCCTTCCAGAATCATGGATGCAGGTGGATTCATGTATTGTCAGCACTGGTCTGGACCACGCATCCAGGCACCCCAGCACTCTCTGAGAGGGAGTTTCCTAATTTAGGACTTGTAACGATACTCTGTATCTTCACAGTGCTCGTTAAAGTGTTACAGCTGTAATGAATTCATCTTCATTACACGCTTGGGAGGTAGAGGAGTACTCTTGTCCCTGTAAAAGGCTGACAGATAAAAGGAGACAGAGAATCAGAGAGGCTCAGACCAGAGCCTGAAAAGTAATTACATGCCTAAACAGCTTTGGGAAGAGGCATCTAAGTGGCAGATCTGGGGCTTGAACCTCTGTCAGCCCCCTCAGGACCAAATCTTTCTTCTTGTGCTGTGATGGTACGGATCGGAAGAACTCAATTATTTACAAATTCTATAGCTGCAGGTATGTGCACACACACGTGCCACCCCCCCCCAGAGAGGGGAATTGATTCGGGTAAGGCTGCGGCTGACCTGAGCTGTCATTTGTACTGCTAATCCAGCTCAAAACAGACTTGTTTTTTTCCCCAGGGACCAGAAAAGGTACTGCACTTTCCACTGCAAGGAATTTGTTTTCAGTTTTTCTACACTTGTTCATTCCAGTGTTTGGGAAAACACTGGGTTTTCTAGGGAAAAGACGATTTTTTGAAAATTTTCTGGCATGGCTGAGAGTGGAAAGTAGCTGAACTGTCTTGAAAACTAACCAGGAGGTGGTGGTTGTTGTTGTGTTTTGTTTTTTGAACTCAATAGAGAGGTTTGCAAAGATTAGGTAGGGGATTTAAAAGCCTGTGTGACTGCACCCCAGATGCGCTACCCTAGCCGTGCAGCACTCTGCAGCTGGTAGGGCTGGCGGTGGCAGGTGAATGAAGCGAGCGTTTGGAGATTAAACACTCTTCAGACTTGCAAGTGCTGTGCTTCAAATGAACGAGGCTCTCTTCATGTCTCTGTTTATGAATTCACTTCAGCCATCTCATACGCAGCGTTTATGATGCAGGAGCAGCTGGAGCCCGTGCACATGTTGACTCCTGTACCGCAAGCCTCCCAAAACCGTGTATGCCCCAACAGGGACGGGACCTACCCAGGCTCCTTGTGCATCCCCGAATCCTCTCCCCTGGTACTGCAGAGGGTATGGGTCCCAATCTTAATTAACCCAAATCCAAAATACTCCCTCCAGCCCCAGCAGCCATTACCACATCTTTCTGTATGTGATGTTCAGAGGTTTAGCTTGGGGTGGAGTAACTGGTTTTGAAACTTATCTGAAACACGGGTTTGAATTAGACTCGATTTACTGTCCCAGCGATGCAAGACCGGACAGGCTGGGTGGTAAGCATCAGCGCCTGATGGGGTCAAGGCCCATCCTCACTCATTTTCCTGGAGGGATAATGATGCAAAATCCATTTTTGCACTCCTGACATTAGTTCTACTTGGTCTCTTAGCAATTATTTTCTCTGGGCACAGCAGGGTGCATTGATCTACAAAATATTTTTAGGGATGGTGAAGGATTAAGTATCTCACACAGACAGTTCAATGCAACAGTTGTTACCCGGGACTGCGGAGAGAAAAACAGGGTGGGGTAAGGGAGTTGTTCATTTTCCTTCCACTGAGGTCAGCCTTAAATAACTCTCCCACCTCCCTTGGAGGCTGAGACAAGATAATAAGGACAAAAATGTCAGAGCAAAGCATGGGGCCCCTCTATTTACAGCAAAGGCCAAATCGCTAACCAGCAGATCGGAGCTTGCTTTCTAAACACCGATAAGCGGCAACTTTGAATTAACAGCCCCAGTTCCTCTGCTGCTGTAAATCAGCCTGACCCCGACTGCCCGCAGCACCCCAGCGCCTGCCCCCGGCCAGGGGCTCCCTGGCAAGAGGAGGGGGCTGCAGCAGCGGGCTCACCCCTCCCAGCCCCCAGAGATCCCTGTGCCTGGCACCAAACCCCCCCTGCCTCCCCCTCCCCAGCCCCCTAACACTAACAAGCCTTATCAGTAGGATTTACACCTCCTTGTCTAGCAACCCATAGGCAAGCCTACGGAGCGGTTACCAGTGTGCATCCAAATCCCTAAAGCAGTTCTAAGTGCTCAAAACAATCCACTTACCCAGTGATAATTAATGATATCAGACCCGGGAGGCCACGTGCCCTGGCAGGGGAGATCAGAGCGCTCTGCAGCGGGGTCTGGCAGACCGCGAGCAGGGAGGGCTCAGAGGACCCCTCTGCAGGTCCGTGGCAGCCCCCAGCCCTGGCAGACTATCCCGGGAGCGAGGGGCAGCCGGCGATCGTGCCAGGGAGATGGATGTCTGGGAGCAGCTGCTGCTTGCAAGAGCAATGGTGGGTTGGGTTTGTTTGCTGCCACGTGCCACGTTAGGAAAGGCCCTTCGGCACAGAGCTGGGCCAGTCGGTGAAACACCAGTTCCCGCAGTGCTGACGCTGTGGGCGTGAGGGGAAAGGAGGAAGAAATCACGGCTCCTGTCTCAGGTCTGGAGGTAGCTGGAGTGCTCAAGCCTGGAGCATGCGGTGAAGGTGAAGGAACGAGTGGCACCTGCAGGTGGCAAGCCACATGTCCTGGAGAAAAGTGGGGCATCAGGGCAGCGTTAGCCGAAATCTCCAAGACCACTCTAACAGCAAAACAGGGGCTTTAAAAGTAAAGTTTATTCTTGAAGACGGGGTCTCAAAGCTTCATATTTAAACTCAGCAGAAAGTGCAGTGCAAGGATGAGTTGTCCTCAACGACCTCCTATAACATCGCTTGCAGCCCCCAATTTTATCGTCAGGGAAACCACGGTAGATGTCCGTGGTGCGCCCACAGCTGTGGAGATAAGCGGTGGCAGAAAGCACAGGAGCATGTGACATGATCCTTTATTTTCAATCCATGAGACCACTTTGCAGTAGGGGACAAATCCAGTCTGAGCCAGCAAAAAACATGCATTCATTTTTTGGCATTTCTCTCTCTACTCCCTTGCTGCCTTGGCTGGTTACTACACCCATCACTTTCTGCTATGTCTGCTGCTCTCTGGTGGCCTGCCCGTGCTTTCCACCGCCAAGGACTAGGTCGTTTTCTTCTCTATTTTACCGAAGGCTTCTCCAGGTCATCCATGCCTTTGCTTTCCAAGTGGAGCCTGTGATGCCACCTGCTGCGGAAGCCATGGTGGTGGCACCATGAAACTTTAGTGCCTACAGTTGTGCACACCGGAGAAAACTCCCTGATGGACTCCATGGCCCCTCTCACGGTTGTTTGCTGAGGATCAGGTCAAGATACTCTTTGGTTGTTCTCATGGACTTCCACGACACGAAGAAGGACAGATGTGGCATCAGTGTGTATTTTTGGATTGGTGCTGATCAGGCTGCTTTTCCAGCGCTTCTCCACTCTGGAAGTTATTTGTTACTTTTGTTGTTCATTACTTGCCCTCTAGCAGAGTGTCGTCACCTCTTCTAATGTTTCTCTAGCTACGCCAAGGATTACTTTTGGGCCATTAATAGCCACAGATTTAATCTTCTGCTCATTGATAAACAAACTAATTTGTTCGGCTACATCTGCTAATAGCTGTGTTTAGGAACTATTAGCAGCTCTTAGGTGCTATTTTCTCCTCTACCTTCTCAAAAATATGTGGCCAGTAATATTTTAATGGGGTTAAAAGGAGCATACCTGTTTTTTCCATCTATATTTATAACCTTGCTATGCTTTTCCCAAGGCGGATGGGAAAGATTTTTGGGAGTTTTACTCTGGAGATCATTAAATTTGGTCTATTTTGCTTGGGTAGCTGTACTTGTGTAGAGGCTTGAGCCTGCAGAGGCCAGGGGGGCCTGAGTAAGGTGCAGGCAAACCACTTTGCTGGTTCCACAGTCCCTGGTGAGCTGGGCTGGCCAAGGGTCAGCATTTCCCTATCAAGAGACACAATGTGCTGAGGAGGGGTGGCCAGAGGGTTTGGGTTGCGGGCGGCCATTCTCAGAGCTACAGCACTCCTGGGAAACTCCCTTGTGCTCTGATGAAAGCCAGTGGCTCTTCAGAGTTGCTCACTGGAGCATCTTCTACCAGTGAGCTGCATCTCCAGAGGTGTGGACATCCTCCCAACCTTCCCCACTGTTAGCAGCTAACACAGTGGTGGCGGAAACCTATGGACCAGACCTGGCTGGTTACACTGGGCTTTGGGTTACACCCTCCATTTTATGAATCAACACTGTGCTCAAAGTGGCAAGAAAATGTCCTGGGCTTGGAAAAGCCTGGAAAATTGTGAAATCTGCAGGTGACTCCCCTGGGCCTGGTGGCCAGCAGTGTGATGGGAACGGCTCACATGCCCTGCACCCGGGCGGCTGCCTGGATTAGTTTATAGAAGCACCAGAGATTACTCGTATCCCAGTGAGTGGCCCCTTCTCTGCTTGCACAATGCCCCTTTTGAAGCGGGGGCATTTCTCATTGTGTGGCTCCAGATAAGCCACAGAGCCTCACCCTTCGCTACAGCAGCCCCCTCTCCTCGCTGAGCCCTTGGCGGCTGTCCCACCTGCCACGCATCTCTGCTAGCATTGCAGGATTTGGTTGCAAGCATTCTCATGGCGAAGCACCATCCTTGGTGCCAGGCTCACCTTCACCCTGCCCGCTGGTGGGGCAGTGGCACGCTGCTGCTCCACGGGTGCTTGGACACACCAACGGGAGCACAGCTGCTGGAAACCACATGGAAACAAGGAGCACCGAGGATGCTGGCTTCCCCTTTTCATGCCATGCCGCCGGCTACTGCTGCACCCCACGTGGGGAGTGGGGCAAAACCTAGGGTGGCAACCACTGTGCCCCACAGGGGTCCCCATTTCCTCATCCTGAGCGAAAAGCTACAACTCTGTAGCTCAAATGGCCCATGTGATTGAATGCATTGTCCCATCTACACATCCCCAGCTACCAGTGACCATACTGGGGCACCTCCCAGGGCTGGGCCACCCCCAAAAGCTGCTCTTGGGGGTGCAGACCCCCACGGGTGCCTCAGCGCTGTGTTTTGGCAGGCTGCTGGCACAGCAGAGGGGTGCATTGGCAGACGCCGTCTCCTCCGGGGCTGTTTGTTTCACAAGGCACCAAATTCACCCTGTGGGGAAAAGGAGGCACCGGTCACCGCTCGCTGCTCCGCTTCTGGGGCAATGCTCAGTTGGGGCAGGCAGAGCAGCCCCAGCGGTGGCTCTGAGGCTGAAGAGCAGTGGCGGGGATGCGGGTGGCATTTTGGGGTCCCTCGGTGCTCTCCGAGAACTCACTCGCCTCCAGACCTGACCTTTGCTGTCAGTAAAACTTGCACAAACTTGTAATTGTTAACTGGTTCCCCTGTAGTGGGCTTGTGATTTTTTCAGGACAGGGTTCGAAAATGCTAGACATCTACAGTAGTAAAGATTTTATTGTGCTGGCAACGGACTGTAAAACTTGATTACATGACACCGAGGATTGCCTAAACCTCATTCCCACTGATGCAACTGCTTGGGGCTGGAGGGATGTGAGTGAGGGAGGTGGCTTCAAGTCACGTCCGGAGGTGGCTTAGCACGAAGGGCAGGAGCCAGGGGCAGCCCACTCCCACCCAGCCACTCCCACCCTTTGACACCCTCAACATGGAGCTGAGGATCTGGTGGGGTCACGGGAGGCACGCATAGCTGAAAGGATAGATGAGTGTTTGGGCCGTCGCTGCCTAATCACATGAAAATCATGGGGAAGCCCAACCTGGAAGGAGTGAGATGAGATTCTTCTGTGGAAAAAGCTTTTCTGTTGAGAAGCAGGCTCCCCCGTTGGCCCCTTCTCTCAGTTTACTGCTGACATGGGAGTTTTCCCCCTAAGACAAAACTTTCCACAGTTTATATCCATTTTATACCCATTTATATCACTGTTAGTATTTTTCAAATTCCAAAGGACCATTTATGGTAAGAAAATAGAGTTTCCAATAAATAATCAAAGTGATCATATTTTGGAAGCGGGGAAAAAAATCATAGTAGGAAACTGTTGCAAAAAATGTTGGTCTATGCTGAACTTTGAGCCGGTGTGATATCTTTTTTCCTTCCAATAAATCTTCTGGCTTATTTCTGCACACAGACTACGGCGAGCCAAGAGGGATTCCTGAACGCTTGGGTACAGTCAGCCCTTCCCCTGCTGGGGCATGCTGCTGAAATGCCTTGAGGAGCTTTTAGAAGCTACATCCAGGATTTGATTAGCCAAAAGTAAGACAATCAACAGGCTAATAATGTAGCACTTCCGACACAAAATAAAAAAGCTTTTTTTTTGCTGCATCTGTGGGATAAGCCCTGGGGAAGGGGGAAGCCCAGCATGGAAGCTACCCAGAAGGGAGACAGTAGATGGAGGAGCTTCCTTACAAAGTCCCACCATCGATAAAACGTGAGTTTGGGTGAGCTCAGGTGACATTCAAAAGCGCAAGAAGGAAAACCCTAAATGGCAGATCTCAGTGTGTGATCAGCCTGGGGAACACCCTGCACCGGAGCCGTTCCAAGGTGACCACTGGACTGAGGTCCACCAGCCCTCAGGCAGTTGGTGACCTCGGGACAAACACCTGCTAAGGGGAGCTGCAGGGTAATTCTGCAAGGCGATCCCCTCATGTGAGATGCTGGCCGGCGGTCCCTGCTCTGGAGGAAACGTGGGTGGCACAAGGCGGGCTGCTCCTGGCTTTGACGACCTACTTCAGCTGGGGTAAAATGCCAGGTTTTATCCTGTGTAGCTGCTAGTTCCCCATCTGCTCCAGTAGAAAGAAGGTCTGAGTAAATGAATTCCTCATACTCATATTTTGCTGAAAACTGAGACTATCTTCTCGGGTACACCACTAGGTCATTGAAGTACACCCAATATCGGTTTTGAGGGGGAGGGAGACAGAGATAGTGTTACGCATTGTGCAGAAATGCTATTAACTGTAGTTGAGCATCACAACTTGGATTTATTAGCAGGAGACCGAAAGGGGTACATGGCAGGGGATGTAACTGATAACCTTGTCTCGCATCAACGTGAGCGACTCCGTCCCCTCCCCGCACCCTCAGCAGAGCTTTAGCATTTCTCAGTGAGCCTTTTTGCAATCACTGTCATTTAGCAAACATGTAATTTACACTCGGGGTATATGGGACTTCCTACCTCCTACATGCTGATGGGGAGAAATTGCTTTGGCTACTCAAAAAAACAAGGGTCTGGTGCGAGTCTCCAGGCATTCTGCTGATTTCGGTGAACTTCCTTCTGATTTATACTGTGCATGGGGAATTGGGCTTGTTCCACATTAAACAAGCAGCAGAGTTCAAACAGATGAAAGTGTCTCCTTCTCGGTGGTGCTGAGCACTTGTAGTCTCAACATTTAGAGTGATGAGAAGTTGGAAGATCATCTCATCCCCAGCACTTAAAATGGCCTTTTTCAGACGGGAGAAAAAAGAAAAAAGTATACTTTAAGCAGAGAAAGGTACAAACATGCTGTTGGTGGCAGAAAAGCTGAACATGGAAGTGTCCAAAAAATGGGGTAATGTTGTGAAAGAGGGTGAGCTGGATCTGATGCCAAACGCAGTCCCATGAACACTAGTGGACCACCCTGGGCTATCATCTCCTATTAAAAGTGAAATTCCCAGTCAGGATGGAGAAAATCAGCTATGTCCTGGTTTTCAGTGGGATTTACTGGAAACATTTCTCAGTGTCAAAGACAAAATTTTGGGCAGAGCCCCAGAGAGAAGAGCTGAGGTGTTCAGAGCTCTCACTTGCAAATGGCAGAGGCTGAGTCTCTGCTTAGTCCCACCCAGGAATTCCAAGGGGCACCTGGCAGACAGAGGAGGAGACCTGCCTTTCAGTGGGCGAAGGGGCAAGGCTAGTTTTTTCCCCTACAAAATTTCTAATACTCTGCTCCCGTGCTGAGCTAAAACGACCACCCAAGGTCTCCTGCAAAATGCAGATGTTGTTCCTCCCGCAGGCCAAGCTGCGGATGCGTGTGTCTTGCCGTGTGCCGCGTGGCCGGCGAGTGGGGCTGCAGGTAGCCTCAGCGCAATAATGTGTTTTCCTCCCTCTGCCACCTGACAGTAGCATGGTCTCACCGACAACTTGGTCCCATGGCTGCATACTTTCCAAGGTGATGTTAATCAAACAGATTAACATGTTTGCCTTTAATTTTACATTTTAGAAACAGCTGAGCCACCTCAATGCCAGCAGTGCCTATTGCCAGCATTAGTGTCAATAGTAATCATTGCAGCTGTAATAGCACCATTATCTCCTGCTAAAAGGGTCACTGATGGCTTCAGGGAAGCAAAAACAGGTAAGATGAAATGAGACGGAAACTGCAAACTGATGCTTCTATCTTAACTTGCACAAAGACCCGCTGGTGCTACGTAGAGGGAAATTAATGTGCACAAGCAGCAAAAATTTTGGCTGGAGTGTCATCAAGGAGGTGGGGCTCGCACTAGCCCTTGTGTCACTTGGGCTAATGTAAAGCATATAAATAAGGGAAAGAGAGAATGGCGATATTGCTACCAACCTAACAGTCTTCATCTCTCAGAGCAAACTTCTCTCCATCTCTTGCTGCCACTTCTCGGTAAGTCTGACTGTCACCCTTTTAGCTTCCACCTGTTTTGCAGAGCTGTTTCCTTAGGTTGATGTAGCTGGTGGTGACAAATGCTGGCTTGCTAGTCTGTGAAAATGAGGGTTCCTCAGGTCTTTGAGCACATTGTGCTGTTTTGGGACCATCACCATATGTAACAGCCCCTTTTGACTTGGCAGAGAGGGTTTTTCCTCTGGAGGTGTCTGCTGATCTCGGCTCTGCTGGGTGGTATGCTACAGGGCTCGGTGGAATGGCTTTTCCAGTCTAGTTTGACCCTTTGGGGGAAGTCAGCAGGGAGGCCAGGACTGATGTGAAGATGTGGGTGGAGATGGACTTCTGGTTATAGTAATTTGTCATTTACTGTGACTCGTAAAACCTGATGCAGGAAGCTCTCCTTCCCTCCCAAGCTAGGGCATCTTTAGAAGGTCCATCTGCTACTTTGGTCCCATTCTCATGCCAAAGGAGCCGAAGGACATAAGGTGCTTGGTGACAACATATTTCTCTTTCCTAGACCTCCCTGTGTTTCCTCTACCTCTTAATCCCAGGTCTCACCCTGCTCACCATGGCTCTCTGGATCCGATCGCTGCCTCTCCTGGCCCTTCTCGCTCTTTCTGGCCCTGGGACCAGCCATGCGGCTGCCACCCAGCACCTCTGTGGCTCCCACTTGGTGGAGGCTCTCTACCTGGTGTGTGGAGAGAGGGGTTTCTTCTACTCCCCCAAAGCCCGCCGGGATGTTGAGCAGCCTCTAGGTAAGTAAGGCTGACTGCTATGTGATGTGACACGTAGCAACCGCCTATCTTTGACAGTGACACCAGGAATGTCCTTGATGGGGAATGCCGGGAATACCTTTAACATACCAACAGCACCACATTGCCAATGAAAAGATCTTCAGGTTAAAAAGCCAGATGGGAGGGCAGGCAGGAAAGAGAATTTATGAGGCAAAAGGAATTGTGCCTGAAAGCTCAAACCTGTCTATTTCTTTGTGTGGCCGTTACACCAGCCAGGGAGTACTCATAGAAAACAAAGGTGGAAGGAACCCAAGAGGTCTCCTTCTGCCCCAAGACAGGATTAGTTGCCCCCATCCTATTCCCGACCCATGCTTATCTGGTACATTCATAAAAAACCTCCAGTGAGAAAGCTTCTTCTGCCTTCTGAAACTGCCTGTTCCCGTGCTTAACTGACCTTCTTTTTGAGTGTTTCTTCCTGATATCTAACCTGGACATCCCTTGCTATAAATTATCTCTTGTCTTCTCCTTAGTGGATGCAGGCAAAAGTCTACTCCTTTCTTCTTTATGGCTACTTTTCAAAATATTTGAAGCCTGTTCTCATGCCTAATTTTAACCTGTTCTCAGCTAAATCCCCTCTACACCCTGCCACTACATTCTTAGGTCATATTTTCTAGATGTCTGTCCACGCAAATTGTTCTGTACTTGGTCCATATCCTTACTGCTGATGCCTGGAGACGCACACAGGACCCCAGCTGAGGCCTTGCCGGTGCCAAGTAGAGCGAGCAAACTGGAAGAACGATATTGCGTGTTTTTCACACCATGTTCCTGTCTTCCCAGGCGGTTTGCCTTTTTCAAAGCAGCACTTCACTGTTTATTGATAGCCATCACTGTCTCCCTTGGATGTCTTGACCCTTCCTTGGGTGGATCAGCTGTCCTTAAAGGAGTGCTGCTGCAGTCAAACCCTCACCCTGGATGTGCAACACAGTCTTCCTGCCTGCCTTTAGCATCTTTCCCATTTTTTACTGTACAGCCTCCCATCTTTTCAGTATTTGTATAGTTTCAAAGGTAATTTTTAGTAGTAACGTTGCCCTTCAAGGGGTTCACAGCCCCCACAGCTTTATATCACCTCTTATTTCATGGTGGTGAAATGCTGGTGGAGCTATCTTGGTTCCCCTTCTTAGGATTCCTGGACCATTGAGAAGCGTAGGAGCCAGGAGGCAGAAGGAGGTGGCAGTCCTGCCCGCACACCCTGTGGTGCTGTGCCACTGCCCCGGTCCGGCACTGTGCGCCTGCATGGCAGTGCAGGTGGGATGACAGTCCAGAGAGCTGCCCTTCAGCACTGTGTTTGTATCTAGATGGGGCCAGGACCTGTAATGCAGGGACAATGTCTCTCCTGGATGCGGGGACCTGCAGCTCCTCTCAGCTTTGGCTCCTCCATGAACCCAATGAGCACACGCCCTCTTCTGTCTTCCAAGCTACTAATGGAGACTGAATAGGTGCCAAAGAGACCCCAGCCAAATCCCAGTCATTTCAACCCTCTTGTTTCAAGACAGACCATTACTTAACCTCCCCTGACTACAATACACCTCTCCCATCATTTCTCTTTCCATCACACACTGGTTTCATGTGTATCCGATTCCTTCTCCTGCATATGTAACCAGCCTTAGAGGTCTTCAGAAGGTGAAACAAGGTGATGCCATAGCAGAGGGCTGGCCATGATTTGTTTTGGATGGCCAGCTGGGCTGGTAGTCACTCCATTCTCTGACTATTTGTTTCTGAAGACCACCATGAATGCGTTGGAAGTTTTGTTATCCAAATTCCTTAAATGCTGTATGGAGTATTTAATTAGGGCCAACCAGTTTGAAAGTATCTAAGGACTTTTCACCTCTTTATCCAGGACTTTTGCCGGAGCCACCACTTTGTCACACAAACTTGTTGTGTTTACAGTCTGCTTACAGCTGGCTTGAAGAATGAAGACAAGTAAATCACAAAACATTGACTAGCTATTTCCTCTTCTACTTAATGTTGGACTAAATCTTTCCTAAATTTTCTTCCTAGCACACTAGCGTAATGATTTCTTGTTACTCCTGTGCCTCGTTCATTGCATCACACTTTGGGGGCTTGGGGATTTTGCATCTTGTACTGTACTTTCATATTGCCCTAGAAACCACATCTCATTCTTGCTTTCCAGGCATTTTCTTTTTGTTGTTAAGGGCTCTCTTCTCCCTACAGGAAAAATCACTGTTTTATTTGCCATTTTCTATGTTTTCGTTGGGCAACTAAAACCTAACAGTTCTGTCCACAAGTTTTTAAGTTCCCACCAGTGAATGAGACATTCTGTTGAGTTTTGCCTGTGTCCAAATACCCCAGTTTATTGTTCTTCCTAAAAACTTGTCCCCAGCTGTGAACACGGACACATATGAACATTTTTGCCATCAGCTCGAGGCTACATCCAGGCAGCCAACAGGAGCAGGGTTTTCAGGACCGGCTGGGAGATGCATCCAGCCCCAGGACCAGATCATCCTTGCAATTCCATGGACGTCCCAGTTGTGTGCCCAGGCTTCCAGAAGAGTGGGTAACTGCCCGAGGGGGGCTGCAGTCCCAAGCAATTCATCTCTCTGGAGCAAACCAGCCCATTTTATCATCTTTCTTACTAGCTGCTCACCCCAGGGAGCATGCAGGGTTTCTTTTCTCCACACACCTTCTGTAATAAAGCCCCTGTATCGCTTTGTCCCTCATACTGCTGATGTCCACTCGGCTTGGCTCCTTCTGAGTACCACAGGATTATTTTGGGAGAGGAAATACAGAGCCTGAAGGTACTACAAGCAGCATCAGCCCGGGGAACCCTTTGCAACTCCCTCCCCATTTCCCAGCCAACTCTGGCTTAAAAATCTGGTGTCTGAAAAGGGGGTGTCTGCAGGGCTCAGCAGCCAGGGCCGTTGCTGTGTGATGTCCCATGGCTTACCTTTTTCTTCCCTGGCAGTGAGCAGTCCCTTGCATGGTGAGGCCGGAGAGCTGCCCTTCCAGCAGGAGGAGTTTGAGAAGGTGAAGCGAGGGATCGTTGAGCAATGCTGCCACAACACGTGCTCCCTCTACCAACTGGAAAACTACTGCAACTAGCAGCAAGACCAGTGGCAGGGAGCTCGTGGGCCAGGAGTAGAAACACGCACTTACACTACTGCACCTTCAAAGTGATTGAATAAATGTTGTGGATCTATTCAAAGGACTGTGTCCGGTCATGTGTCCACATCTTGGGGAAGGGGCAGTGATGTGTGCTTTAGGGTGTCCTTCTCCATGCTTGGGTAAGGTGGTTTTGAAAGGTCCTGGAGCCATCCATCACTTCATACTATCCTTCTGCAATCCAAATGAAGTCCCTGGGAGGGAGGGAGGGAAAGAGGGAAGGAGGAGGATGGCACAGCACCAGAGTGGGTACGCAGAGCAGCCGGTACCCCCAGTGTCCGGGGCAGGAGGAGGAGAGGGCAGGGAGGACTGAATGAGATTTCTCTTTTCAGGGAAACATTACAGGGGAATATCTGTGGCAATGTCATGCTAATCAACTTCCTGCAGCTCACAGCCCAAATATAGCCAGGCAGCTGGGAGACCAAACTTCCTCAGCTGCGTAATGGAAACAGTTCAGATTAAGCAAAGAATTAAGTCACCTATTAATTGTGCCCAGAAAAATCGTGGATGACCGCCACGACCAATTTAGAAAGTGTGTCCAGTTCCCCCTTCTGCTTGTGGAGGCCCAGGCAGAGTCCCTGCTGTGGGATGTGCTTGTCGTTCACATGTATTTGACAAGTCACGGGCAGAAAGTGGATTTGATCCAAAAGGAGTTTTGAGTGTATTGGCCATGAGCTGGGCATCTCAGGGCAGCATCCCCGCTCCTGTTGCTGCAAACCTCTTCCAAATATCTGTCCCCAAAACTGCCGCTTTCTGGGAGGAAAAGGTGCCACCGCAATGCCAGCTGGCTGGGTTGGCAGCGCGTGAAGGGAAGGCTCATGTCCCCTCTGCTGAGGGACTCCCGTGCCGGTGTGGTAGAAACGGTTCAGGAGGTCCCCATGGGGACTGTACTTTGCTGTTGGCAGTTTTTGAAAGCTGGTCTGAGAGGAGGCTGTGGTTTTAACAGCCTCTTTTCCCAAACCAGAACCGACTGCCTCCAGCGGAGCCGTGCAGATGAAAGCTGCCATCTCATCCCTGCCAGGATGCATTGGGCCTGCTCCGGTCATGAGCACAAAACTGGCAAAACCGACGCAGACTGAAGGGCTGGGAAAAGCAGCTGGAGGAGCTGCTGAGGAGACACAGCCATCAAATAGGAAATCAGGAAGCACCAGCGATTCCCCACAGTGACCTCCCCACGGGGTCCTTTGATGCATCCAAGAGCCTGTGACAGGGGCCCCCTCCTGCAGTTGCCACACCAGTGTCGCCCTGCTGGTGTTGCTCCCCGCAACCACCCTTCCATCCCTCTCCATCAGCCCTTCCTCTGGGCCCTGCTGAATATTCCCAGCAGCAGCAGAGCTTGCAACTGTGACAGGCAGTCTTGGGCCAAAACCCTGTAGTTATGAAAGCATGGCAAGAGGTTTGCTGTTTCTGAGCTACTTGGCTCCTACCAAACCTCACAGCACATAGCCCCGGTGGTTTCTAAAGGGGAGTCCCTAGAAACAATTCTTCTGCCTGTCCTGGTGCCCCATGAGATCAGCACTGATGTTACTGCAGTGAAAATAGTAGATCTGTTGCTCATGGTAAGGCCACTGTCATATTCAGGCATGCAATGAAGTTCCAACAATCCCTCACATCCATTCGCTCCAAGGAAATGCCACCCTGATCCCAAAAGTAGAGTGCTGGGTCTGCTTGCATGGTCTGGAGGGAAAGCTCATCCAAGAGAAGTGCTGCCCTCCACAGCCAAAAACCCAAGACTTGTTGGAGTCACCTGGACTTGTCCTGCATCACCTAGGACCAAGATCTTGCACTCATCGTCAGGGGTCCACAGAAAGCAGGTGAGCAGAGGGGTCCTTCTGAGACAAGACGGAGACTTTCTAGTACAAATCTGAGATTTCCATCTGTAGCTACCTGACCAAATTGTACAGGTCCGCTGATGGGAAACGTTGGAAGTACGACTACTGGAAGAGAAAGAGGTGGTGTAGGAGGAGCCTTGAGTAACTGAGTAACTTACTGCCAGCCTGGTGCTAGCGCTTCTCCAAGTGATGCCGAGTGGTGACGGAAACAGCTGGAAGAAAAGGGACATAGCCACATCTGTGGAGATACCTCCGGCTTCTCCAGGAATGGGGCACATGTGTCATGCCAAGGACAGGCACAGACTGGAGCAGTCTAGAGCCATCATTTGTAATATCAGAGCTTCACCTTGCCTTGCAGAGAGAGCCTGCGTGTGTTCAGCACCAAAAGGACCAGCAGCCACTTGCTGTAACAGGGTGCGGTTCCTGCATCCCCCCCCAGGACTGTTTATCTGCTGGCACTCCAGCCCCAGCAGCAATGCTCAGGCAAGGACAGCTCTTCAGAGATGCCCAGCTCGTTTCCTGCTCTCTGCCATTGTTTGGTTTGCTCGTTTGTTTGTTTGCTTTTTCTGAATGCTCTCAATTAGGACTGGTTGGGAAATTCCAAATGCCACGTTTTTTGCTGGAAAATGTTGATTCATCGAAATCAGCACTTCCCACAGGACCAGACTGGTTTTAGCAAGGCAGGATTCGAAGGGAAGAAGGGATGCAGGAGGTTCAGGTGCCACTCTGCAATCATCAGAGCAGTGATCTCATCCTCTGCACCCGATTGCCCAAGACCACACACTAACTGCCAGGCTCTGGGCTATCCCGGGGTGGACTCTTCTCCTTCTGCTGAAAAATTCCAGGAGGTTTCAGTAAATGCGGAGTAGGAATTGTTTTGAAATCTTAAGATGGGGCAGGACCATCCTCTTGTACCCAGCTCAAGATGCAGTCCAGTATTTCCTTGGTAGGTTTGGATACTTGGTGAGGTGGGGGTCTGGATGCACCAGGGGCCCAGCTAGTGATTACCCAGGGCTTGAGCAGAAGAGAGAAGTGTGAGGAGCAGAAAGGGGCCATGATGGACATTCCCCACCATTCCACTGCCTTTGTGCCCCCTGGGAAAAGGCATCAGCAGGTCCCTTGGTGGAGAAGGGGAGGGGCTGGTGACCACCTAGGGTCGGGGAGGAAGAGATGGCCTCATGTCCCCTTTGGGGATGCTGGCAGTCTGAGTGCTCTACAGAAAACATGCAGCTGCCATTGCTCCCTTCCTCCCCAAAGCTAGAGCTGTCCTGGAGGTGTAAGGCATACCACGAGCTACACCGCTCCCCAGGAGGTGCAGGAGAAAATACCACATCAATTTAAAACCTGTAGAAAACCTTTACAAGAAAAGTCCTTATGAATACGCTTTGCTTTCCAGAACTGAAAATAACATAAAGGGCCAGCTCTTCACTTTTTAAAAGCTGCAGCAAGGTGAAGGCCAAAGGAGAACAAAGGTTCTTTTCCCCCTTTTTTCTGGGACTCCAGGGAAGGAAGCCTGAAGGCAACCCTACGCACTTTCCACACTAGAGCACGCAGCTCCTCAGCTTGCAAACGTGATGCTGCTGGCTCGCTGACCCTGCACTGCGGCAGGGCAGGCAGCTTTAGACCCCTACCCCACCCAAACCTGAGGATGGGCAACAGCCCAGGGTGTCCTTAACTGTGGTCCAGGATGAGATTTCTTTACAAAGTCTCCCTCAAATCCCTGTGCCCTTGTCCAGGCCATGCCTTGCTCTCAGAAGTGCTTGGGAGATGCTAGATCTTGTGAATTCCTGCAAGAGAAGTGACTCAGGGACAGGGAATGCTACATCCATTGACCTCCCTCCCCACTCCTCCTCCTGCCGGGCTTTGCATTGTGATCGTTGGGAAGGAAATTCATCCAGCCCCCTTTATTCTGACTCAGCAGTTGCTTTGAAGTGATTTTTGCGGTAGCGGTGGGGCATCATGCCCAGCTAAAATATCTTGGCTCTGCTACTCTTGCAACAAACTTCCAAAGGTCTCATGCTAGCGGTGGAGGGCAATTTGAAGAGAATGCAAATAAAGGCTTCGGTTCATTCATGCTGCTTGAATAGAGAATTGAAAGCTGAGCCACAGAGGGGATTGCAAGACAAATTCTTTGGGCTGCTGAGTTGTTGACACTGACTAGAAAAAGAAGGACCAAAGTTGCCCCTGTACCCTGTGTGCGTCATCCCTTACCCGACAGAGTTCTGCCCCGGCTCCGAGGGAAGGGGAGCGATGTGCTCCAGAACGGGAATGGAGGGGAGCCACTGCAGGCACTGACTGCTGGGCTGCCTGGTGGCCTGGTGACAGACCGTGTCCTCTGGGTTGCTGGATGGGCTGTGCTGCCCTGGCTTATCTGGAGAGGAAGGGAAGGCTGCCACTTTCCAGGAGCTAATCCCACTGTATTATTTCCTTTTCCAGGAAGCCACAGATAGAAGAATGCTGTCTATTACCCCTGGGACCTCATAGATTCACTTTATATAAGAAATAGCCAGACTATACCTTGGGATTTATTTCTTTTTTTAAACCGTCTTATCAGCTTTTTAGGAAATTTTAAACCTGCATACAGCCTCTCTCTTTATCTGCAGTTTGATTCCTTAATAACTGGCTTGCAATGATGACTCGAGTTGGAAAGCACGCACTGAGCAGATTCAGTGTTAACACCTCAAATTCCCTCTGATGTAGACTGACCTCACCAAAGACACCTATTCTGAACAAAAAATAGCCTTTCTTCCTTCTCCTTTCACCCCGGGCAGGAAGAAAGCTTTAGGTCAGGCTATAAATTGATCTGGAAAGCCATTGCCAGCACATTGCCTCTGGGTGAATTATTCCTGCATGCCACCGGGAGGAAGGAGGATGTTTTTTTCCAATGCCAGGCTGGTTCTCGCATCCCCCCCGGGTCCTGTTGGGAAGAGCAAGGAGAAGCAGATCCGGGACAGTAACGGGAAGCAAGGCAAGCCCGTAGGAGCGCACAAGGAAATTATCCGAGCCTTAATCCCTTCCCTCCATCTTCAGCCATCTTCAGGAGTGGCAGCAGGAGGTGGATGAACCATTTGGGCTCCTCCAGCCTCCTTTCTGTTGCTGGAAGAGCCAGCCAAAATATGGCACTTTTTTCCTGTCTGGCAAATGCCAGGATTTCCAGGATGCACGTGGTTGCCTACGCCAAAATTGCCCATGACATGTTTTCAGATTTCGAAAGAAAATGGATAACAGAAACAAATTTAGCTTTTGATTTCCAGGTTGTCGCCATTTGTGCTTTGTAACACTGGATTTTGGGTGGGTGCCAACTTCTGAAATGTAACTTTTCTGTCAGAAAATAACGCAGCTTCCTCTTTTCCAATCAGAAAATGGAAAATAAAATAAAAATGACACCACCCACCCTACATTGACAATAAACCATTCTGTGAAAGTTTCAATGGAAACGATTTCTACCCTTTTTTCCACTTATCAGAAACTTCCTCCGCTTTGGAGGCTGGGACCCAGCAGGGTCCTGGCTCTGCAGACATGCCTGCCAGCAGATCTTGCACACCCGAGTTTCCAGCTTTTCCTACTTGGTATGGGAACGTTTGGGGGGAGTTTTAAAACTTCTCCCCAGTATATGCTGTCTTGGACCCTGGGCTTCCGCTGATTTCAGTGGTGAGAGAGAAATCACAGTGAAACAGCTTGAGACCTGACCCACGCCTGGGAAAAGCATGCCCAGGGTGCAAACCACAGTGCGCTTCTCTCCCGCTTCTGAAATTGTTTTTTCAGTCGCTTTTTAAATGTCTGCAACCTAAAACCGGCCACATTTTTCCGAAAGCTGACACCTTGTCCTGAAATGGTGAATTTCAACCCCAAATGAGGAAAAAAGCCTGACCCCACGACATTTTGATGAAATGCAGGCAGGTTATTTTTCAGCCCTAGTGCCGGTGCAGGTGTTACGAGGCAGGTGTCCCGCACCCACGTGCATTCTGGCTGAGCAAAGCAGCCGTGCTTCTTGGTGGTGAGAAGATTGCGGCGGGAGGGGATGAGGTCTCCCTCTGGCTCATGCAGCCGGGGTAGGGAGGGGGCACCTGGCCCAGCCTGGCTTACACCAAGGAGGTGGGAGGACTGCCAAAGGCCAACCCCCTCCCTCAGAAAATGCTCCACCGGCAGCTCCTTTGCTCCTGCAAGATCGCTGACCTCACCCTGGGGATGCCGAGCGGCACCAAGCACTGACGTCATGCCCGTTTTTCCTTTATGGTTTTGACTACAGAGCCCCGATGTCATTCTCGAGATGCTTGCCCTTAATCTTTACCCCGCAGAGCTGTTGCTTTGACTGCCCCGTTTCGCTGTGCATCCCATTTAAGAACATAGGACTGGGAGCGACTTTCAAGCCATTCGCCTTGGCCCTTGCTAACCTTGAATCGCTGTGCCTTCTTCATCTCCAAAAAGGTTTTTTACATCCCAATTTCTTCCTTTGGCCTGTGTGTAGTTTTAGTTTCTGGAACCTTTCCTGAGGAATTCATCCTCTCCTGTTGGGCTTCACAGTCCTCACAACCTGGAAAAGATCCTGAGGTTTCACATATCTGTTCAGAGCAAGGCAATTATCTGTGGCTCTGTCACCAAAATAGGGCACCACAAAAATGCTGGGAATCTGTTAAAGCCAGATTCCTGCGACGGCCTTCCCGTCCAGGGGATGGAGTGCAGGGTACCCACAGCTGGACCCGGCGCCCCTGCCTGCAGCTGCCTGACAGCATCCTGGGGCAGGGCAAGGTGGCCTGGGCACCAGGGACCCCCCAGGTCAGGGAGGGGGAAGGGCGATAAATGCAGGCTGTGCAGGGTGTTGGAGAAAAGCTCACTGGAGATGTGATGCTGGAGTAAGACTGTGCGCCAAGGCCATGGGACACGCGGAGCCGGGGCAGTGGGGAGATGGCTGCAGCAATGCAAGCAAAGTGCCCACCAGCCCCCCGGCAGCTCCCGACGGGGATGCCAGCCCTCACTGGCATGGCCAGTGGCCTGAAGTGATGACGAGTGGGTTGCTGCTGCTCTTGCTCTGGTCTTTGTTTAAAGGTGGCATTGCTCCAAGGACAGTTTTGGTTGCCTTTCTGCTCCTCTGGGCTCTTGAAGCTGGGACCACCAGCCCAGCTCTCCCACCCCAGGGCACCCTCACCCTCCCACCCTGCCGTGCACCTCGCTGCTGTATGCTCTGGGGAAACTTTACCTGCCCGATATTTCCTCTGATGCAGCATGTACCTGTGGAGTGTTTTGGGTCAGACAGACGTATTTTCAAGTCAGAAGTCCTCTTCTGAGCAGACCTAGGTTTCAGTCCACAGTAACCTCCTGGCCCAAAGAGCCTGTGCTATGCAACAAAACCCTGGGCTCTCCCAGATCGCCCTGGCACTGAAGAATGGCCATATATATCCTGAATATATAAATATCAAGGTTTCAAACAAAGCTGGGATGTCTTCCCATCCAGCATTACCATCGGGCTGGTGCTGAAACCCTCGTTCCTGCCTGGCTCACAAGGCATTTCATGGGAACACGGTCCTCCTTAGCCGTGACACAGCTTTGATCAGCTATTCTGCTGTTGGGGATACCCATTGCCCCAGCTGGCATCTCTTCCCAGCAGGGATGAGGCCCTCACGAGCGGTTATGAAATGATATTGTAGCCAGCAGAGGGAGCGGAGGGTTCAGAGCTTCAGCCACGCACCACCAGGGCTTGGGAAGTGCTGGGGAAATGTATGAAAGCCTGGCGGGAGCGACAGGGCACAGGAACAAAAAAGGTTGGCCCTGGCTCAGCCACCAGCCTGGTGATGCTCAGCTGTGAGAGGATGGGGGAATGGATCTGCCACGAACCCTCCTGCAGATCTCAGGTTCTGGGTGAGCCAGAGATGAGGATGCCCAGTGAGGGACACGCTTGAGCCTCTGAGAACCGGGTCATTTTGCAGTGCCTGCTCCAAGCTGTCAAGCGAAATCCCCCTATTAATTCAGTCTGGCTTTGAGCTCTTACAATTGCTTTCCGACCGAAGTCATTGCGGCAACTCAATTATTAAGGAATCACTCCTGTAGCATTTTATTTCCAAAGCAATTTGTACCTCCATCCCAACATCAGCTCAGTCCTTGTGCCTCACGTCGGTGCTGGACCCGGGAGAGACTTGGTGGGCTGGGAGCGTGGGAAGCTTGGGCTTGGCTCTGCCCACCAGCTGAGGGTTTTAGGCAGAGCTTTGTTTGAATTTAGGCCAAACGGAGCAACACACAGCTAATTTGTATTACGTTAGTGAATTAAAGACTTGACATCTGGTAGTATCTTGTAACAGCCTCTTATCTTAGGAAAAGGATCTAAATTATTCTCCATAAAATGCCTCAGTGGTGGGGGGACCTCTCCACTCACAGACAATAATAGAAATATAATTAGTTACCCAAATACACATAGGCAAAGACTCGTGCCCTGTCCCCTCCTAACTGTGTGGATCCCCCAGGTTTTTAAACGAAGGCTCTTCAAGCACCAATGGGCAATTTTGCAACTTGTCTTTAAGCAGATCAGCAACTGGAGAGAGTAATGTAACGAAGTCAGGTGTCCCTGGGATTGAGTTAGGACAAGCCCAAGAGGGAATCCTGATGTGGATCAGATAAATATGTCATTAAATCACTTGCAGAGTGAGGTTACACAGGGAAAGCGGAGCATTGGGTGTTGGGAAGATGTGTATGGTGAGCACAGCCACGGGCTGATTAACACCACTTGCAAAGCCTATTGCAAGCCTGATAAGAGACAATGGGCCACATTTTCACTGCAAAATGTATCAGGGATAAAAGGGAGCTGGGGAAAGAGGCAGAGAAGAGCAGAAGGAATGCCCTGCCCTGCCTGAAACCTGCCTTTCTACTGGAGATCGAGGAAGCTCACCCTACTAAACTGAAAAAGGGTTGAGAGAGACTTGGTCAGAACTGAGATGGTGGGTGTGAGAAGAATCCTCACGGTGCACAGTAGCCAAACACCTTAAGAGATTTAATGTCTGGAAGGTAAAGTTAAGTCTGGTCTGGGGTGGTGGTTGGTGAGCAAGAGGCAACTACTCAGCGGGATAGTTCAGCTGTCGACACAGGAGACTTGCATCACTTGAACCCGTGGAAGATGAAGCTTGTTCAATGGGACCTGGTTGCTCAGCTAACTGTCGAGTGCCTGCTCTGGGAGCAGCTGGGTGCCATTCTCTGGCCATGGCATGTAGAAAATCCCCTTTTCTCCACTCAAAACCTGTGTTTGAAGCTTCTCCTGTGCCTGATGCTCTCGCTGGTGCCTCAGACCCCTCTTTCTGCTCCCTCCCCTAAGAAGAAGGTGGGGGTGGCAGTAAGCATTTACACCCTACAAAGAGGGGGTGTGGGAGCCACCAGGGAGTGATGCTATTGCTGTGAGGGGCTCCTCTGCAGGGCCAAGCATACATGGATGAAGGCAGAGCCACGAGCAGGGAAGATCTCTGCTGGAAAACAACCCTGTTTTGCAGCTCACACAGCTGAGATGTGGCAGTGAACCCTGCCACCAGCCCAGGCAGCCTGCTGATGTTACTCTTCCCTTCACAAAGCCAGGATCAAATAAGGAGAATAAATCCCCGAGAAGGAGAAGTTCCCTCCTCCCTGCACTTGCTCTCCAATTCATCTTCCTCCCGGGTCAGGAGAGATCTCATGCAGCTCTGCAGCAGAAGACACTCTCTGCCTCTCCGACTATTTTGTGTGCCATTAGCTGGTTCCAGCTTTCAGGTGGTGATGCCTTGGCCCAAGACAGCCTGGTATTTCCAGTTTATAGCTGCTCAAAATAAAAACTGAGCAGAGAGCCATCATTTCCTTGCAATGTGGGTGACTCCTTCAAAGCCTGAGCCTACCTTACTCACGCAAACCGGGACCAGGAGGCCTTCAGGAAGATGGGATGGCAAAAGCTGTGATGGAATAGAAGAAAAAAAAATAATGCAAAATGGCTCAAGCAGTGATTTGTTTGGACTTCTGTTACGGTTAGCTCCAAATCAGTAAGCACAACCAAGCTGTCAGCAAACCCATTTTAGATATGAGCAGCTCTCTAAAATCAGCCTTAGTCTGTAATATTCTCCACATGTGCTGATATAAATTCCCTTTTTGACAGAACCCCATGCCCGGTACAGAAGCGGGAGAAGACTTCATCCCCCAGAGCAGTGGGAGCCCTGGGGCGATGCCTTTCCCCTTGGCTGCCACACCATGCCTCTGTAAACAAAACCTGTGCTACAAACCATTTTTATCTGACTATTTCTGATTGCCAAAGAGCGTATCCTCTGGGCAGTCCACAGAGACACGGTCACCAGTGCATGCACCCTGCTTGGGCACTCGCTGGGGCACAGTGAGCTTCAACGCACCAGCGAAGGTCCCCTGACTTCATCGCAGAGCTGTGATCAGCAGCACCAGCATCGCTGTGTTCAGCATCACTTTCTTTCCTTCCTGACAAAGTCACAAAGTCGCAGGCTGTGGCAGGGTGGCTGCAGAGCCTGGAATATCCCCTGGAAGGATGCCCCGGGGGGAAGTGGCTGTCAGAGAGCCCCACAGCAGCTCCTACTATAAAAACACCAGGCTGTGGTGGGGAGGCTGGCTCCTGTGGCAAAGCTGGAGCAGAGGCAGGTGAGAAAGTAGCCGCTGTTCGGGTAAATGTGTGGCAGCGCTGCTTTCCCAGCCAGGCACCGAACGCCGAAGCCAGCTGGAGCGTGGCCAGGTTAAACCGAGCGAAGTGCTCATACCCCACGGCCCCTTGTGTCTGGCCGGAGTAGCTCCTGCATCCTCCTGTCGGTACCCTCCACCTCCCACCCCACAGCCGTGGGAGCCCCATGCCTGGGGCATTGCTGGGTTTGGGATGCAGGGATGCTGCTGCCTGCAAGGGAGCTCCATCCTCCCTCTGGGCTTAAGAGCTCACAACGCTCTCACCCCGAGCAAGTGGTCTTTTAAAAGCATCACAGGATCGATCCTGGTGCGGGAAACCGGTGAGCAGAGAGAGGCAGGTCACAGGGGCTGGCATGTTTTGTAGCCGGAGGCCACCTGCCAGTGGCAGGGAGAAGAGCAGCCCAGAAGGTGGGAATCACTGCCAAACCCCTCCAAGCACGGTGGAAAACCCTTCCTCTGCCTCTGTGGTGGCCTTGTGCGACCAATGCAGCCCCTTTGCAGAGTAGCACCATTCTTCCCTGGCTCTTGAGGCTCCCCCTGCCCCCCCCCGCCCCCCTCCCCCCCCCCATGAGTTACCCATCAGCCGGGGCAGACCCTCCAAAGCAATTAGTGAAGCTCAAGAGCTGGTTGCCCATATTATTGTGGGGGTCTGGGGCTGTTTCCACTCTCAAGACCAGAACCTGGCTCCAGCTGTTGCTATCCTGGCAGAATTGTGCCCAGAAAATCTCGCTCAATTCAAAAGCCGACAACCCAGGGTGGTTGTTTAGACTAAATGAAAGGTTTTCAGAAAAAAAAAATATCAGTCTGACTTAAATTCCATCCCCCTTCCCTAGGAGATTGCTGCTCCCTATCTGGTTGCCTCCCAAAGGTGGGAGCAAGGGCTTTGCAGTGAGTCATCTTTTACTTTGTATATCCCGGCAATGCTATTACTGCTTTTCATGTGGGTCTTTGGGAACGGGAACGGCAAGGGCGGCGGTGGGTGGGAGAAAATGTCCACGAAACAGGCATCAGCCACCAGAGGGGTTTTGTGCCCCGACTGCATTACTGCGTGTGGGGGGACCAGCGTGGCATCCCCAGAAATACTCCCTCCCCAAGACGGTTCTGGCATGGGGCAGGGTGAGTGGGGTCTCACCAGGGGTTGGGTTGGGAGCTCTTGAAACGTGCCAGTGACTCGGGCAAATATGAGATGACACTCATGTAAGTTAATTAGGGAGCGAGGGCAGTACTCAGCCTGCCCGGATGAGCCTGGAGCCCCTGGACTGAGTCACTGCAAGCAGAGAGGGTCACCCAGAAACAAGTACCGAAGCAGCTTGTGAGAAGCAGTAGTTGCAGGTGCTCATCGCCTCCGACAACGTCCCCTGCCATGGGACCCAGCAGGTCTGGCCTGAAATAATTCCCCAGCTCCAACACTGAGGTGTCCTGGAGGGAAAGCAACTTCCCCCTGAAAGCCCCTTTTAGGGGATGCCTGCTATTCACTGCTTGATTTTTCTCTCTCCTTATTTCAAGCACAGAGACAAAGGAATTCATTCTATCTCTGGAAAGCATCTTTTTCTTTTTTTTCCCTTTGGATTAGGTTAGTGGAGAAGAGGTTGTTCCAGTCTGGCACCTCTTGTGGTTACTGTGCTTGTTTTGACTAAAAAACACCCGTGTGATCTGTACATATTTGAAATGGTTACCATTAATGCAAAAAAATCTAAACAAAAATCTACACAACTTCCAGGCAAACAAACAAACAAAAAAATCTTCTGCATGAAGAGCTACCTGGTGGACTGAGATGGCTCAGCGAGAGACCCATCTGGAAAAATAAAGGAGGAGTGGCAGGCAGATTTGAACCACGGATGCAATTTCCACTGCTGTAATTACACTCGCTCATCATTAATCATGTCCAGGTATTTGCGTAGCTACAGAGGCTCACTGCAGCCCCCTCTCATAACTAGGAATGCCCTAAATAGGGCCTGCTGAAGTCAAGAGCGTTATTTCCACCAATTTCTGTGTTGTCTTATCGAATGTTCGTTCACGCAGGTGTTTTAATGACTCTGGCTACTGTGGGGTGAGCAGCGTGCCCGGGCACTCGGCTCAGGGAACGGCAGGGATCCCTCGCGGGCTGAGGGAGGGCCATGCCTCGCACACAAGCAGTGCCACAGGGATGGAGGAGCCACCTGCAGCTCGCTGGGACAAGGCATTAGGGGGTTGCTTATAGGGGCTGCATCCCGCGGGCTGCATCCCACGCTGAAGGTTGGGAGCCTCGCACTATGGGAGGCGGCTGATGGCGCGCACATCCACGGCTGGATCACGCAGGGGAAGGTTCGTGGGGGGTCTCCCTTGGCCGTTGCGATATCTTGTGTTGCAGTTTTCTTTAAACTGTGGGGAAGTTGGATTAGGTGAGGAATTCCACAATTTCTTAGCTTTTCAAATAACATGTCTGTGATATCACCCAGCCTGACTCGTGCTCCCACCTGCCTTGGGAATTCGGTTAACCCTTTGCCCGTTGACTTCGGGGCTTGCAGCGGCATTTCATGGAGGGCCTTTGTGGAGCCTGTTACCTTCGGCTGATGAAGGGACGGGGACTCAACTGGGGTCCCCAGAAATAGGGGGTAGCATCTCGATCACCTGCTGTTTGGCTCTATCCACTTAGCTGAGCACTTGCTTCCCCCTCAGCACAGAAATACACGTGTGCACACACGCTCACGCCTGCACGTGCTATGCAAGCATACCACCTGCTGCTTTGAAAAGCTACATGCATTTTTTTTGGTGGGGCTTACCTCCCTAGTAATTAGTAATTACCTTAGCTAATTAAGGGTCCTACCAAGGATCCTACCAAGGGTCCTACCCCATGAGGTCTGCTGCTCCAGGAGCGCTGGGATCCCTACGAAACCACCCTTGCTTCTCCCACCAGAGCCTTTCTGGAGCATAACCAGCACCATAAAAAAAACTTGCCCTCCCATTACACAGGATTACATTATACCTATTTGCCATTTGCCCTGCAGTCCTCCTTGGAGATGCCAACCCCACCCATACACCTCTCCCTGGAGGTTAAATAGCCCCTAACGACTGACAGGAGGCTTCTGAGGGTGCATGATCCCAGGCAGAGCCACATTCAGGAAGCCCAAAGCCATCCCCGTGTACTTTCCCTGGTCCCCCCACCTGCTGTCCCCATGTGAGAGACCCTGGGAGCCTTGTGCCAGCACAAGCTGGTGACATCCCCAAGCCCATGCTGGCTGGGATCTGGCTCAGGGCACAATCCCCAGCTCGCTGCCTCTGCTCTGCCAGTGCTGTGCCACACTATCGCCGTGCTCGGTGGATTTTTCAGCAGTGGAGTATAAACATTTCTAGTGAAGCGTTCTTAGTGTAAGCTGCTTTGTCAAGTGTGGTTGCCTCCCCTCCTTCATTACGATTATGAGAGAATGTTTTGTTTAAGCGAGAAAACAAATTGCCCATACCTCCTACCTCCTCATGGGCTTCCATCACCCACAGGGAGGGCAGCGTGGTCTGGAGGGAATGCTGGCAGCACAAAGTGTCCCTGTGTCACCTGCTTCAGGGGTGGGAATGAGGGGAGGGTATGAGCAGTGGGAACCTTATTGAAAACTGCCAGCCAGCCCCCTACCAGTAGGTAGTCCCAGCTCCTAAAGGAACTAGGCAAAAGAGGACAGATTTATTCCCGCCCCAAGCTGATGGATGGGGATGCAAACCAGAGGGAAATTAAGTGACTTGCCCAAGGTGATGTGTGGATGCAGTGGCAGAGGACAGCTGTGCTCAGGGTGCAGAAGCCATGTGTGAGCACTGCTCTGCCCCTTCTCCCCACGTCCACAGCCACCCACCTGCGGGACCCCAGCCCCACATCCTCCTTTGGGGTCTTCACTGCTCAGCTCAGACCCGAGAGCACCGGTGGTTTGGCCTGGCAGCCCTGCCTGAAAAAGCCCCCAGCCTGAAGAGGTGATGGTGTGGCCCTGCCTGGGCTGGTAATTGGAGGTGGAGACAGGGATTCTTGATTAGGATGAAGCCCTGGCTGGGGGAGATGCTGCCCCCCAACCCTCTGCCCGAAGACAATGAGAGCTGCAAACAAAGACCTGCACTGAAGCACAGCAGCAATGCAAAAAGAAAAAGAAAAAAAACAACAGAGGAAGAAACGCCTGAAAGATACATAGCTGGGATTCCTGAACCCCTCAGAGGTATTTGGGCTTAGCCAACAGGCTCGGGTTTTTTTTTTCAAAGCCATTAATTACACAACAGAGATGTATCTGCACCACTCCACCTCTCTGTGGCAAGTAAGGGCCCCGTGTATATTCCCTAAAATGCATCACCCTTCATGCGCAGTGTCGTTGTCTCTCTCGGACACTTGGAAAAATAACCCATTGCAGGGTGCAATTTCCAGCTGGCTCTTGTGTCTGGCTTTCTGCAGAGTACTGAGCAGGCGCTCAAAGCGTGCACCTCCAAAGGGCACGCCTGAAACACGTGAGCTGCATCAGTAGTGAGCACCAAAGGGTTGGAAATGCTGCCCTTCTCACCTGGGCAGCTTTGCTGAGCAAGGTGACTGCACGACGAGGCCAAGGGGAAGCTCTGAAAGAAGCTGCACCAAGGAAAAATCAGTGCAAGGACTGAATCCGGCTCTGGCACGGCCCATTGCAGGCATTGCCACCGGCCTGCTCAGCGATGGCGGCTCTGTTGGAGCTGCTGGAGAGGATCTCAGCAACAACTGCTGTGTCTTTTTTTGAGGAAGAATTCGTTAAGAGCTTGAACCCAGCAACACGCAGCCAGACTGATCAGTCCATACTGATGCTCCCAGGAGCAGGATAAAACACTTCTAAGGGTGAACCCTGAGTTTTCCAAGTGAGGGCAGAACAAAGTGGTGGGTCTCAGGGTACCATGCTGAGGAGTGAGATACAGACACACTCAGAGGGCACGGTGTGCTCCTGCTCAAAGGTGGATGGCATCCCCGCAGCCCATCTTCCTGCTGCTCAGCTCCACAGGGACACAAGGATACCCACTACTAGTGCTGCCTTCCCAGAGCATCCTCACCAGCCCCCCCAGCAGGGACACAGCTATGGGGCGCAGGGTTTGCCCCAACGAGCTTCTTCTAGTCCAAAGGGTTCTCCACCGCCTCCCACAACATGTCCCTTGCAGGCTGTTCTGACCCAGAGCTTGCTCCACCAGAGACAGACCCATATTTGCACTGTACCATAAAGAGCCAACTTCATCCCCTGGTGCTTGGAAGAGCTAATTGTACCTGCTGGAGCTTAAATGCTGGAGCATTTAAGGACCAGGTCCTTAAATGAGCCTGAACTTCTTCCACATGATAATCCAGTGAGTATTTTCATAGAAATGCTTTAAAAAAAATGAATAGGGAAAACAGGAAATGGTGATGTGCTTAGCTGTTAATATAGGCACAGACCCATCTTCCTCCTCTGCTACCCTATTTGTTGTGCATTTTTGACACAATCAGACAAAACTTGGAGCTTTCCAGGCTCCCTCTGCAATGAAAGGAAGCTGGGGAGAGAGCAGGCATTTCTCCTTATCTACCCTATTCCACCCTTCTTGGAAATCCTTTTAGGAAGCTGTTAGTCGAGCTGGGGTCCACTTTGGCAGCCAAGGATGACCAAGAGATGTCTGCTGCTCCACAGATGGTGGAGAGAAAGGAGACACTTCTCTCCCTTTCTGGTATCGTCTGACCCACGGGACTCCTTGGCCTCCTTCTTTTGGGCTGCACTTTTTTGGGCATCCCAACAAACAGACCCACCGAGTTTCCCTCGCTGAACATCATTTGTACTTTTGCAATTCCTACCTTGCACTTGGCCACCATGACATCTCCCTACTCTGCGTTCTCCTTCCTGCAGCCTCTCGAGCCAAGTGAGGCTGCTCAGGATGGAGCTTTTCTGTAATTGCTGGGGACGTTGACTTTTAAAAGGTGCTACAGGAATACCAAGTCTGTCCAGCCCACAAAAAATGCATAGTTTGTCCTCTATATAAACAGGGGTGAGAACACTTGTGTCTTTTACTGCTGTCACAAATTCCTCTGGCACAGTGCAATAACTTATGTTGGAATAACTTCATTTTTGCTATGCTCAGCACCCTCCAGGTCCTCTGGACACACCTGCCAGTACCACTCCTGAACACCTAAGTCCAATGAGTGCTCCAAGGCATTGGTAGATCTGGGCAGGAGCTGGTACAGAAGTCCCTCTTCCTCTCTGAAAATGCAAAACCAAACCAAACCAAACCAAACCAAACCAAATGTCCTCTGCTGATGCCTAAGGGCATCCTGCTTTTCCCCTGCCCATATAACAATCCTGTAGCAGAAACCCTCTGGGCTGGGAGCACAGCCCAAAATGTTCTCCCCACCCAGGCGTGCCAGCAGCCCTGAGCAGACCTGCCTGGCCTCTGCTCTTGTTTGCTTTTTGTTGACCAGGGGCCCCAGGTGAATTATTTCTCCTACGCTTAGTTCTTTGACTTGAATTTCAGGTAGGGACCTTCCATATATCACATCCCCTTCCACTGATGAATCTCCCCTGTTCCAACAGTTTAGTGTGCCCCAGGATCAATATATTTTAGCAGCATCCAAGGACATGGTGTTATTGCCAGGTTCCTGGGTTGTGCAAAACAGAAGGTATCACTTTCTTAAAGCTACTGAAAAACACTCTGGGCCAAGTGCAATTATTCCTCTGTCATTAAGAAGCTGGGTATAGGACTCTGGCTAATCACTCTCCATTCTCACTGGGGATGACTTTTTCTCCTAGTCTTCAATGACAGGAGACCCAAACCCACGGCCCACCCTCCTTTTGCCTCGTCTTGGACATCTCAGCCTGCGGTGACCAGATCTTCTGGGCACATCGGTCAAGCAGTCTGATCTCTCCCAGTTGTCCTCACCCTTAGACGTATGGGATAGAAGATGCCTCACAAACTGGGGTACCTTTGTAATGCTGTAGGCACAGCACCTGAACCACGCACCTCAGATCCCCGTTCTGCTCACCTTGCTGCTTGTGGCATAAATGTGAAATAAGCCAAATGAGCATCACAGTGTGCTCTGGTTGAGCTGGGATTAGGTGACCTGTCCCCTGTTTGGATTACAGATGAGGAGGAAGGGAAAAGTCATGTAAACACCCCCTTCCCTGGAAGTATCGGCAGAGCTCAGCTCCCCAGAGCATCTCTAACATCCACCCCGGCCCATGAGAACCGCATTTCTGCAGCTATTTAAATTCCTCTGCCTTTGCTGAAGCTCGCATCCCTGCCTACAAAGGTCCAGGCTGGCCCAAGCTTCCCTGTTCTTCCCCTTTTCCTTGGAAAGCTTTTGGGCCCATCACCATGTGTTGGTGGCCACCCACAAGCCACTTTGATCAGCTCAGATGGGCAGCGCCGTCAGGGGGCTTTGCAGTCTGCCTGGCCGCTTCCACAGCCGCTGCAGCCGCAGAGGTTCCCCCCCGAGTCCCAGGCATCCCCTGGTCATTTCAGGGCACATTTCAGATGTTGCTTTTATTCCAGCTCCTGCTTCAGATTCCTGTAGTTTCAGCTCGCTTTGGCTGACGGCTTTGTGAACACTGTCCTTGCTTCTTTCGAATTTAACAGCAACCCGTAAGTGCGATCTCTCTCCTGAGCCGAGCCGATGACCACAGCAGTCAGAAAAACAAGATGCGGTGGGCTATTTTTATTGCATTTCCAATGGTTTTGGGTGATGCTTTGCTGCAGCCCCATCCACTTTCAAACCAACATGCTTCCAGGGATGCTGTCGTTTTGCAAGCCCCTTGGCAGTCAGTGCTGTGGTCCAGAGGCCTCCCTCTCTTTCTGCTGCCCCATCCTCAGGTTAGCCATGTCCTTGCCTTTACTAGTCCTCCTCCTGCTCTCCTCCACAAGCCCTCCTTGCAGGCAATGCCAGGGGCTGGAATTCGGGGTGGAGGCAGCTATTGTTCCAGCTATCTGCAGCCTAATGTTCCTTATGACTGTATTAAATGAAGGGCGGAGGTCACACAGCCCCAGTTTAAATTAGGTTTAGGCTGACCTTTAACAATATTACACTCGTGGATCCTCTCATAACTCACCGAATAAAGTCCCGGGGGGGTTTACCACCTCCCTCTTTTCTTCCTACTGTAAGGATGCCCGAGGCTTAATGTGCTTCTCTCCAATTTCACTTTGATTTCTAATCCTATCCCCTTCCCCCCCCCCCCCCCCCCCCCAATACAGATATATTCACTCCTTTAAAGGTGGGGGGAAAGAACATGTTCCTTTTCTCTTCTGGGCGACAGCTCTTTCTTTTGTGTCTCTTTCTTCCCTTCCCCGCCCCCCTCCTCTTTCTTGACACAATGCACTATTTATTTGCACTGAAGGATAACTAAGAAGCAATTAAAAGATCAAAAGGCACAAACACAAGTAGATCCAGTGGCAACTTGTGGGGTTTATTTTGCTGCTGCTGCTTCTGCTGAAGCTTCACCAAACTGCTGCCTTGTTTTTCCCCCAGTCAGAGGGACACCTCTCTTACTGGGTCGCCTCTTCCTCCAAGCAGACTTTTTTATGATCGCTATTTTTCACCCCCATTGTTTGCTATTGCAGTTGTTTACTGGAAAATCACTTGTTTTTCTCAGGGAGATTAACCCTCCAAGCTTTCTTTTGTCTACTCTCAGGAGGTCCTTGTGGTGAGCTGGGGGAAGGGAAGGGAGCTGGGCTCCTTCAGCTATTGACAGTAGCTTACAGCCCTGCTTGCCCCCTGCCAAGGTTGGGTCCTTTCCTTTGATGGGCTTTTGCTCGTGCAGCCAGGAAAGGTGGTTGCCCTTTGTTAGGGAGACCAGCTCTGCTGAGCGGTTTGGAGGGACCGGGGACTGGGATTTACCAAGCCCTGGGCATCGAGGAGAAACCCCTAAAGGCCAAGGCAAGCATCGATGGAGATGTCTCTTTTTAGGAGAAGTCTGGAGCCCTGACACATGCTGGCAGATGCTCAAGTCTCTCTGACAGCCAGACCACTTCTTTACATGCTTAAATATCAGCGCAAGGTCTGAGATTTGAAGGCTGTGTTCGAGTCTGGTGTGCACAGCACCTCTTCCTCAGCATCACCCCTCTCTCCCAGATGTGCCGATGTTTTGGCCGCAGCCCGCAGCCCCGACACCAGGTCTGTGGGGTGTGTCACACAGCGACACAGCTCAGAGAAGCACAGCCCAGAGGGCGGCTCGGAACGGAGGGATGCTGGGGAGGGAAGGATGGCCAAACCCTGCCGAGACAGGACAAGTCCTGCCCACATTCTCCTGGGCATGTTTAGGGCAACCCCGACTGTTTAGAGGTGCACCGAGCCCCCCACCCTTGAAAGGAAAAAGCACAAACTTGGGAAAAAAGAGAGGAAAAAAGTTCTTTATTGCACGCTGGGGTGAGGGCTGCTGCATCCTTGCCCTCGCATGCCATCACCTACGGCAAGCGCTGCCCGAGATAAACCAACCTGCCCTCCGCCCCCGGGCAGCTCTGCCCCAGGGAGGATGCGAGCCGGCGGGGCCAGCCGGGCTGGCGTGTCCCTGCAAGGGGGCACCCAGCGGGGCGCCCTGGGGCTGCGGGCACGCGTGGGGCTGCCTCTGCCTCTGCAGAAAGCGAGGGGGCCCCTTGCAGCGGGGCGGGCAGGGCTGTGGGAGCAGGCGAGCCGCACTGGGTGCAGCAGACGTGACGGCGGAGCGGCAGCGCCGGCGGGCAGGACCCGTGGGTGCGGGCACCGCTGCGGGCAGCGCTCCGCGGGTGCGGGCAGCGCTCCGCGGGGTGGGTGCGGGCGGGCACTGCTGCGGGCAGCGCACCGCGGGGTGCGGGCCCGAGCGGTGCTGCCCGGCGGCGGGGGGATGCGGGTCTCGCTTCTGCCGAGGCGGGGACTCGCCCGGGGCGAGTGAGGCGGTCCAGGACTGCGGAGCAGGCGGGCGAGCCGGGGGGCCCTGAGGAGCTGTGCGGGGCCGGTGCGGGGCCGGGCGGGCGGCGCGGACACCTGTGCCCCGGGCGCGCCTAATGACAGCCTGGAACGCGGGACGGGCTGGGCGACCCCCCGGGTCCCCCCCCCTCCCCAAGGGCTGGGGGCTCGCCTTCGGGCAGCTAGAGGCTCTCGGGGGTGTCCCCCCCCGGGTGCCCCCCCCCAGCATTGCGGGCAGGGGCTTGGGGCTTGGACCCCCCTCCTCCTCCCCTCACCTGCAGGGGATGCGCGCAGCCCCCCGCCGCCCCCCGGGGCAGGCCGCGGTGGGTCAGAGCCCCCACCCGGGAGCAGCCCGCGAAGGAACCGTGCGGCAGAAACTTTCTGTCCCTTCTTCCCTCCCCGAGCTGGACTCCGGAGGGTTACGAGGGAGAAGGAGGGAAGAAGGAAGGGAGGGAGGGAAGAGAGGGGGTTAGACCGCTCTGCAACATTATTGGCTGCGTGGCCGGGCTGGTGCTCGCCGGGGAAGTCAGAGCATGCCCACTGGGGGTGTATAAAAGGGGGGCAGCCGGAGCGCCCTGCCTGTCTCCGCGCTCGTGGGGCAGCCAGCCGGGAGCAGCGGGCAGCCAGGCAGCCGGCCCCGCGCCCCGGCCGGGGGGACGCAGTCAGTAAACACAAAAGTGAGCGCCACCCAAGGGGCAGCCAAAGCAGGAGGAGAAAGAGAAGGAAAAGAGCAGGGGGGGGGGGGAAAGGGGGGGGGGGTAAGAAAAGAAAAAAAAAAAAGGGGGGGGGGGGAAAGGAGGAGAAAAAAGAGAAGGAAAGCGCTCGCTCGCTCTCTAGAATAACAAAATACCTGATCGTAACAAAATAACATCCTTCAGACAAAATCCAGCAGGGACCTGACATACCAAAAAGGCAAGGCGAGGAGAGCGAGCCAGGGCGCGGGGAAGGCGAGCCGAGCCCGATCGCTGCCGGGGCAGGAGAGCAGCATGTCAAGCGCCGGGGCAGCCACGGATGAGCGCTGCCGGCAGCCGGCCTTCCTCCCCGGCCCGCCGCCGCCGCCACAAGTTGAGAGCAGCAGCGGCAGCGCCAAGGTAAGCGCCGCTCCGCGCTGCCCGCGGTGGCACAGCCCCAGGGCTCCGCGCCGCGCCGCGCCGGGCAGAGCCGTGCCGCGCCGTGCCGGGCAGAGCCGTGCCGCGCCGCGCCGTGCCGTGCCGCGCCGCGCCGGGCAGAGCCGCGCCGCGCCGTGCCGGGCAGAGCCGCGCCGTGCCGTGCCGTGCCGTGCCGCGCCGAGCCCGCTGCGCGCCGTTCCCACGCGTGTCGCTAGAGGGACCCCGAGAGCCGGCCCAGCGGCGGCCGGCGGGCTGGCGGGGCGGCCCCGCTGCCGGGGGGGTGCGTGGGGCAGCCCCGGGGGGGTGCGGGGGTGCGGAGGGTGCGCGGCTCCGAGTCCCGGCGGCGGGGGGTGCGGGGGTGCGGGGCTGGTGGGCGGCTGTGCGGGGCCGGGCGGCGCGGGGTCAGGCGGGGTGGCCGTGGGAGCGGGAGGGGACGGACGGGGCGCCAGCTGCGGACACCGGGCAGAGCATCCAACTCGCTTCTGCAAAACACTGCGGTGCGTTCGGTCTCGGAGGGATAGAAATACAGAGAGGAAAAACAAGAAAGCGAAGCCAAAATGGAGTGAGAGTTAATGGTTGGCACGCAGCCTTCGAGTTTGTGTGATTTTTTTTTTTTTTCTTCTTCTTCTTCCTTCCCAATTGCTTTTCCCTACAGTAATTGTTTTAAGAGCGCAACTTGGAAAGGTTTTGGCACTCTGTTGAGCAGTAGGGAATTGGGGCACATGAGGAAACGTGGATTTAGCGTAACTGTACCAGCAGATGTGGTTGCCTTGCCTGGAGCCAGTGGCACTGGAGCGGGTTTCTGATACGCCAGGTCTCACTCGGGCGGCGTGGAGCAATCGAGTGTGAAAACAACGTTTGTGTGGGCGGTTTTAAATAGACACCTCGGGAGAACCGCTGCTTTCAACCCGAGTCAAGGCTTCCCAGACAAAGTGTGTAGTTTTCTTCCAAATGCAGGGATGTGCCTGGGAGGCGAAGGCCTGGTTTTCTTCGGGTTTATTTGTTGTCGGGTTGCATCTGTGGGTGCGTGTGTGTGTGGTTTTTCCTTTTGCTGCGCAGGGTTCAGCGTGCTGGGATTTTTTATTCCTCCTCTTGCCTTGATTTAAAGTGGAGTTGAGGAGCCTGGGTGGTGGGGTTTTGTGAGGGTGACTTTGTGCTAAGGACATCTGGAGGAATAAAACCAGCTGACATTTCTGGTTTGAGCTTCACTGAGCTGTTTTGGACCCAACTTGACAATTTTGGTGGGGGTGAATGGGTCAGAGCTGTAAATCTTGCTCCATGTTGTTGACACCCACACAAGTTCACTCAGCCTTTCAAAGGGGCTATCCCAGCTCCTGTGAAAATTCATTAAGGGATAAAAGATTTGACACCGTGGGTCCCCTCCCACTGCTGCATGAAACTTGAGAGCTGAAATGTGTCTGCGTGTGTGTCCCAGTGCTTTTTCTGACAGGTGATCCTTTTTGCAGCCCGGCTGGAGGGCTGCTGCCTTGACCAGGCAACCCGGAGGTGTCAGTGCGTGTCTTCCCATTGATTCCTACAGGCTTTGGTGCAAGCCTGGCTTGCCTCGTGGACCACCAGAGAAAAGCATTTCTGTACTTTTCTTTATTTAAATAAAGCAAACACAGCAGGTGAGGTCTTATTTTTAGAGGGACCAAGGAGTTGGTGTGTTTCCAGCAGTGCGTATGAGCACTACGAGTGTCCCACACTCTCTCTCCCTGCTCGTGTCCTGGGACTGACCTTTCCAAACCTTCTTTGGATTGTCTTCGCTTTTAAAGGCTGCTGTGTGGCTTAGCGGGCCAAGGAGTCACCAGCCTCCCTCGGCCAGTTTGCGTGACAGATCAGGAGAGGTGGGGAGCACTGGGGGAAGAAATCTGCCTCAGGGCTGCAGCCTGGCTCTGAAAGGGTTAAAGCCACTCCGCCAAGACGTAAAGCAAGTTCAACGTGTTGTGGGAATATCACTTGCCAGTAGACTCCAGTCACCACAATTTCTGATTTAACAGCTTAACTTGCTGTTAACTTTCCCTGATACACTCTAGGTTTTGGATGGGAACACAGAAGGGAGAGAGGAACAATAAAGAGAGGAGTTAAGTGAGGCTACTAAAATGGACTTAAATCCCTTCGCTGGGTCCTGCCAGCTGTCTTTAGAAGAGTTAAGCAAGATTGCATTTCCTTTTTTTTATGCAATAAATCAAACGTTTCTGGGCTGCATACCAAAATTTGTGCAATACACCCTTACTCCCCAGTGGGGTGAGTAAATGGTACTGAATACCCCATTCACCTTTTTCAGCTTGATTTTCCACAGCTATGGTAGTTCTTGCTGTGGCACGTAGAGACGGGGGCGCGGGCAGCGCTCCCCAGCCCCTGTCCGCAGGCACAGGAGGCAGGTGTCTCTCCCTGCTCGCAGGGTGGGAGGCGGGAAGGTGACCCCCGGCATGGGGCAGAGTGGGCGATGGGGACCAGCAGTGAAGACAAAAAAGCGAGGGCTAAAAATAGCAGCAGCATTGACAACCTCAGCCATATGAATGTCATGCGAGCCAGGTGCCAGGAACCACGAGGGTTTTATCTTTTTCAAGCCTGAGCTAAACAGCAAAACCCCTGGTCCTGGGTCGCTTTTATTCGCCTGACAGCTCGGCAGTCGAAAGTTTTGTGTTTTGAAGCTTGCTTCTTCCAAGCCGTGGGCTGGAAATCTCCTCCTTTCTTTTTAAGATGAAAAGGGAGGCTCTTCTGCGGCACAGCACGCGGTGGCTCCTCTCCCTTCGGGTATCGCTGAGTGCCTCAGCCCTGCGCCTCTGCCCGAGGTGCAGCCCCTGGGTGGGTTTTGGCTGCCAAGGCACCTGCCTCTCCCTGCTGGCCCTGTGCTGCTTGGCACCTCGGGGCACGGTGGCCCGGTGCCCCACGCAAGGTTGCCCGTGGGCAGGGGTGGCATTCGCTCAGCACGTGTGAGGCTGGCACGCACCCATGTCCTGCCTCTCGGGAGAGCTGTGCTCCACACCGGGTCAGCTCCCCACACCACCGGGGCTGCCCACCGAGGAGTAACGCGGAGGGAGGGATGCTCAGTGTCTCTCACAGGCGATCACCGGAGCAGTGAAGCAGCAGCGTGCCCGCTTCTTTTTGGAGGGGCAGAGGGTGATGGAGGCTGGGATGTGCAAACTGGGGTTTTCCCCTCCTGTGCATGCCACTGGGTTTGGGCCAGTGAATTTTTGCCGTGCTCCCTTTCAAACGCTGCACTGCTCCACAAAGAAGCAAGTTTTTTGGTTTTTGTTTTTGTTTTTTTTTTCTTTTTGCTGTCCAAATCCAAATTTTGCAGACTGGGCCATCTGTCAATTCCCTCCTACGTTGTTCTGTTCGTATTAAATTGTAATGAAGGCCAGACTGAAGGAGGAATTAGGTCAGACAGGAGGTTTAGTCTCCATTTTTGGGGAGGTGTTTGTTGCCCAAGAGAGGCACTGTGGTTTCGTTGGGTCAGTGCAAGCCTGGATGCAAGGGATGCTTAAGCTGTCCTCTGAGGTTGGCAACTGGGCCTTGTAGCGCATTGTGGCCTCTTGGCCCCCAGCTCCCCGGCAGCTGGACAGAGATCTGCAGGAATCTGGATAGCTGATTCTGCAGGAAATCCTGAAAAAATTCCTATAATGGCCTCGGGTGGGAGGGTGGTTTCCCTGCAGACCTGCCTTCGGGCTGTCTCCGCAGCCACCCCGAGAGGACACCCTCTGCTGGTGCATCCCCACTGGCTGGGGGCTGCTGAGAGGGGTTTGGGTGTCCCCGGCCATGGGTGCAGCAGCACCTCCTGTGAGGTGGGGATACACAGGAGCCCCAGGGCAGCAGCAGCATCCCGCATGCAGCAAGCTGGCTCCAGCAGCAGCCTGGCTTTGCAGGGGGACCGGGGAAGTCAGGAGAGGTACACAAAGCATGGAGAGCAAAGCAGACTCTCTCCAGGCAAGGAAAGGCCAGCAGCAGGCTCTGATGGCTCCTCTGAGCCACTCCTGCACCCAGAAGGTTGCTCTCGGGGTGGATTATTCAGGGGAGATTCAGGTGCAATTCCCAGAATGGTACAGGGCACCTGTGCAACCGAGAAATTCCTCTTGCATCACCCTGGTGCACACTGCGTGGGGTCTGAGCCCTTGTTAGGAGGAATCTGGTGGTTGGGTTGTTGGGCACCTGGCACGTCTGGCGCTGCCGTTCCTACCAGCCCTGGTTACAGCAGCATCCCGAGGCATTCGGGCTCTCTGCAGGCACGTGAGGGGGAACAGCAGCCGGCATGGCTGATTCAACCTGCTTTGGCAAGAAGGAAACTTTGGTGGGCGTAGCGTCTCTCTTAGCAGAGATGGGATCTTGTCCTTTAGGAAAGCGCCTCACTTACCTCTTGCTGCCGTATCCCTCTGACATCTTGTGAGAGAGGCTTTCTAGTAAATACTGAACGTTCTTCCAGCTGTTGGTGTGAATTTACTCCTGTCTCACAGCTGAGGGGGCTGTCCCTGCCCTGATGCTTGGACTAGAAACCAAAAGCAGTGCTGTCCCACGTCTCCAGTGAAGGCTAGGAGCGGTTCCCAGGGCTTTGCCTCACGATGCTGAGCTGGCTTTGGCCATGACAACTGAAGCCATGTGCAACCTGTGCTTGTGCCGGGTCACGGGCTGTGGGTACCCAGCCACGCTGTGCCACCTCATTCCAGGGAGCAGCGCTGTCTCCGGCAGCTGCAGTGGGGCAGGTGTGAGCTCTCCTGCATGGGTGCTGCTCATCCCTGCTAAGGAGGACCAGGAGGGGGGAAGGATTGACTGAAAGGTCATCGGGATACACCGAGCTGGTGATGGCACCCTGGGAGCCTGTCTAGCCTTTGGGTGAAGCCTGGGGGCTTTTCTCTGCAAGTCAGTAGGGCCAAAGCAAGAGGGAAGGGCTTGTGGGGTTGGGTTGGGTTGCAGCTCCATCAAGCTGGAGAGGAACTGCTGCATCGGGTAGTAAATAAAGATGCTTTTTGCTTTGCTGCCTGGTTTCTCATTACATGGCTGCTGGAGGCAGTGAGGAGACACCAAGGTGACAGCGGTGAAAAGGGCCGGCACTTGATTCTTGGGCACAGGGGCACTTCATTGCATCGCGCACCTCCACGTTAGCCCAGCTCTGGTTGGCAGCATCAGGGCCGTCCCTGTCCTCGTGGCTTCAGGGGGGCTTCCTGGCCAGAGTTATGGGGTGTGTGGGCACCCTAAAATAGCTCTCAGTGGAGGTAGGGAAGGCTGCCGGAGGCTGCCTTGGGCTTGCGGCGCGGGTTGTGCAGGGGCAGGTATTTTCTGAGGAGCACAGGTTTTTTTCCACAGAAGGTATCAGTTCTCCCCAGCATCAGATATCGCCCCGCTGACAAAACTTCACTCTCCCTTTGCTTCAGAGCATCTCACCCCTTCCTTTAGACTGAATGTGGAGGAAAGACTGTGATTGTCACCCATGCCGCCAAGCAAGTCCCTTCTGGGGAGCTGGCTCTGGCTTGGGGGTGTTCAGCACACAGCCTGCTCATTAGCCACAGTGCTCACAGCCAGCATGAGCCTAATCAGGGACGGGGGATTATTTGGGTGTCCTGAAGTCCCGCGTCAGCAGCTTTGATGGCAGCGCCGGCTGGCACACATCTGCCACCCCGGCAATGAGCTGCTGGTGCTACCTGTGCCCATGGGACACCAGCAATCAGGAGCTGCATGTACAAAAAGATGAAAAGAGCCTGCGGGGGTGGGGAGGAAAGGGAGTGGGATCATTGTTCTCTCACCAGGTGGAGATCTGGCAGCTGATGCTGCTGCACCAGGGCCAGCAAGAATCAAGCAGCGAGGGTGATGCTGCAGTCATGCCAGGGGGGCCTGGAGAACACCCATTGGCCACTTGATAAAAAAAATCAAGGTGCAAAGGTGTCGGTGGCAAAACACTGCAGCCTGGCAGCACGGTGCAGTCATAACCCGGTGCTGACCTCCTGCTCCTAGTGTGATATAGACCAAAGCCATGCCGAAGGGACTGGTGCTACGGGAAAACCTGGTCCGGGTCCCATCACTTGCTGGTTTGAGCGCAGTTCGTTCCCAGGGCTGCTGCCTCTCTCTGTCCAGAGCTCTGGAGGGGTTTTGCCAGCCTTGGTGGTCTCTGCCAGCACAGACTGAGCAATAGGATGGGCCTCGGAGCTCATGCCGGGGGGGGGCGGGGGGATGCCTCCCTCAGCCTACCCAGACCTTGCAGCCTCTGTTTTGGCTTTTCTTGTGACTGATCCCTGCCCTCCTGCTGCTCAGAAGAGCTTACAACTTGTAAGCATGGTGCATCGCTAGCAGCGACAATTTGAGCTACGTGCTAGTAAAAGATTGGTAGCAAGGGTGGCTTTATTGCTGGCAGGACTGTAGCGGTGCCCCGGGGGAGCTGGGCTAATTTCCTGGCTGTGCTGCAGACTTCCCCCGTGACCTTGGGCGAGTCATTTAATCTATCCTGGGCTTCGGCTCCATCTCCGAGCATCCCGGGGGGGTGAGGTAATATTCATTAACTGATATTATTCTCGAGTTGCTCAGATGCTATGGTGATGAAGGCTGGATGTGAACCCCGGCGTCTTGGCTGAACATTAGCAAGGAGAGGGGGTGCTCTGCTTGACATGTAGCATTGCCCCACAGCAGCTGCCATTTTGCCACACTTCTCCTCTTCATTTTGAGCTGGCCGGTCTGGCCACCATCATTATTTGGCTGTATCTATACAGTGATGCTCATCACTGGGGGGCTGTAACGCCTGGAGCCATCCATGGGTTTCACCTTACCCAGTGAGGCAATAGCACCCTCGCTTTACACCTGCAAAGCTGACAGGGAGGTAAAGCTGTTTGCTGGAGCTGAGTCAGGGGAAATCTTGGGGTTAGTTAGAAAATATCCAGGGAGTTTCTTTTTTATTCCTCTGCACTGGCTGATACCCCCTTGGCCCTCCTTGGTGATGCCTCAGGTGCATTTCCCGTGGGAGTGCTCTGCTCCTGAGGGATGTCTTCTCGGTCCCAACTCTCGTCAGCAAACATGGCTTGTGCAATCAGCCCTTTGATTGCCTGAGCCTCGGCCATGCCAGTGTCTTGCGTGCGCGGGCTGAAGGCCGCCGCTTCCTGGCAAAATCCAGCTTTCCTCAAAAGCAGCTCGAGGACAGATTGAAACTTTCACTTGTTTCTGCTTCGGGGGAATGTGTGCTGAGGTAGGGCCTGAAAGCCTGTCATAGGAAATGAAAGAAAAAACACCTCCTGATAATTGTTTGAATGATTGCCCATATAAAAGGGGGGAAAAAATAAAACAATCATGTGGTTGAAAGAGAAAGGGGGAATAAAAACCTTTCAGAGGTAGGCTGAAGTGGGATTTTCCAATGGAAAAACTGCTTCAGTGCAAACCTTACCCGATCAGAGCAGCGGGGCGAGCGCGGGGAGCCAGCCTTGCACCGGTGGCCGGCTCTGTGCTGCCGGTCCTTGCCTGCAGCATCCTGACGTGTCTGGGCATCAGACCCCAGGCGCACTGTGGGCGGGGGGCATTGCCTGTGGGAGGTGGCAGAGAGGGGTCTCTCATGTTAACGCTGTGCCTCTGTCCCCAGGTGCAGAGGATGTGTGCGGCGAGGCGGATGCTGCTGCTGCTGCTGGCTTTCCTGGCCTATGCTCTGGATTCGGCCGCGGCATACGGCACAGCGGAGACCCTCTGCGGCGGGGAGCTGGTGGACACACTGCAGTTCGTCTGTGGGGACAGGGGCTTCTACTTCAGTAAGTGCCAGGCAGCTGCCAGCAGCGGGTGGGATGCTGCCCCCACCCCACGCCTTGCTTTGGTGGAGCAGGGCTGGGAGGGAGAGGACCGGTTTCTCAGCCTGGTGCTTTCATGATTGCCTCATACGTGGCAGGAGAGGGGCGAGAAAAGCGGCATGCTCGGGGTGACGTGCACCCACCTCGCGCCGATGTTGGGGACTGTCTAGTCCCATGGAGGAACTGGATCCTGCATTTGATGCTTGGGAAGATTGAATGTTGCTGGGGAGCCACACGTGGCTGGCTCACCTGCGATGTGGGCAAGTCGTTAGCATAATGAGGATGTCTGCAGGCAGCTCTCTGCTGAGCTGGGGCCTTGGCTCATTTTTAAACCTTGCTGCCCAAGTGCTGCATCCTGAGAGCAGGCAGGGAGATGAGCGCCCAGCCTTTCCGAGCAGGCTTTGCTTGGGTCTAGCAGCAGCTTCTAGGCTGCTCCCAAAATACACTCTGTGGCCCCCTGGCTACCTGCTGGTGAACCTGTTGCTGAAGAGTGATGTCTTACCCTTTCGAAGCACATCTAGAGCAAAAAAAATGCAGTGTTGCTGCTGTCCACAGGGTGCTGGTGGCTTCAGGAGAGTTGGCTGAAGCAGGCTTTTCCAGCCAGGCTGCTTTGGGGATTTGGACCTCTGGCATTAGCTTAGCTGGTAAACGGGGAGGAGGAGGAGTAAACCAGTAGCGATGGATGCTCAGCAGTCTATGGGCGAAGGTGCCTCGAGTGTGACATCTTCTGGTGTTTCGGTCCCCGGCTCTGCTTGGGAGAGGGAAGACCCGGTGTCTTGCTGCATGCAGAGGACTGAACCGCGGAGGAACTGACTACAGTGAAGGTGCGAAGCCAGGTGGGGGGGAAGGGGATGGAGATACCAGCTGCACATGGTGCCATGCATTTGGCAGTTGTGCCTCTGCCCTGGGAAAAGGAATTAAAAAGTCACTTTTAAGTAACAGGGTGTTTTTTGGAGCAGTGGAGTCCAGAGCCAGGCTCCCTTTTATCCCAGTCTGCCTGTGCAGGAAACAGAGCGCTGCAAAGTTAGGAGATGACCCAGGATGTCCCTTCCCAACTGGGATGTCCTTCCCAACCGGATGCCCAGCCAGGCTTGGCTGATGCTGTCTGCTGAGGTTGGGCAGGGAGAGGCACAGGGCTTCCACATCCAGCAGCAGCCAGGGTTTGTGCTGTGTGATTCTGGGCTGGCAGCTGGGCTGCAGGGGGCTTTGCAGCTAGCTGGGGGCCATCTCCCTGCCCCATCCCGGCTGAGCAGCAGGGGGGTTTCATGGCCCCCTCGGGTCTTGCGGGCAGGCGGCGCTTTTGGGGACACCCTGGGCATGCTTCCTTCCTCTGACCCAGCCGAGTGGCGAGGGTTTGCATGTCAGCTGCCCTTCCTCTTCTCATCTCCCCCTTCCACCTTCCCCTGGCCAGCGGGCCCCACGCCGGAGCTTGGCCACGGCAGCGGATCCGGGGCTGGCGTTACCGGCGAGGCGAGCTCCTCTCCTGCTCTCACACCTCTTCCTCTCCCTCTATATATAGAAGAGCATCCGTCTCCCTTCCGTGGTTTCTCTTCCCTCCTCCCCCTCTCTGGGGATGAAAGGGAATGGGGCTTTTGTTTTACGGACAAACTGACCTCCTTTCACCTCAAATAACCCAGCCTCCCAGGCCAAAATAAAAACACTTTTGAAGGCAGACAAGTTGCTTGGTGCCAAGTGGCCAGTCTGGTGGTTGCAAGGGGATTCTTGCCTTTTATTTTGTCCCCTCCCATTCCCCCTTCTTCTTTTTGAATGCTTCTGGAAAGCCCAGGTGCCAGGGGATGAAGCAAAGTCCCCCCTACTCCCGTATTTTAACCCCTTCAGCATTTAACCAGCTTGTGCTATGCAGGGCTGATGATGTTTGGGCAATGGCTCTACTTGATGAAGGGTTGGACATGGCCAGCTCGCTTCATTTTTAACCTCTGCCTCCATCAGTTGGCCTTATGAAGTGATTACTTCTCCTGGCCGTATTTGTCTTCACTCCTAAACCCTCATGGCTACTCTCTTGTCACTGTATAGGCTCAACAGGACACTGTTGTGTTGCATGATTGCAGGTTTATGCCTTAAAATCACGCTTGGGTTTGTCATGAGCACTTCACAGCATAGGACATGCAACCTGATGAGCAACCTGTGCTAACAGAGTTGTTTGCACAGGAGGTAAATGCCTTGGGCAGCCTTGTCCCACAGGTACAGGTGGGCTCTGCTTGCTGAATGGGGCTTGTTGCAAGCATCCGAATGGTAATCTTGAAAAAAACCAAAAACGGTATGAAAATCTGTTAACAGTTTTCTGCTGCAGTGGTGATCAAAGTACTTAAACGATGCTCTGCATTCTTACAAGGTAGCACTTGGCTAGCAAAGCTAGCTCTGAAACACGGCAGTTTTCATCCGTGTGAGGGGATGCAGCATACTGATGGTGTTCCATTCACCTGGCACCTGGTGATGGGGACATATGCAACCTAAACTGAGGAGGGTGCACCCCCTGATAACCAGGATGCCCATCTGCCCGCTGGCGCAAGGAGTGAGTCCCGGCACCCAGGTGCCCTTGGAGGTCTTGTGGCTGGCAGGCACCTGGGGCTGGGGATGTTGCAGCCTCCTCCGAGAGCTGGGGCTGCCAGAGAACTGGGCCAACGGGGCAGGATCCGGCAGTGCCGGGGTTACCGGGCCATAGAATGCAGGCTGGGCATGATGATGTACACCACGCCAGCCCGCTATGTCCCGGGGGTGCCTGGGCGAGCTGCAGCTGGAGCCATGAGTGCTTTGCTCCTCTCCACCTCTGCTGTGATTCCTACCCTCCGTGACTTCCAAGGCTTTTGGGGCTGGCCTGCAGGTGCCAGCAAGGTGGTGGCATCCTGCTGTGGCTTGGCGGCAAGGTCGGGACCCCCTCTCCCTGCTCCCTGGCACCCACCCAGGGGATGGCAGCTTGGCCCGGAGGGATGCTGAGTGCAGCCCCAACTGAAAAAAGTGGGGCAGGTCGAGAGGAAGCCCCGGCCATGAAGTTGCCGTCATGCAATGCTGGCACGGAGGGGAGAAGGGGCTGCAGGGGGAGAGGCGTCCGACTTCTCTGTAAACAACAGCTCCTGTTTCCTCCTTTCCAACAGCTGATAAGAATTTAGCTCTTTGCAGCCGCTTGTGCTGACGGGGCACATTCTTGCGCGCCCGCCGCTCCTCCGAATAATACTAGGAAAAAGCAGGGGGGAAAGTGCGGTGCCGGGGTGGGGGAGGGCCAGGCCGGGGGCACTGGGACGGGGCCCGGTGCCGCACAAAGGCCCCCTTGTTGCTCCCGACATTCCTGCGACAGGGGCGCGGGGAACTGTTTACACCCAAAGTCCCCTTCCACTCGGCTTGCCGCCTGATTGACCGGAGGAGAGGGGACCCGGCCAGGGTGGCACCGGCACCATGCACCCCTCCCCGCAGCATCCCTGCAGCCCCAGCGAGGGTGGGGAGTCCGCAGCAGCAGGGTGGTGATGCCAGGGAAAGGGACCCTCCTGTCGCCCCATGGCCATGGCAATGCTGCTGCCTCTGGCCCAGAGGCATCGCTGAGCTGCAGGTATGCAGCCTCCGGCATCTCCTGGGAGCGGGTTTGGCTTTGCAGCGCCACCGGGATGCCCAGCTCTCCCTGTCGGGATAGCCTGCTGCTGGACTGGAGGGACCCCAGGCAGCCGGAGGGCTTTGCATCGCTGGGCTTTACATTGTGGGGCTCGGCCCCTCAGAAGAGCGGTGGGAGGTTTTGGTGGAGCACGGTGTGGGGAGAAGGAAAGCGTGGCCATTCATCGAGGGCCGCGAGGAAGCGCGTTTCCTCGGGAGGAGGCAGTCATCGCTGCGATGGGAAGTGGCTCGCACGCCCCGCGGTGCTACAGCCTGCTGCCTGCACAGCTCGTCCCTGCGGGCAAGGGACGGAGTGGCAAAACCCTCCCTGGGTTTGGCAGTGGTGGCAAAGTGAGATGTCACCAGTGGGCAAAAGTCAGGAAATTCAACCTTTAGTCTGTGTGTAAATCATGTTATGGAACAAATGCTTTTCCCAATCCAGGTCAGCAGTGATACTGCTGTTAACCAGCAACGTCCTGGCAGCTCTTCCTGGAGTTGTTGTCTCCAGGTACTTTCTGCAACTAAATCCTTGGCTTTTATGTTTGATTTTTTTTTTTTCCCCTCCTAAAGTAACTCTCCCACAGAGGATTGTATTGGCATTTGGCGAGATCCGTATGAGCAATTATGTAACGGGAAATGTGCCCTATCAGGCCATCGCAGCAGAGCTGGCAGCGGTGCAAGGGGAACGGCATGCAGCAGCTTTATGCAAGAGAAGAAGGGGCAGCGCGCCGGGGCTGGGGTCCACGCATGTGCCTGCTGGCTGGGCAGGGGTGGGAAGGTGCGGGAGGGGCTGTGCCGCCGCAGTGGTCCCTGCCGGGAGCTCACCCTGGTGTGCCACACCTGGGCATTTACAAACACGTGCTGCCGTGATCTTCCTGCATGCTCCCATGCCAGAAAGTGCCCTGGATGGTGAGGCAGTGAAAATGGTCCCACTTTGCCTGTTGTTTCCCCACCCCCCTGCCTCGCCTCTTCTTTCCAAACAAACACATAGCTGCAAGCGGGCAACTTCTGTTTTTGAGAGGAGACATGTAACCTTTCAAAACCTCAACTTCTTCCTGAACCGTGCATGTTGTCACTTGTGCAGCCTTCTGTTCTGCGGGAGTGTGAATGCAGCCCCCTGGGGATGTGCTAGCAATAGGGGGTGACTTGAATTTTTTCTCTTTTCCTTCCAAACTCGCCTTCTGCCCATGCTCAGGGTGCCTATCTGGAGCAGCCTAATGCTTCAGCAACCTGCTATGCATGCAGGTGTGGGCACTGCGGTAAATAGGTGCAGAGCGGGGGCCGTATATGGTGTGGGGTGTCGGTGGCAGTGCACATCTCCAGTGGACCTCGCTGGGCATCTTGTACATATAGAAGAATACACGCATCTGCCCCCAGTCTGGCTCCTCACCCCCATCTCCCTTCCCTTGGGCATCGCTGCCTGGATTGCCTGCATCAGCATCACTTGTACAGGCACCCAGCACACCTGCACTGTCTTTAAAGGGAGGGCCCAATCCGGCATGCTTGTTGGCCATAGGAGTTTAATTTTCTCTCTATAAATGCTTAACAGTGCTCCCTTCACTGAGTGGGAGGGAACCGTCCTTCTCACCTTCCCGTGGGGCTGGCTAAAGGTCATGCCTGAAATTTTTCCAAAGAAAAAGGAGGGTGGTGGCACAGAGGGGATGAATGTGGAAAACAGAGCATTTGAAATGACTCCTGAGAGCGGGCTGCATGGTGTGAGTCAGCTGCCCCACCACCCCGCGCCCCAGTGCTGTGTTTGCTCTCATGACCATTACAGGGGCAATGCACCGGCATGGAGCAGCACGAGGAGCAGCTTCCCCCTGGTAGGGGCATGGCTGATTTTAACGGGGAGCAGGTGCCCTGCTGCAGGGGCTTTGCTGTTACAGAGCCAATGGCGAGGTATGGCTGTGGGGCTTTCCATGCCAGCATTGTGCAGACAGGGCTGCGTTGCACATGCACGTCTATGTTGCACATGCGGGGTTGCACTGCGGGCACAGAAAACTCTGCTTTGCAGTTTGTCCCAACGCACTTTGGGTGGGCACCCAGATGGGATACCCCTCGGGGAAACTGGACAGCACCTTGCAAGCCAGAGCCTTTATATCTTCACCCAGGCCAAATACTTGGAGTGCCTGCTTCATCTGGCGTGTGGGGGGGTGATCGCGGGTTGTGCACGGGGCCAATGTGGACCGTTTTGTGCATTCCCACAGGCCGGCTGGGAGGTGGAGGCGTGGCGTGGCGAGCAACATTAGGCATCGTGCTTGCACCGCTTGCTCTTGGTTTTTCCCATGCCCAAATTGTCCTGGGCAGGATGCCGTTCTGGATACTGTTTGCAAGCCCCACTGGTGCTGGCCTCCGCTCCCCTCCCGTGAAGCACCTCGCACTCGGAATTGCTGCTCAGGGCAGCGTGCGGAACCCTGGCTGCAAAGCCCATGTCAGCAGAAGCGCATAATGTGCCGCGTGTGAAAGCGTGGAGAAAATCCTTTCATTTCGGGCCAGTTTACGCTTTGGAAGTCACAATTCCCAAGCAAATTTGTTTTGCATCAGAAATCCAAATTTTCCCATCTCTTTTACATCAAGAGGGGGAGGAAAACAAGTAAAACTGGTGTAAGCTTTTCCTTCAGAGCACTTTGGCCATTGTTAGGAGGTGATATGAAATGCACTCAGCTGTTGCTGCACTGGACGCAGGCTTTCTCATCCTTCTGCAGGAAGAAACAGGAGAGGAACTCTTATTAAAAGATTAAGTTTAATAGCTATTCTTGGCAGGTGCGGGAGCCTGTATTCTTTCTGCAGCTGTCTCAGAGCTGTCCCATCTGGTAAAATTTAGCCGCCTTGGTTCGCTTCACCTGCCTGAGCGTCGACCTGACGGAGGGAGGTTGGCAGCCACAACGCCGCGCTGCTTCTTTCTAATAAAATTCACTTGCCAGGATCAACATCAGAGACGGTCGCAGTAATTGGCGCAGTGCTGGCGGCCAGGCTGGGCTCGAGCTTCCTTGCGTTAGCTGTGCCCGAAATGGCTGCCCGCACGGGAGGTGTAGGAGGGGAGTAAATCACTGCCATAGAAACACCTGGAGTTAGTGCCGCACACATGCGGGGAGCCCTGTTGGCGTCAACGGCATTTGTCTGGGAAAGTCTTAACGCGAAACTCGGCCAGTTTGCAGGCGCGTGTCAGCTTGTTTGGGAGAATCGCTGCTATTTTTGAAGCGTGTGGGAATCACCGGTCTCCGGTGGCTGGTGGAGGGATGCTGGCAAGGGGATGGGTGCCATGCAGGCGGGGCGAGGGTCCCGTCCAGGTTGGTGGCTAACACTGGGGTCTTTGCTGTTGCAGGTAGACCAGTGGGACGAAATAACCGACGGATCAACCGGGGGATCGTGGAGGAGTGCTGCTTTCGGAGCTGTGACCTGGCTCTGCTGGAAACCTACTGCGCCAAGTCCGTCAAGTCCGAGCGTGACCTCTCCGCCACCTCCCTGGCAGGGCTGCCAGCGCTCAGCAAGGTAGGGGGCTGCGCCAGGGTGGTGGCCCCTTACCCGAATAAATAACAAGAGAAAAGATGGGAAGGCCATGGGTAGGAGAGGACAAACCCCAGCTGCAGGGTCTGTTGATTCTGCAGAGCCTTTGAGGGATGGCCATCATTGGCAACTTGTTCCAAGTGCCCTGCAAGAAGGTGGGGGACTGAGGTGGGCTGGATCGTAGGATCACAGAATGGGTTGGAAGGGACCATTAAAGGTCATCTAGCCCAACCCCCCTGCAGTGAGCAGGGACAGCTTCAACTCGGCCAGGTTGCTCAAAGCCCTGTCCAGCCTGACCTTGGATGTTTCCAGGGATGGGGCGAGGTTTCTGTGGGATGGATGGAGCTCAGAGAGGGAAACCCCCATCCGGAGGGTGGGCAGGCTTGTGGTGAGGCTGATGTTCCTGTCCCATCCACTTGTAGGAGAGCTTCCAGAAGCCCTCGCATGCCAAGTACTCCAAGTACGATGTGTGGCAGAAGAAGAACTCCCAACGGCTGCAGCGGGAGGTGCCCAGCATCCTACGGGCTCGCCAGTACCGGTGGCAGGCAGAGGGGCTGCAAGCAGCCGAGGAGGCCAAGGCACTGCACCGTCCCCTCATCTCCCTGCCCAGCCAGAGGCCCCTGGCGGCACGAGCCTCCCCCGAAACGGCTGGCCCCCAGAAATGAACCGTGACCAGCCATCTCGATTTTTGATCTCCCGGGGGAGGGCGGGAGGACTGGTGAGACCCGGCCCCTGAGCCCCTCCGTCCCCGGGGCCCCCGAGCTGCGGAGCGGGGCGGCGGGGCACCCTCATGCCGCTCCGGCCCCAACCAAACAACAGACACAGCAAGGAGGGGTGGCGGCGGCGGCAGCCAGCAGCGCCGCTCCCGCGGCATCGTCCTTTGGGGGGGGGGGAGGGTTGTTTCATGTCCCAGGCCTGTTTCATTCCCCCATGCCCCCAGTATTTCCAAGCCTGTACTTGCAAAGGGACAGTTTGGCACTTGAACTTTTTGCTGCCGGGCGCTGCGTGACATCCCTGGTGCCAACGCCAGAAGACAAAAGAAAGAGCAAGAGGGAAAAAGGATATGAAGTTAATTTTTTTTTTAATCTTTTTTTTTTTTTTTTTCTTGAGAAGAAGAGTCCATTCCATGTCTTTCTTGACAATAAAGTGAAAAAAAAAATAAAATGGGGAGAAATATTGAGGGACATAATTTTTTCGCCTCATTCCCACCCCACTTTTTTCTTCTTTGTTTTTCTTTTTTTTTCTTGTGGTTTTCTTATGTTTATAACTTTCTGTTGCACCTTTAAAAGAAAAAACATACCTGAGAAGAAGTTTCGAGGAGGAGCCCCCATCTGCATTTTTGTGTGTGTGCTTCATTACAAGATTCCAAATCGACTTGCACCTTTTTGAAATCATTGATGACGTGAGAAAGAGAGGAAGAGGAGAGAGAAAGCGAGAAAGAGAGAAGAAAAAGGAAAGGGGAAAAAAGAAAAAAAAAAAGAAAAAAGTGAGCTGATGCTCACTTTAAATGGAGGAGGCGTCTGCATTGCACATTTGCCACGGATTTAGTTGATTTATATATATAATATATTATATAACTTTTTTGGCAAAAAAAGCACTATTTTTATGGGACATTTTGTGTAGTATCTGAAGAGGGATTGTAATGTTTAAAATGTGTTATGGTGCTAAAGTAAGTTGGAAGGGAAGAAACCCAGAAATAGCAAGGGAGGGTGGGGAGGGAAAGACAAGATAGCGAATACTGAACTTGAAATTTTAGCTTTTCGTTTTAGGAAAAGTGTGATAAATGTGTTTCTTTTCTCTTCTGAAATATAGCTTGGTCATGACCATATGAGCTAGTTGGCTGTTACTCATGTACACAGATGCACGCACACACAGAAATACATCCACACGCATCCTTTTTTTTTTTTTTTTAAAAAAAAAAAAAAACAAAACAACACAAAACCACCACAATTTAGACTAAAAGGGAACTGTTCTAGAGACAAACTCATTTTGAATGGTGAAGGTGTTGCCAGTTACAACTCGAGGCCCTGCTTCTGCACAGACCCCTGGCGGAGCTTGGCGTCCCGAGCCACGGGGGACCTGCCGCTCCCTCCCCATCCTGACACCTCGCTCACACTGCGCTCCGGTGAGCGGGCGGCCCTCGCTGCCGAGCCCCTGCAGAAGCATCAGCTCCACGCCCCACCAGCTCCTTTTCCTTCTCTTGCCCTTTGTATCCTTCTCGCTGGACCCCCCTCCCTGTCCCGCACCCTCCTGCCCTCGCCCCCGCCCTGGGCTGCGGAGGAGGGGGGCTGCACCCGGGGGGTCAGGGCTGGGACTGCCGCATGGGATGGGGGACGGCAAGTCTCTGGCTTGAGGCTCGGGACTCGGTGAGCGGATGGGTTCGAGAGGTGGGCAGAGGGCTGTAAAATAGGTTGGTTTTAAAATAATATATATTACCTGTCTAGGAACCGTAAAAAGGGGGGGAATCAATTACATCTCCCTAATATACTCTCACTTGCTAATAAAATGGGGACACTCTGTTAACCAGTTCTGTACTTGCTTTGTCTTATATATCCATACATTTAAAACATAAAAAAAAAAGACTACTTGAATTGTATTCTATTTCGTGGTTTGAAGGGGAGGGCTAGGGGGAGTCTTGAGAGGGGGAGGATTTTAATGTATAATCTTTTTGTTTGTTATTACCTTGCAATGTTGAGCCATGAAGCCTTTGTTTAAAAAAAAAATGGCACTGCAATACACAACAAAGAAAATCCTTTATTTATTTTATTAAATATATATGGAAAAGAATGAAAATTGGTCCAAATTAAGGGGTACGGGGAAGGGAAGTGGGTGGGGTGGGGAAGGCAGAATAAAAACAGAGCAATTGCAGATAATTGACTTTTTTTTTCCTTTTCATGTGTCTTTTTTTAAAAGAAACCTAGGTTTTATTTTTTAAAAAGAGAAGTAAAAGCTTTCCTGGATGCTTTGTACCAAAAAAGTAAAAAATGAAAAAAAAAAAAGAAAAGAAAAGAAAAGAAAAGAAAAGAAAATCTGTTAAGCAAATAAATATCCATCCAGAATATGAAGCCTGACTTTTACTTTTCATTTATTTTTGCTCCTGGGGTGAGAGCTGGGTGGAAAGAAGGCCATGCTAAGTGCCACTCTTCACGGAAGAACAAAGTACATTGCAGCTCCTCTTTTTGGGGCCCAAACCTGCAAAGGGGGTGAGGTGCCCTTAAACAGGATCATGAAACCTTGATCCTGTGGCAGGTGCCCCCAAAACACACCAGGATAAGTATGTCCAGGCAAGATTTGGGGGTGCTTCCCAGCAGCTGCTGGGATTTGCTTAGCTTTTACTGGTTTGGGCTGTTCCCAGAGACTTGAAAGCTGGATGGGAGCTGAAAATGCACCAACCGACAGCAAAAAGAAAAAAAAAAAGTATTTGGGGTAGGTTTCCTGGTAGATGGTGCTTCTCTGGTTTCTGGGGGTAGGTTTGGCCTCTCCTAAGATTTTAGGGATCCTGATCAGCTGCTTTTCATCACATATTACCATCGTGCACCCAGTGCAAATGGGAGGTAAAATACTACGCTTCCAGTTTGATGGTAGAGCGGCTGCTGGGCAAACCAGTGCCCCAGGGTGCCTGACCCCCGCAGGCAGCAGGACACGGCACTGCCGGCGCCGTCCCACTGGCACAGCCAGCACCTCTGGCTCTCTGTGGGGTCGGGGACCTGAGCACGGACCTCGCTGAGCCCATCCGCCGGCCCCAGACAACTTGGCCTGGAAAAGATTTTCTACCTCAAAAGCGCAGTTGCTGATTTAGGCACTCAATGCATGTTTTAAACCAGGTGGTTTTTTTTTTTTTTAAGTTCTGCAGTAAAACAAACAAAAAATTTCAGAGAGTTTTTCCTCGTGGGATTTTTGTGGTTGGTCAGGAGGGTTTTTGTACTGACACAGGGCTGGATGCTTCCTTTGGACATGTCCTTTTTTGCAGGTGGAGAGAGGGTGTCCCTGTCCCACCGCCTGCTGCAGACGTCTGGCTGGCTTTGTGCTAAAAAGTGCCCAGCAAGGACTGGATTTGTCAGTGCTTCTGGTGGCCACTGCTGGAAATTCTGCCTTTGGCAGCTTTGGTCCCTTTCTGTTCTTTGCTGTGTAAACCGCTATCATGGGGGACATTTAGAGATGATTAAGAACCAAGCAACACTTCAGCTAAATCTCTTGCCTGCATCCCTTGGAGAGCAAAGCAGCAATGCTGGAAGTACTGTAAGGGTGATGGTACTCTTTCCAAGCACAGCTCAGCTTTGACCCTCCTTTGACCCTCCTTTCTGCCTTATCCTGTCATGGGCCACCATGAGGCCAGACCAGCACAGCTCAGTTTGTTAGATAACAGCAGACTGTTCAAAATGTGCCATCCTGCCTTTTGGCTTGGCAAGGACTGCTTTCGCTTGCGAGGAGACCCGAGCATCCACAGGGACCTCTGACCCTGGTCCTGGCCAGTGGGTGGGAGGCTGGATTGAACAGGACCTTTGCTTCAGCTCCTGTTTCTTGTATTGCCTGCGAAGCCTCTTTGCAGGTTGGTGGGTAGATCACAGGCTTAGCTTGGAAATCTCAGGCTGCAGGCTTGAGAACAAACCCAGGATGCCGTGTTTGCTCAGATGGATGGGCAGAATTGACTCCGATTTTTGTTGTGGTGCCTCTCATGCCGACACAGTGCCAAGTGCTCAGCTGCTGGATTACGGCCGCACAGGAGGCTGCACCAGTGACCGGCTGGGATCCCTGGGGAGAGACAACCGGCAGGTCTGGGCACCCAGCATGCCTCCATGTCTAGACCAGCTGGTCCAGGGACCTCCACCTGCTGCTCTGCTGACGTGCAAGAGGGTGGGGAGGCAAAGGATTGTTTCAGCAGAGAAGTCTTAAATGCTGCTTAGAGCCGTGGGAAGGATGGGGAAAGGCACTCTAGCCCAACTCCAGCTCTGGACCCTGGGTCACAGTATTATCGTGCAGCTCTGCAGGAAGCAAAGGGCAAATGGTTTTTGCATGAAGCATCTCTCCAGAGGGCACTTTCCCCGTGTGTCTGGGAAACACACAGGGATACTGGGAAAGAGGGAAGGTGCAACTTGCTGTATGGCAGTTGCCACAGTCTTCACAAGGTATGTAAATTAATGTCTCTGGCTTCGGATAAAGGGAGATACAGGGGGAAAAAAACCACTAACCACCATATACTTTCCACCCTTTTTTCTCCCTTCTTCATAATTTCTTAGCTGTTTTTTTTTTTATCCAGAAAGTAGCTGAGCTGTTTTCCTAGCTTTCAGTGAGTTGTACTAGTGCCATCGGGATGGACTGAGCCTCCTGGTTGCTCTACCTCTGTATCTCACAGCAGCTTCACCCCTTCCATTCTGCCTGCTCTCAAAAGCTCGGTCTTTTAGTGATGTACCTAGCCACACTAGATGGAAGGAAGAACTGTGTTTGCTATTTTTCAAAATATACCTGATTCCATTGTTGCATGTATTACCGTCCACTGACATTTCACGTGGCTGTGGGAGGCCTGGGAAAGGTGCTGATGTAACGTGGCTTATTTCACTTGCATGCACTCAGTGGTGGGCAAGACTCAGGCAATTTCTGCACCTATTGTACTTCTCATTTGTAACGTAGTATCAATAAAGCAAAGCAGTCATAACCACCTCTTGGCATCTGATAGCTTTTTTTTTCCCCACCCACTTTATTTAAACAGCAGGTGAGCTGTAAAATACCCCAAGCACGGGGTAGAACAGCAATTCCAGAGCTCCTAGTGCAGGAGAAGGGAGACCCCTGGTTTGCAAAGACAAAAAGATGGCGTGTCCTAGAAGGGGTCTGTCCTTGCCACTGAGGGGCTAGGGGTGGCACTCACCCCCCAGGGTGCTGAAGGATGCTCTGGCTGTCAGTGGGCAGCACGCTGTGGCAGACATGACTTCAACCTGCTGGAAAGGCACGGGTCTTGGCAGGAGTCTCAGCCCGCTTCACTGCTGCGCTCCCAGCGGCGCACATCCCAGGGAATGCACTTGCTCATTAAAATCATGTCAGCATTTGCAGAGAGCCCTGCGAGAACCTCTTTTCCTGCCTTCTCCTTGTATCTGCCAACACTAGACTGAGGTTTCCAACCTGCTGGGCACTGGCTCAGCCACCAGCAATAGCCTTGGGGCAGGAAATCTCTGAACTAGGGTGGTTTTTGGCTCAATCAGCATGGGAGGTTGAAGTTGACACTCAAAGTGGGCTGGTCTCGAGCCGGCTGCTCGCAGCTCTGGGTTTGGGTTTCTAGGACAAGCTCAGCCTGCAGCAGTGACTGGAGGTGAGCACCCAGGTAGACCATCCATCTCCGTGGGCGTTCTCCAAAGGACAGCACTGGCCAGAAGGGATTAAGCAGACCACAGTTTTGGATGGAAAAAAGACACTATTCAAATATCTGAGTAATTCACAGGTAGCAGCCACAGAGATCAGTGCAGAACTCGCACCCTTTCACCAGCAATAAAACACCCTCCTCGCTTTTCAAAATGACTAGAGATAAATTCAGTTTGTACTGGCTTTTCAAAGCTCTCACCTGTTTCAGGGATGTGTTTGTGCTGCTTTGTTGGCCAGCTGTAGAAAGAGCATAGCTCATGATTATAGGGCAGTGAGATGAAATAATATCAATTACTACAATGTAAACCAAAGTATTTCCCTGCTTTTCCACGGGAAAAGTGCCTCCTTGTCCTCCCACCGGTCTGTTTAGATGAAGGCCACGCTCCTGTGCAAGACCACATCCCTCAGCTATGTCAAACTCGAAAGGAACTGATTTAGGAAGGCAGTCAAGACCCAGGGCCCTTGATACAAAGCTTGTTATTGCAAACAAACATTATAAAAAAAATGTAAATAGTTTATTAATAGAGATCTTCCCCAAAGCATCCAGATTTCTTGTCTCATTGCCTCTACTGGCAGGCCAAGGCTGTCTTACCACTTCTGGTGGCTAGAAAACATCTCCTAATGACCAGATGAAGCCAGACGTGATGGCACCTGTTCTAATGACAGCCTTGTCTTTTGCCTTCTCTCCCTGGATGGAGGAGCTGTCTCTTTCATTTCAACAAGGTACTAACCCAAGCTCTACCAGCATTTTAGGTAAAATTTTCTTGAGTTCCAGGTGAGCAGCACAGGGACCTCTAAGGGTACCCCTCCAACGTCTAGGACAGAGTATCTCCGCATCACCCTCCCTCACTGAAGAAACCCCACCCCACCAGGAACAGGAATTCTAGACACTTGATTTTCCTGTCTCAAGCCAGAAGGGCACACCGATAATGGTAATCTTTGTTTTCTTCACAGCTGGGGCATAGCTGCAAAGGGAGGGAGGCAATTAAGAGAATATTAAGACTTCATCTTCCAAGACGTTGTTGCTTCTGTTCCTCCTCCCGCTCCCCTCCGTTCCCCATGCTTAGCGAGGAAAGCGGCAGGAGTATTATTTCTCAAGGCCTACACTGACGTCAATATGCAGGGTATTTATTTATGAAATCAAATCTAACAGTGGGGGAGAGAGGAGTGGAGGAAGATGGACGCACAGAGCTAGCAGCTGCCAAGTTATAATGGAGCAGCAACCTCCCAGTATTTTTCTATCCTCTTTCCGGGGGAGGGATGTGGTGTCCAGAGCTTTGGAGGCCCAGGGAAAGTGAAACAGAAGACAGAAATGGAAAAGGCAGGCTTGGCTCTGAGAGTAGAGGGGAGGTGTGCTAAGGGGAGGACCTAAGCAAGGTAAACAGCCTGTTTCTGGTGCTGGGTTGGTCAGGTTCAGTCCTTATGCAGTGAAGGCAGCACTGCAAACCCCTGTCTTCAGGCAGGCTCTGACCAGGCTCTAGCACCCCTTTCGTCTCAACCTCTTTGGTCTTTACACAGAAAAATCAGAGAGAAATTCCAGCCCAAGAATTAATTTATCTTTTTGATGTGCCATCCTCGCTCCTTGTTTCAGGCTCCGGCAGCAAACGGCTGCCTGGGAAGTCCAGCACTGAAGTTAACATGAAGATTCAGTTGTCCCCTGTGGTCAATGAGAAACAGTTTTCCAGAATCGAATTCTTGTCTGTTGATGTTATCACGTGCCGAAGCATAGAAAGATGAAACTCAGAAAGGGAGAGTAGTTTCTTTTCTTTCCCAAGGAGGATACAAGCCCCAGTGCAGAGGAAAGCCTGAGGAGCACAAATGACGATGACAACACGGTGCCTTCAGCTGCAACTCTGGCAGTGTTGGGAGAAGATGCCTTTGGGCATCCCTCATGAGTCTGGAAGTCATGCATGGAGATGTGCTCCCCCAGGGATGGAAGTAGAGGAGGATGGCTTTTGCCTTTCTCTCACCAGCTGGTTAGCATGGGTTAGGGCTGGGCAGGGGGAGGAGGGAAAGCAAGCATGGAAATCAAATTCCTCCTCTTTAACCCTCGAAGGTCCTCCAGGCTTATTGCTGCAAAGTCTTCTGTATGCAGCTCCTGTCTCACCCTGAGGAAAGCCGGCTGCATAGCATGAGGTGCAGCTGAAGGAGGCCTGCCGGTCTCCAGGCTTGTTGTTAAAGCCCTCACCTTTCCTGGGATTCCCCTCCTGACTTCCCACTGTCACCGCAGAGGTGATGCCCTGGACAAATCCCTCCCTGCAAAGGCTCCATTTGTACCCTTGCAAACAGCATCAAGGTCTCATCCAGCCCCGAGCTTATTGTTTCTCCAAAATAAGGGAAGAGAGACATGTTCTGGAGATCTGTTTACAAGTCGGACTATCTCCAGTTATATAATGACACAAGCCTGGCTGCCAGCAAATTGTTGCTCTGAGCTGGGGAAGACAATTAGATCGCCTCTCCGGGCGGTGAGCACGCACAATGCAGGCTTTGTGCCACCCTGCCACCAGCCCCGGCATGTGTGAGCGAGCCCGCCTCACCCGTCGTCTTCAGAGGAAGAGGTGGCAGAGGGAAAGGAAAAGCCCTCAGCCGCAGGGAGCCAGCGCCTTGGGGGCTGCTGCACCCGTGCTGGGGCGGGCATCCCCGCTGGGGGCTTGGGGTGCCAGGGATGGAGCCCGTCTGCCAGCGCCTTCCTGTCCCGGCAGCGAAGGGATGACAGCGAATTGGTTGTGGCTCCGCAGGGCAGAGACGGGTCTGACCCCTCTGCTGAAACCGGGATGGGAAGTTTCGGTGTTTGGCTTCCTGCGCTTCCTGGTGCGCTGACAGATTTAGGCTCTTGCTGAAACTCCTGGCGCTGCCCGCAGAGTCAGTGGAAAAAATGTGGTGTCTAGAGATGGGAAATACCAAACCCGCTCAGAAATGCGCTCACTTAAAAGGGAAAGGTGGTTTCCGGGTGAACTTGCATTCCTGTCCTCAATGGATGCGGATGGGAGCAGGGCTTTGGAAAATTCAGTCTGTGCTGCTGCAACGCAACCTGCCATGAACAATAGCTGTGTCCTGCTCAGGAGCACACCTGGGCCACGGCACACTTCCAGGAGGGCGATGCTACCCAAGCTGCATGCCTGGCTGATGGGGAGGGACCTGCCACTGCTGTCCCCTTGGCGCGGTGGGGCTGGGGCACACCGTGGGGCTGCACGTGAGGTGCACCATCTCTCAGCTAACCTACATGCAACAGCTGCCCTGGTCTTGGCAGGCAATGACGCATGGAGAGAAAAGATGGTATGAAATAAAACGCCGCCCAATGTCGTCAACACCCACAGTTTAATTCAGTGAAATTTCTCGTTGCTACAAGGAGTTAGTGAAAGAAAAACACTGGGAAAAGAATGCTCTGTGATGAATAAGGGTACACATAGCTGCGTTTCACAGGGGAAGTGTTGATAAACATCGCTAAACCCTCATGCTTCCGAGGAGCTGAGTGCTGATAGGCCGGGGGGGCAGAGGAGACTTCTGCTGGCAGCTTGCTAGGGCATGGCTGCCCACGCTGAGCACTTTTACCTCGTCCTCTGCAGCATTACCACAGGCTTTGTGGGAAGCTGAGCGTTCAATTAAACACACCACTGCTCTGAACCAGGCAGGAGGTTCCTACTTGCCGGGACAAAGGTGCCTTGGAGACTTTTTCCTGTTGAGACCATGGTAAGCATCCTTGGGTTAGCGACACTGGTTGCAAAGGCTATGTGTAAATCCACACTGCAGACGAACAGGTGCATCCTCTTCTGCGCCGAGGCGGAGTTCCCTCCACGCTTGTGAAGCACACCTGCCCTGCATGGCCAGCATACAGTTTACTGGACACCCAGCCCATCCACACAGATAGCAGCAAAGCCCTAACAGCAGCCGTGCACTTGCCTAAGACACAATGCTACCTTCAGCCCAGCCCAGCAAAAACAGTTCCCTTCGGAAGTGAGTCATATTTCTTCATCTTTCGAACCACTTCAAGCAAGTTGTCTTGCAGACTTTCTGACTGCATTTACATAAAATGCATCCTTCCTTTCTTTCTATTCCTGGTTCCATACATGGGATTATTTTAGATGGTGTGCTCAGAGGTCACTGTGACACACACACACAGAGCAGGGAGCACGCTATGCCTTCGGTAGGTACTCAGCAGCGTTGATGCAGGTGGCAGGCTTTTGGTTTTCCTGGGCACTCATAACAGCTTTACGTGCCAGCACAATGAGAGAAAAGGCTAAGCTGCTGGTCACTGCCAGAAACACCGCGAGTTTGTCTGCAAAGTGCAGCTCGTAGACATGAATAACCTCACAAGACCCCTGGAAGTGAAGCTGTGAGTATGGCTTACTGGCAAAGTTGGGGAGGTGTAAGGGAGGATGGAAGTGCAAAGAGGCTTCCAGGAACGGCTTGTGCACGCATACGGCATGGTTAGGAACTGTTCCTCCCTGGGATTTGAGTTCAGGCTATCATTTATATCCCCATAGCTCTGCCAACGCGTGACGCTTGCAGCGTTAGAGCTGGAACTCAAGCTCTGAGCAAGCTGGAGGCTTTCATTCACAACTGCAGGACTCAACAAGACTCTTTGGAGTCTGAGGGCAAGTGAGGCTGTACATAAAAATAGCACAAGTCCCTCACAAGTTCCACCTTACGGCTTAGTTTCCGTACCAACTGAAACAGGTATCTGCAGCTTGGAATAGTAACGACTAGGAGGTATCTGAAAGACGTTCCTGAGCTTGTGAGCAGCATGGGAGCACGGATGGGGTAGGCTTTGCTGTCTCTTCCTGTACAAGACCAGGCAGCATTACATGGAGCTAGGAGGAGCAGGGCTGAAAAACAAACAGGAGGAGGTGGCTCTTCATGCAACAGGTAGCAGATCTATGGATCTTCTTACCAAAGGATGTTGTGGATCTGAGACGTTGGATATGGATTCAAGGAGAGTTCACGGAAGAGAAATCCACTGAGAGTTACTAAAAACATAGAAACTGTGTCTGGCTCAGGAAGTTCCTGAGCTGAAAATAGTTGGAGGCTGGGAGAACACTAAGGGGAAGTATTGTGTATGTTTTCCCTTGTTCTTACTTCTCCCTAGGCTTGCACTCATGGGCTCTGTTGGGGTCCGGATGTTAGGTTAGACAGACCTTTGGTCTGACCAAGTGGAACTGTAACCTTCATATTCACAAGGGGCGGCTTTATCCTGTTCTTGCATGGTTACTCCCCAAAGGTCACCATCTTCAAGCATCCTCACTCATTCCACATTCACCGCAGCTCAGGCACAACACACCTTTACCCTGGTCGCAGTTGACCACGCAGCGTATGATCCTGTCTGCTGGTAGAAAAATCTGTGGAACAACTGAAGCTTTGTGAAGCCTGCCATACACATCACCCCTGAGCAGCCCATCACTCTCAGGGTGTGACATTATCGGGTGTTTGGCAATAATATTGACACTGCTACCCCTCGTGCCTCCTTGCTGTCCCATTTGTTCCCACCTCAGCAAACCACGCCGAAGCTGTTGTGAACGCAGCTGTTTGCAGTAAGTGAGAATTCTGTTCTGGCCACCAGTTTGCCAACTTGGTTCCAAGTTTGGCTGTGGAAGCTGAGTCCTTACTGGCACCTCTGTTAAAAAATGCTGAAGCTGCCGAGACAGCACATAGCTCAGATGAACTGCTCTGGGGCTTTATTCATCCTACTTGGGATGTGTTTTAAAGGGTTTATTTGTAGCAATAACATTGAAAGCCTTTCTCACCCCTCTCTTCCCTGAAAAATAGTATTTGAAAGATGAGTCTTTGAATAACAACCGAGTGGCCTCGTTAGCCTTCCCTTCACATCTTCTCAGCTGCTCCTTTGAGGTCTCCTGTCCCGGGTCTCTCACTATGATCTTGAGACTGCTGCAAATCGAGAGTGATCAGGATGGCAGTGACCCCTGAAGGGGAATTGAGAAAAAAATGGTCTGGGAAAAAGAAAAAAAAAACCTAAGGAAAAAAAGGAGAAAAGGTGTATACCTGGAGCCCATCGATCCCATTTACTCTCCCAACAGTTGGAGAGCAAAGCCTATGTGGCTACAGCAAGAGCTATCTCTGAGATAAACACATCAGTTCAAGATTTTGGGGGCTTCATAGCAAGCCATCTGTTGTGGAAACAAAACACCTAGCTCTGTCGCAGTTTAAAACTTGCTGAGGTTGATGATGTCTGATTATCAGCATGTTTGCAGTACTGCACAGATTACTTGATACAGAATGACTGCCCTAGCTTTGCTATCCCTTTTGTCACACCAACTGTGGATCCCCACTGAGGAAGCTTCAAAATTAGCCAAGCACCACCCGGAGATCTCCAAAAGTGGACTGCTGTCGCGACGGGTGGAGTGGGATTTTTGCCTCCGGTGACATTCACATTGTTGATACTCTTCTTACTTTTTGCTGCTGCTCACATAACAGAAGAAGCTATTCTTAGCTGTGGGGATCCTGATCCTTAAGGAAAAAAAAATACCCCTCTGTGAGCCATTTCCACAACAATAACTTGTAGCAGGGAGGAAAGAGGGTCGGCCAAAATATGTAGCCCTCTTCACCAAATAAGGCCCCTTGTAAAGGCGGCCCGAGTGCTGCAAGGCTTCGGAAGGACAGGGAGGGCTTTGGAGTGGAAGAGTGAATCAGCATGGCCAGCAGGTCACACCCACATGAATAATACCTCTCACTTCCCTTGAATTGTACATTGTGATAAAGACCTAGCTGCCTTTTTTGGTATTCCAGCGTCTGCCCGAGAAGAATCAGATGTGAAATTAGGTTTCCTGTACCTTAATGGATTAATTTAGTTTGAACTAGAATTGAGGGCATGTGTACTGTCGGGAGCCAAGAGGTCTCGAATGACATACGTCTCCCTTTTAATCCTTTGTGTGTGTGTGCCTGGTGAGTCTAAACATTGATTAAATGCTTTTTTTTCTCCAAAATTTCTACAAAATTTTAGGTTTACCATACAAGCAACGCCACTGATCATGTGTAAGTGCATGCAAAGCCAAAGGTGATGTCCACACTGCCATCTGCTTGGCTTCTTGGGACCCCATGGAGGCATTACGGTACCACTGCATAACTATCAGCTCCTTCTTTTGTTGTTCTTGATGTTTTCTGTCTTAATAGCTGTGCTTGCCCAGAATACATCAGCTCTCCTGGCTTCCTTCTGAGCATCTGAAGGAGAACCCCCTGGCTCATGTCATTCTTCCAGCGTGCCTCATGGCAGGAAAGATGCAAACTCAACATCTTATCTGCTAATGGGGACTGCAGCAGAGGTCCTGGGAGAGATCAGGCGAATAAAGCCAGGGACAAAACAGTACTTCCAGAAAGGAATCGCAAAATCCTCACGGTGAAATGTTATGTTTTCCTTCAGAGACCTGTAACAGGCTTCCCTCTTACAGAGGGGACATGGCTGGGAATTTCCATGGTGACTGTGAATACACCACCTTTATCTGAAGGTAACTCAAGATAAACTTTTCCATGGAAAATTTTTCCGTGTGACCTGGTGAAGGCTGCTAAGTGTCTCGGACAGTTCTGACTGAACTTTCTTACACTTTTAAACTCTGTGCTGCTAAAAGAAGCATTTGCAGTTTTACCATGAGATTAGCTCCGTCCCTTTAGCGTTACAGACACAGGACTAGCAGGAGATGGCTGTGCCCAGTTAAAAATGCAAGTGCATTACTGCTGGCTTTGCTCAGAGGATACCAACTCGAGTGTTTAGGATGAGATATAATGAGAAAAAGATGGAAGAAAGGTTGTATAGATAATAGGGTCACAGAGTGCAGAGTAAAGGGACCATATCAAAATCTTCTTCAATTCCAGATTCTTTATTGCCTTCCCATCATAAAAGTAACAAATTGTAGAAAATGTTAAGTCAAAACTGGTGCCAACTCTGATTCATGGACAGCAATCTAGAGCATGAGATCTTTCTGGGGTTTCCGTACCTCAAACGATACAGAAACTGGTATCTACAATAGCTTGACCATACCTTCAAATAGTGGAAGGAGTTATAAACCTTGTCACCAATTTTTCTGCCATCTTCTTTCTCAGCTGCAAATCCCTGCCACATTCAGGTACTTAGTAATGTGGTTGGGAGTGGACAGAAGACTTTTTTACTGCCAAGTAGAGTCCTGAAGTCTTACAAATAAACCCACAAACTTTGTTTATCCCAGCCTTTCTGTATTTTGGGAGGTGACACTGGCTAACCCATGGTATTATGGCACAGTTTTTTCTGCATTGGTTCTCTGGGTTCAGTCATAAAAACTTCCATTAAGCCACTCCTGTTATGATCAGCACCACCAGTCACCCAGTGCCACCCACCCAAGCAAATGGCAGAGTACCAGCTGAGGGTGCATCCTGAGCCTTCTCTCAGGGCCGTGTTGTATGGTTACATACTGACGTTATCTCCTGAGATGGAGCAAATTCAAACTTAATTTTTAATAAAGAGTTATTTCATGCTGTTAAGAAATGCACCTTCCCCAGAGCACTGCCATGCTGTAGCAGCTTACTGCTTCACCCAATCATCTTAAAAGATAAAAGAGTCCTAGCTCTTGTGCTGCTTGTGGCTTTTGCTGGCCCTTGTCTCCCCTGGTTTCCTCACCTCTGAGCAGTATGTTTTTGTGGTCACCCACAGGTTCAGCTGCTAAACCCACAGGGGAAGGTCCCTCCACCTCGGGAAGCCCTAAGCAGCCCAAGCCCTGGGCTTGCAGCAGGAGCCCTGCGTGGCACCACACTCACTGCCACCACCTCCTCCTGCAGCCGGCTGGAAGGAGCTGAGAGTTTCCAGCTGTCTTATCCTTCTTCCTTCTTGAAGTAGAATTTCAAGGAACTGTGTCAAGTCAACAGTCTAGGACAAAGACAAAAAAAAAAAAAACCAACCACCAACCAACCACAACAAAACAAAAAAAACCCATCAGGAACACCCTGGAATTTCCTAGTGATTGCTGATAGGAGATGAAAGCCGCTGAACAACAGCATCAATGATTACGATGATTAATGTTTCTTTCCATGTGCATACTACCAAAGGAAGAGAGCTTGCTTCTTGCTTGCCCTGAGAGCAGCGTTCCTTTGTCTTGCCCATCTGCCCCTTGCACAGAGCCTTCTCCATTTTTTAAATCCAAAAATGGCTCGTAAGAAAGTGAGGCCTCCCAGCCCCACAGGTTGTCACTGTTCCAGGCCTGTCCTCTGAAGGCTGGTCACAATTACACCCACAATATTTCAGGTCTTTTCCCTTCCCTTTATTCCCCACTTCACTAAGGGGACCCCATTTTAATTATTATTTAGGAAAAGACAGCTGCTTCCTGTTTGTATCATTAATTTATTTTGTTTCCTGAAGGGAAGCTTCGGTGAAAAGAATCTGTGGATAGCTGGAACGTCTCACAAAATATCACTGGCTGCACAGGCCAAGGTTAAATACAATAGCTAGGTTTATTTTTAAGTGATTATTATTTTTCTAAGTCCATGCCAAAGCAGAGACTAAAATTCTAGCACACATAACTAAGCTTTTACAGTAAATTCCGCCTTTCTTAACTCCCCAGAAGGAAGACAGGCATTCTTAGTTACAACAAAAGCTAAAACACCAGTTTCCCTCCAGCTATTATGAAAACCAAGGCCGGAGGGAGATGAGGTGCGGTTCCCTTTCTCCAGTTTCTCAAACCTCACACTCTGGTGAATTTGATATGCTGAAATCATGCCTGGCCATCATGATAGCCTTCTGCAACGAGACAAGTGCCTCAGTGGGTGGGGGGTGCACAGGGGATGTTGTTTATGCCATTTCAAACAGGGCTTTTGACACTGTCTCCTATAACATCCTTACAGACAGACTGATGAGGTATGGATGACATAAATGGACAGTGCGGTGGCTTGAAACCTGGCTGAACGGCTGGGATCAAAGGGTTGTGATCAGTGGCACGAAGCCCATTTGGAGGCTGGTCACTACAGGGGTGCACCCCAGGGCTTGATACTGGGGCCAGCACTGTTTAATGTCTGCAATAATGACCTGGATGATGGGACTGAGGACCCTCCTCACAAGTTTTCAGGTGATACAAAAATGGGAGGACTGGTTGCTAGAGCAGATGGCTGTGGTGCCATTCAGAGGGACTTCAGGAGGCTGGAGGTATGAGTCAACAGGAATCTCAGAATGTTTACAGGGAAAACTGATGTCCTGCATGTGGAGAGGAATAACCTCAGACACCAGTATGAATCGGGGCTGACCAGCTAGCTGGAAAGCAGCTCTGCAGAAAGGGAGCGTAAGTACTGGTGCACAATAAGCTGACCATGAACCAGCAATGTGGTCTCATGGCAAAGATGCCAAGAGCATTCTGGAGGCTGTATTAGGAAAAGCATTGCCAGCAGGTTGAGGGAGGTGGTCCAACACTGGAGAGCTGGGTCCAGGTCTGGATGCCCTAGTACAAAACACGGATGTACTTGAACGAGTTCAGCAAAGAGCCCCAAAGACAATTAAGGGATTGCAGCATCTATCATACGAGGAGGGGCCGAGAGCTGGGACTGCTCAGCCTGGAGAAGAGAGGGCTCAGGGGGTATCTTATCACTATGTATAAATACCTGATAGGGAGAGGAAGGATAGAGACAGACCCTTCCCAGTGATGTCCAGTGGCAGGATGAGAGGCCATGGTCACCAGCTGAAAGAAAGGAAGTTCTGTTTAAACATTAAAAAAAAATATAAATATATATATATAAATTTTTTAAAAAGAAATATATATATATATATATTTAGCTGTGAGGGTGGTTGTACACTGGCACAGATTGCCCAGAGAGGCTATGGAGTCTCCATTCTTGGAGATACTCAAACCCCAACTGGCCAGGATTTTGGACCTGCTCTAGCTGACCCTGCTTGAGCTGGGGAGTTGGAGTATGTGATCTCATGAGATGCGTTTCAACCTCAGCTACTCTGTGATGTTGTGAACCCAAGGTGCATCAAGAGAACCAGGAGCAAATGAGGTGCCAGAGCTCTTCCAGAGCAGCGATGAGACATGAGTCATACCACTGATGCCACCGCTGACTACACGAGTTGCTGCAAGCTCCACCTCACACTCGGTCAGGTCTGTCATAACATTTTTGAAGGCCATTAACACCATCCATTTCCAAGCCTTCCACTCAACCCCCGTTCAGTGTCTCACTGTTTTGGCAGCCTCATTCTTTCCGTTCATTTCAGCTGAGAGGCACCCACTGGCCCTAGCAGCCTCGCTGCTGTCCGGTCTTCCCGCTGCAAGGAGTTATTTGGCACCAACACTATCGACCTTTTCACGAGACCAAAGATTAGGGGAGTTTTTATTTATTGCACATTAAGTAACCTCTTGCCCCCTGCCCTGTTTTTTCTGGTTTCCTTTCCTATGTTTGATTCTCTCCTTCACAAGGAGCTTTCACATGCCAAGTTGCTTTGGTGGAAACCACTCCTTGAGAAAGAAAACTTGTACAGCCCTTTCTTCTACTCCTTCTTCCTATACTGAGTATAGCTTGAAAATGAATGAGTGTTTATTTCCTTAGAAGAGTAATGCTGCAAATTGAGCCATCAGAGGTAGGATATGCTGAGATATACTCCAAAGAACGGGGCTGTAAAGGCTTGATAACAAAGTTTTGTATCTAGGGGAAGGATTTCATACATAGGCATGGTCTTATCTATAGGGTAAGCTACACATTATTCCTTGCACATCCAATGACTGCAATGACTGCAGGTTTGCTGCAGCCTTCCCTTGGAAAATAACTTCATCTTGAAGTGAGCCTCTAGTTTGGCGAAGTTAAAAACTACCGAAAAGCAGCCTTTTAATAAAAGTTTTGATAAAATAAGTTTTGGTCTAAGCTGACATTGCTGACGGCAAGCTGGTGCAGGATTCTCAGCAGATAAGTGATTGCTGCACATGGGCTTGTGCAGAGAAAGAAAGGTAGGGTGAGCAATGTGCTTGAGAAGGCATGTCCTCCTACGCCACAGAAACGTAGCACCCTTCAGCTGCACATGATGAGCAGGATGAATGAATGAGTACTGCAACCGCACGCAGAATTAATTTCTGTCACATCCCAGGAAATGGTTCTTTCCCCAGGAAAGAAATAATGTTACAACGTGCATTAACGAGCATTGAGTGCAGGCAAGAACTATCATTTTAAATTGTGATTGAATTTGAGGTTTGCCCCCCCCCCCCCCCCGGGGCTAACTGTAACCAGCTGAGAAGTTTTCCAGCATTCTCTGCAGCGGGTGCTGGGTCACGGCTCACGCCCCACCGGTTAACACATGCAGTGCTGCTAATTCCCAACAGCACCCACATCGATGGCTGGGTGAGGCTGGGCCCTTGAAGTATAGAAGATTTGAACTTCCTTTTTATCAGGGCGGTGGGTGGGAGTCTTTTGATGGCACTATTTCCTGCTGGAGGGACAGAATTAAGAAGAAAAATAAAACTTTAACCTCTTCACTCAACTATGGAGAAGACAGTCTCAACATTGGGCAAGGTTTATTCTGCTGGGAAGCTTTGGCTATTCCCATCCTGGGTATAACACAAGGTCAACAGCAGCAGTCTCCAGGAATATTAATCTTTCACCCCTCAGGCCGTGCCATGGGTAATTAATCACTTGATTGCATAACTTCTTGTAAGACAGGAAAAATAAGCTGCCTTTGCCAGCTTTTTGGACAAGTTATTTCACATACATTTGAACTTTCTTCCAGTACTTGTTGGGTTTTGATTGCAATGAATAAATTGCATCCAAACTCTTTCCCAGCCACGGAGGAGCCAGACAGCATGGAGGCATGCAACGTCCCAGTGCAACACTGGGGAGTGGGTCACCGTGCTCCTTTCGGGGTGGTGGTGGTGGTGTCCCTCCAGCCCTGAAAAGGGTGGGGGAAGGTACAGCATCCAATGGAGCAGCTCAGCCCAGGGGGATAGCAGAGCACCGTGTTACCCTGCCTTTTACATCTGTATGTAATTGAAAGCAGGATCTGGCCAAGTTGCTGTTGACTCCAGAGAGCTGGAACTTGCTTAAGAGCGAGGAAATCCTGGAGTTTAATCCTAGAAAGTGAAGTTTTGTTTCACTACAATCACCTGGGACATACCGCTGCGATGGGCCCAGCTGCAGGAGACCTTCAGGCCCCAGAGATCACGTAAAGCTGCAAGGGGTGTGGAGCCAAGCACATCGCTGGAGTGGCTGAGTATCAGCTAACCCCATCTCCCCAGCATGCTGGGGGACTTGGTCTTCATTTTTACAGCTTTATTAAATGGCAGTGAAAAAGCAAGGTTTTCTTTAAAAACATCTTCCATCACATGGTAATGAAATGGGAAACAATGCTGAGAGGCTACCTCATGCCTCATGCTCACATGGACACCAACCACCCCACTCACTTCCAACCCTGAGTCTCCAACTTTGGGTGGAGGAGAAGGCAGCCCTGTGTGCTTCAGCACTGGTTCACCCTTCAGCAGCCCTGAGCATCTCACCACCCCAAAGCAGGTGGTGGCCGTCCTATGACTCTTTGGATTGCTCCAGCTAAATACTCAGTGAAGCTTCACCCTCACCTTTGAGTAGGTCAAACCACTCTTTTCCCATTCAGCCTGGGGCTAGCGGTGATACAAAGGGGCTAAACTATGGATGAAGTCATGGGTTATGTGTTCTCCTGAGTCCTAAAGCAGAGGGCCCTCAGTGACACACTGAGAGGGAAGCTGGAAAAAAATTCTAGTGGCCACAAGAATCAGAACTGGACCAGGCTGATGGCTGAAAGCACTGTTCTTTAACAGCTCCCGGAAAAGCAGTCAGGAAGCTTGGCTTGAAAGTATTCCTGCAAAGATCACTTCATCTTTTGGCTCTAGGTGCCCTTTGGTAAAAATTGAGAGAAACATTTCCCTGTATTAAGTGTTTCGAGATCCTTGCAGAAAGACTCTAACGAAGCGGATGGCTTAGCTATTAAGGGTTACTGCATTTTACAAGCATTATGGGTGACACGTGGGGAACTGGCACAGTGAAATGCAGTTTTCCAAAGCCACAAAGAACGGGGACAAGGCGGTAGATCAGAAATCCCATAAACACACACGCACGCTGCACCCACTGCTATACAGGACTGTGCTTGCACTTTGCTTAACCTAAAGCTTCTTGGTGCTCCCCCCCCCACCCCCCCCCGCTGTCCCTAAATGACTCTTGAAGGAAGGAGGAAGAGAGCAGCTCCTCACCTGGGGCATTTGAGACCTCCAAGAAACACCCTACACCTTTTTAGCTGGTTGCTTTGCAGAGGAAAACCATCTATCACGCGAGCTGTGATGAGAGCTCTGATGCCTCCCCGGCCGTGCACATTAACATGTGCTCCTCACCAAGCAATGTGTGGCCACAGGCGGCTCACGCTCCATCTGGCCATAGTTAAAGGGCTATCAAGAATAGGTCATCCACATGAATTTCCTCCAAATCTGGTATTGCACCAATGTAATGACATGACGCTGCTGAAATACAGGCAAATTAAAACCAAGGCCAGACAGCAGCTAATCCCCAGGTACCATTTGCATGAATAAACAAGATAAAGCCTGGGAAGACAAGCGCAGGAAATGGTTCTATTTACAGCTTGATTACACATCTTCCAAAAGCAACTGAGCCAGCTGGACAACTTACTATCTTCAACCACTCTCCTGCTGCAGGATGCTGCCCCTCCAGATTGGTTGGCAACGAACTGAAAGTAGCTTAGAAAGCAACCGCCCAGGCAGTTCAGACAGCTTATCAAAAAAGATATAACTTCCGACAGAGGATGGTGAGACACAGGTAAGGACAGTGTAGAGGGGCTGATATCTTCAGCCAAAATGTAACACAACAGGCAACTAGACAATTTTGGGGCAGCAGCAGAAGAACCAGTTCACCCAAATATCTCATGGCTCATGGACCATGAAGCATTCTAGTTTCCATCTGTGGAAACCCTGTTGCCAGCTCAGTTTCCTGGAAGGAGAATCTGCTTAAACCAAGGTTGAGCTACTCCCAAGACAGGCAATGCAGAACCAGCTTACGTCAGAACTTAGGAGGCTCAAAGCAACTGTAAAACTTCTCAAGAAGTAACACTTCATCTCTGCTTGATCAGTGCAAGAAAGCTTTACCCGTCCTCTTGCTTTCTCTACAAGTAATGAGGAGAAGGAAAGAGGAACAGCATAGCCTAATCAGTTGGGGGATCACCTTATCATGACCAGCTGCAGAGGCTTTGGGACAATAATATGCCATAGATGGGTGCAAATCAGCTAAGCTATGTTAAAAATAATTTTCAGCAGACTGAATCAGGAGGCAGCTGTTTCAGTTCACACAGTTACCACTTGCACTTGGAGCATCCAAGCTGAGCAAGCCAAGGATTGTGTTTTCTTGAGCAGAATTCAAATAGTCAGCTGAAGGTGTGGCTGCTGGGCACTGCTGAGTGGCACCCTTATCTCGACTCTTGACCAGTGGTGGAAAAAGGTGGCTGTCAGCAAGGTGACCACCAGCAGCAGGTCCCTGTGCCTCTCCTCCAAGAGGCTGAATGTCAAAGTCCCATGACCTAGGTTTGAAGGAATTGCCTTGCTAAGGTCAGGAACTATTAAGTTTCTCCTAGCTGATTGCAAATCAAACATTCTGTTTTGATAAATTAAAGGTTAAATCACCCTGGATTTTGCACACGTTTGTAAGAGTGTGCAGACCTGTGAGTGTAGGCAGGAATTGTCGAGGACAGCATAATTGGGAAAGCTTCAGGTTGCATAATGTCTGGAGTCTGCCAGTTAATATAGGACTGCTGCTGCCTCACGCGTTACAAATTTTCCTGAGCAACTTTGTAAAGCATTAGTGGGGTAGAAGCAGATTTTTCTTTTCTTACTTATAGGACTGTTCAGCCAATGAGGCAACTGAATCAGTGGCTTTGGTGGGATAGCCACTGCCCGTGGTGGTGTCCCAGAAATAAAAATACCTCTGGAGTCCATTTTGGAAGTGAGAAGGGAGCACTGTGAGTGCACTGTAATGCGTGTGGCTCAAGATGGTGATACAAGACTGATTTTACTGATTGTTTCTTCTTCAATTCCCTCTCCCCCTCAAGATGGTTGCAAAGAAGAAACTCCAAAGTCCTTAGGTTATTAATGTCTAAACACCTGCCAAACGTTTCCATTGCTACCTGTTTGCTAGAGAATGGAGAAGAAATCTCTTAAGATTATTTCCAATTCAGATGACATGAAGCTGGGTATCCCCGATGGAAAGACAATGTTTCAGTTGGGCCTTCAGATTGCATTTACCTTCTTTTACTCTTGTTTGCTTTTCTAACAAGTATTTTTTCTGTTTGTCCTACAATTCTGCTGTTTACATGAAGGTTTTGACACAGAAACAAGGAAGGATGTGAAGACATATCAGCAACCTGCTCATACTAGACTGCATGGCTTGATAAGGATTTTCCTCTCCCATGGTTTGCACAGAAGTGGAAAAGGGTCTTATGTGGCTGGACAGTGAAGCCTTCAAGAAGTCGAACGTCCCCATTAAACCAATATGCATATAATTTAAAAAAGCCAAATAAATAGTTCCTTGAGCAAGACCTTCACAGGTGTTACTATACTAGCAAAGGGGTGTTGGGGTCATGATTGTCACTGCTAGCTTCCTTTCTGCAGGCAAAACTTACTGCTAGCAATGGAGTTCATGAAGGTAGAAGAGTATCTCCAGGAACACATGTAACTTTCCAGGGATACCCATTATCTTACCTCCTATATAGTCTAGGCCAGTTGGAAACCATGAAAAACAAACCCTCCAGGAACTTTGCTCAAAATGAGCCAGTCACTGTGAAGAAGTCAGTGCACTGGGCTGGATGGGTGAGCTGTGAATTGGGCTGCAGAAGTTCAGTAACAGGGAAGAATCAATATTTTGGTTGGGAAATACTCAGGTCACTGGTTTGGTTGGAAACTCCAGACATCCAGTTTTTCCACAAGGTGCTATTAGCCCTCTCACCCTCCACACCCCAGTCCATGCCCCTTTGAACTGCAGGCTCTGCCTGTAAGTTGGATGGGGCACAAGTGTGCCACAGCATGGTGGGCTGGCCAGGGTGGAGAGTCCCCTGCTAGCTCGGCCACACGGTCACTGTTTGGGTGTTGCAGGGTCTTTAAGTGACTCCGCTGGCTTTGGTAGCATGGTGTGCTCCAAAAGAAAACGTCTTTAGCCCACCAACCAGACCCGTACAGAGCAGCTGCTTCCTGTCTCCACTGCTGGCTACTTGCTAACAGGCTCTGAAACAAAAAAAACAACCCACCCCACCTGTCTCTTGGAATGAGCTTTGGGTATTTGTAAGGCACAGTCAGTCGTAAAATTGTTGGGGGGAGCCTAGGATCTAACCATAACCTTGGCACCATGCTCCCACTGTAATATTCGCCACCACTCTAGGGTGCGGTGCCTTTGCTTCCAGTTCTTTGCATGCCAGGAAAAATGGAGGCAAAAAGAGTAAAAATAGGCATTAAACATAAGACAGTTGTTGCCTTCGCATTGTTGTTGTTGACAGCAACCTCACCTCCCTGCTGCTGTGGAGATGGCACACGGAGGAGACTTGGGCTCTCCCACAGCCTTCCTTGAATCCCTTTGTAGGTAGATTTGTTTTCTGTGGAGCAATACACATGTTTTTTCAAGGAAAGAGGTTTTGTTTGCCAAAGTGCTTCTGGAGCCTCTGCAAACCTTCCTGTCAACTCAAGTGCTCACCTACATGCTGACATTGCTATCCATACCACCTTGCAGTCAATGCAGCTCCTGTAGCACCAAGGAGACAACCCATCACAAGCTGTCCCTCTGCAGCAATGTATCTTTAACACAAATGACTATGGGTTGCCCTATTCAGTCAGTCGTCCTCTGGCTATCAGAGAACAATCAATGTATCTGCAGACACGCATGAAAAGAAGAAGCTCTTAATTCTTTTCGGCATCCACAAAGCGCTGAAAAATGACCAGTGAAAGAAAAAACCTCCACTTGGTCAGTATTTTTTTTTCTTTTTGCAAACCATGTGTTAAAAGTGCTTTGCTGCCCAAAGAGACTTCATATGAGGGAAAAGTAAAGCTAAATTACAACTTCTTAAAAATAGGACATAGTGTTTTATAATTCCTTCCCTCCCCCCGTTCCTGTGCAGAGCCACCCCACCCACATGAAACTGCCTCTGACTCACTCTTGTGTCTCGCTTGGAGAGAAAGGCTTTCCACCAACGGGGGCACCTGGTCAAGAACATGACATTCAGGGTGGTGTTGCCTCTTTACACTTCAAATCATTTTAAATAGCTTTCTATCTGTGACTACAGGGACCTTTGCATAGATATAAGTGTTACCAATGGAAAAGACATGTTGTCATACCCTTGCAGTAAGTAAAGAGATCAGATCTTCTGGAAAATTAGTCTTCTTGGGCCAAGTTGACTCAAAGGCTCGGACAATAAGACATCTCTTCTGTATTGGTTCATTTGCAGCATTACACTCCTCAGGCAGTGAGTTACCCTCTGCTATTCTGGGAACACACATTTGACCTCTGTTACAGGGGTTTATTGTCAACATGTGTCCACTGGGAGCCTCAGCAACTTCTCCCATTGTCTATTGTCTTATAAACAGGCTTACAAAAGCGCTGCAGGAAAGCCAATAATGCACCAAAGTGGAAATTGCTGGTAACTCAAAAGTTTAATTTTCAACTTCTGCGTCTTGCAGTGGTAGGAGAGGTGAGCCGAGCGGGAGGAACGCGCAGCTTGCTTTTCTTGGTGTCCCTACACACACAGCTGCATGGGATGCAGAGCTGCCATGCTGCTGCAAGCTTGCTCGATGCATGGCGAGGAGGAGTCCACTGGCACCAAAACCACCATGTGAACTGGGGTTACTGGTCTCCAATGGCTTCAAGGGGAAAAACTAAGAAAAGAGAGAAAAGCTGGTGGCAAAGCAGCTTTGCTGGCTGACCCTAAAGCGAAGCGTAATTTCTTTTTTACCAAAACTCCCAGTTTGTGGCTGGGCTATTGTAGTAAACGTCGAAAAGCTGTATTTTTACAGTTAACACTGAAGTCACTCAGCTTAATGCATGAATGAAACAAACCCTTGGGAGCATGGTCACCCAAGGGAAGGCAGCATCCTTGGGAAACATCCCAGTGAGATCATTTAGTCATCTTCAGTTTCATAACAGGCAAGCTCCAAACTGTGATGTGCAGAGGCAGAATCCCCCCCTGATTTTTGAGATGGTCCCACCACTTCCAATTTGCTGCTGTGGCTGGGCAAACAAAGGACATCTGCGGGCATTTTTGGGAAAGAGAGCCAAGTTCCTCCCCACGCAGAGCAGAGCAGAGCAGCATCTGGCATCTGAGCAACAGGCAGGGATGAGCCAGCAGCTAACTGCTTTTCCTGGACCACCAGATCTGACAGAGGGACAGGGAAAGGAGAATACGGAATAACCAAAGACTTACATTGGTGTTCTGCCAGAGGCGACCTATCCCCTCCTGTGGCAGGGAAGGGGACGGGGACACTGCATCCCTCAACAGGCATCAGTAGTTTCCAGGACTAACCAGCTGCCAGCTGGTGGGACATGCTGTGCTGTCAACCAATAACGCTCTGCCAGGGCAAGGGGAAGCCATCAGTAAGACGAGGGCTACACAAGCATGAAAAGAGCAGAATAAAATAAATAATCACTTAACAAAGAGGAAAACAGAGGGGAAGCCCTAAAGAAACAGACAAGCCGCTGTGGACTCCACCAGCCACATCTCTTCCCACATGCCACCAAGGATGGCAAGGGCAAGGAAGAGTTTTCAGCCTCTCTTTGTATTTGTAACACACATGGTGCTCTCCTGACCTTGCTAGAAACCTTTGCCTTCCTCTGAGTGCTGCTGATGCCGACGCACCATCCGAAGCTGCAGTAAACACCCTCGTTGGGTGCACCTCTGAACCAGGCTCAGCGATGCCATAGTTCAGGAAAGCAGGACTGAGGTGCAGCCTCGGGCAGCCCTCCCGCCTGCACCGTGCCCTCTTCACCCTCCCTGAGCTGTTTACAGCCCATGGCCATGCCTCTTTCACCAGGAAAGCAAAGGTTCCCATCCCAACAGGGACCATTTAAAAGTTGCTCAAGAGCCTGCAAAGGTTACGTTGTCTCGCTCTCTGAAAGCAAAGCAGTTTTAGCTGGAAAAGAAAGAAAAACACCCAATAGCAGCAGCAACTAGAAAAGAGCAACCCGTGGTGTTTGTTTACAAGAGCACATTCATTGGTGTCTGGAGGGTTGACTCAGTCTGAAATGAAGAGGGGTGGCACCGGGCAAGCTGTGCTGATAAACAAGTCCATCTCCCACCATGGGGTGGTCTGAGAGCCGGCTTTCCTCACCACGCCAGGCAGCCCAGGCCTCCTCCCTCAGTGGACCCTTCCCACTCGTGAAACCCCAGGGAAGCTTGGCTTTGGGGTCTTGACAGGCGAGCAGCCATCACCCTTCCTCGTGCAGGCCCTGCAGGGTGGAGAAGGGTCTTGGCATGAAGAGCTGGGGTTGGTGTCTGCTTGGGCATGCCCATGGAGGAAACGGGGGGCTCACATCCCCTGCGTGCCTCCTTGGTGCCTTGCATGCGTGGCTGCGTGGCAGATACCTAAGCTAAGTAGTCCCACTCTGTCTGCAGCCATTTCACCAACCCCAACTGTGCAGGTGAGACAGAAAGGTTGGGCTTTGGCTGCTCCTGGTGCGTGAGGCATCCTCACACCACGCAGCCTGGTTCAGTGATGAAAGGGACACAGAAACACCAGCAGAACATGTACTAAGATGGGTACAGCAAATGTATAAGGAAGATTAAATAAAAACGTTTGGAGGTCTTGAAGTCTCAGAAATACCATCTGTGATTGACTGTCCGTCCCAACACACAGTGGTACTCAAGTACAACTCACCCAGCAGATGAACAATTACTTCTACATTCAAAACACCTCCAAAAGATCTTCCTGAAGTGCCCTTTTTAGCTGTGATTAATGTCTAAATTTTGGAGTTAGGAATGACCTGTTTTTACCGGTCAAAATACTACATTGCTTCACAAAAGCAGGGTCAACTTCCTTAAATGAGGCAAATGCAGATTTGTCCTGAGCAGTGAAAAGAAACACTTTGAAATTTGCAGAGTTGTAATGTTGAAAAAAACCAAAAAATCTAATAAAAGGATTGACTTTCTAGAGCCATCATTATCAACACACCTTACCATACCCACAAGGAGAGAGGAGTCCGTTTTCTTCCTCAGACCGGGCAGTGCGAGCACACTTTGCTGGTACTCCTTCCTCCAGAAAAATACTTTCTTCACATCCAGCCCAACAGAAACTGTGTCCAGGTCATGACATAGGTGAGGAGAAGGGGTACAGGCTTTTGGAGGGGGGATATTGCCTGGCTTCAGGAGTACCCCCATCCTCATGAGCAGTGCATCACCCTCCAGTGTGTATCCAACTTTGGTCTCACAAGTGGGTAATTCAGCTGATCGTTTCTCAGCCCAGATTTCACTTCTCCTTAAAACTGTTTTGCTATTAAACCCTGGAAGTAAAGCAACCATTTGGACCCTAAAACTTCAAAACCTCAAGAGTCACAAATCTTCCATTTATGCCTTTCTTATGTGGTCCAGACACATTTTTCAGGCTTGTAGCATCGTCTGAACCCTGTTTTCCTTTATTTTGCCTCTGCAATTGGCACTGAAGTCTGTTTGCACTATGTAATCAAAAGGTATATTTGTCGCCGCAGCACTACATCTCGCATGGAAAATGGTCTCTCTCATTTCTTCCCCCTGTAATTCTCAGAGTGGCTTGGCACTGTCAGGGACAGGTGCTTAAGAAATGCTGATATATGGCAATTTTGTGTTATTGCATGAAGCTGAAACTTGCTTGCAATGCCGATATAGCAGAGGACTACTACTGTGCTTCAACTAAACCTAGGATTTATTAACAGCACGCAGGCTGGGGACATGAATGTCTGGCAAACCTGCATCCTCTAGCATCTGTAGAAAGACATTATGAATTAAACCCCCCTTATTCCATTAAGAAATTATTCCAGAAATCCAGAGCACAATTGGCAAGCACTGGTTGTCAGATGCATGTCAATAATATTACTTAATGGGTTTCCCTTGTCTTTATGCATAAGTTCCATTTCATGCAGCCGTTGCCCCGGAGGGCAATTATTACACTTTTCTGGTGGTTTTACTCTTTTGGCCTTTGGCCTCATGCCTCAGAAAACCACCCAGGGTATCCAATCTCATAGAAAGGCTTTGTGGCCAGTTGTGCTTTCTGGAGTAAGGATTTCCCCCCCTCCCCTCAAATAAGCCACATAAATGTTTCAAAACATCCTTGGTTTCCATCAGCCCTACAATGTCATTGCCCACCCCAATGAAGAGCTATGCCCCGTGTCTCTGGCTGGCTGAGGAGAACAGCACCAATAACACGTTCATTTTTCTTGGAGAGGAATAGCAGATACAATAGCATGTTTTATGCAAAAGGACGTTTTGGAGCAACTGTTTTACTCAACATTGTATATTTACACAGTTTCAGCATCTTCAACCATATAACATGGTTAGGACCCTGAGAGCTGATATTTACCTGTTTTAATACATGTCAGTAAATATTTGGGGGGGCTTGTTAACTCTAGTGACAAGACTCTTTACCCATGCACTTTCAGTTTGCTTTAAATCTGAAGCTGATTTTTATACCATATTATAACCATATTTATTTAAGTTCCCACATTCTGTCAAAGTCTGTTTACACAAAGAACATTTGTTTTCACTACTGCTTGCGAGGAATGAATATAATAAGCACCAAGGGATTTTAAGAAGTTGAGAGAATTAGTATTTGGAAACAATACATTCACTATTTCTTAGGGGAAGGTTCATGGAGCACAGACACATTCTCCACTAAATCTATCAGGATGAGGTAGTTCTTATGGAGACCAAGCACAGCCAGCCTCTTCTCAAATTTCAAACATGTTCTAAAATCAAGAGTGTTTCTGGAAAAAACAACATAGGTTTTTTTTTCTTTCCTCCCCCTTCCCCCAAGAAAAAAGGATGAAATAGGTTAAGATAATTTTGCTTGTTGAAATCAAAATCTGGAGTCTGGCACTGAGAGCTCGCATCCACTGCTGCCCCACAGCATCCCTTCCCACTTGTGCTGCTTCGCCATGATGTGTGCTGAGTTACTACCAAATTATTTGTCAGAGGTTGTTTGTTGTAGCTTTAATGCACCACTGTAAATTTCAGCATGTACTAGAACTGAGTAAGTCTGATTTTAAGACTATCATAAAGAATATTTTAGATCACTGAATACTGCTTGCAGCCCTGAACACGTAGGTATTTGCTTCAAGATTTCTGTGTCTGAGAGGCTATTACAAAACATCAGGGGTAATTTTGAAGCTTGGGTTTGCAAATAAGCAAAGGCAAAAAAGAGGGGTCTAGCTATGCCTTGTTTTGTGGTATTATTTAGAAAATGAATAGAGCAACTGCTTGTAAGGCAATCCTCATCTCATTTGCTGTTGAGGTGCAGCCTGAGTAACAGCTCCCTAAAAATCAGCTTTAGCATTACCAGTTGCAAATGCTGACAGATCATCAAAATTCATGTCATTTGATTTTAGATATTATAATACCCTTTACACTTCAAATATTCCTAGGAGATTTCCTCTGCTATCTGGAAAATAATGAAGTATGTAATGGGTTATTCCCTTCCTGTCTGTGTCCTAACAAGCTAGAAACATGGGGATATTTCCATTGAAGCATTAAAAAAGAAAGAAAACGAAAAAAGATCGGCCCTTTTTACCAAACCTTTGATTATAGATTTATTCTGACACAAATATGCAGTTGAACTGAAGTATTTAAGCTATGCATGAGTATCAGACAATACCCCCATATTTTGTACTCTATGTGTTTAAACATGACTGTATTATACTGTGAACCATTGCATGCTTTCTGTAAGGAGAAATCTTGGTTATTTTGTCTTTTAAAGTCCCTAAGAGCCAACCAGACAAAAGCTGTTCCTGGAGGTTTGTTGTTAGAGGCTAAGCTAGAAAATATTTATGATCCATTTCATTTCCCTGCCACCTTAAACCTGGCTGTCCATCACGAGCCAACGGCATTTTCCTGCAGAAAAAGCTTTGTGGCAATAATTGTTTTCTTTACTGCTCAACAACAAAATGGTTTATCTACATATCCTGAGCCCTGCAGGGCACTAATTCCTACCACCCCGTCCAGGTTCCCCACTAAAAACACTTTTAGCTTGAGCTGCACTGACTGTAGAGCTCGAGAGGCTGCAGGAGACAGGCAATGCCTCCCAACGATTGCACCTGCAGAAGACTAAATGATTATCTTTTACCCACAGCCTTTCTTGGTCAGAGCAGCAACGTGATTCGTCTCCTGCTTTTCCCAGAGCAGCCCCCAAACACCTGTAATTACTGTCAGTCTTTACCCATGGAAAAATGAAAGTCATTCCCACCGGGTAGCCTGCAGGAACACAGACATTGCGAAGGATGTGCGCAGTGTAGGATGGCAACAGGAGGCCTCAGTGGTCCGGAGAAAGTCACCAGAGAGAGGCTGAGTCCCCAGATCTTCCCATTTGAGGTGTGCTATGATGCTTGACATCATATTAAATATTCAGCAATCATTTCTATCACTGGAGAACAGTCTCTACACTCAAGACTTGGCCTCTCTCCTAATCAAATTTGCTTAGGCAATAAATTAGTGACAGTGCACGTGTCTTATATTTGTAATATATATATATAAGGAACACAGAAATGTAAAGAGTTTCCTCCTTAAGTTGCAAGGTAAGCAGCCAGTTAGGTCCTGCTAACGCCTTGGCCAGGAGATGAGCTTGGAGATGAGCTTGCTCCATCACGGCTGTGCTCGTATCCTTCTCACCCTGGCTTTTGTTCTGCAGCTTACTTGCTCTTCATTTCTGGAAATCATCTCCTAAGAGGCCTGTGCAGGTATCTCTGACAGTTTCTGTCACATATTCAGCACAAGCCCCACGAGGCAAGAAGCCCTTCGAGATTGTAGATGGTGCACAGGAAAATAATGCAACTTGCGTGAAGTGTCAACTGAAATGAAGCTTGCTGAGTCCCCGACCTCAAACAAACGCACTCGCCACCACTCGGAAAGCTAGTGGAGAGCCCTATCATTTAAGCCAAGTCATACAAAATATTTGACTCATGACTAGATTGACATGAGCCAAATTCAGGGATGTCTTTTTCCAGGCCACAAGCTGGTGCAAAGCAAATTTAATTGTTCTGTGAACAGTCTCCTGCATTTGTTTAGGGTTTGTCTTTTCCATGGGCCTGTCATTAATAAATGAGTACACAGGAATATTCGCATAACGTTAACAGCCAGACGGCATTTGCTGGAAGATTTGAAGTGACCGGTTACAGAAAAATCATGTGAAGTCTTTCCATGGGTTAAGCGATGAGCCCGCTGGCTCCCTGCAGCTGCTGTGGCTTGCTCTGCTATCGAACAGGTTTGCGGAGAGGCTGCACCACCCAGCAGCACCTTGTGCTCGAAACTGAGGGTTGAGCTCAACCACGACCACCACCACGGGAATACAGCCGGGAAGATGCTGCACGGCTTCCCCATGGCCCTGGCTGCGGGCACTGCATGAGGAGAGTGCCCAGTGCCGGGCTCCCATCCCTGCCCTCCCTGAGAGCCACGGCCCCCTCTCAGCTGCTGTTTATTTATCCTAGCGTAAAAGCTATAGAATGAATAGCCCAGGTGGGGGGAAAGTGAAGCACCATGCTATAATAAGAAAACTGGTCTCAACAAGGAAGGGAGAGAGGCAGACTCTTGCAGCTAATAATTCTCAGCATGGCCTAGAATAAGGTAAATCAGGGCTGTCGGGAGGTGTCCCCAGGGGTCTGCGCTGCCTGGCTCTCCAGGCATGAAGAGAGGCAGGAGGAGCAGCTGAAGAACTTGTCTAGCTGGGCACGTCCCATCCGCTGCTTTGTTAAAGGGCAAGACCCTTCACTGCCACAGGTTCTGCATTAAAAAAGGGAAAAGAGGTTTGGGGAATCCTCTAGTGGTGTGTGCTCAAGCCCTTTGGTGTCTGTTTCACTGCAGCACTGGCTTTGGGACCCCCGTCAACCCACAACTGCATCCTCACCCGCTACCTGCCACCTTTTGGGAGCTGCAACCCTCTCCCTCCAGATGCCTGTCTCTGCAGGGGACGATCCTGGCTGCAACCCCTTGGGTTACTCAGGTAGAAAGTGAAATAAAAGGGCTACAGTGCTGGAGACGGCAAGGAGGATGCCGAGGAGGAAGCACGCCAAGACCGGGGCCGCTGGTGACACTGGTGTTCCTCGAAATTGGAGGCAGCCACACCTCTTCCCGCAGGCGGCTGGAACCTGGGGCAGGCAGCTCCTGCTTCCTTTTATTAGAAAACCTCGGGATGCTCTCGCAAGAGGCGAGCTTATTAGCGAGCGAGTCAGGAGCAAAGAAAAGAGCATTGCCCTGCGTAACCCCGGCGGTGGGGCAGTGGGCTGAGACTGCCCAGCTCATATCACTTGTGCACCTATGCCCAAGGAGCAGGGAGGAAGAGAGAGATTGCACACAGCACTGGAATCACCGCAGCTGAGCATGGCAAATATCTAGCTGCACAAACCCATCCGAAATTCCCAAGAATAACAGGAAATCCAGCCGCTAATTTTCCGTCCTGCTTGCTTTGGGGCAGGCACGCACCCCGCGAGGGCTGGAGCCAGGGAGCCCCGCAGAGCCCTGGGCGGGGGACACTCAGATGAGATAACCACACGCCTCTGAGTCGCAAGAGATGAAAATAATAATGATAATTTTAAAAAAGAAGCGCCTGCCCTGGCAAACAATATTAGGAAGGCTAAGCACCCACACAGCCACCACGGGGAGGGGACGACCCCAGCCCAGACCCCCATGGAGGAGACCGGGGAGGCAGCAAGCACCTCGGCTGCTGCCATGCTTGCTCACTGCGCGCTTGCTGTGCTCGCTTCTCCCTGCGGCCGCGCATTATCATCATTTATTCATTCCATGACCTTGAAATCCCTCTCCCTCACCAGAAAAACAACGAATCCCCGTCAGAGAAGTGGGCTCTACAAAAGGGAGGAGAAAAGAAAAAAAAAATCTAAAAAAAAAAAATAATCATGCAACCTCCCATGTTGCTTGTATTAGGTCAGATGGGAGAACTTATTTAATTAGTGACTTTTATAGGGCTTTATTTTTCGATGCCCAGTGGAGTAGTTAAGATTGGTAATAAGAAAGAAGTCTGGTCCCACGCCAGCCCTCCTAAGACAATGGTGCAGGGAGGAAAGAGCTGAGCAATATATTTGAATGTTTTCAATGCCTTGGGTTTTTGGTTTTTTTTTAAACTTTATTTTTCAGTGCCATATTGTAAAACCATTTGAAGGGTGTACACGGAGGGGAGAGGAAGGAAATTGTTCAGGGCAGCCCGAGGGGAGGATAACGATGAATAATGGAATGAGCCCAGGGAAATCGCTTCTTGCTCAGGTTTCTCCATGGCTGGAGATATTTCCCCTGTATGAGACCTGCTCAGCACAGAAAGAGGATGGCTGGCAGGTGGCCAAGTGCCAGATTTTTGGTGTAGATGGAGGTGGATGGGTCAGGTGCATAATCACAATGGATAACTGGGAGGAGAAGGCATAAGAACAGTGCCAGTTCCCGCTCTGTTCATGCTACTGTCCCTTCTTGCGACCCGTTTCTGCCACTCATCCCCATCACAAAAATAAACTGCGAGCATTTTCCTACTGCACTTTCCAGTGAAAGAATAAAGAAGGAGCGTCAGATTCATGAATTTCCCACTGTGGGACTGTGCATTTATTAGCATGCGGGACCAGCTGTGGATGTTGGGGCAGGGGGCATCTTCCCCAACAGCCCTGGACCATGCAGCATGCATCCTGAGCGGCTCGGGGCCGCTTGCTCGGGATGCAACACAGCAGAGAGAGTATAAACCAAACCAGATGCTACGTTAGAGATTTTATGGCAACAGGGTTTTACTCTCTTCAGGCCCAAAAGCTGTGCCACCCGCTCACTGCCCTTTGATAGGGGAACTTCCAGAGGCTGAGAGCAAAGCTCTTCAGCGCCAAGTGTTTGAAGGAAGTTCACAGGCCACCATCTAAGACAGTAGCCTCACCAGTGGCCAAAAAGCCCCATGCAGCCTGGTTGCTCAGTAGCCAAACTTTGCTACTTGGGAGGGGAGTCAGCCTGTTTCCTGACAGCAAGAAGAATAATGTAACAGCGTTCAATAAATTCCTAGCAAACGCAACCAAAAAGAAAAAAAAAAAAAAGGCAACAACAACAACAAAAAAGCAGACCTATTGAGCTTTGTCCTTTGCAAAATGAAAAATATGGTTGTTTTGCTCCACAGGAGGAACAGCGGAATCAGCTTTAAAATAGACAGTGGATTTGGCCAGATGCCACAGCCCTTTTGGCTTCAGCTTCCTTCCAATAGTCATCTCCCTGCCAATTTGGAGTGCACAGGACACAGCTACACACCTGATGATACGCTGAGTAATGGCCTTGGCTTGCAGCTATCTGGTCCATGCAGCAGGGAAGTGGGAGGGTGGCCATTTATCAAAGGCATTCACCTGAGCAGTCGTGGCTTCCCCATGGCTGCAGCTCCCTGGAGCGGGAGCCGGAGCCGTATCATGCTGAAAGGGATGTGACTGTTGGTACCTGAAGGATGCGTGATGGTCCCCGGGGTTCAGCAAGTGACAGGTTGCAGAGACACGAGCTCACAAGTCACCAACGCCTCTACCAGCATCTCACAGCTTCAAAGGAAAGCAAAACAGACATCCTGACATTTCAATTACGTGATTTTGTACTGTAGGGGTGGTGTTTGGAGGGGGTGAACTCCTGCATGCTTCTTCTGGACCTGTCTCTGGTGTAGGTGCTTGCGTCAGTACGAGCTCCTGGGCTGCTCGCTGTGATGTGCCAACATCCTGCTGTTAATGGGTTCCTCCCCCTATCACTTTAGGGATCCCCCTGCAACACTGGGTGGTTTAGGCTTCCCCCTGAAAAGCATGCACAGCACAGGGGTTGCTTCAGCCCGAGCACCACGTGGTGCCTGTGCTCCCTCCCAGAACCCAGCCTGCCTCTCGCTGGTGCTTCGCAAACCCTTGTCTTCTCCAACACGCCTCTTGCTCCATCCTCATCGACCGCAGCACCGTTGCAAAGTGGAACCCCCAGCATCATTTCAGGTCTGCAGAGAAGGGGTTTTCTTGGGAGAGACATGGGAAAGTCAACCACACTGCACTGCCACAGCAGCTGAGAGGCCAGAAGGGCTCTTGCGCAATGACAGAAACTTTAGGAGCACGTCCCGGTATCTATACGGTTATTTGTATCAGAGCGCTGACAAGAAGGAGCTTTCAGCACCGCAGCTTGGGTGACAATATTTCTTTCCTCACTATTCCTGTCTTGACATCAGTGAAAGAGTCAGGGCTCCACAAGGGCATCGTAAGATAGAAAAGACAAGTTAGAAATGGGAAAGGACATGTTGTAAAAGTCACTATTAAGCCTTCCCTTCATTCCCTCCACATTTTTTATAGGGAAAAATGTTCCCTCTGCAAAAAGAAATTTGGAAAATTTCCACCTATTCTACTGGCTGCATCCATGAGAGTATTTCTGCCTCTGGCAATAGCTTCTGCTCGAGTCTCGCTGTGCCGATGAGACATACGGCTCCGACGTATGGCTCCAGTATCTTTCTTGAGCAAGGGCTGGTGTGAGCAATACAGCAGGAGGTGCTACAAATAGGCAGAAAGTTTTGCAAAAACACGGAGTGGGAAGAGTGCCGTTGCAGCTGAAACCTGTGCTTGCTACATCTAACGCAAACAGTCCTCTGCTTCCAAAATTGCACAAAGCCGGCAGCTAAAATAACTGCTTTTTGACCTTTTTATCTTGCCCCATCTCTCTGAGCCTTGCCATTCTCCTTTTGCCTGCCCCGGCCACCTGCCTTTGTCATTAGCAATAATCAGCAGCAATAAATAGGCGACATTTCATTGCTGCGGAAGCAGCCTGAGATATTTTGGGCCAAGCCAGCCAGGCTGGGGCTCGCAGAGCCTTCTGGCCAGTGAGAAAAGACACTGCTAAAGGCACCTTGCCACCCATCCTGGAGTTACAAGGTCTGCTGAGAGCAACGTGCCTGAGTGCAGCAGCTGGGAGGGTTGGGGATGCCCCAGCTGGGAGCTGGCCGGGCTGGAGGGGAGTGACCACCCAGCAGCGGCTTCTGGATCAGCAAAGAAAAGAAGGATTAAAAAACCCAGAGGCATCCTGGCTGGAAGCAAAACCCAAGTATGAAGCAGCTCTGGTGGGACTGGGGGAAGGAAAGAGGGGACATCTCTGCTGGGGGCAGGCACTTGGCAGCGGTCTGTGCAGGTCCCTGCGGGGCTTGGAAAAGGGCAACCTGTTGGGCTTCAGGGGCCGAACCAATGCGGCTGAGAGGGGAAGGCACCCCAGAGCGATGGGGAGGATTGGGTCACCAGGGCTGTGGGATGGAGGTGCTCAGATCGTTAGGGTGCCCAGCTCTCCAGGAGCTATCTGCAGAGGTACCTTTAAGGCACTGGGCCTCGCATGCTTCAGTCACGTTTTAAAAATAGGACAGGAGGCTTCTACATCACTTAGGTATTTTGGAAAATTTTACTCAGCCTTTCTGCAGCTCCTGTCAATCCTTCTCACTGCGGTGCCGAGACACATGCACAGCATGTACACAAATAGCACACTTCCCTGGCCTCTCTCAGCCATGGCAGGAGACACCTCGAAGGACTTCCCCAACCCTCCTCCACACCTCAGCAGGCAGGGTCGGGGGGGAAAACACCTCTGGCTTTCCTGGCAGCCGTATCCCCATGTCCCTGCAGCATCAAACGGGACAGTAAAAAGCCCACAGCCCCGTGGTGAAGGCACCTCTGCAAGGAGATGCTTTTACCTCCAAGGCAGAGGCGATGCTCAGGTGCAACCTCCTCTGGGTTTCCAGGGATGCTTCCACTATGGCAGCTGCTGGCCCAGTGCAGAGCCCCTGAGGTCTTTGTTGCAACCCAGCAGAAAGATGACTTCATGTGACATTGCACAGGTCCCTTCACCTGCCCTGCAGTCACTGCTGGACAAGAATATCAATGTGTAATTGAAGAAGCAGATCAGGGGAAGAGTACTGCCCGATATACTGCCAGCCACAGGGAGTTAGCAGTGGGGAAGAGTGTTTCCTATTTGGGCTTTGTCAGATCAGAGAACTCTGCAAAGTTCAGCTCAGACAGTCCTACCCAGATTGTAGGGACTGTTTGTTCCCGGTTTTGGCAGGGTCGTGAATGATGCATGAGTAACAGCATCCCTTAATTAGTGTAATATGCTGTACCAGGTTAGAAAGCACTCTCTGGTTTTGTTTTTCCTCCACGCGCGTGTGTGTATTTTTCTTTAAAGGAGAAGAGAACAAACAGAAAACATTGCAGTTGTGTTTTTGTTGGTTGGGGCACCAATGAACCCTGTTCTGATTGTTATGAATCACTGGAGAGCCATATCCACACCAAACAGCACTGCAGCCAACCTGATGTCTGCTTGGCAGTTGTACTGAACAAAAGCTCCTTAATTATTGTTTTTGCTGCCTGAATCTTAGTGGAATAAAGAGAAAAAAACCAACCACCTTGGAATTTATGGGACTGGGTGTGTAGGAGGGTGTGCGTGTGCGTGCACCTGCGCGTGTACATATGTACCAACACATGCGTGGTTTACTTTGAGTCTCAGGAGAAAGGAGAAAGCTCCATCACTGATTTCATTTTGCTTTGTCTTTCTGACTCCCTTTCTTCCCTCCTCTGGCTGTTTTTGTTTGGGGCATTTGCAACGTGCCCATCACATCCCGGCCATCAGGAATGATGTTTTCATTACTGTGACCACAAAGGACATTGCCTGTCCTCCCACCCTTCCTCCTGCGGTGCGTTCCCCCAGTGCCGCGGTACAGCTCTGCCAGCCCCTGGCCGCTGCCTCTGCCTGCTCTTCAGGAAGGGACCCTTTGCCCACACACCCCTGGTGCCAGTCCTCCACCCCGAGCATCCTTCCCACTCCTGTGCCAAGAGAAGCACTGCCACCCACCCCAAAATCCCGGGCTTAGCCCCTTCTCCTCTGACTCATGTTTTTTCCAGGAAGGGATGCCTCGAAATCTCCCTCCTTTTTCTCCTTTCCTCCAGGGTTTGCCGGAGCCACCAGAAAGGTGCCGCTGGACAACGCTGAGCCTTGGCTTGGGTCGGCACCACCTCTGCTTTTTGCCACAGGACCTCCTTGGTCTCTCCTCTCATGGGCACAGGGCGGTGAGGGATGCCACCAAAGTCACCGGCACTGAAGGCTGCGGAGCAGAGCGGCACCAGGATCTCGGACCGGTGCGGAAAGAGAAAGCTCTCTCCCACTGGGTAACCCGGCAGCAACTGCTATTTCAGTAAACATATCATTTTGTGCTCAGTAAACACACATTCCAGAGGAATGCTCTCATTGTTTTTTTGCTCTGTAATGCATTAATGAAGAAATAAAGTTTAGGTTGTGTAATGGTGACAGCTTGAAGTCATTTTGCCTAGTGTTATTTCTCAGCAAAGGCTCAGCTCTCCCTGGAACAGGAGGAAGAAAAGAAGACCAGATTTCGCCTCAAACTCACCAACATGTGCAAAAAAAATCAAAACATGACAGCAATTAACTCCCCTCCACACGCCCCAATAAAACTACCTCTCTCGCTCGCTCCGAGCTTTGTCACGTATGGGGCTGTTTATGGAGAAGACAATACAAAGTGGGTTTATACAAGGCTCTTTTAATTTTTGTTTTATATCCATTGGAACCCTCAAGTAGTGAATTCATTTCCTGATATAGTAAACATTTCTGATGGCCAGGATTCTTTCTCTTTTCCCAAATGAACACAAACCCCTGGTCTAACTCACCAGCAGTGCAGTCTATACAAACAGACCCATCAGCTACATTTTCAAAGAATGCATCTTAAGCACGCAGCTAGGAAAATAAACAAACAGCAACGCCTTCACGACAGCCCGACAGACCCCACTGCAAGCAGGAAGTTTCTCTCCCCAAAATTTGCTCAAGCCCTCAATTGCATGTGGAAAACCGATCAGCTTTTCCTCGTTTTCCACAAAACAATCTTGTCCTCGCAGTTGCACGCGGATGGCTGCCGGCTCACTGCTAAACGATCTATGCAGTCCCTCTGATTTGTGACCCTATTTGCACTATGCAAATGCCTTCTGACAGCTCTCTTTTCCTGTCATTAAAACAAACAATGGCCCCTGTAACCAAAAAGGAAATCAGTAACAGGCAAAAGCTGTTCTTTTTCTTTGCCTTTCCCCCTGCCCCCCCATCCTGGTTCTGGGACTAACTGCTAGTAATTACCCTGAAATATTCACAACCCTTTTCCTCTCCCAAACTGTTTTACTCATCCTAGTGGCCAACGTAACATCTTTAATATAATTGCTCTTCTAAAAGACCTAAAAATGAAAAAAACCCTAATGATCAACAGGTAAAACCCATTTTTTTTTGTTTATATATATATACACCCTTCTATCCATACACATATGGACAAATATATATATATATATATATATATATATATATATAAACTGATTTGAGGAGCTTTGAAAACACTTCCTAGCCTTCCAGGAATAATTTCAATATTGTTCTGAAAATGGAGAAACTGGAAATAATGAGAAAAAGAAGATAGTCATGGGTGAGGGAGGATGTGCATGAGGAGGAAGACATACCTGTCTCTCCAGTCACCTCTCCCTCCCCCCGCAAGCCACACATCCAGCCCAGAGAAGCATGCTGCTGGTGGCCATGCCTTCTTAATGGCAAGTGGGAGGCACCTGATTCCAGCCCCTCCCAGCACACAGGTGCTCTGCATTTGATTTCAGTGGGAAAAGGGCTGCACTCTGAAACTTCAGGGTACTTACACACTCCTGGGATCTAGTTCTTTGTCTTTTAAAGAATACAGTATACATAACCCTAAGCTGGGCCAGTTTTCCACCCCATCACACAAGCCTTGTGCCTGTAGGGCTCAGCTGAAGTCAATGGTGCTAATGTTGACATAAGATCATGATGACCAAGTGGGAAATTAGTCCTGTAGCACTTGATTGTCTTTTGCAAAAATTTTCTAAATGCTCTTAATGGTTTTGTTTGTGGTACGTGTTGCTCACTCCTGATTATACTTCTGCCAAGTTGTACTTTTAACTGTAAACACTGGCCTCTCAGAAAATGTGAAGTAAAGCAAACCAGAAAAGATGTTCAAAATAATGTTACAACCTAATTTAATTTATCCCTTGGTAATTACATTTGTAGGAAATGAACAATGCAAACAAAACAGAGTCCAAGCCTTTCCAGGCATCACAATTGCTTTCACATGTGGATGCATCGGTTACAGCCAGCATACGGTTAAGTCTCCAACTGCATCAGGAGAAGTGTTTGGAAGCTGCAGGGGTGTGAGGGGACACCTGCCTTGGGTCCCTGCATGTAGGTGCCACCTATTGAACATCAGCCTGTCTGCCCATCCAGGCGAGCCAGCCTGGGCAGCCCTCCCGTCGTTCCTCCTTGTTCTGTAATTCCCATCCTTAATTCTTCCAGCACTAATCGGTCCATTCCACATGTTGATCCTGGAGGAAACGTAGCTGGATGACTACTCACCAAACTCAGTTGACCACGTGAGTGTAGTCCTGTCTCCTGGCCCTGTTCCAGTAAGATATTTACACACTCACCTGATTTTAATTGTATGAACTGCTCCCCAGATCAATCCCATCGAACTTGGGCCTCTGTTTGCAAATACTGCAGGAACTTTGCAGATGTGTTTGACACACCGTTATTACGTGAATGGTTTCTCTGGCCATTTCTCTGTCTTTTGGTTGCTTGTAAACTATGCAGCCTGACTGCAGTTCAGCTATTGGCTATTTGCCCTTTTTTTTTTTCCTCCTTTTTTTTTTTTCCCATTTGTGCTCTTCTCAGTGAGTTTATGCATCTGTCCCTGTTTACCTCCGTCATGTGGCAGAGCTTCTCTGCTTTGATACGAGGAGTGAACCCACAAGCAGCTCTCAAAACCAGTTATGCAAAGCCCTTGCTGCACAGACCCACGTGAACACGGATTTGCACAAGCATTTGTCCAATGGTTCATATTTACACAAGTATCTGCAACGTGTCCCCATCCTCTGAGTATTTCAGCAAGTGTTGTTGTACCTGCCTGATCGCTTGCCAGGAGCAATCACTGGGAGAATCACTGGCAGTGCCAAAATAAACTCATGGTTTTTATTTGAGAGAGCATTTGTAAATAGTATTTTTCTAGCATTCACCCAGTTCTAAGTGGAACTCCCTGTGTGATGAATGCTGTTTACAGTGCAGCTCTGTTTGTTGTGAAATGGGGGAAAAAAGGCAGTTTCTTGCACTTGCTGGCAGCATGCCAATGCAATGGGGGAAGGTACATCCCCTCCTGTTGTCACTTTTGCATGAAAAGCCGATGCCCCATTTCTTGCTCTGCTTCATTCTAAAAGCCCACATGGATACACAGGATCTTCATGCTCTCAGAGCAGCCAGTAGTAAGAAAGATGAATGGGAAAGTCCTCAGCTGGGTGGAGAGATTTTGTTTTTTTTTTTTCCCTACAGGTCTTGCCATGGCTTCACCACTCAAAGAGCCACCGACGGAAAGGCATGACAGACCTTGCAAGAAATGATGAGCTGCACGTATTAGCAGATTCAAAGGCAGGGAAAGCTTATCCCTGAATAGGGGAAATGCAGGTAGCAGGTGAATTTCTGAAAAGTAGATCTTCCTGGGCCAGCATAAAGCTGTGGGGACATGAGGGGCTCAGGAGTGGGGCAGGACCTGGTGCCACACAGGAGGGCAAACCAGAGAGCCAGAAGCCCCATCACTACCACTTTGTCTCTCCAGGTAATTGTGGCTTCTCCTACACACCGCAAGAAACCCACAATTTGCAATGATGAAATCACACTTTTCTTCCACAAGGGAAAAGGGAGTGGTTTTCTTTCTGCTTTTTCCTGGTTTTGCTGTGTTCAGAGTGAAAGGCAACTCTCTGCAGGTGGAGCATAAGAATGGGAGTGTTGTAGTGTCTCTGCAAATGCTACACAATCCTTCTGAAGCCCTGCATCTTCAACCATGCAAGACCTGCCGTTTTGCTCTCCACATCATCCTCACGGAAGAGAACGAAACATTTGGAAGCTACTGGTGGCTCCAGAGCAGTTTGGCAAGCTGAAGGATGTGGAGGATTATACAGGAATGCCAGCTCAGTTAAGGTCAATGCCATTAGAAACCAAGAGCGACTCTGGCGTGCAAGTGGCGTCACTCCAGATTTCTGAGACCTGAAGAGGCTTTTGGTCCCAGCCCTAAGGTCTGACCACTCCCCGGCTCAATGCTCATGTCTTAAATGAGAGATGGGTGCAAGCTCCTGCTGCTCCAGGGAGCCCTTTGGTCCCCAGGCTGGAAAGTAGTTGCCAGCTTTAGAGACACTTGAACCCTCTTTTTCCATTTGAGGCATGTCCTCTCTTCACCTTCACTTTTTTGCTGTTTTTTTTATTCCCACATTTAAAGCTGACTACTTTGCCTGCTACATTAGCTATTCACCTGTTCCTGTGACTGAGGAATGGCTTAAACACTCTTTTGACACAGTCCCTTGAAAATGGGTTGCTCTGCTGCGGTCAATGAACATAGCGTGGGAAAAATGCATTAATACTTTCACTGGTAACATTGAGGATAGCTATAAATAAACTCTTCATTACAGTATTTATATATTATTACATCATATAGCCACTTAAAACAGAGAGCAATTGGAAGTGTTGAATAATGTAAGGATAATCGCCTCTACATTAGTTCCACTGTCATTGGCATTATGTATTGCTTGGTGATATTGCTATGCTCGTTGCTTCACCCAGTGTTGCGTGACATTGGTGGTGACGTTAGAGTATCAACGGGCCCTCAGCAAATGACATACAGTACTTTGCATGACACATGTAGCTCATATTATATAATAAGGGTGTTTCACCAGAGAATTTTGACAGCGCATGGGCTTTTTGCTGACAGTTTTATTCAAACAAGGTGTCCATTTCTTGAAGGTTTGCTTTCAAGCAGCCATCAAAACATGCCCATTGTACAAGGCTCCAGCACCATCATGCCTAGAGAAAGGAGGTTTGCATCACGGTGTCCAACTGTTCACCTTAGCATTCACCCGACGTTGCGCTGATGAGGCACACTGGGTCCCAGGTGGCTCCTGCCCTCTCATGCCCTCTCCAGCCAGAGCCACAGCTGAAAGAGATGAAACCAAGATGCTCAGAGCTTGGAAAGAAGGCATTTCGGTGGTGAGTCTCAAACTCATGTTGCCTGAATCCAGTTATGGAGCCTACAGAGGACTTCCTCCCCTCCAAAAATATTAGATTACTTCAAAGTGCTATTAAACGATACAGAAGTATCGTAATTATTTTCTTTTTTTTTTCCTTTTTTTTTTTTCTGTTGTTGTTGTTTTTGCTGCTGCTCTTCTTCCTTTTTCAGAGGAGAGGAGTGGGTGGATACATGCTTGGTGTGACCGTGCTTAGACCATGGCTGAATAGCTTTCTTGCTGACTACGGATTTCAATTTCCTCAGTTTTGACAAGCTTCCCCTTAAGGAAGTCCAACAAAACAAAACCCCTTTCTCTTGACTTGAATGTCTCATTGCTGGTTTTCATGGTAGGGATGCCCATCTCAATTACACTGTGGTCAACAGTGTTCAGTGCCTCATTGATCGTCACTTGTCAAAGGAGCTCCTGTGTGGCATTGAGGACCAAGTCTGGAGCAAGATCTCCACCACAGCACTTGGAAGGGGCTGCTCCAAAAAGCAGTCATTTCAGATGTTGAGAAATCGCTTCTCTGAACCTTGTCCTCACATGACATATGACCAATTTCTGCACAAAGATCTGCAGTCAACTTTTATTACAGCTCCGATTTGACTGCTCCTTTGATTTATCGCAACAATGCACATTCAATATCTTTCTTCTGATCTGGAGGCCAGAAATATAACTCTACTCATATGTTTGTATTCTTAGGACTTGGGATTTCACAGATTCAGAAACTCATTCATAGATTCACAGGGTTTAAGGCCAGAAGGAACCATGAGAACATCTGGTATGACTTCCTATATTTCAAAGCCATTCAGTTGCAGCCAATTAGCCCAGTACTGAGCCCAGTAGCTTTGCTGCATCTTCCAGAAAAACATCCAGCTCCGGACATACCAAGATATGGGAATGTGAACACATCAGAAGTTGGAGACTCACTACCTTATTGATTTTGAAGCTCACATTAATTAAAAAATGTGCCTCATTTCTAATCCACTTTTGTTTGGATTCACATCTAGCTATCAGTTTTGCACCTTTCTCTGCTTTATGACTGAGCAGAATTGCCCCGCAAGCTACATTCTTCAAACTCTGGGGTTGTTTTTTCTTTGCCGGACATCTGGACAAAAGGTTGATGTAGCAGAAGTATTTGCGAGTCAGCTTTACTGGAGTTTTGGCTAGTTAAAAACTTTCTGCACTGTTGCTTGCATTATTATTTGTTCTTAAATAATACAGAGAAAATTCACTTGGGATACTTAAAAAATATTTTTCGAACTACTTTCACTTAGAAAAATGAACAGAAATTGAACTTGCTGATGCAAAAACCAAACTGAGGTTTCTTGCTAAAACAAGGGCTGTGACCAGCCTTGCCAAAAGGTTTCTGAACACCTCACCCATCTCCCTGTGCAGATGCGTTGTATGTTACTGCTCTCTCCCTGTCCCCTTTTGACATGGAGCTGGAGATAGATCTGTGTCTCACATCATCAGGTCATGTTTGCCAGCTTTGAAATCAGTTGTGCAATCTTATTCTGCATCTTTTCTATTTTTTCAGTAGCTATACCATTCTCTGGGACTCCTGATCCAGAGGCATTTGCTCATTACTGTGGTTTGTCCTTCTGGCTATTTGTCAAGGACGCACTTTTCTCGCAGCTGATAGTTTACACCAGAAGTTTTTAAGTTTTGTTCAGTATTATCCTTCCTTCTTCTTTCTGAGTGGGTGAAAATATTAATGCTACAGCAACGGCCTCCTGAAAGAGGCTCATTTCAATTTAATTTTCTGAACTCTATGACTTTCTCCCCTCCATCCAAATGTCATTGGTTTTCATTATTTTTAGTGTACTTAATAAATAGCAGCCGAAGAGCTGGGAAGAATCAGATACTTGTTTCACTTGGATTTCTCCATCTTTTGCAGTACATGAGGTGCTGTTTGGGCTGAGGAATGCAATGGCTGTATGCTGGCAGGCAGAAATGCCAGTGACGTTAGTGGCAGGAATGTGGGTACCACCTAGCCACCGTATTGCTAATACTTCTAGCGTTTACCTCTGGGCCTGAAGAGCCACGTCATCCGTCTTGCTGGAAGTCATGCTCTGAACTTGTTTTGGAGAGCTGGTGCATGATTGTAAAGACTTATAGCTCAGGAATGCAGCTGTGTCTCATACAGCGCTGCGTAAAAGCATCAAGGCTGGGGCAGGAGGGACCGCTGGTCTCCCAGGAACCAAGAAAATCATTAATATTAATAGCACCAGCCTTGGAGGAGCACTCCAGGGCTCCAGCAGCCAGTGTGACCCCAGCACGCAAGGCAAAGAACAAGAGCAAACAAGAACACTGTCACTTTGCTCGGGGACAACCCTGAGACAAACGTACCTGAACAGTGCAGACATGGCAGTTACTGTGTGTTCGTAGGCTTCTGGAAATGAGCCATCACCGGGCCCTTCTGTGGGTGCATTTCATCAGCTGAGGGGACCCGCATCCAAGTCTTTGCCTGAGACCGCATTTTTGCTGGGAGGAGGACAGCGTTTGGACAGAGGCAGCCTGCCTGCCTGTGAAAAAAAAAATATCCAAAACCAAAAGGATGTAAAGTCTGTGGCAAAGCCTGCCATTTCTGGAAAATTCCGACTTCTTTCTGGATATTTCTACTTATGAAATATCTGCAGATCCCATGCTGCTGATGTATGATCCCCATGTGGCTCCCACCAGCTTTACAGGCAAGGAGCTGAGGTACAAGAGAAATGGAGAGGAGCTGAAGGGCCGAGGCACAGGGGAAGCCTCTGTCATCCTGCTTTCCCCTGGCCACACTTACTCTCTCTTCCAGTCTTGCAACAGCCACGGGAGAGAAACAGCCAAGCCAGGCAGAGCCGCGACGCGCTCCTGTGGATCCAGGCTAAGAGGTCTCCAAATGGCGAAAGCATTTTGGTGTGGGTGTGCAGGCTCAACCTCTTCTTCATTAAAAAAAAATAATAAAATAATAAAACAACAGAAAAGAAAGAAAAAAGATATAGAACTGCCGTGAAGGAGCCAAAGGGGATTTTTCTTTTTTTTGTTGGCCCTCTTGCTACTTCTGTGGGAACCCAGCAGTATTGTTTCCAGAAGGCTCGGCCTCTGTCACCCAAGTCTTTGGCATGTTTGGGGACACCCTTACTACTTCCCTTTCCTCCCCTGCAGAAGAGTCCAACTCAGCTTTGACCACAAAGCCCAGGAGGCCTTGGAGTTTGTCTGAAACAAAAGAAAAAGATTGCGAAAGGCGGTGGTGTCAAATAATGCTTCCATTTAGTAGGAATTTTGCTCCCCTTGCATTCCCAGGCAGCACCTGCTGTGTGAGGCTCTTGGCCAGCTCCTCTGAGCCTCTGTGGTAAAACAAACAAAAACAGCAGGGAAAAAAATTCCTCTTTATAACGCCTGTTATCCTCAGGCTACCTTCCAACACTGCCTCGCCTCCCCATGTCGACGGTACTCTCCAGGGAAAAAAGACTACTACGGGGCCAGAAAGCCTTGTGCAAATGGGCAGTTGAGCAACGAAGGAAGAGACCCTGTCTTATTGAAAACAAGACTGTTTTCCTTCTCCTCCTTGATGTCTAAATGCAGAAGGGTCCTTATTGATGTCCCAGCCAAAAAAAAAAACCAACCAAAACCCAAAACAAAAAAAACCAAGAAAAAAAAAAAAAGACATGGTGTTACTTCCATGGCAAAAGAAATTAGGAATTATCCTGCATTAGAGAAAAATAGGGTTGGGAGAGAAAGGGCTGGGCAGTCTGTCTGGAGGGGCTGGGGGACATGGTCTTTGAAGACCTTCATAACTCTCAGCTCAGCCCTTGTTATCCAACACTCTTTCTCACATGTCTTACCTTTTCAGGGTAGTTTTGAAGCCATTTTGTTTCAGAGCATGGTGGAACCAGTTGTGCTGCAGCTTGTTCATGCTTATGTGGTGCCTGGCCCAAATGACCCACCTCTTCTGCCTGCTCAGCCCCAGTGGCAGGGACGTGCGCAGCCTCCAGGAAATGGGTTAAGCTCTCTCAGGGCTTTAACGGCATCTTTCTCACCTCAGTCTCCCTGCCTGCTCTCTACACCCTTGATCAAGGAATTAAAAAAGACTTTCAGGACCTTGTTTTTATCCTACCCTTAGGCAACACCTTTCAGACAGCTGTCCCTAGGCCAAAGAGCCCTCTGTTTGATACGGACAGAGATTCACAGGCTGGTGCGGTCGCCTGGCCTGACCTTCGTAGCACAGGCTGTTGAATAACTGCTGGTACCCAAAGCAGATACTTTGGCCAGTCTCCATCCCTTCCTTCCCTCTCATTGTGCATCTGACTGAGGGTAAAGTGAACAGCAAAGATGCGGGAAGATGGAGGTACATGCTGTGAAAATCCAGGGTTTGTGGAAATGATGGGAGAAGTACAAGAGATCTGCTGCTCTCCTCCTTATCACTGCTTTCCCAAGGTGTGGGACAACGCCTGTGTACAACCCACTGGGGATCAAGTTCAGGAGAGACACCTGAGCTCCTTATTTTGTTTGAAGCAGTGTTTTAGCTCTGTAGGCTACTGATGTGTCTGCCAAGGTGTCTCTGCAACCTTCAAATGAAAGATGCTCTACAAAGGGCTGCCATTCCTTCTGTGGACTTGGTGTTCAATGTGAACATCCTTATTTTCGAATGTGCTACCGAAAACATCACAGAAGAAATTCAGATGCCACCTGGAGACTCTCCATGGCCCAAGAGTGAGATCTTGCTTGACTGTCTGAAAGTTTCTGCCGCAGGAGATAACTTGTGTTTCTGAACCCAGTCCCTCTGCCTACTATGTGAGACATCCCTCTTGTACTGGCTGAACCTAGCAGTGGTGGTGAGAGCCACAGACTCTTGGACACAGTTATTCTCCACAAAGTTACAAGATGGTTCCTCCAACCAGGTGTAGGTGTCCACTTTAGGATGACATGAAACACTCTGCAGACTCTTCTGCATTGAGTAGACCATCCACGACTACAACGGGAGTTTGGATGCCTGTTTGTTTATGAAGACCTACACTGGAAACAGCTAAAGTGAGGCAGGATGAGTAGAGGATGCCTGATGTCAGGTTCTGGGCTGAAATCATGGTGGAAATTGCTTCAAAACCAGCAGTGAGCTGCAGCCAAGTTTTATGCTTGGTGAGGACATCAGTAAGCTATGGTGAACTGCTTGTGTGAATCCAAACACGTCCATTTGCCTGAAGCAATGTTGACATCATTCCTGTGACATTGTACTGGTACTGTTTGGTCACGTGCTCTTGAAACTCTCCTGCCTTGTTGACACAACCTGAGTGATTTTGGTGCACGTTGCATTGTTACCTTGGGAGTTTTAGCCATCACTTCATTTTCTGTAGCAGAAAGTTTAACGCTAGCATTAACGCTGGAATCACTGTGAATGTCACTGCCGAAGAAGGTCCCAAGCTACCTGCCGTAGTCCAGTGCTCGTGCTCACAGAAGCAAACATCCCATCCTAGCGTATGTCCTCCAGTGCAAGGATCTCCGCTAAACAACCACCCCCCTGGCTGCGATTCCTTCTCCTGCCCCCCTTCCTCCCTCTACACCCCTAGAACCAGCCTCAGCACATCGCTTCACTCGGTGGCTTTGCAATTTCAGGCTAGGGTTAGCATTGAACTAGTCAGGATGGTGCAAGGAGCCCGTATAATTACTGCTGGGATTGTGCTGCATAGGCCCCGTGTAACGAATTCGCCTCAAATAACCCAGCTTGAATGTCAAAGCCCGTGCTGTATTGTGTTTCACATTCTGGCTGTGGGAGTGCTTCCCCAGCAGGAGTCAGGGTAACAAATCCCTTGCTCTCGCAGGAGGGCCCCATAAAATGAATGATTCTGGATCTCACGCTCCTGAGGAGGTCTCAGTTACTCCAGCAGTCGCTGCTTACACTGGGAGCGACTGTAGGGCATGGAGGGAGGGAAGGGTGGTTTGGCAGGCTTTGCCGTATCGTTGCCCCTGTGTTAAGAGTGGGAAGGAGCACCAGGGCTCTATTCTCCCCTCCAATCTGCAATTTTGCAGGGATGCTAAATTAAAAAGAAACAAAAAAAAAAATGGAGAGTGGATAAACCCCAAGGCTGAGATTGAATGAAATGCGTCCACTTGAATTCCTACACGGCTGCTGGTGACAAGAGGTCCCTGATTCCTCCTGGCTTTAGACTTCCCTGCAAGCAGCAACAATGTCAGTGCATTCATGTGGTGGCAAAACCCGAAACAGTTCCCCCCTTGCTCCATGTGCACCAGGGCCAAAACCTTCTGCTCCCTCCTGGAGCAGCTCACGGCATCCCCTCCGTCAAGTGCTGCAGCTCCGCAGCCAGCACGGCTGCCTCTCCGTCCATGTCAGAAACCTGAACTCCCCCACTCCTCCGGAGAGAGAGGTTGTTCCATGAACTATCTCCAGTCTCTTGTTATCTTGCTTTCCTTGTCAGCCAGCGAACTGTAAAGCGGCAATGGAGAGAAAAATGAACTCTGACCTCATTTCCCCCCCCTACAATTAGCCAGAACTGTGCCTTTTATTTTTTTTTCCCCTCCTCTTTTTAAATGATTAATAAGACAATTTGGTCCTTAACTTCTGCAGTGAGGCGAGTGTGCTGACAAAGCACTGCAATGCCTCTTCCAGGTCACCCGGCAGCAGGCCATGTCTTTATGAAAACATAAAAATTGGAGGGACTTATTTGAGGAATTTGGAGACTGAGACACAAGAATTTCGCCCTTCAAACCCTGGCAACTGCAGGTCTGCAGTGGTCTCTGAGCTGCAGCGACTGCCATGGAAAGCAGTAGCTGCTCAACAGCAACCTGTGAGCTCTGAAAAACAGATTATATTTTTTTATTATGTTTCTTTCAAACATGCAGCCACTGCCCTTCACCTGCTTTACATGGTGATGGCCTTGGGGTGTGCAGCAAGCTGGATCTGGTGGCAAAACACAGATCTGTACGCACCCTTGATGGCAATGCACAGGGGCATCCTCACTCCCCCTTGCCCTGCACCTGAGCATCGCTCTTCCATGTGCGCTCATCTCTCTCCTGAGTTTCCTAAGCTCCTGCTGCAGAGGGGAGAAGGGAATTAAGGCCAGGTAGAATCTATTCTCTTCGATCATCCTTCCTGTGCCTGTGCCTGCTTCGTGCCACCTGATGCATCTGGAGACAGAAGAAGCCCCTGGGTGCTCCCAGGCTTTGCCAAGGTAGGAAGGACTCGCACCACAGGGATGCTGGCCACGGGTGGGCAGGCAGGGAAATGGCCCTTTCTGGGGCGCTGTAAATGTGCAGAGGACTGGAGAGAAAAGCGCCGGGGTGGGGGAAATCCTGCGCTGGCCTCTGGTTGATGGCTTAAAGGCTTGCTTGGCTTTCTCTCCTAACAGCAGGTAGTGCCTGCCCTCCAGTCCTGTCGATTAGAAAGCATCACTTCAGGAGCTGCTTTTCACACCACTCCCAGCAGACCCCTCCATATCACCGGGCCTTGAGAAAGCCAGTGCCAGGCCAATGCACACAGTAAGTTGAAGACACTTTAAAAGCAGACGAGTGCACAAGCAGAGTTTGCCAAGCTGCAGGCTGCTGCTGGAAGAGTAGTGGGATCCAAGCCTTTTTGAAAGCATCCTCGGCACGTTAGAGAAACAGTTTGCTCTCAGCTATTGCTATGGGGTAGCCTGTAAACGAGGAGATTCATGCTGTATCGTCATGCCTTGTGTGCTGGTTGTGGATCACTTGGCAGGAGGAGGAGAGCATGCTCTTGGCTGATGGGCAGCGGTGGCACTGCCCGGGGGACTGGCTGAGGGGAGGAGAAGCCAGTGGGTGAGCATGGAGTCTCCTCCAGAGCCATGACTGCAATGGCAAACCTTTCATCACACCTCTTGATACCATCCATATAGTTAAATGGACTTCAAGGCTGCAGCACTTGCCTAAGAGAGGTATGTTCTGGCATCGAGGTTCTCATGGTTTCACCCAAAGACGATCTGCCTCGTAGGCTTTTGATGGTGTAGGTTCCACCCTCTCCATCTCCAAGCTCTGGGTGACAGGGTCTGTGTTGGCCCCCGCAGCCCCTCTCAGCCTTTCTGCCCTTGGCAGTGACCGGCTCTGAGGCGGAGCGTTTCCCTTCCCAGGAGCTCTCCCCAGCTCTTTCAATCTTTCTCAGAAGAGCTGTTATCTGTCCAGATGTTCACGAGGGGGAGGACTCCGAGAGGAGCTTTCTTCATTACCTCCAACAAACTCTCCCTTTTCTCCAGAAGATGCTTCCCACTCCTCCCACTGCACAGCTGGGACAGAGAGAAGATGATGTTAAATTTTACAGGGTTGGTAGATACAGCCTTCCGTGTGGCCACGGAAAAGGAAAGAAACAGCAGCTGCTGCCCCTGGACAAGTGCTCTGAAATGCCAAAGATGCTCTGCTAATTCATGTATGCCACTTAATAATTAAAAACTCCCATACAATTGTTCAGCAAATGCTAGTTTTTAGGCATTGTTATGAATTTTTTTACCATAGTACCTCCCAGGAGCAAGTCCGATTGGGCTCCCGTCATGCTATGTAATCTGCAAGCAGCCAGGGAGGCTGAATTCCTTTCTCTAGGAGTTGACAGTCCAAATAAACAAGGCAGACAAAGGAGAGGAGGGGAAACAGAAGCTCAAGGGAGGTGAAGTGAGTTGTCCAAGGTCACGCAGCAGGTCAGTGCCAAAGCTGGGAGCAGAACCCATGCTGCCAGCTCCTGTTCTCCTGCCCTGTCTCCCTGGGGAAGACTGGGCCAAAATAATTCATGAGACAAAGAACTTCTAACATGTTCCTTCTGGCACCATGAAGTTCTTCAGCTTGTGCAAACAGAGCATAGCCAGGTAAAGAGGCAACTGGGCACTAGTTATACTTCAGTTTACTTGACATTAGCAATGTTAGAAAAATTCTTTACCAGCTAAACTAACCTGTCATCTGGATAGAATTATCAGCATCAAGGAAGAACATCGCTTCAGGTTGCTGCTCTGCAGATCTGGGTGGTGGCGCTCAAGGTTGGACAGTATCTGCTGGAAGAAAGGTGCTGGCTTCCAGCCCCTAAGCCAGCATGGCCTGGAGATGAGGTCCCCTCCTGCTGCGTGCTGGCATGGAGGCTACGGTAGAGGTACCAACAAGCATCCTGGGCAGCTGTGTGGAGAGAGAGGGGAGAAAAAGCAGCAATCTGAGATGAAGCAAGGAACCAGCCATGCTCCAGCGTGATTTCCCTCTGGAGGGAGCTGAAGAAGCTCATGAGGCACCAATGAGGCATCTTCTGTGAGTGCAACCAGGCAGTGGACCAACCTGATCTGGTTTCAGAGCATGATGGAAGTGGTGTGACTGCTGCTCGCGGTGAGATGATCATCTCAGGACTCACCCTGTCTCCCCTGAGAAGTAGGAAAAGCCAGCACGGAAGCAACATACCATCCTTAGGGACGCGCCTGTTCCTTGCCTGGGGCAGAGCTGTTGAATGTGATGCTCTCTCAAACCCACTGGAGGCATCACTGCTTTCATGTTTCATAATTCATCTTTCAGCTGTTTCTCAAGAAAGAGGCTCCTGCTGTACACAGCATCCAAGCATCCATCCAGGTGCATGTAACTCACCATCAAAATACTACTGGCCAGCTCTTCCTTTATTAGGCAACAGGGTATTAGCGTAATACTTACACATGGTTGGTTTTTTTTTTCCTACTGTATTCTACTAAACTCTGGCTGGTTTGCTCTCATACTGTTGTAGTAGGGAGGGAGGGCTGGAGACTGGACTAGCACATCTGATGTGCATGTGAGGGGCTGTCAAGCTCAGACTCAAGCCTTCAAGCCCTTGTCTCCCTTGTGCTATGAGGCAATAACCTTCCTGAACCTAAACTGCCCTCCCTTCCTGGCAGTGTCGTCCTTTAGAGAGCACACTTCCGAGAAGAGCTGCAGCATCACGTGAACACATTTGGGAAATGACTATTCTTGTTTTTGCAGTTGATTAAATGATCTTTCATTAGATATTAAGCACAAGAACTTCCACTTTCCTTCCCCCACCCCCCCACCCCACCAGTTAATTTTCTTGCAGCACAAAAAGAGTCTGATCTCGATGGCAAGGCTGGGCAGGTGGAAGCTGCTGAAGCCATCCTGGCTGGCTGAAATATTGCTGGCTGATTTGTTAATTATTTTCAAAAGGCTCATTATCTCCTGTATAATGTTTTGCTGCTCAGCTGCTCAAGTGGTGGGCGCCCTGGGTGGCCCTGATGCCCTCAGACCTCCCTCAGCCCATCTGAGGCTCAGGTGATTCTCAGGGCAAGACAAAGATCACAGCAGCATCTGCAGGAGCATATGGTAGGAGATCAGGGTTGGAATAGTAAAGACAGCCCAAGAGACCCCATTTATACCATATGAGACGTCTTTGCATGGAAGAGCATTTTTATCAGCCCATCTTTCCAGCACAGTGTCCTGTGAACCAGCCTCCCTGCCAGATAAATGAGCAAGATGAAGAAAACAAAAAAGAAAAAAAGAAAAGGAAAGAAAAAGAAAGCATAATGCTAATTAAGCAGCATGGCATTTTAGCAATGGACTCCCAGGGAGCCTCAGTGTTGTCCCCGAGGTCAGGCTATCGGGTGCCACATGCAACTGAGGGGCTGCCACGGCTGTCCATCATCACCTCACCTCCAGCAAAGCTCACTGCAAAACCTTGCGTGCTGCTAAACACAGGCAGTGCAAAGTGGCAGGATCTGCTCGTTCCAGCCTACGTCAGGCTTTGAAATGGCAACGTTGATGTGGGCACGCAATGGGAAATGCTGGGCCCAAATCTTTTATTGGTGTAACTTTGGTGTCGGTGCCAGTGAACTCAGCAGAGAGATTTTCGATGGATCACCTATGAATGAGAGCACTTGAAGCTGATGGCCTGGACATCCGCTTGAACCTTGCCCAAATAGGTTTTTTGGCCTGGAAATGGTAAGGGATAACCAGAATCAGAAAGACTGGTTTCAGCAGGGTCAGAAATAACCGCAAGACAGCATTTCCCAGGGTATTTCGGTGCCTCTACCACCAGTCAATTCCCAAAGAGGGCAGAGGAATGTGAAAGTTGAAAAAAAGGTTGACTGAACTTTTCAAACTCAACAGAAGGGTCAAGTGCAGTTTGGTTCAAGGCTGGGTACGGGTCTTCATCTACTGGGGAGGTTCACACATACCTGGTTCAAACATAACGTCATGGCCTTTGGGCAGGAGGGACAGTAGGGAAGTGGACTCAGCTTAATCCTCAGTGAATATCTGACTGCAACAGGAAAAAATACGTGGTTTGGCAAATCTGTCACTCTCAGCAGTTTCAGTTCAGTTAAAGGGTGAGACGTCAGCGGCTGATCAGGGGCATGAGTTACCTGCCCTCAGCCCTGTGGCCAGGCAGAGCCCCTGTGACACCGGCCATGCCACGCACGGGCGCCCATGGGGCACAAAGCCCCACGAGGGCATGAGGCTGGTACAGCTTCACCCCCCACCGTGCAAGCAGAAGGGCAGGTGCCCAAAGCTGAAGGGCTGCCATGATATTTGAGGAGCACTAGAAAGGCTTCATCGTGACACACCTGCCACGCCGACAGATCCTCAACTTGACCCTCTCTGCTGCCACGAGTTTTTTGTGTGACCTTGGGCAAGTTAGTCAGACCTCATTTTTTTAAGGAATCCTCTGGAGATAAACAAGCAGGAAAACGAGGCTCTGAGATACTGTGGGGACGAGGGAAGGATGCCACATAAGTACTTAGGATGGGAGTTATGCACAAATACACGTTCACCCATAGGCTAAGGGCCCTGCTCATTCACCCGCTTCTGAATTCAAACGAACATCCCTTCACAGGAAAGCAAATGCCACTTACTGGTGACTTGAGGTGCTGTTGAAATAGGTGTCTTGAGGAATACAACAAGCAGGTCTTTGATGGTGTTTTCCCTCCATTCTTCCCTCTCTCTCCCACTTGAAAGAGTTTGAATTGGCCAGGAACAGCAAGCAATGACAGAGAGAGAGCTTAACCATTAATAGGGGTGGACAATGGTTTAGGAGGTAGGTAAGGACTCTGGTTACACCTAACCAGCCAGATCTGTCTCTCTGTCATTGAGTTTTAGGATTTTTTTTGGCAAGCCGGCCCTGGCTAAAGTATTTTCAGGAGTTAATGACCCAGAAGAGAATCATCTTTCCCATGGGCACATTTCAAGCCTACAGTTCTTGCAGGTTTTCTTGGCTACCACATGCAGGAGCATGGCTGCGGCCGGGGTTGTGAATGCTGGCGTTCTGCTGAAGGGCTGCACAGCTTGAAGCAACCCTAGCGCTCCTCTCAGCAGGGCCTCAGGGAAGAGCATGCCTTAGATCTAGACCAGATGGACTGGTGTTTGGGCAAAGGCAATGTCTGACCCAACGCAACATCAGCTTCAGCTGTCATCAGAAAGAGACATTTCAGGGCTGCTGTAACGTACATCCAGCTGCCACGGCTGAACGCACTTGCAGGCTGTTGGGACTACAGGCACGCTGCTGCCTCTCCCTCCATCCTGTGCCTTTGTCTGGATCAAAGGAAAAAGGCTCAGTGTACTCACGGCACAGAAATGGCTGATCCTTTGGCTGCCTGGCCATGGCTGCCTGGGAAGAAGGGCAGCCAGCAAAGCTGCTTGCAGAAACACCATCCCTGGGACTTGCCCTATTTCCCAAGGAAATCTGTTCAGAAACATACCAGGATCCATACAGTAACGCTTGTTGGCATTAAAACCTGGGTTTGCTCCTCAGCCTTCTTTAAGTTCCTCAGCCAGTTAGCAAAAGAAAAAATAAAAAAAGGTGCTCTGATGTGTTATCCTGAATGGGTAGCTGTTATATAGCAAGAGGAGAGAGGTCATCAGGTTCATTGATCTCAAAAAAAATAAAATAAAAAGAAGTCCAGAAAAAAAAAGTCACAATATTTTAACGCTTGCCAAAAAGCAGGATTAGGGTTGGGGGGGAGGGGGGTGGAGTTGGTCAGCTTTTTTGGGGTTGGCACTAGAAATTAACATCTTGGGGAGGGGTCAAAGTTTGCCGTCAGAAAAGTGACTTTAACCAGTTCGGGTCTGCTGCCCGTCTGCCTCTTGAGTAACATGCAAGCAGTTTTGAACACCGACAAAAACAAGTTTTCACTAAAGTCAGCACTCCCAAGCTCCTGCAAAACTAAAAGAGGGAACTGCAGGCCAGCTTTTGCTTCTTCCACCAGTGAGGCCACCAGCTGAATCCTGACCTCAGCATGTTTTTGGTAGGTGACAGCTTAAAGGCAGGAAGGACAAACACAGGGATATGAATGCACCAAAAGCCACCTGAATCCTCCTCTCACATGTGAACTGACACCCATAATCAACTGTTTCAGAGATTCCAGCAAAGTTCAGAGCTCTGACACGGTCCATATAGTCTGGAAACTATTACGTAAACATCCTGATTTCTGAATTGCGTAGAAGACTGGAAGCAACCTCCCTTCTTGCTCAGATACCATGTGAGACTTGCAGCGTTGCCAGGTAAGGGAAAAATCCCCTACCTTGGTTTAACCCATAAACAGCGTGCAAACTGGGAAAGGCAGGAGTCACTGGAAGGAAATACATCTGGGAGGTGAAGCAATTTTGCTGAGGTTCCCTTTATTGATTCTGGTTTGTCATGAGAGATGCTTCAGATACTGGCCAAATCCAGTTGCTGTAAGAACTGCTCTGCAAATTTTTGACAAGCTTGTTCCCAGCTTTTGTGAGAGCCACAGATCCGCTCCTATGCTTGTTGGCATTGCTGGACATGGTTGGGTCCTAAGGAAGTGACAGAACTTGGGAAGTTGTGCTTAAAATGCAAAGGGCCTGACAGTAATAATTCCAAATCGGGCTCGGAAAGAAGAAGAGTGAGCAAGCCACGCAGCACTGACGGACTGGTGGTCTTGTGCTCTCAGGGCCTCACAAAAAGGCACTCGAGATCCCTGCAAAACCTAAGAAGGAACAGTCGGAGGACTTATTAATACAGAAAAGAGTCTCAAGCTCTTCCCCACCCACCACCACCCCACAATACGGTTTTATTTTAAAAACACTTACCAGCACGGAGACAATCTTCATGCCTTGTGTAAAATCTAGCATTTCCCAAGTGGCATCTGAAAACACGCCCTATTTTTGTCACACGCCTCAGCCTGCTCGAGCTCTGATCCAGGATGTGTGTATATTGCCATGAAGCTCAGCACGAGGGCAAAGAGCCTTGACGCCTGGTGAATACCCAACAGACTAAGTGGGAAACTGTTTCCCAATCCTGTGAAAATTTCCAGAATATCAGAAATGGTTTTTTCTCTTTCCTGAATCAGGACAAGGCCAGAACTTGGCAAACTTTATCGAGGTCTGAGTTCGTTGACAAGCATGTCCAGAGAGGATCAACGGCAACAAAACATTTCAGTGTTGATGTTTCCCAACTTTTTTACTCCACGTTCACTTTATTTGCAATACTACTACTGAACCTAAAATATTTTCGGTGCAGGATTCCTCAGAGCTGAAACCACTGTCAAGAGACTATTGGCATTCGCTGATATCAAAACTACCTTTTTCCACAGACAGTTTTGCTTTGGAGTAAATGGCATTTTCAGGTTAAAACCCTGAAACTCTCTCAAAGGAAAAAACCTCTTGAATGCATTGAAGAATGAGATCAGACAAGGGCCCTGTAGCCTGCACACTGAATTAGCCTGCAAAGATTTGCTTTAACTTACTCTCCTGGACGGGAGTGGCTCAGACCGTCTGCAGAGGAGCCGCTTGCTGCACCTCGTCGTCGTCCCTGTGACTTACTCAAGACCCCTGTGGAGGGACCTCGGGGGACTAGGACCCGTTCCTTGGCCAGAGCAGACAGGTTTTCTGCTGCAGAGGGGGAAGCGCATGCAAAACAAAAAGCATATGCCGGCTCCTTCGGCTGGGGCTCTGTGTGCAGCTGGCAGGACTGTGGCCACCACTTTGGGACGCGCGGGGTCTGCCCCTCCAGCGCCTGCCGGCTCCCTGGCCGCTCTCCACAGGTGGCTCCATCTCTGACACCAGTGTGCCCAGGGACATGTTCACTTGCTCTCCCTCCCTCCGCTAGTTGCACTTGAGGCCACGCAGAAGGAGCCGGGGAACGCGCTGCAATCCCTCTTTCCCCAAACCGCAACCTTTGCTGCGGCCGGTTGGTCCCATCTGATAAACCAAAACAAACAGCCAGCCCGCTCCGCTCGCTTCCTCCCTCTTACGGGGGAATGAGCTCAGCACGCCCCAGCGTCTCAGCCAAATCCCGCAGGGGTAATTTAATCGCATTCCTGCTCCGTCTGCCTCAGTTACCCCACTTGGACATGTTATGTCTCCGCGCATCCTGTTGTGGCATCCTCGGCATTCCCCACCGCGCTCCCAGCCACATCGCTGCTCCACGTACGTCACTGCCCAGGACTTTGCCGGTGCACAGGCAAGCTGTCAGAGGCTGGGGTACACTCCTGGGATAGACAGGTAAAAGCTTGCTTGAATCTATTCAACCCAGGACTTCGCCATTATGGCAGATTTGGGGTCGGGCGTGTGCCTGATCTTTGTCGCGGCACCACAGTGAGAGAAGGCGAGTTCAGATTTAGGATTGATTTTAGGGGATTGATGGGACCTACCAAGTGGGCAAATCCCTCCTCGTGAAGTTTGCTGTCAGAAGTTTAGTGGGAGTTTTAGAAAGAACACAAAACTCATGAGTGCTGAAAGCCACCATAAAAATACCTCCTAATGAGCAAATTAACAGCAGATTCCCAGACCTCATCAGCCAGGTTCTGCATGCGACCCTAAATGATGGAAAAATCTATTTTAAGAATGTTCAGAGAACTTCTTAGGATGTGATTTTTGTAAAAAAAAATTTTGGTGCACTGAATGTAATATATTTTGTGCACTGCTGCAAGTACAACCTTGGCTCAGTACCCAGAGTCCGGACACACAAGGTGCTAAAGGTGGTAGGTAGAGGTCTCTTTGGGGAAGTGTAAGAGATAAGAGTCCCTTCAGAAGCATCTGCTTTCAGCCAATATCAGTGTCTTGCCTCACGGGTGGAAATGTATTAACCACAAAAAGCTTGATTTTCAAGGCCAAACTGATCTGTATTATTGTCCATTTAAATTTGTGGGTGAATGAGGGAGTGGTTCATGAATGACTGGGATAAGAGGTGGGAGATGATCAAAATAAGGGCATGGAACAAAGCGCAGATACCATCTATTATGTGATATCATTGCCCATCTTGCTGAAAAAGTCACACAGGCAAAATATATTATTATTATCATCACTAACTTGCAAGCCGGAAAATGTTTTTTTCCATTAGAATTTCCAAACATCTTCAGAACTGTCTGCAAAATTTTCATCAGTTATTGGCTTTTTGCTTGTGCAGTTGCATCTGGTCTCGGGGCCGCATCCTGCAGGCAGGGCTGAGTTGGTGGCCACGCTGTCTCCTCATCCCATCCTCACAGAGGACTCTGGTCCCGTCTTTGTGCTGCTGGAACAGATGCTGGGAGGTCTAGCGACATTTCATCAGCCTGGAAACATACAGGAACGTGCCGTGTTGCAGGCCACAGTGTTACTCCTTGGACTGCCTTACATCACTGCAAACGTAGACAACAGATTTTAAAAGTGGAGAAACAGTCAAATGGAGGGGACAGAGGAGGTCCAACTTAAACAAGGGAGGTACAGCTCAGCCCTAGCTAGCATGGACATCACTGAAGGTAGCCAGTGCATGAAGATTACCAAAAATATTGGGCAGCAAGAGGGGAGACCGCACTGTTCGGCTCCTCTTCCCTTCCGCCCTGCTCCTGTTTGTGCAGCCCCATAATGGCCTATCTTGGCCCGCTGGACTTTTGACTTGTGCATGTTTTGGGCGCTGAGTTCAGAACCCAAAATTAGAGTGAGGATGAAAAGAAAACAATTTTCCGACACAGCTTAGCTGGAATGAAAGTGCTTCTGCACCTCTGCCTGACACTCCACCTGGGGGGAGCACCCGCTGGGTCACAGCTCCCCTGTCCCAGTGTGCACCCACTCTGCCCTGTGATGTTGAGGGTCCAAAAGCCCACAGGGAACCCTCGCTGTGGAGATTATTTGCTTCCAAACACCCCCATTCCGAAGCCACGGTGGATGCCATACCCTCACTGACACGGCTGTGCCCCTGCGCAGTGTGCAGCTTTCTGCTGCTCGCTCTCCAGCCAGTGCTGCTTACTGCTGGCACAGGTGCTCCTCACCAAGGGCAGCAATTAGTTATTGCTTGTACAGCAGAGCAGGGACCCAGCCCCACCATGCACACCGGGAGAAGCAGATCCCAGCCCTGCTCCTGGCCACGCTGAGCAGCTGGGAGACTTGGGGGAGTGGGGGGAGAAGCAAGCAAGCTAGAGGTGGGCAGAATAACCTGCTCCCAAACCCACTGTGAGATGTTCAGCCTCAGAAATAGGCCAATTTGGACAGTCCCAGAGCTGTAAAGTGCAGGAGGGGAACGGCTCACCTGCAGCGTGGTCTTGCCAGCCTTCACGGTGCTACCCCAGCAAAGCCCTCCAGGCTGGGAGGAGCTGGCCGCAGGGGACCTCACAGCACCCAAGGAGGGGGGTTGGTAGGGATAGGGGACCTGGGAGAAGCACCGCCTCGGCTTCCAACTAGTTGTCAGGGCTTAAGAGCAGCAGGTCATTGCCGAGAACTTCATTCATACCTTGAAAGCATCCTGTGGTCCAAGCTGAGCATCAGAAGCCATGCCACAAGCTGAGCCAGAAAAGGGGATTTTTTGCAGGAAGGAAGAACCAAAGTCCATCTGCCCATCCCATCTACTGCTTCCAAATGAGCTGGCTTGTGAGAACCCGCAGCGTTCACCAGAACCTGGGAACCAGTCACCCCAGGCACCTCCAGCATTTCTGTCCCCAGCCCCAGGAACACCGGCTCCGTTTTCACTGCAGCAACTTCTCAGCACACTCTCAGGACGGGAGGGCTGGTTTGGATTTACTAAACCCAATGCTACATGTCTCTTACATGTGCAAGTCAAGCTCTCTAGGGCTTCACATGCCATTTGTTGTTCCAGACCATGCTGATGTTGACAATTCCTTGCTAATAACGTACCCTCAGTCTCCTCAAGCAGCTAGCTCATTTGGGAATGGGGAAGGATTTTTTTTTTTACTAAAATCCCTCTTGTACCAAAGGGAAATGGCCGCTTTCTCTGGGCAGCACGTGAATAATCCCAAGCAAGTGGAGCCCAGGCTTGGCAGCATGACCTCTGGGGTAGTATCTTCATAAAAGCAAATGTGAAGGTGTCCTCCTGCCCCATTATGCAGTGCAGAGAGAGTGGGATGGGTCTTTTGTGGGCCCTTGAGGGAGCATCCTTGCTGTGACCTTTAAACCTGGTCAGTTTTGCAGCTGAGGAAATAACTGCAGGGGCTGAAGGGAGGGAAACGGAGAGCAGACATGCACGAGGCTTCATTTTGCAATGATGGCGGAAGACTTGCAAGTGTGGAAGGGAATGAAGATGCCTGGGGTGCTGCATGGCATGGCTGGTTTCACTGCTCTCAAGTGGGTTGTCGTAGGTGATGGATGTAGCAGTAGTGGTTGCCAAGAGTTCCCAGGGTCTCTTCTGCCCATGGCTCCCCAGGATGGAGGTGAGAAACTGTCGAAGGGCTCAGCAGAAGCTGTTGCTGAGGAGCTCAAACTGGACCCAGCAGTATGATGTGGAAGGGACTGTCCTCCTTTCTCATCTTTTCAACCTGCAAACTCCTAGAAGCCGGCTGGGGCTGGGGACTCATGCAGATGGAGAAGGCTGTAAGAACTGCGTGGACCTTCCTGACCTGGGCTCCAGCAGCTCTGGTTTTCTTCACCAGAAAGAAACTCTAAAAACTCTAGAACAGAAAACACATGGTCCCACATTTGTATTACATAAGTAGCACTGGAGCAATCGGTGTGGAGCTTTGGGGAAGGGGAGGGACGCATCGGCACAGCTTAGTCTGAGATCTGTTTGATGTGCTCTGTTATTGTAAATCTAGCAAGCTATGTGTAATGGCCAAGTCAGCTTTACCACAGGATTCTTTGAAAATAATAGGCAGTTCAGAGGTGATGCCAGCTTTACATTAAACTTAAACATATACTGAATATCTGTGGGATTAACAGAAGCATCAGGGCACCAAGGAGGAAATACCAAGCCCTCCCAGGGCAGGGAATTAGAGAATTGAGATGTGCATTGCATATCCCTCATTTAAGTTGCCAAGTGTGAGACATGAGAGGTTGGATGCGTGGAGGCTGTCAGCCTCTGGGACTGGGGCCGGGGCCATCCCAAGCCATGCCGACGATGCATAAAGAGCTACAAAAAAAGCTAAACAGGAAAGCTGAAATTTCTATGACTCATGCTCGGTATCAAAATGAGTGGTTACACTTTGCTGATAATCTCGTGGTACCTCATTTCCCCCACCACGAAATTAGGGTGATGGTTTGCTCTTATCTCCCAGGTAAGCCACAAAGATATATTCATTAAAGCCTGGGTAACATTTGTTAAGGATGCAGACACTGGGGTGAGACCATCACAGAAACACCCAGAAACTAAAGCCTAAGACAATATTTTCTAAGTAGGAGACATCCATCTTGTGACAATGTTTAGTTACAGTGACTTTGATCTCTGCCAAGCCAGTCACGCCACTTAATCATCGCGGTTGATGGATGCTGGGGCAGCATGGCCGCAATTGCTCATTGTCAGGCTGATACAGAGGTCACGGGCTTTGCTAAGCTTTGGATCAAAATCCAAAACAGCCCCTGTCACGTCTGTCAGGTTTAGAAGAATAATAAATTCACTAATTTAGCTTTGGTGTTGGGTAGTAGCTGGTGCCACCTTTATCTGTTACTCCTGAGAAAATAAACCCAGCACCACCATCCCCATCGCAGCACGATGATGCTGCAACATGCTGTTAATCTTCACAATGTGAGACAAAGGCTTGGGGGGAGGTGAGGGAGGGCACAAATTTGTGGGATGACTCAAAGGCTCTGCAACACCTCCCTTGCCAGACTAGGGATGGATTTGTGGAAGTGGCTGTGTGCCCCTGAGCTTTGTGAGGGGTGGAGATGCTGGTGAACCAGACCCTGGATGCTTGCCGTAGCCTGCCACAGCTGTGGCTCAGTGGTGAGGACACTGTTATTGCAATGACAGAAAAAAGGGATCACCGTACTGCGGCTCACCCTTAATCCTTTAAAAATCAGTGTGAAATTTCCAGCATTATAACTCTCCTAGATAGTTCAAGGAAGGTGCAAGAAGTAGGCACAGATAAACTATCTCTGATCTTAGCTTTTAATACCATAATATCTTTTTTTTTAAAAAAAACTCCCTTTCCCAATTTTTGTTAACATTTGCTATTACTAACTTGTTGCCACCACGGTTTCTTACACTCCCCCAGCCCCCTTCCCTTTTGAATCTAGCTGTATTCGTGGAGGAGCCCAAGGCAACTGCTGACCCACACCGCACGTCCAGAGGGACAGAGAGGGGTGAGGATGCAGTGGGAGGAGGAGCAGCTGGGACGGGGGAGATGGCAGGTGGGGGCTGACGAGAAGGTACAAGCCCGGCAGAGACGGAGGGAGCACTGTGGACTTTATTCTCTGCCTGCAGGAACATCAACATTGAAATCTCTGCTCGGATCTGGATTTGTTGACACAAAATCCACTGCCTGAACGCGGGGGGTGGAAGCAGTTTACCTGTTACGTTCCCAGCGCTATCTCCGGAACATAACTCCACAGGCTGGAGCAGTTGTAGTATATCTGCTGGTCTCTTATCTAATGTGTAACCTCCTGGACTGAAGACATAATGTACTGTCTATCCTTTCTGTGATAAAAATAAAGCATATAAAAACACACACACACACACACACACACACACAATCCCAGGCCAAAAACTCCCTGAGGGGAACACACTGTGACTAGATAAGAAGGTACTGGCTGGCACGTAGTTACCTCTCTGCTTTCTAACTGGGACACTCAGGGAAAGGGTGGGGTTGGGGCTGGTAGGGGGCCACAGGGGGCAAGGGGGGAGAGAGAACCACCATGGGACGGATGGCAAGGGAAGAAAAAGCACAGCAGAGAACGGTTCAAGGAAAAAAGCCAAAAGCAGATCGGACTTACTCAAAGCTTTCGTAGCCCTGCCAGTCAGCCTTAAAATCTGACCCTTCTGGGGCTGTGGGCAGCAAACCCTGCTAGTGCTGCCCTGAGGGACCGAACAGGGGGTCTCTGGGGCTCAGAGCTTCTACACAAAATAAAAACAGCTCCTGGAAAACTCCTGGAGGGTCGGCATGCGTGTCACATGTGATGCCATGTCTTCCTGGTGCTCGATCCACCGCACTCCCTGAAGGTCAACCTTCCTGGTGGGACCAGTCCTGTCTCTTCTAGGGGGTGATTTTTCCACCTCTCCTTTGCCACTGATTCCCTTCAGTGGTCCTGGGCAAATTTCCTCATTACCATATTGCGACTTCTTCTGACAAATGACGGGTGGGACTTGCACCACCTCCTGGGCATGTGGGGAGACCCTTCTGCCAGGTCCTGAGAGCCACGTCCAAGATGTCAGAGGCTGGTGGGACTTGAGAAAGGAGAAGGAAAGAAGAGCTTTGAAGGAAAGGTGGCAGGGAAAGAGAAGGGAAACCAGAGGTTCAGCACCTCTACGAACCAAGCCTTGCTGGAGCTTCTGAGCCCAGCTCCAGGGACACCAAATGCAAACCAACTGCTCAGTTTTTCACATGCTCTGGGTTCTCTTTGTATATCCAAAGCAATATAATGGACAAGGGAGAACTGCAATTGTAATCAACACTTACAGCGAGTATTTAACACAAGAAATTAACTAAAAAGATATGCCACACCAGTGCTTCCTATCAACACCTTCTGCTGGCCCCACGGTTTGGCAACAAGCAAGGAAGCGGCAGTCCCCATGCCATGCTCTTGTACCACTCTGCATCCAGCAAACCCCCCAAATTCCTGCCTTCCTCAACATTTCTTACCCTTGAGCACCATTAGAGAGAGCAATTCTTAGAAGTCCAGCAGCTTGATTAAATTTTTGCTTTATCTTGCTTTTGGACATGAGGTGATAACCTGGGTTGTACCCTGCCTCTGCCTTGGTGCTCCCTGCGTGGGGAAGCCAACGGTGCTGGTACCCTGCCAAGGATGCATTTTACAGGCATGTGCACGGCTCAGCTGGCAAGAGGATGCTAACAGCCTGAAAGATCACCAACCGCAGGCACGGCTCTTTGGAAACATTTTCACAACTAACTGGCTTAGCCAGTGAGGTAAAACATGCATTTTCCAAAAGAGGGCATCTCATTTTCTGTTTGATGGATGGGCTCAGGTCTTGAGTCAGAGTAAAAAGATAAAATTTGTGAAAAGCCCAAGTACTTCAGAAGAACTTAAAACTTATTTTTCCTTTAGTTTCTTTGTAGCATTTTTATGAAAAAGTTAATTCAGATTTTAAGAACTGTGCTGGGATGAAGTAGCAAAACATTTGGTTCTAAAAATGTCAATATTACATATTTGGACATTTTCTGTGTTTGTTTTTTTTTTAAACAAACAAAACAAAACACTGAAATTTATACTGGCTTTGCCAAAAATGTCAGTTCCATCAAAACGACATTTTGCAATGAGAAACTGGTTTATGCTTCCCACTCCCCCCCCCCCCCGCTCCCTCCTTTTGCTGACTGCTTGCATTGAATGCTTCAGCAAAAGTGGTCACCCAGCTTATACTGGGAAAAAACACTTTGTGTGCAGGGGCATTTGCACATGCAAAACCACCTTTGGCTGGTGATGCCTGCATGGGAACTGGCATGTCAGGAAAATGCAGCCCCTGCTCGGGGAGCCTTCGTCTGCAACTTGCTTGAGTGGAGTGAGGGAGCTTGCAGCAGGGTCAGGAAATAAATTCAAGCATCCTTTGCCTCGGCTATGTGGACCAGCCTTCCCGGGAGGGAGACGCAGCCCTTTCCAGCGCTGGTGCCAGCCGAGCCCTGCTGCTGCCCTGCGATAAAGCCACCCGGCAGGTGGACCCTCGGGCTCACCCCAGATGCTCCAGCAGAAGGCTGTGAGAAAGGACAGCTCGGGGGCAATCATTAACACAGGCTGCACTGCAAACACCAGTCTTCAGACCATTTCAGTCAGTGAAGCGTACTTCCCATGGGAACTCTTGGTTCTGGCTAACTTGAGGCAAGACCAATTAGAGCAGGCAGTAAATACACTTAGCATGCTCAGGGAAATACATCTAAAGCTGTTTATACACATTCCTTTGGACCAGTCAGCAACAAAAATGTCCTTACAGCTGTTCCCGCCTTCCCTTCTTCCCTCTCTGTGCCACTTCAAAAATAACACTCACCGGCCTCACCTAACCCTTGCTGGGTTTACTCCTATTCACTGCCAAGTCCATCGGCTCTTGTGTTCCACCAGCCCCATGACTGGTGAGCTTCCTGCAGGCTTCCAACCGTTGCATTTCTTCTGGCTCCCCCCAAAGTTTTTGTAACGTGATAGGAGCCAAGAGGAAAAAGGCTTGCAGGTTTCCTTGTCATTGAGGAGCTGATACCTGGTACCAAGCCACCTTCATCACCTCTGGCCACCTTCGTCATCAGGTTGGGGCTTTGCATACATAGCGCAGTTAATTAGTGCTAATGGCAGGTTGACAGCCATTGCCAGGGCAGTAACAGCTGTGGGGGACTGCTATCTAGCGAGGATGATCTCAGGTGGTGGGGCCATGGCTACAGGGACAGTCTGCAGGGAACAGAGAGCCCGGATCTCATGTCCCAGACCACTGCCCTGCCCACAGGGTTGTTCCTCACTGATACCACGCTTGGTTGGGTCTCATGTTGCGTAGTCGGTCACGTCAGCTGTGTGGCACTTTGCCTGGTCTCCAGGTGGGGACTAAGCCTGTTGTCAGAGGGCCCCCACTGAACCACACGGTTATGCAGCATTAATAGGGTTTGATCCTAAAGCAAGATCTTCCCACTAAGCTCCATGGAGGACCAAGACTTTCATCAAAAAAGCGAGGCTCTGTAATGTCTGTAATTTGGACTCGCTCAAGATCAGAAAAATTTTCTCTTCAAAGCCAGGATCAAACCTGAATACGACCAAGTTCTTGGGGTGGGGTGTGTGTGTGCCAGGAATAAATAATCTTTCTTTTCAAATCTGGTCGAGACTGGCTGAACTTATTTACTTTATATTTTATATTACCTAATGCACCACATTTTAAAAAGTTATTTCAGGATTAAAAAATAGCACTTTTCATCCTAAAAATGTTTCAAGACATATGGAGTTTTGACAGAACTGCGTTCTCCAAAGGAAAACCCGCTCTTCCCGCATTTCCCCTACCAGCTTTTCGGTGATTTCATGCACAGCATGACAGAGGTGTTGGAGTGAAGCCCCAGCCGCCCCAAGGTGTGCACCAACCAAAACCAACTCCCACATTCCCTTCCCAGTGCCGGTCACAGGGACACAGACACATGGGACTGGAAAAGGATGTAGGAAACTGGAGCCATGCTGTTCACCTCTACCGCTGGCTTCTTCGGTTGTCGTTATCTGCTTTACGGCCCCGTGGCTCTCTCCCCGTTGGTGCAGTGTGATGGTTGGGGGGTCTGCGACATCACACCCGCCCCAGCACGTCAGTCTGCAGCTCGCCCACTGTCTCCCTCGATCTGTGCTGCCATGTGGTGAATCCTGAAGTTCCCAGCTGACAAAGAGAGGAGAGGGTGGTCAGGCACAAAGAGCTGTGGTGAGAGATGCCATCTTCTGGCACTCTGCATCCCCCTGCTTCCCCTCACAGGAGCAGCTTGTATGGGGCTGGGGCAAAGCAAGCATGGGGCACGAAAGGCACCGGTCCCTCACTGGCTTTGCAATGATCAGTCTCTGGGAGTCAAGCTACTTCAGAGGTACAGGGGGCCAGAAGGCAGACAGTGGACATGCCCTCTAGGGACAACAGATTCCTGTGTCCAACACACAGCACGTACAGCCAGGGAGCAGCACGCAAGAGGTGCTTTGTTCCCAGAGGCTTGTACCTCCAGAGCTGGGCAGGCAAGAGGGAGAGATGCATCTCCCACAGCTGACAGGTACAGGCAAGGCTCTTGGGCTTCCAATGCTTTTTCCTACCAGTGCAGCTGCTCCCAGAGCTGCCATGTGGTTAAACGACTGGCTGATATCTTCTAACCAAGCTGGAGACCGGCTCAGAAGAAGCCACTAGGTGCTGAAGCCACAGGTCCAGGTTTCAGAAGAGAGCCCTCTGCCAAGCTCAAGGAGGCTGAGCCAGAGCATCATACACACACACATACACAAGCAATCCTCAGAACTGGGCTAGGACAATATTTGCTCAAAATATTTTAAAGCTTAATTCCAGTGATCACAGTGGCTTTGTGAGCACATCTCACTAATGGAGCAGTTCCAGACTTTATCTAATCAACCCTCTCCACCTCCCCTCACGCTTGCACAGCAGAGCTGAGCCTAAGGAGCTGGCTGTGATGCAATGCCTCTCTTTCTAGTCCATAAAGTATGAAGCCCATGGTCTGGATAAAAACAAAGACATGCTCCTGTGTGTGCGTTCAGGACTAGAAGGTTAGCAGTGGGCAAAAATTTAGTGGGAGGGGAAAGCAGGACCAAGTGTGCTTGGATGAGCAAGAAAGGATGATGCAAGACTAGACACCTGTGTTAACTGTTTGGCTTTGTCACAGGTTTCTGCACATCTCAAGGGCAAGTGAAGTGAAAACCCCTGTCTTGGGTCCGAAGTGGCTACGAGGGTTCCCTCTCACTTCAGATACCATCTCTCCAACACAAAAGAGTGAAAACTCCAGTTATAGCACACATGACCGCAGCTAGTCCACAACGGGAGAGGGAAATGGTAACTAGATCAAGGTTTTTGCTAAGAATTTAAGGCACACAATTCCACCTGTCTTCCAAATGAATAACACCCCTTCTGAGACAATGCTTGAAGGCCATCGAGATGATCAGACAGCCAGGAGAGTCCATCAAGAAAACAGACCATTTTCGTATATGTCAAGTCACCAGCAAGGCTGGACAATGATGTGTCCTAAAGGGGTGGCAAGAGGTAACCAACACTGCCCAGAAAAGCCGATGGCAACATATGTCACAGCAAGCCTTAGAGCCACCCTGCAGGAGCACCTCTGTGAGAAGGAACCCATTCAGTCATTAGTGACCATAGGCAAAGAGCAGTCTTGCTGGAAAGTTAGGCATTTACTGAAGTCCATGTATTCAGAGTGATTAGTGACTTTCCTTGAAAATTCTCGATTACTTTTCCTTTATTAGAAATCTGAAAAGCCTTAAAGTGAAAGATCTTCAACAGCTGAAGATGTATCTTTTATTTTCCAAAGGAACCTGTAAATTTCCATGGAATAAGTCAACAAAAAAAAACATTTGTCGCTCACATCAACATTTTCCAGGGAGGAGGGACAGGAGAAGGGGAAACATTACTTTTTACAAGGTCTACTGATTGGCAGAGCTCTTTAATAAATAGATCAGACCAGAATGCAGGACTCCAGTCCACATGGAAGAACTGTGGGTCCTTGAAAGGCTGATAGATACCTTGTTGGCTGAGTTTCCCCCTGTGGTTGACAGAGCATTAGCTAAAGACAGGATACAGGCAACCAGTCCTGCTGGGAATGACTGGATGCCAAACCGATGGCTGGCAAGATCTCTAAAGGCTTAATGACAGAACGCAAATGCTCGCACAGAGACCTGACCAGCAGAGAATTTGCTAGCTAGGGAACTGCAGGCTAGCCACATACCGTAACACTAGTTTGCTCTCAAGAAGTGAGAAAAAAATTAAATGCTTTTTTAAAAAAGAGAGAGAGAGAGAAAAATTCTGCTCTGCAAACATTTCCAAGGTGGCTATAGCCTTCCTCCAAAGAGGCAAATCCAACATTAAACATCAGGAGAATAAATCAGCTGCAGGGACTGGCAAAAGGCTGAGAATCTAAACTACAGCAAGGTCAAGAGGAAGCAGGGGGTTGCTCAGAGGGAGCCAGAGTGAGAAATTCAGCACATCTGGTAGGTACAAAGCAATGCCCTTCGGGCAAACTGAGCCCCCAGCCCACCCCTGCACGGTGCCTAGAGCTCAGCAGAGGGAAAAACACCAGCACAGATGGGCGCGGGGATGTCCTGTCCGAGGGCAACCCATCTGCCAGAGGGTGGAGGGGAAAAAAAAAAAAAAAAAGGCAGGTGAATAAATGAGAAGCAGCAGCATTAAGACGGTGCAGCTCGTGCGGCCACCTGAGTGGCAGGGAGCTGCTGGCTCCACTGGCTCCAGGGATGCTCTCCCGCTCTGGAGGCAGAGCCGGCTGTGGCACGGTTCCTTGGTGTGGCTGCGTGTCCCCTGGCATGGTCAGCTCTGCCATAGACCTCGCGTGAGAGCTCCAGGGTGGTCAGGTGTATCCCTGCCCTCTGCTTCCCAGAGCTCCCTGGGACCTACAAAACAACGCAGGGAATCCTTAAAGCTCCCCTAAATGTCTGTGGGGAGTAAGCAGACCTGAGCATTGGCTTGGGGGAGGAGGGAGTCCAAGCGGATCCCTGGAGAAGAAAATAAAAGAGTAGCATGCAGTTGGTTTTCCTGTTGATTTGGAGAGATGTGCCAATCAAGCATCCTTTGGATGTGTAACGAGTGGGTTGCAGCCAAGAAACATATTTACAAGAAAACGTCCATGGAAAAGTATAGGCCCTGAATGTACATGCAGAAGCATGGCATGGAAAGCAAGAAGAAAACCAGGGCAAGGAGCAGGAAAAACAAGAATAGAAAAGGTTTTGTGGGAGACAAAAGTAGGTCAGGGACTGATGGTGTTTTGGGGGGTGTACAGAGACACAATTAGCTGGCATTGCAACGCTGAGCCTACCCAGGCTGCGGGGCCAGCAGAAGTTAGGTGGTTGGGCTCCCCTGGAAGCATCGCTGTCTGCGTGCTGTGGGGTAAACCCTGCTGTGCTGGGGTCCAGGCAGGCACCCTCACGGGAAGGCTCAGCACCGCAGCGCCTTGACTTGCTTTTACGTTTGCACGGTCCCAGACCAATTCTCAGACCTCTGCCTGGATTTAGACTTCAGTTTGTTGTGATACAGAAAAAGATAAATTCAAACGTTGATCCCAAACACCCCAGAGATTAGGGAAATGTTATCGACACAAGTATTCCATTAACATTTGAATATTTTACAGTACAAGCTCCTTTTAACCATGCATTCATTTCTTGCTTGCATTATTTTTTGCTATATCTAGAGATTGCCCTTTGTAATTTAATGCAAAAGAACACATGAAAGGAAATACACTTTGAGGGGCACATGGATGGGACAGAAAAAAAAAGTGCAATAATACATATTCAAGCTGGATCAAATCTGGAGTTCTGCTTAATTCAGGAGGTTGTACCTGACAGTGGCAAGGAAGGTGCAGGAAACCTTGCAGATAGCAGCCTCTGTGTGACCTACACGAGAAAGTTCTTTCCCAGGTGCCAAGGGAGCAAACAGTGATGTTTTGTGTCCCTCCCATTGCTCCCAAATGCAGGTGTGGGGACAAGTGACCAGCTGCTGTCACCCACGGGGGTGTAACTCAGCACAGACCGACACCGAGAATGGTTCCTTTCTCTCCAGTTCTTCAGCCCAGTTTTGAACCAGTTCAAGGTATAGGAACACCAGGATGAGAACACTATGTAGACTTAAATACATAGAAACATATAGGGATAGGTATGTATTCTGTAAATATGAATATACGTATACCAAATGCACATGTACTGGTGGAAGTGCTCACTGAGGCACTGTCAATCATTCCTTAGCAGCCCTGGCTAACCAGGGAGGTCCCCACTGACGGGGGCTAGCCAACGTGACACCTACCTACAGGAAGGGCAGGAAGGAGGATCTGGGGTACTACAGGCTGTCAGCCTGACCTCAGTGCCTGGGCAGGCGTTACGGAGCGGATCATCCTGACCACCACCGCGTGGCATGTGCAGGACAGCTGGGGGGTCAGGCCCAGCCAGTGTGGGTTTATGAAAGGCAGGTCCTGCTTGATGAACCTGATCTCCTATGACAAGACGACCTCTCTAGTGGACAACGGAAAGGCTGTGGATGTTGTCTACCTGGACTTTAGTAAAGTCTTTGACAGCATCTCCCACAGCATTCCCCTGGAGAAACTGGCTGCTCATGGCTTGGGTGGCTGTACTGATCAAAAAGCTGCCTGGATGGCCAAGCCCAAAGCGTGGTGGTGAACGGGGTTACATCCTGCTGGTGCTGGGCACACGGGGTGTTCCCAAGGGCTCAGTATCGGGGCCAGTCCTGTTTGATATCTTTGTTGATTAACTGGATGAGGGGATGTAGTGCACCCTCAGTACATCTGCAAACAACACCAAGTTGGGTGGGAGTGTTGATCTGCTGGAGGGCAAGAGGCTCTGCAAGAGGGGTCTGGGCAGGCTGGACCAATGGGCTGAGGCCAACTGTATGAGGTTCAACCACGTGGGCCACAGCAGCCCCACACAGGGCTACAGGCCTGGGGAAGAGCGTCTGGGAAGCTGCCTGGTGGGAAAGGGCCTGGGGGTGCTGGCTGACAGCCGGCTGAACGTGAGCCAGAGTGTGCCCAGGTGGCCAACAGCATCCTGGCTTGTACCTGAAACAGTGTGGCCAGCAGAGCCAGGGCAGTCATCGTCCCCCTGTACTGGGCACTGGTGAGGCTGCACCTCAAATCCTGGGCTCAGGTTTGGGCTCCTCACCTCAGAGGGATGCAGAGGTGCTGGAGTATGTCCAGAGATGGGCAACGGAGCTGGGGAAGGGGCTGGAGCAGAAATCCTATGAGGAGCAGCTGAGGGAACTGGGGGTGTTCAGCCTGGAGAAAAGGAGGTTCAGGGGGGACCTTATTGCTCTCTACAGCTACTGGAAATGAGGGTGTAGCGAGTTGTCACTGTCTTCTCCCAAGTAATAAGCCACAGAACAAGAGGAAAGGGTCTCAAGTTGTGCCAGGGGAGGTTTAGATTGGGTATTGGGGAAAAAATCTTCACCAAAAGGGTTGTCTAGCACTGGAACAGGCTGCCAGGGAAATGGTTCATGTATTTTAAATACCCTGGGAGTATTTAAAAAGACATGTAGATGTGCACTTAGGGACACGGTTTAGTGATGGGCTTGGCAGTGCTGGGTTAATGGTTGGACTTGATCTTACAGGTCTTTTCCAACCTAAACGATTCTGTGATTCTATATATTTACATTACCTTTTTGTTCAGCTGTAGCTCATGCCGTGAACCTCTGCTTAAGCCATCCCACAGTGACCTACTGAAAGAGCAGCTCAGGTGATCACTTTGCTCAAGAGTTTGGAGGAAGAGGGGAGCTGTTGGTGGCCCCCCCAGAGCCCTCCACATGGGGAAAGTGGAGCAAGGAGGGAGGTTAAGGCACTCAGTGCTGCCAGGACGAAGCCAGTCGGGATCAGAGTCCAGCTCAAAAAGCTTATAAAGAAGCATTTATAAGTTCTCCAGAGTGGATTTAAAGCTGGCTGTGGATGTAGTGACTAAGGCTGCGATCCTCAAAGGTATTTAGGCATTTGATTCCCTAGTCAAGCCAAACCTTTGAGGATCTGGGCTCCAGCACAAGGGCTTTCTACCTAGACAAGCATGAATAATAGTTTGGGCAAAAGCGCCAGCCACGTGGCCCTCAGGCTGATGCGCCCCCCCCCCCCCCCCATCACCCCCTCCCCCCCCCCAAATGTGTTCCTAATTAATGGCTTAGATGCTCCAGGCAGGTGGGTCCTAATTCCCCAAAGCCTCTCTGAACTGCCTGGGTTTCCCACACATCCCAACGTTTGCTCATCTCTGCCCTCACCGGCCTGGCCACCCCTCCGACCTCCTGCTCCTGTGGCAAGGCTGAGGCTTTGCAGCACCACAAAAGGCAGGGAGCCTTTCTGGGAAGATGGGAAGATACAGGGAAATGTGGAGACTAAGACCAGCTCATTTAAGGGCCTTGACCAAATTGCTGCTTTAAGGCAGGATGGTAGATGCATCTTGGGGATGGGAAGAGTCACTAAGTACATGGGCAATGGAAATATTTCAATTAGAGGTCGCTATCACCTCATATAGTCAAATATACTGTTTGGCTAAAGTTGACGCATCCCTGTGGAACGTTTTGGCTTCAACCAGTTTTATCAGGAAGCTTTTTGTGGAGAAAAGGAGAGAGAGAGACTGAGTGATGCTGTTTAGCTGGTGTTTAGGACATTGGCCATGCTTCAAATCCCTGTTCTGCCTGATTCGGAATGATCTCAAAAACCTCTGTGAGCAGAAAAAAATGAGCCTGGGAGGTGATGGTTTAAAAATGCTGCACTGGAATGTTTAAAATATGTCAAAACCTTTTTTTCTTTCTCTTTTTCTTTTTTTTTTTCTTTTTTCTTTTTTTCTGTTAAATGGGAAATTCATCAAACCTGACACTTCCCATGAAGAGTTCTGGCTCCAACAAATCAGTATGTTTGGACACCCCCTGAGTCCGTCCCCGTCCCCCCCCCCCATCATTTCAGCCAAATATTCTTGGCTGGTTCTAATTATACAGCCATATATTTTTATACACACATACGCCCAGCGCGTCCACGTGAAGGCTCAGTAATCATGGATCAGACGGGGAAGAAAGTGTGGAGCAGCTAAGGTCTTATCAACAACATCAAAAAAATGTTTGAGAGCCCTTCCCCCTCGCCCTGCTCTCTTCACCGCACCCTCCCAGGAAAAGCCGAGCACCAGGAGCTGGGGGCTCTGCAGATGGCAGCCACATGCACTGCCTGGCCAAGCCCCTGTCTCAACATCTCTGCACTTCTCTAGTGCCCTCCTCAGGTCTTGCAGAAGTTCACCTTCCTCTAGACGAGGCCACATCTCGCCCTGCTGTCCCACTGCCAGGCACCCCGCACCCTTGGAAGGTGAGAACTGGTCCTTCCCACACCCAGCGGGAGGCCAGGGAACCCCAGAAGCCCAGGGAAGGTGATGTCCTCAGCAACAAAACTCATCACCCAGAGCTTCAGGCCTTCGGGATGTGCACACAAGCCTGGCAAAGGGTCCCTGTCTTGAGTCCCGCGATCACCGGTGAGAGCTGAGGGCACGCAGCACCCAGCAGGATACACCCAGCATCTCTCAGCACCCACCCACAGTCCAGGGCTGCCTGACGAGGAGGCATTACTCCTTGTCATGCCCAAAGCTGCTGGTAAGGTTTCAGTGGGGCTTCCTACACCACGTGCGCCAGGACTGACCCTCTTAAGGAAGGGGAGTAGGGGAAAGGGTTTTCTCTACAAATGATGAAATGGTTAAAGAGAGAGCAAACAGGCCACCCAGCTCTCCCTTAACCCTCCTGCATCAGAAGAGACCCGAGGGCCAGCCAAATCTATCAGTTCTAGGAAATTATTTTTAAAAAAACAGACATACACACATTGGCAGGGGGGGTGGGAAGACCAATCTATTTTCACAAGAATCTGTCCTTGATTAGAGCAGAAACATGGCAGTGGGGAAAGAACCGATTATTCAGCAGCGAGTTCAGAAGAACAAATAAAAAAGAAAAAAAAAAAAAAAAGAAGGCATATTTGTTCAGGGTGTGATAGAGAGACTTCCAAAGCGCATGGAGACAATTGGAAATTACGTCTATTGAAGTGGAGGCATTTGCTGCTCAGGGTGAGGAATCAAAGGGCAAGTCCCAGGGAGGCAGGAGGGTGGGCTGGCCACCCCCGGGTGGCCAGTGACAGGCAGGCTCAAGCGTGTGACCTCTCATAAAATCCTTCCAGGGGGCTTTCACATATTGTGTGGAGCATAAGCTGATTTCCACACAAGGAGGCTCCTAATGAAGACGTCCTTCAGGAGGTGAGGGGAGGAGACGGGGTAATGAAACCAGCCTGTTTGCCAAGCCGACGCCTCCCCCCACCGAAGGTGGCATGGATAACGGGAGATGCAAAGGGATGGGGGAAAAAAACACTGTTGACTGCCATGCCATATAAGAATAACAAAAAAAGAAGGACTCCATATGTATTAAATCCAAACTACACAAGCACCAGAGGTTTGAGGGGAGGTCAAAGGGTCCACACACCCCCGGTTTCTTAGTGCAGCCCAGACCTGGGCAGCATCCCCCAGCTGGTTTGCAGAGTGCCTCTGGTTAAGAAGCAGTTATCATCTGCCTCAGATTGACCTGGCCAGAGTTTGAACCAGTCTAAACAGAGATTTATTAACCCCCACAGTCAGAGATCAATAAATAGCTTCCTCTCAAGTGGGCGAACTGCCTGGAATACAAAAACATGAAATGAGCCCACCACCAATGTGCTCTCCCCCCGTCCAATAAAAGGATGCTCTAATTCCCCAACAGCCAGCAATTTCTACTTTCTATAGCGTTTCGAAGCCAACTGTAATATTCGCATCTAATTACAGGGCCCTGGATCACTGCCATGTAGAATACGGTTGTTAACAACATGATTTCTACACTTCTCTGGGGTCATTTGGAAACTATCTGTACTTACACCCTCCCCATCTCCTCTGCTGAGTGTATGCTGGTCACTCAGTCCTACCACATTGGAAAGGGCAAGGTACACCAGTGAGATTTACGAGTGGAAGAAAAAAGAACAGATGATGTTCTTCAGGGACAAAGCCACACTGTGTTTCATCTCTCCAGTTATCTACTCTGCTACAGAGAGGGTACAGATACAGTTAAAAGTGGGGTGGAATAAATTTTTTAAATCTGCAGTTTGAGATTATTTTTTTTAAATTGAAACTTCAGTGGAAGAAAGGGTGAAGGTTTACTCAAAACTCCCCATTTTTCAGACAAAAGTCAAAACCACAGGGCTGGGTGCTTGGTCTAGAAGGCAAACTGTGGACAACTGGAAGGTGGGGAAAAGAACGATGCTCTTATAAACAAGGTGCCACAAGATCTTTTCCATTAGCCCCCGTAGCAGTTCCACTTGACTCTGAAGAAATCACAATTACTGAATTTTTTACCTGTATTCGCACTGCATTTTGAGATTTCCTAGCCATGCCTTTAGACAAAAAAATGAAGCTCATGGCTCAAGAAGTCCTGGAGCTGCAGACCTCTAGAGGCTGGACTCTCATGCTGCCCCATGCATTTGCTGTCGGTCACGGGCAATTGCTTGGTGTGGATCTTCACGTGGAGTCATCCCTAACTTCTTATTTCCCAATTCGTTGCTACATGTCATTATTCTTCTACATTGACTCCCGTCTCACATAATTCTGTTTACAAATCCTCCTGGCTGACTCAAAGCTCCTTAACACATCTCCCTCTCCAAAATATGATATACTCTATTTTGGAGAATTTTAAGAGCTCGCACAGGTGGAACCCGTCAGGAATAGCTCCCTGTTATTCACTCGTCGGAGGCTACGCACGGGTGTGACAATGTAAGAAAACCCTCCCTGGTAAATCAGATCACAGCTTTTGACAGTCAGTGTTTTAAGACATATTCAAGCCATAGCTAGAGCTTGGCAGGGAAGACTTTCCCTTTCTCATAAAAGTTTTTGAAATTTCAGTTGGTGTTCCTCTCTACATCAGAAAGAAAACTGGAAGGAAATCTCAAAACTGTTCACAGACCAGCAGGCAAAACCCAAAAACAAGTCAAAGCAAAACAAAAATCAGTACAGATAAAAATAATTTTCAAGTACTTGATTTGGACCTTTTCCTCTTTGTTTAATCTCTTTTCTCCACAAAAATTAAGTTAAATTAAAAAATGAAATGTTATGTCAATGTAAAAAAAAAACCCAAATATCTAATCATGTAAAAAGACAAAAAAAAAGAAAAAAGAAAAAAGAAAAAAGAAAAGAAAATGGGTTTAGAAGACTTGCAACCTTTTCGTAAGCTGGAAAATCTGTTAAAACCATCCCATTTCCCACAAACAATTTCAGTTATATATATTGGTCTTTTGTGGCAGAAAAAAACCCATGTAAAATAAATTTTCCAACCAGCTCTAGCAATGACTTCATGGTTTTGTAACACTTTTCAAGGTGAGAGAGATGCACCAAAATAAACTTCTGGCCTTGCCCAGCCACTGCAACCAATTGGGTCTGAGGGTGTCAGTGACTCCAAAGAAAACGGTGGGCCCAATAGTGTCGATGGGGATGAGAGAGGGTCTGAACTAAACCTGAGCAAAAATGCTTGAGCCAGCAAGGGAGGTTTACCCAGTCTTCCCCGGAGCCCTCGGTCCTGCTGCAGAACATGCCCGTCAGCAAGGGGATGCGGCTCAGAGCCAAGAGTGGCCAGTGGACCTTGAGCAAGCATCCTATCAGCAGGGGCTCGGAGGACCGCAGGGGAGCCAGGGGACGTGGTACTTGCCCTGAAGCTAGCTGTGGTGTACTCTTCCAGTGGATAAATAATGCTGCTTTCTAGCAATTTCCACCAGCTTTCCAGTGTTTTTTTCATCCATGTTCGGTTCTCAACAGGACATCTGACACTTCGTAAATTCTAAAAATTGATCAGTTCAGGGCATAAGGGTTGAGGAAAAGAAAATGGTCAGCAGATAGCATGCAAGCCAGCTGCAGTGTTGATGTAAGGGGGAGGTTGCCAAATAGCTGCTGAGGGATGGGACAGTGGTGTGGCAGTCATTTTTCCTCCATCAGAGCTGGCAATCGGACACAGAACATATCCAGACTTGCACTTGAGGGCTTCCAGGATTCATTGGGCTTGACATCTTCTGCCAGAAATAGAGGGAGAAATTCTGGAAACCACATTCCTGTCAAAAGGCCATTGCTGTCCCACCTCGGCTCTGCTGCGTGCCTCTCCTTTCCACTGCCCTCTCCTCTGCCAGAAACCTATACCCACCTCCTGCCCATTGCTGAGGAGGAATCCACATGCCTTCTCAACCACAAGCAAAAGCAGCTGGGGTCAAAGCAACAATGAGCGGAAGAAATTTTGACGCCTATTTCACACAGAAGATTAGTTTTTGTGATTGTAGCAGCTCCTCTGGCCATTAAAAGTAATCAGGATTTCAGGGTCTGACACATTTCATTTGCACAACTCTTATTTGCACTATGGGGACCAGTAGCCCTCCGACAAACACACAACACACACCTAGGAAAGACCTTTGGGTGGGTGGCAGAGAGCTCAGCCAGTTGCCAACCCACTGGAGGCAGGACTGCATGGAAGAGAAAGTGTTTAAGAGACATTTGGCAAAAGTTTTTTGCAAAACTAGGTTTCCCGGGGTCATTTTGCGTGTTGCCTACTCAGTGGAGACCACAATGAAAAACAGGAAAGCTCCCAAACCTCATAAGAACGTAGAGGCCATATTACATAAGACCAAATGTCCAAGCAGTGCTGTATTTTGGGTCTGACAGTAGCAGGTGTGTAGGGAAGAATGAAATGAACAGGGCATGGACAGATATTTGATCTTCTAGGAAACAGCAGTACAGAGACCAAGCAGAAACAGGTGTTTGTATCCCATAGAGATATCAGGACACATTAGTGAATCTCCTCCTAGCCTAAAAACAACAACAAAAAAAAACAACAAAAAGCAAAACAAACAAAAAAGTCACCCAGGGAAACATGCCCAATGGCAGTGAAGAAAATGTTATAAATGACATGGAGCCTGGCTCCAGCTAACCGTGGGGCGAGATGTTTCACCCAGCCTGTGCCTCAGTTCCCACCATGAGACAGAGATGTTGCATCATCACGGGATGGAGACAATAAAACCATGCCATGCCTGAAAAGTCCTGAGGTGCGCAGGATGAGGACCAGATGGGACAAGTCTGGATGTGTAGGGTGCCTGGGTGTCCCCTTTCAGTCACTTTCCCTTTTCAGCAGCTGGATTTTAGTCCTGGTGACGTGGAAGCATTGCAAAGACATTGTTCGTCACACAAATAACTCACAATTACCATCCATTGTACGTTATTTCCTCTCCCTTACTCACTATTTCTTCTTTCTAAGAAAGATAAAAAAAGCTGCCCTCATCCAGGCCAGAGAAGGACGCAAGGCTTTCAGCATCCAGTCAAAACGAGTGAATCATTTCGCACTCAAGTCGTTATTAAGCTGGGGCTGAAACCCATCTGGAGGAATGATTTGACTGAATGTTGCACGGTGGCTAAATTTAGAAGTTCCTCAAAGCACCTGAGCACATAAAGGGAAAAGACATCTAATAAATGGTCCCCCATAAACATTTCGCCCAGCTGTAATATCAAACGTGATTAGGCAGCACAAGGCCCAGCTCATTGCTCAGCAGGTAACGAGAGCCAGGTGTGCTGCAGGTGGGAAAAAGAGGATTTTTCACCCTCCCAGCCCTGACTCAATAAAACCAGGGAACAGGGCTTGTACTAGCATCTTACACTGAAGCATCTTATACTCAAACACAATACCCAAGGCATTGTGAGTGCCAGACTCTGCCCAAATGGCACACAAGCTGAATGAGTAAGAAAGGCAAAGGGAGCAGCGCTGCCAAGTTAGGAGCTGCGGCACACGCAGGGGTTCAATGCTTTCAGCAAAGTCCAAGGGAGATCAGGGAGTCCCACACCACCACGATGGCAGCAATGGCCACAAGTGCCCTGCCAGCAGCCTGGTCCCCTGCAACCATCTGCTGAGAACATCTCTGCAGGTGCTTCTGGGGCTACGAACCCCTGCTAGCCCTTCCTCTCCATGGGAAAGCACGACTAAATAGATATATCGATTTGCTCTTGGTGGGGGAAGTTGAGCTGTAAACTCCTTGCTGATAGATGGAGAAGGATCATAAGGCCTGAAGAACCAGACTGTTCTCTATACTACGACCAATTTGCATCACCGCTAGACCCTTTTCCCCCAAAGTAAAAGGGGCACTAGATTAAATTCGGCCAGGTATCAGAGGAATCTCAGCTCTGCTATAGATAAAACCAAGCATCACTTTCTGGTTTTAGGTGGACTATTCTAAGTACTCCTAAAAACCAGCATACCTCAGCATCCCAAAATGCATCCTGTCTGCTGAGCATGCCAAGGTTAGCAAGAGAACTTTGTGGTGACTGCGCAGGGGAGGACCGGAGCCAAGACCCCCTGAAAACAACCAGACAATAGTTTCTCTTGTCTGAAGCTGCTGCACTCAAGGGCTGAACTTGTGCCTTTGTTGAAGATGCTGTGGGCAATCTCGGGGTATCTGGCTCAATACAGATGAATTAAAAGAGGTCTGAAGGTTGGTATAGATAAGATCAGACAGACCAGTGAGGTCTTCCTGGCTTTAAAGCCTATGAACTTACAGGAAGAAGGTATGAAGAAACTTATGAGAACACACTGCTGCCTGTTCCATCTCCCTTGATAGGACATGCTCAGATAAAGACAATACTGGATGCTTTCATGTGCCTTGTTTCTTCAATTTTCCCTGAGGTTCAGTCTGTATGAGCCTATATAGCAGCAATTCTGGAAGGCGGCAGATTTAAGGTTATTTTGACAGCATAGCACGAACTTTTATATTTCCTACTTTTTAGAAGTTTATATTTGCATTAATTTTTTCATATCCTACTGAGAATTAATCCTCTCTGCATTCTGGAACAACACGAGACACCATTAGGCAATGTTAACTTTGTGCTGAAGTTTTTGGCGTAGGATGCTGTATGCTCTAATCTATTTGCAAATCAAAAGCCAATGCTTTGCACACTTCAGTGAAAAGCCAGAGGCAGCCTGCCCCACTAGAAAGGTCACCAGATTAGGGCTCAAGGGAACTCTTCGAAGTTTTGCCACTGATTTACTGCTCAATCTTGGCCAAGTCATCTCTTTTCTTTGTGCCTCTAGTTTTCCTCCCATTCTTTGTGTTTTCTATTCAGGCTGCAAGTTCTTTAGGGTAGGAGCAGCCCTCTCATTACGTGCTGGTCCTGTGCCTCGTACAGCAGCCCCACCCCCCCCACCCCCCACCCCACCGCTCCAGCTGCAGTATGCCTACTAGATGCTACTGCAACACAAAGAATTCAGAGTTCACCCCCAGGATCTTCAGCCCCTCTCACTTGCTTCCTTAGCATAAAGCTTCTCAGGAGAGGTACCAGCCCCCACTGAGTAAGTTCCCAGTTAAAGGGTTAAAATAACCAACTCCATTAGATAAAGAGGAGAAAGGCACAGGAGGAACTCAGATCGTATGGCAAACTAGGTACTAGTTAATCAATAGTACACAAAGGTGAAGGCCATATGGAGGAGCCAGGAATCATTGCACAAGTTAAGCAAAGTTTATCAAGCCTGATAAAGCAAAGCGTTGACTATTTTCTGTGAAAAGTTCCACCTTTCCTCTAACCTAGCTCTGGAACAGTGACTACATACACCGATCTTCTCTGTCACTGACTCACGCGCTAAAGGGTTCAGTGGAAGTTTTGAGACCAACCCATGGACAATACCTCTTTATTGCCCTGAAAGTTCATATACTACATGCTACGTATAATTCTCCTATTCACTGGACTCTCGATCCAAACTCTTCTGGTAAAAGGGCTTGTGGGCAGTTTACTTTCTGTCCAATGACTTCATTGCAAAGGATTTTTCTTCTCTGTTGAGCTTGCCATGTGCAAGCTTTCCTTCCTCTTGTTTCCCTCCTCTTGTTTCCCAGTTTCTGGAAATAATTTGTGGTTTGGAAATGGAAATGCCCTTGTAGGCTTCAAAGAGCTTAAAGCTTGCCATACCAGATCAGTTCATTGGATCCATTTAATCTGCTCTCCTCTTTCCGGCCATGACACATACCTGGTACTCCAGAAGACAACACAACTTCATAGTGACAACAGGACAGTTCAGCTTTAGACAGAGTCCCTTCTCTAAATGGGTGAGGAGCTGCTAAAGCATCCTTCCCACCTCCACCCTGAACTGCCCCATATTTTCTGGGAGAGTTCCTCGAGGAATCAACTAAAGGGCAGAGACCCCCCACAAGGATATAGAAACTTGAGGGGGACAAAGTACATCAACACATATCAAAAGAGGGCTTCCCAAAACATAGCACAACAAACATAGCTCAACCCCTTCCAGGACTGGCTTGGCTCGCTTCCCTTGTTCAAAGAATTTGGCAAGCAAATCTTTATTGTAAGAGACAGAACAGAAGCTGGAGGGGAGGTACTGAAATCTGGGGATAATTCACAAAATCCTGGCCTGTGGTGTAGAGGAAGCTAGTGTTATGTCTCTATCGTTTGTACTGCTTTTGTTATTGCTGCTAGATTTAAACATACAAGCAACCTATCGATGATCACATCTCATTTTCAACTATCGTCTTTCCTGGCTGCTTTTAAATTAATGGGAAGCAGGTATAAGCTAGGACAGACACTTCTTGGCTTGCTTATCCATGTCAAGGTGGTCTCGTGCTTCACAGATATCCTACATAATGCAGCAGGATTATTTTTTCAAAAAAGTACAATTCAGTATTACACAGATACCAGATTTGGCCTCTTAAAAGTCTTCCATTTTACCCAAAGAGCACCAGCATCCTTCTCCAGGCCTGGTGACTCCATACGCTCATGCTTTGTCTTTTCCCATGGCCAACAAGTGGTAGCAAAGCCACGTAGCTGGACTTTGCTCTCCATCTCTGAAGACTTGGCAGGGAACCACCAAGCAGACCACCTGCATTCACCTCAGTATGAGCCGAGCTTGCATTCATGCCTGCAACGGGGGCACGTAAGCAAGGGCACCACTCTTGGGATGAGGGAAACTTCAACCAGAGGACATCTGCCAGAGGAAATGGTGGCATGTGTGGTGTTACATTGCCACCTTGTGGAGAGCTCCCACTGGAGATGAATGAAGGAAGATGGCTGACTAAGGAGTCGCGGGCAATCGCGTGCCACCAGAACATCTCCCAGTTGTTGCATGGCCATGGCTGGCCGAGCATTTGTGTCCTTGCTGTGATTGAATGGGCCACTACACATGGCTGTTATTTCTCCTCCGAGTAGTGAAGTACGGGAGCCCCATGCAAGGCCTGGAGGTCCTACACATGGGCAACACCAACCCATTGCTTCAGTGTCTGGGTTTGCAGACTTGATACTGCGGTTTTGTATAGACGCAGTCAATATGAATCAAGAGCCTGGTCCTAGGTCAGCCTTCAGGGACGAAGTCTGTGTTATCAGAGTTGCCACTAGCTCTTGCACTGCTGCTATCCACAAAAGAAGAGTACAGCTAAGCTCTGTGTGTCCAGGCCTCCACAAGCTCAAGAAGAGAATGAAGGAAAATGTATTTCCTTTCGTTAAGTCCAGAAGAAGCCTCTGGTGGCAATGCTTTTTGTATTAATGGTGTCCCCAGAGAGGTTCAAATATACAAATGCACAACACACTCCTCCCGTTTGTGTGATGGAGTACCGCGTTGACAGACTGGAAGAGAATTACTGACAAGTGCTACCATGTGGACTCTTACAGTGATGCCATGTATTGATTTCCATCTGGTGATGATGTGCACTTTTGCGATTGCATTGACACTATTCTCTCTCTTCAGAATCTGCTAACTGAGTTTTTGGAGCGAAAAGTATTAGCATTGTTTATTATTTATTCAGTACTAGAGGAAGTCTATGACTTTATGGGCCTTTACAATTACAAAAAGAAAGGGCAAAAAGGAGAAATCACAGGTCCCTGCCCCAGGGCCCTTAGCAAGAGAAATTAAACATGACAGAGGCAAGGCAGGCAAACCCCAAGAAGATGGGTTCCAAAACCAACATCATATGGAAAATCTAACACACCGATAACTCCTTATTGCCTGTGCACCACATTGGAGAGCAGCAGTGGCTCTGGAGAAGGTAAAATAAACCCAGCACTGAGTAGAAGGGGCAAGCTGTCCTCCCAGGTTGTCCACTGCCAACCCATCCTCCCTGAATATCTGGAAGTAAGTTAGCCAATCCCTTGGATTTAGGGAACGTGGCAGATCACACAAGTATCTGAAGTGTGGGGTGAAGTTTTCAAGACCTTGAGAAAGGAACAGTCTTTGATTTCAAGGAAATCTGATACCCCCTCAAAGAAGGGGTCACATTCTTTGAAATGCAAGATACGGACAGCTACGGAGATGCTGGCCAACAACAACAGGACATGAATGCCAACATCTCCTGATGGGAATAAAGGCAGTAAATTTGAGCTCCGGAGGTTTGTGATGGGACTTCTGCTGAACTCCAGTTGCCAGCAAATTCAGCATCTCCTAGAAACAGACCTACAGAGACATGAAATTGCTCTGGTACTCAGGAGAAGCACAGACTGCCACCTTTCTTTGGACAAAGATCTATCTTGATAAAAGCAATGGCACTAGCAAAGTACATTTGTTTTCCTCCAAGGCATACAATTTGGTATCTCACGAGACCTTAGCTAAGACACAAATACTTTTTGCACTGTGTGGAAACAGTAAGGCATCTATTAGACTTACCAACATGCGTTTCAATGACAACTTTCAACACATAGTTTTAATGGGGAGGCATTGTAATAAATGGGACCATTATTAGCAAGATGCTTTAGAAAACTGGTTGCTAATCCAATGAGGCTTAGCATTTTCAGCAATAATCTGTGATAGTGGGATTTGCAGATGGTGTATAAATTACTGAGACAGTAAAGAGGAAAGAGAAGAGGCTGGCTGGATTGGGGAGGGGTGTACAAGAGCTACCTGCTTAAATTATCACAATTCAATATGTGAATTTTATTAGAGTCAAGTGAAACATATCACACCTGGCAATAAAGGCTGAGATTCAACCCCACCCCCATCTCCTGCCCCTAATAAAGGCATCTCAACTAAGAGCCTAGTTGGCCCAGGCTGCTTCTGCTGTCAATGAAGAAAAGATGGCACCTCCGGGGGGAACAATCTGGCTGAATTTTGAAGAGCTGAAGCCAAGGCCCTACATTCGGGGTGAAAACCTCTGTCTTGCAAAGCTGTGCATAAAGAACACCAAGATTAACCTCCTCAGTGTGAGATTTCAGCGCAGCGTTTGATGACTAATACGATACTCACGTGTATAAAGAAGGGAATATCAGGTAGAAACAGGGAAGTAGTTTTGTCCCTGGGTTGGTCACTATTAAAATCATTAGAATAGTATCTTCAGTCTTGGCATCCCCAATTCGGGAAGGATAAAGGTGTCTCAGAGTTCAAACTAAAGCCACAAAAAATGATCTTGCAAGAGAAAACAAGTCTTGCAACGAGGCAAGCATAAGCCTTTAACCTACGGCAATCAGTCAAAATGTGACTTGATATTTTTGTATGTAGGTACTTTCACATGGAAAAGGTGCCTTACAGACCTTTAAAGTCTTTCAGCCAGAGACATAAAAAGATTCAGAGAGAATTCAGGCTGGCGTTAGACAAATGCAACTGTGAAGTGGGATATAATTTCCTTGCTGTGCGGGGTAGTTTAATATCAGCGACGTAATGAAATCACAAACCATTTCGAGTTTGTCAGATGCAGATGGACATTTTAGCACTTTGACACGTATAATTACATGGAAGTACTTAGGTTTAAGAGCATGTGCTTGGACAGTTATTGCAGAGCAGCTGATGCATGGTAACTCATCAGTTTGAGGTAATATGTTCTTGGATCAATATACTTCATAAAACATTCACTCCTGAGCAGCTCCTACAAAAAAATACTGCAGCATAGCTATACCCAAGGAGAAAACCACAGAGGGTCACCACAGGCTATTCTTACCTAGGGATCAGAGGGAAAGAAGACTACATTAGAAAAAAGGGGATATAAGGAAAAGGAAATAAAACAAGCTGCACATCTTTATATCAAAGCAGTAAGAGTCACTAATGGAGGGTGAGGGTGGACAGCTCCGTTACTCCAGGCTTAGTCTTCTGCACCACAAGAGTTCCAGTCTCCTGTAAAACTCTTCTGGGTTGCCAAACTTTGTTTTGTGATCTTAGACATCCTCAAAAATACTAAAATAATGTCCACCTGATGAAGCAGCTCGGATGGGTGGGAACTCTCCTTTGTTTGAGCCAACGCTCTGGCAAAACCTGAAGGCATTAATTTCAAGAGCAGTTCACGCATCCTTACAATTACCCCAGCAACAAATGCCAGTTTTGTACATTTCCCCCTGTTCTTAGACTGTTTGTCAAGCCTCCCAAGCCCTACAAGCCCTTCCTATTCCCCTCCTCTATGGCTGAGCCTCCAGCTTTTTTCAGATAATCTCTACAAAACAGTTCCACATTCATTAGATATAAATCTGTGCGACTCTCAATCATGCGGGGACAACACAAAATAAATGGGATTGAATACCAAGATGACACAGAGGAGATTGTACTTGAGTGTATTATTCATTTCCATATTTAATTCATTATGTTTCTTTTATTTTTTTTTTCTTCCCCCTCTTCAATTTATATGGAGCTGCAACACATTTTCCAGCCTGCTGTGCTGGAACGCTGCAGTGTCAAGGGACTTTGCAGTTAAATGTAAGACCTTGTTGTATTGTGCACTGGGCCTTTGTCCTCAGGAAACCGACAGCTCCAAGTTAGATAACAACTGGTAAATCATCATCTTTGCTAAGCATTTGCAAAAGCAGGTAGGGGGGAAGGAAGGAGGTTTCTTTAGAGCAGGAAAAGAAAGAAACCTCTCTCCTGAGGGATTAAGAACTTCTCAGGCCACCCAACTTTCAAGTCTCCTCCTAAATCTTTGTCTTTCTGGATACTTGTAGTTCTTGACCTGCTTTTCGAGTTGGAAGAAGATATCTGTCTGGGGGCTCTCAGCAGGGTGTGAATGGCAGAGGAGATGTGGATCAGAAAGAGGAAAAGATGCCTTTGGGGGGGTGGGGAATCCAGAAGCCAATTTCATTTTGTCCTTCAGCAATGACCATTCATTATTCTCTAAGAGTTAACCTGCCTGGAAAGCCCATGGGAGGAAGCGTATACTGGTTGGTTGCAGGGAGCGGATAAGATGACTTAATCCAACATGTTTTCTTTACTAGCCCTGATTCCCATGATTTTGTAATAAGCCAACCTTGAATCAGCTAAGTGAAAATTCCCTTCCCTGTTCTCTATCTCTGCTCTAAGTTCACCCTTGCATGTCTGGAATGACCCAAAGTTTTACATCCTCCCCCAAAATGTAGAGAAGGCTGCTGACTTCTCCCCGCTGCCTAGGAGTCAGTGCCGTGCTCCTCATACCTCTCCTTCAGCCCTGAGCAGTTTCTACCTCAACCCAGCTGAGGTTCCACTTGAGCACTGGTAACTATTTTTTCTTATTTTTGTTCATCTGCCTATGAAGTAATACAGTCCCATGGTGGCATGTTGATGCATGTAGAAGAGAAAAACAAAATACTTAATCCTAGCCAGATGAAAGGAAGGAAAATAAATAATAATAATAAAAAACAACCGAAAAGAAAAAGAAAAAAAAACCACCAAAAAACCAACCACCCTGAGTTCCTCTGCAGTCTTGCTTGGTAAATTTTTCTTCTGAAGCCAGCTGTTTGACAGATGGCTTTAAAAGTGATGTTGTGTTCACTACTCTTAGATAGGCTGAGGTCCTCATTCTGTTTTGTTCTTTTTTGGTTTGGAAAACTGCAGTGACAACTGGATGGGAGTTACTGTTCTCCAGGTTCACAGCTTCATTGTACAGCAAAATCCCCACTGCAGCAACACAGGTTGTACTCAGGATACAGCATTCCGGATCTGGAAACAACTTAGGATGGGGAGAAGAGGCAAGTCTGAACAGGGATTTTTCAATTGCATTTCCTCCTCTTGAAATGCCCACAGGTTTGATTTTCAAATGGTAGGAGCTCAGTGAGAACAAAGATTTCTATCACCTTAAAAAATGATGTTATCCTCTGAAATCAGTGTGTTTGGCATCTCTTTTTTTTTTTTTTTTTTTCCTTCTTCTTCCCAGTGGAAAAGAGAGAATTTTTAAATCTCCAAACATTTTTCAGGCCAGCAGATTCTAGTTAGATCAGTTGAAATATTTTATTTCAATAATGCCAGGATATTCTGCTTTGGTCTTGGGACTTAATCTCACCAGACACTGTCAGTCTCTGTTCTCTGCCCCTTCCATTACTTCCATACGCTTGGTCAGGCCCCTCAGCCTTTTCATATCCTCCTCCCAGTCCTACATGTCCTCCTAACAGCCCTGTTTTGTGCAGAAACTCCAAACAACCATCTCCCCCCCACACCTTCCCTTGGCCACCGCCTCCTCAGCAGAATCCCACCATTTCGGTTGAAGGAACAATTAACCCTAACCATTCATAACGCCACCAACTGCTACCTGCTCTTTCATGCTTTTGGAGGCTGTCCTGCTCCCCACCCCAGTGACTGTGGATCACCTGAGCGGATCACCAGCTCCTCAAGGCAGGGGTATCAGATTCATATGTATGCTCAACACACTGTAAACCGTGTTGGCCCCAGGGGTAAGGATCCATTAGATTCATGTTTCTGCTGACCACAGTAAGGTGAACCATCGCCTAGGTAAGAGTAAAACAAGGGGAATGAGAAGAGAGAAGGATGATGCAATATATCTTTGCTTTACGTATATATATAAACATACGCAAAAACACGTATGTCCCAGTACTCTTGTGAAAAGAAGAGAAGGTTTTGGTTTTGGTTTCTCTCTTTGTTCTATCTGCATCTCAGTGCTGAACAAACAAGCACCTTTCTGAATCTGATGCATCTTCTTCCCCTTTCTAGTCTTTTCAGGGCAAGGGCTGTCTGTTATTTTGTGCTTGCATGTCATCCGTGCTACCCCAAAGGCAGTTCTGGGCCAACACATGTCGGTGCAGTACCAGCACTCATCACGGAGATGGGAGGGGCAGAAAGCAGGAGAGGGAACAGAAATGCCACAGATTGCACATGTCTGTGGGATGAAGAATGGGTAAGGGTGGAGAAAAATGAAAAAGGGATAGCGGAAAACTCAGCACAGCCTGCATGGGCCTGTTTGCAGTGTCATACAGGGATGGATAAGAGTTGCTCTGTGGCAGCCAAGGGCCATCACTGTCCTCCAAGCGATGGAAGAATGTGGATCTGACACATTTCAGGCTTTCTCTGCTCACAGGGCTTTTTCAATTGCAAGATATGTCTTATTTATTGGCCATGGAATCAAGACGACACTGAAGTGAGCCACCCCACACCCACACAGTTTCATTATATTTCCACACTCTATTTCCAAAACTCTCATTACTGCATGGAGAGATATTACAGATCACCTTGAGAATATTACAGCGGGGGAAGAATCATAACAAAAGACCTGTTTCTAAATGGCATTTATCACACTTTTAAACTCATCCTCAGTACTAATACATGACATATTTTCTCGCTTGCAGACCCAACCGGTGAATCCTGTTTACCCTTTAATTGACCCACGACACTTCCCTGGCTGAAAGTCTATCACAAAGAAATACAAATGTTACGCAGGTTCAGCCCTGCTTAAAAGCTTTGTGAAAGGAGTGTTATTTTGCAGGAAGCACTTGAAAGATGAGATGGAGGTTGTTCAGCGTGCAAGGGATTTGCTCCAAAGCCCACTGAAGCTGGTGGAATGATTTTGGTTGATTCCAATGGTCTTTGGACCAGAACCATGGAGGGAAGAACTAGTGCCAGGCATAGAGGGCAACATAAATAAGGCACAAGAAATAAAACTCAAATTCATAATCATATACAGTGGGAGAAGTTCTAGCCATTCTGCATACTGGTAAAAAGATACTGTTATGGGTCTGTAGCTCAAATGGTCCACAGTGGCGAAACATCCCCAAGCCAAACCTTCTCCATCACCATGATTCATACGCTGATACTACAAGTCATAGCACATGTTCCTTAGCCAGGAGATAAGAAACCATGCCTCGTAAGAAGAAAAACCAACTCCTGTGCCTATGAGGTGCTGTCTGCTGAGACAGACCGTGTGTGCCAGCTGTTGTGTTCTTCACCCATCCAAGTGCACTGAAATACTTTTTTAATCCAGACCGCTGCCATCAGATGCCAACAGCTGTAGCTCATTGACCTACGGTCATTTCTGATGAAGTACTTTTCAGATCAGAACATGCCAATCCATCAAACCCGAGAGTTTTGATGGGGGGAGAGAGTTCAACAAACTCCCTCCAGTTTTAAATTCCACTTTTGTTTTTAAAATGAAACCACTGGTAATAAAAAAGAGTAAAACACAAAGAAGTAGTCAATATTGAAATCAAATATTTTAGCTGATGTTAAAGGAAAAAGATTCAGAACTTAGGGTTTAGTTTTGCAAAAATTTTTGAAATTCTGGCTGTTGGCCCAAGTTTTAAACCCAGGTTCGGTTTAAAAAAAAAAAAAATAATCCTGAAAATGTTCACAGGATAGGAAAGCCGTTTCCTGCCAACTCTATATTGGCTTACAGTTCTGACGCATGCAAGCTGGATTTGAATTAGCAGATTAGGCCCAGATCCAAGAAGGGACCTAGGCACTTAAAGTGGGACTGAGGTATGCGAGTCCCAGACAAAGGTCCTCAGTCCCCGGAAACCACTGAGTTTTCAAAATTAATAATTCTGCTTTGGAGCATGCCCCAAAGCACCTCGGCTTTCATAGGCAGCTCCATGCCCACCTCCCCTCTTCACCTCCAGCCAGACCTTCCCAGGTTGCCCTGGAGCATGGCCACCCGCGCCGGGGCCCTTTGCACATGAAACGGCAACTCCACTTTCTTCCAAAACACAAACAGAGGAAGAGGTGGTACCACCTTATTGTACAATTGCTTGGAACACACACCCAGGCAGAGCTGGTTTCCCTCTCCCACCCGCCTGCGAGGGCTCGGCCCTGTGCCGCAGAGGGTGTCCCAGCTGGAGCCCTCCCTCTTCTTCCCCCTGCGCCTCATTGCATGCAAAAAAGAGGTTCTTGGCCCTGGTTTCCACTGCCAAGTTTTGTTTAAATACCTGATCTCGCCACTTGCAACGCATGAATATATAAAGCACTGTTGGAGGGAAAACAGACCCAAAGGCCATACGCTTTCTCTTCAGGGGAGGCTTTGGATTTAAGACATCCCCTTGCCTTCAGTGTTGCCTTTTGCCTGTCTCGGGCACCTCCACCACCAGCACTGGCCTTTCTGTTCCCCATCCTTCCCCATCGTCTGGAAGAGTGGCTCAGGCCCCTGCTGCAGCAGGTCAGGAGGAGGCTCTTTGGGTCTCAGCCCTCACCCCCTACGACAGACACGGGGTCGGCTGGGCTCTCCATCACTTCTGCCAGCTGGCAGCCCTGGGGAGAGGACGCAGCCTGCTGCCGGGTCTCGGAGGCGTGCAGCCCCACTGTGCTGTTATTCCTGCCTGCGCGTATACGGAGCGGGGAATTAGGCTTCCTTGTTTACATCTCCTCTTTTTATCTTCGCCCCCCCCCCCCCCCGCTTCTTAATAAAGAATGTTTTTAAAAACAAGTGCCTGCATTTGAACTGCTGCAAACTCTGGTTTCCTTGGAGAAATGTTTGTGCTTTTTAACTTAAAGAATTTCCGAAACATATAGGAAAGGAATTTCATAAACTGCTCATTGAAAAACATTCCATACATTCCCCTCTCATCCAGAGACACCCGTGTGTGGTCTCCTACAAGGTCAGGTTTGGGGCTACGTAATGGGGACAAAGATTCCAGCGCTCGGAAAACAACAGATACCGCAGACCATGGGACGGGGGGGAAAAGGACCTCGTGACTCCCATTGCTGGAGGCTGGGAGACCACCGGAAAGGCAACAGACAGTAAACACTGTGCGTTATCCCAGGGAGGAAAATCCCAGTGAGAACCTCCTGCATATCTGTTGAGAGAGTGACATCAGGCTCTGCAGCACTAAGGAGCAGAGAAGGGGGGTTAAAAAAAAAGGAAAAGAAAAAAAAAAAGGAAAAGAAATAAAAGGAGGAAAACAGGGGTTCCTACTTATTATTTCATCTAAGAAAGACGAAGACATTGAAGGAGGTCCTCTAGAGGCAGGCTGGATGCCTATGGCAAACGGTGGGCAGCCAGATAGGGAGATGATCACAGACAGATACTGGGGTGGGAAGAGCACCCTGGTTTTAGATTGCCTCCTCCTTGTTTTGAAATCAGGGAGGTGCGTTTGCCAGCCCTGCCAGCCCTCAGGGCACTCTGAAGCTCTAGGAATGAGCGCTCTGCACATCTTCAGTTTACACTGTTTGCAGAAACCATAACGTTATTTCCAAACCAAGTACTCTGAAACATGCCAAAGGCACCGTTCCTAATCCACTATGATGGACATGACTCACGGCAGGTCTTAAAACAAAATTACCCAAAGTGAGGAAAAAAAAGCATCAGGGAAATAGTCTCTTGGAGAAAGTCCTTCTCTAGTACCTGATGAAATGTCACAAGATGTGTTTTATTACACAATTTTCCACTGAAGTCTACATGCTAGAATGGATTTCAGAGGTTAGGTCAGCTGGAGACATGTCAACTCACATGAGATGTTCTGAGAAAGTCACATATATAAAGAAGCCTGAACTGAAAACCCACTTTCTGTGGCAGCTGAAGCACAAGTCCACACTGGGACCATCATTCACGTTGTATCACTATGCACATTAGCATGGATTATATATGACCAGTGGCACTGTAAAGTGCCATCATTTCAGTTGGGTGGGGTATCGCTGTTTTCCTAGAGCTCATTAATGACCACACCAACTGCGGGGCTCACTCAATGCAATCAGGATCCAAAGCTTTTCACCTGCTCCTCCTGTCACTCATGTAATTAAACAAATCTTTCCTCCTCAGCAGTCATCAGTGCATTAGAGAGAATTGAACCCAGGCTACGCATTCTTGCTTGGTCTTAGCTCCATTCACGAGTGGGGAAAAGAAGAAGCTTCAGCTCTTTAGTCACCTTTACAGAAGTATCACGTTGCAATAATCCGACCACAAACAATAGCCTGTCTAGATTTCTGTAGCAAACCACAAGGAATGAAAAATGGCTGACAACAAATACGCACTCATAATCTTACAGTTGCTGAACCCTTTAAATCTGGGATCCTAAGTCAGGACAAAAGAAGTTCATAGAATAATTACAAATACCCAACTTCATCTTGTGCATCATCTTGAATGGATGAAATGGCTGGCACAAAACAAGCTCTGCTAGCAAAGCACAACAGATTGCCTTCACTGCTGCTGCTGCTGCTGAAGGTTGTCTCTGCTCTCCTGTTTGTTCTCTCCTAGCTCTTTATAAATTCAATCCAGCTATTAACAATATCCATTAGCTTCTCCAGAAGATTATCTCAGCTTTAGCAACTGGAATGCAGGGATTAGAAAAAAAAACATTCGGTTTTGTTTTTAATAAAAGTATATGTTGATTTAAACTGATGGCTTTTAACATCTGTTGTGCAAGTCTTTGCGGTAATAACCCTCAGAGATTGTTGGAGAGAGAGATCATTTAGTAGGTAATAAACATCAGTGATTTCATTAATGAAATATTCTAACATAGATGTTACAAATGGGAAGAAGCAAGGCTTCCACCTGCTTAATAATTGCATTGCCGAGGCTAAAACTCCGGCTGCCGTTGGCAGGGCAGGAGATGCCCGGGTACCTCGCACCCCAGCTGCAGGCACGGCTACCTCAAGGCACGTGCGCTGGAAGAAGAGCTACATCCAGGACCCATCGGGAAGCTTCTGACTTTCACCATATGAGGCACTGATTTCGAAATGCCTTACCAATAAGGGGTTGTCCTTAGTTCCTGACATTGCTGTAACCCAGCTGACAACACTTTCTTGGAGCACTGGATGCCTGTTAGCTGTAAAATGGTGACAGGGATTGAGCAGGGAGTGCAGGAAGCCATTTTGCCAGCTTGGGTCTCTCGAGCGGTCCAAAGAACTGCAGCTCCTGGCAGGAGAGTTGAAAACCTTCCCTAGAATTCTTTTGGTCTTCCTCCATGGGGAGAGGTTTTGAATGCGATTTCCAGCCAAAAGCAAATTTCTTCTGGAAGTCTTTTTATTGATCATCCGTGTGAATGTGGAGGGGGAACCCTTGAGAGACGAGCTTTTCAAACGACAACAAAGTTGAAACCAAAGACAGAATGATAGTGGGGTGGGGCAGAGAAGTTATCTCCTAGATGAGGCTATCTTGCAGCCCTTCAGAGAGCCAGACAGAGACTGAATGATGGGGAAATGCCCCAGGCCACATGAGGGTCCAGGTCCCCCAGCCACCCAGAGCACATTCTGGCGCCTGTTCACACCAGGTCTCCTTGCCCTGCACGCCAGTGTTCAGGGCATGGGGGAGGAGAGCTGGGCATTTGGATCCTCAGCCCCTCATGGGACCTGGGACCCATCAGTTTAGGCACAGCCAAAGAAGAGAAGTAAGTTTTCTCCCTCTTCTCGCCTTTATCTGCTGGCTAGCAGGAACAAAAGAGCTGGCCAGCATGCTCCTGTCCTACCCGAGGTACTTATCGCATCTCAAGCTATCCAAGGGAGCGTTCAGTCCCTTTTTTGTACCCTGCTCTCTCTGCAGTGAGGAAGAAAGGGGCTCTGGAGTGCCTTCCTCCAGCCCTGGCACTGCCACAGAGCTCAGCCCCGCGTGTGCTGTGCCGGGGCAGGCTCTACACACCGGGGAGAAGCTCAGTGCTCCCCTGGCAAAAGCACACGAAGGGGGCATGGTTTGGGCCAGAGCCTGCAGAGTCTAAAGCACCTGAAAGGTTATCCTCCTCTGCAGCTTTGTGGTGAGTTCAGCAACCCCTTTTTGAGCTGTGCTGAGGGACCCCTTTGAGGCTTCCCGCGGCCTTCTTCCCTCCCCAGCAGCCAGCTAAGAGGAGCCTGCTGATGCTGGGTCCCCCCGGCCCAGCCCAAGGCATCAACTGATCTCTGTTCTCTGGGGGGAACAGGTCTCCCTGCTTCTCGGTGACCTGGACCCAACCCAGGCGCGCCCACAAACCTACGCCTGTGCAGAGGAAAGTGCTGCTCAGGTCTTCAGGGAGAAGGATGAGCTGCCTGCACCTGTGGTCCCCAGCCAGAAGGGTGGAAGACACTGAACTTTGCTAGGAAAACCCCCAGCATTACCTAAGATTAACAAAAACAAGTTAGTGTGGGTGACACCAAGTAAATGCCTTGGGAAGACAGGATGGTTTACACACTTTCAGATGAGCTAACAGGTCAGCCCAAAGACAGCACTTCCTTCATCTGAGAAATTAGGCAAAAAGTATGATTTCTATGACTTCCCTAGAATTACAGCTCGTTTGTTTATACCTGCTACTTAGTACAAGTTCAGCATGCGCCATCCCATTTTCTCCCATTGAAGACAAAGCCAGCTCTTGCCATCAAGGCTGCAGCTAGGGAGGGGATGAGAAAGAAAGAGAGATGGAGCTTTTGTTTAATCAGACTTAAAAAACTTCCAGTTGTCCCAGCCATTAAGGAAACTGTTACCCAACATGTTTCATGCACTGGGTCTGTGACCTTTTTGTCACACAGTATTCAGAAAGAACGGCTGTCCCTTGACTCACAGATGGGTGTATTGAGGCTATATCTAAACTGCATGGCAGACTCATGCCATGACGTAGCCTGAGGTCACGGTGACCACAGACGTCCAGGACAGAGGACGCGGATGCAGTAGGCACAGGTTTCCTTCCTATGAGCACTAGGACATGTGGAGAAGAGCAGATGGCGTGTGCCCTGACACAAAGTCAGGGAGCTGAGACGCAGTCCCAAGTCCTCTAGTTCAGACAGACCTTACCTGGATACATCATTTACATGCATCAGCTTCTTGAGGACCACTCATGACCTTCCCTCTCTTTCTGTCCTAGCCAAGTTCTGGGCATCTCAGATAGTTCCACAGAGTGACCCTAGTCCTACTGTGATCTTCTCCACCTTCTGCGAACAGGCAGCCTTAACACAAATTGACTAGCAGAAATATTCTTTATCCATCAAAGCCAGATCCATTTGAGGATAGACTCTGTTATGCATAAAGTTGTCAATAATTTTTCACAGGTTTTATTACTTTTTCTGAGCTGGACAAACCACTCCTGAAGCTTTTGGGGAATAAGACAGGGAGGCAAAATCCCCATTTTTCTGTCTAACTACAGGGAGTTTTCGCATTTCAAGATGTGGAGAGAAACTGCCACCACTTTCAACAACTACAGGAAAATCAGCACTGGTTAGAAGATGTGATTCTTGTTTCTTGGTTTGCAAGATTCTTTTGATTCTCTCTACAAGCCTAAACAATCATTTAGGCATCTAGACCATAAATAAAATATGGGTAAGTATACAAAAGGTTACATTATTTGCCACTACTCCTGCCAGTAGCTAACTGCGACAGCAGTTTTCACCGTGTATGCTTTTGCCACCTGGGTCCCCAGTTGCTCCTACAAGCCTCTGCACTCAGCGGCATGGCAAGTAACTTACACAACACAAGGGGATTTGCCATTTTAATCAGCCATTGAGAGGGGCCACTGGAATGCAGTGTTTCATCCCCTAAATACCCCAGTTGCAACCAAGCTGCTCATTTTCTTTCTTGATACCTATAGCTTCACAACCGTTGCTTCATTCCTGTCCCCCCAGGAATGACCCTGACCAAGGGACAGCTGTAGAGACCCCAAGGAAAGGATGCTGCAGAGACAATATCCACTGCCTCAGTTTCCCAGTGTGTTTGCCTTCACACGTCGCAGCAAGGAATCCACATCTCAGAAACGCATTTGCCGTTTAATCCATCACAAACTGCAGAGAGGAGAAGGGGACCAGAACAATGAGGTGAAATGGTGAAAAAGCAGTTAGTCACAAAGGGAGATGCACAAAAAAAAGCCCTTCACTCTTCCACAGGGACCAGCTAAAGCCCTTTGATCTGATCATGGCTCTAATGAGAAGGATGTCTCAGCTGTCCCCAAGCACACACCACCACTGGTGCTGGCGGGCTAAGATACCCAGGGACCCAGGCCGCAAAAGAGAGAAGGAACCTCAGCAAACAGCAGTTGAAGAGGGCATACAGTTTTGCTGCTTCTTTTATCTCTTTTTAACAGCCTAATTGGAGTGTAATGAATTTAGTGTTGGTGCTCGCTGCCAGACTCACTTCTTTGATGTGTTTTTGGCCTCTGCACTGCAAAAATGCGATGGAAACCAAAACCAAGATATTACACCTCCATAAAGTGTCTCTGGGTTTACCATAAGATTCCACCACTTGTGCCAAGTGGCCAAAGCCACTAACAGGCCCCTGCTCGTCAAGATGTTTGGGTAATGAATAAGAAGCAGAGAGATGCCACTGTGAATCAGAGTGAGGAATGTGCGCTAACAGCAACAGAGGTGGATCCCGGGCCATAATGTGGAACAGAAGAGCACTGTCATCCTCCTCCTCTGCAGCTGCAGCCAGCAGGAGCTGCTGGTGATGCCTGAAAGCCTGCAGCAGAGAAGGAGGATTTTGGGAGGCAGGTAGAGTACCAGCAGGGCAGGAGCACACCAATACAGCACTGTGAGCTGGTCCTACTGCCAACAGCCATGTCACTCCTGGGTGTCAGAGCCTTTCCCCCACCCTACATTAACCATTCCTGCCTTAGCTCTTTGCAGCCAGGTCTCTCTCCCGCATCAGCCTGCCATCCCTGTCTTGGCTTTCAGCAGGGCATTCCCACTGGCAAATATCAGCTGCTACACAAGTCTCTGACACACAAAGTGCCCTGGTTCAAACAGTGCATCCTCAAGAGGCTGTTGCTTCCCACTGTCCCCTCTGCCAGGGTCACCAGCCTGCTGGGGGGAAGGCAGAGTCAGCAGGGTGTATGTGCAAGCGGCAGGCGAGGCTCTGAAAGGGCTCCTGGGGGACATCCCACCCTGCAGACAGGAGAGGGGTCCCCACTGGTGGTCACTTAGACCCTCTCACCCAGTGATAACCTACCCTTGGGCACACCCAAGAAACCTGGAGATGCTTATCAACCAAAACATCCAAGAGCCCCACGTACAATTTGCTCTTAAAGACAAAAAAATAAATTATGAAAGGTTGGTTCTGAAAAGGCTCCATTAAGCAGAAATGTTTACCTGTTTCTAATCAAACGCCAACTAAACAAGCCCATGTTAGATAAACCGATGCATCTACCCCAAAAATCACAGCCTGAAGAAAAACCCAACTGTTTATCTGTTTCCCTGTCTGCAGTGATCTTGTTCACAATAAAAAATCATGTGTCTTCTTGGAAAAATCCTGGCCATTGACAGTTCACGTACTTGCAGAAGATCCAGGGCTAAATTCCCACCCTATTTAAATCAATACAGCTACATCCATTTTAGGGAAGCTACCCCCAGCTGACAGATGCTGGGAACCCAGCCCTGAGCCTACCTCTTACTAAAACAGCCTGTACTCTGTGACTGCATGTTTGAGACGCAGGCTGCTGATAAGATACACTTTTAGTTAAAGGCAGCCCTCCTCCAGCAATGATTCACATTTAAGAGCAGTTAACTGGTGCAGCTGTTCTGGACACAAGCCTGCCCTTTCCATGAAAAAGCACGTTCTGAAATAGGTGTACACATGCAGCTTTGCTGGAAGCAAATTATATACCCAAATACCAGGGACTGTGCTCTCAGAGCCTGACGTTAGAGACAGGGACAAGCCCCCCTCCTCCCTCGCAGTGACCACTGTCACCTTACGCAGTGAGGTGCAAGTGGGGAGCTACTTTCCACCTTGCCCATTGCTCAGGTGGGAGCCAGCAGAGAAAGCAGGGAGGCTATAACCAAGCCTCTCTGTGCTCTGGATGCCTCAGGTCTCCACATCAGCACCGTGTGGGTAGCATTTAGTAGCCTCATAGTAAACAGCTGTCCCCTGGGACTACTAGTAGTAAATGTTTAGTAGTAAACTGTGTGGGTAGCATTTAGTAGCCCCATAGTAAACGGCAGCCCCTGAGACCCAGAGGTGTGCTGGAGTTACAGTGTCCTCAGGGCACAGATGCTCCTGCCCTGCCAGTTCGGGCTGTAGCTTCAGATGCAGCTTCCATGATCAGAGAACATCCTCATCCTCATGGTGAAATATGGCCACGTCAAAGCAAAACAGAAACGGGGAACTACCTGAACATTAACCCTGTGGTTCTCCCAGGTGCCACAGGGGACTTGGTGCCCTGTTCCCGGGGGCCATTGCTCAGCCAGTGCCACGGGCGCACCAGACCATACATGTGCAAGCAGACGTACGCAGCTGAAGGGTTGGAACAGCTCCTTCTACTGAACATCTGGACTTACACATATAAACTACTCAACACTCTCGTCCAGAATTACAGAGTCTTTCATATCTTATCTCTCAAAAACCACTTATCAGCCCACGGCTTTCAGACTGCAGTCTCTCCTGTCTGCCAAAGTGGAACCCAGCCATGTCAAAACATGAATAACAGCAGCCCCTCGCTCCTCTCCCACGCTGATGGCTGCAGCTCCTCTGGTCGGGACTTGAACTTCAGGGACAGCAGGAATAGCTGCATCTACCCCACTGCCATGGACTTGTGGAGGAAGTTTAGCAGAACTTAACCGCAGAGCAACAACTCACTGGCACGTGAATGGCTCCTCGCATCCCAGGCTGAGGAAGGAGATGAGCTATATGCACGCATTTATGCTCTGCGTTATGATGACAGACAATAAAGAAACATTTGTTAGCTAACGCTGAGGCACATCACCCACGCTGCTGCAGCACTCGGAGGCTTCAGGCATGCCCTAGAGCCTCCGTGTCCTACATACTGCTCAAACATGGGCAAAAAAAAGGCAGGTTTGTGCCCATAAATGAGCATTCAATAATGGGAACCAGTCTGGATTTTTTGTTAAAGATTTCTTTCTTAACGAAATATCCCTTTTGTTTCTAGCTCTCACAGAATGCCTGAGACAAAGTTTCATTTGTGGGCTGACATTTTGCAACCCTTGTCCAGGAGGGGAGAGAATACCTTTTTTTGTTCTCTTCTGGTTTACTTCTCCCTTCTCTTAAAAGAAAAGCAATGTGCAGAGGAGGAAGTACAGGGAGGACTCTTCAGCTTGTAAGCCATGAAAAGACTTCGCTTTTCAGGTTCGTTGGGCATCAGAACTCTTCCCCCCACCCCTGACTTTTCAAATCTTCAAACAAAAATTCTGAAATGAAATGAAAATTTCTTGCTCTGAGCTGTAAGAGACAGCATTGTTAGGCTTCAGCACGGTGCTAAAAACATGGTGTGAGATACCCATCTAGACATCACCGTAACAAAAACCGGAGCAGACTAAGGGGGCTCCCAGCAAGCCAGGGGGGTTGGTGCCCCGTCAGGCGAGGGGTGGACAGACTCGAGACTGGGAGGAGGAAGGCATCAATGTTACAGCGGAGGAAAACTTAACACAAACCAGGATCATAGCTAGCTTCGGACTAGCTTAGCTAACGTCATATTTCTCGGCTGTATGGACCGCACATGGGCTGTGCATGATTTTGTTCAGTCCAAAAGAGGTCTGTTGCAAGAACAACTGCCTCTGCTTTTGTTGTGAAACCGAAGTTCAGGCACAAATCTCGGCTGATGGGTCTCGTTCCAGCGGCCGATGATACAGTCCAGGGAATAAATGTGATTATCAGGCACTGACTGGGAAATTGTAGGAATAAGATCCCTAACAGCAGTGGCAGGAAGACAGGGTACAGGTGCCTTCCCATCCCCACATGTCCCCCAAGCCCACATGCACTTTGGCCCCCATCAGCCAGTCCTTCTCTGGCAAAAAAACACGCTTTCAGATGCTGCTGCCAAACCTCAGAAATGTATATTGCTGTTCTGGCTATGTTCAGGAGGAAGGGAAAGGGAAAGCAGTGTGCAATTTTCAACAGTTTCTCCTTGGAGAGGGGCCCCCTAATTTTCTGAAAGGGGCCATGGAGGAGGGGGGAGAGAAAGCAAGAGGCTCTGTCCCATTTTAATCCCTTTTCCCAAATTAGTTATACATGGGCAATTCATGATGGAGTTCCCCCTTTGGGCTTTGAGCCTTAAAACATTTCGTAGCACGCAGAGCCCTTCTGAAACCTTGTGATCACGTCACTTGTGAGGCTGCTGTGTTTATGTGCAGAGCTGTGCACACGGGCAGGCGCAGGAGGGAAAGATGGGGAGCAGAGGCGTCCCGTGGTCGTGGCATCACAGTGGGGGCTTGCGGGACAACGCCAGCAAAGAAAAAAACCCACCACAAATCAAAAAACTGAGAGCAAAACAACTGTGGGACAAAGACGGCTGATGCTAGTGAGAGAGCTCAGCAGCATTGGCTACAAACCTCCTCTGCACCGCTGTCAGGACAGAGCTACCTGGAAACTGGCAGCCGGCTCTTTGCCCTGGTGAAACCTAATACAAGAGCTGCCGACTGCTTTTTGTTCAATGGGAAGTCACCCAGGCTCCAGGGAAACAGCCCAGAACAAGGGCAGTCACTCGACCCGCTGGGCTGCGCCGACCAGGCGGGTCTGACACCAAGCTAGCACTGCTAAGCCCCATGCAGCCACGCACCGGGATGGTTTCCATGAGCCCACAAGAGGCTGGAGAGTTGGGGGCGACAGAGCATCTCCCTGCCCTATGGTTTTCGGTTACAGTACTCCATAGCCTCAAAGCCTAAACGATACCATAAATTGCTGCCAGGGTGAAATCATTTGAGATCCCACAGCTCAGAGGTATTCAGCTGACCAAGAAGAGCTGAAACCTTCCCTCAGGTTAACGGGAATGAGGTCTGTGAGCCACGATCTTCAAAGGCATTAGATCCTTTTTGAAATCAGCGGTACTTAGGCATGTTAGTAAGTGTCTTCAAGGAGGTGGACCAAAACACCGATGCTCCCCCTTCCAAGAAAAAATGGTGTTGTGTGTGGGAAAGTTTACGAAGGTAACTGGGAGACTCCCTGCATTACTGGGAGTCTAAGCAGGGGTATCGGTGTTTTGGTGAATTTTACTCACTGCTGTTTGTTAAACCAGAGTTCAGCTGGTTTAATTAAAATTCACAGTGAATAGATTTACTTTCTCCAGTGCCAGTGCTCTGTATGGACACATTCAAAGGCATTTACTCCCATTTAGCTAAACTTTGTAACCAACTTCTTCTAAATGTTTCCACATGGTGGCTTGAATTTTTTTTTTTTTTAACTAAATCAATTTTAAACCAATTTTCATTACATTGGTGGTTTTGCATGTCCACAAGGCCTGTGGGCCTCTTGGATTTGAAAACTTGGCGTGAAATTCAGCCCAAAATGCCAAGTGCTGAAATCCGATGAGAATGGTACGGCCGCGATCTATAGGGGAAGCTGCCTGCGCTCAGCGCTGCCGGCCCAGCCGCGAGCACCGAGCCGGGGGCACCGGCCGGCACAGAGCTGGGGGCCAGGCTGGCCACAACCCCCCTCCGGACATCACCGGTGCTCCGGCCCGAGCCGGGTTGGGATCTGGCAGCGCTGAGCTCAAATCCCGGCTGGTGGAAATTGCTTGAAGCGCAGCCTCTGGGAAGACCAAAATCCTGATCAGGAGCCTCTTTAAAAATGTGGCTTCAAAGCTGACTGGAAACCTGGCCCAGGGCTTCTTCCAAACCTGGCCCAGGGCTTTCTTGCAATTCAGCCCGGCTTTGCAGACTTGGCTGGCGCTAGGTTTATTGCACCTAGTTTGGGGCTTTGCTGTGAACATTTTGTGGAGATTCAGCTCTTGAAATTAAATAGGCTCTGTTGTTCAGAGCCTGGACCAGTGTCCCTAAAATCCATAAACTCCGCGCCAATATATTTATCTTCATGTAGAAAGTAACCAAGGGTCGGACACTTCATTTTCAAGGGAGAGGTTGTTGCTGCCTATTATCAGTAAATAAAATAATTAAGATCAGGTGTATGAATGGATGAGATGAGGACCACTTAGTGCTGCATACTGGAGGGCTTTGACTTACCAAAGCAACCTTTTACACTGGTGAAGAGCCAGGTGCGTTACAGTCATTTCCCCACCTCCGCGTCTACAGTAAGCAAACCTCAGAAGTCTTGTAGGAGTGCTTAGCACTTGTGATGCTCCAGAGCAGAGGCAGCAGCTTCAGAAGAGACATATCTCTTGAAAGACACCAGCAGAGGTGAAGATTTTCTTCCTCCTGGTAGGTTTGAGGCAATGAAGAAAACCAACAATACTTTTGGTTTCCCAACACTATTGCTTTTAGTACCTCTAGAACGAGAAAAGAATGGGTTTATTTACTGTTGAACTGGTATTCTTTACCCCCAAAAAAGCCTCAAGAATGGTGACCATTCAGAGCAGAGCCAAGCTGGTTCCTGGCAAAGGTTCAGTGTGGCTCTTATTACTGAGGGGAATGTGGTCATGTTGCTAAGACAGTGGCCTGGGAGCCAGGCCACCGTTCTCAGCTACCCCACCACCCTGCCATGTAACCTTGGAAAGTCACGTCTCCCCTCCACGGCTCCACAGGCCTTGCCATCCTGTGCCTCTTCGGCTATTTAGCCTGCCAGCTTTATGGTCCAAGGTCTTACTCTTCTAGCTACGACCATAATTATGGAATCTGATCCACGCTGCTTTCCAGAGCCCCTTCCCACAGGGCTTCATTAGAGCAGCTCCGTCTCCACGAGCAGCAGAGCAGAGGTGGGAGTTCAGGCATTTTCTCCACAGAGGCTTCTCACCCCCATCTCGACACGTCCCTGTACTTGCGCCACACCCAGGGTCTCTGTTATTCCCGTCACCTTTCTCCTTCCCATCCAACAACCTTTGGAGTCATTTACATTTAGTGTGTTCACGTGGTTTTCTCCTCATTCACGCGTGTCCAGCTGTGACACCACGCCAGCTCCTGCCATCACTTCCTGGGACATACATGTGTGTGAGGGACAACCTGCTCCCATCATCCGCCAGAAGCACCCCAACCAGCATCCAGCCTCGCAGGGACAGTGCCCAGAGAGGCACTGTTTAGCAGCAACAACGCTAAACATGAGGTGCATCTCTATCCCAGCCTGCGTTTGCCATAACTGCCTGTGTAAGGCAAGGGCTTATACCTGACCTTGTAGGGCTGCTGAGCTTCTGGCAATCCCTTGCACCCTGCAGCCTGACAATCATGCATGTTTTTGCAAGCAATATGCACCGCATGCACTTACAGGGCCCTTTCTTGACTGAACAGTGTAGCCCAAAGCATCAAGAAGTCTGGCTATGACACTAGCATCTCTTTTTACTGGGGCTAAACCTTTGCAGTGCTAGAGGCAGGACTTTTGCAATGAAGTAGCGAGACCTTTTTCTTCCCTGTTTTGCACCCAGGATCCTTAACCTCAGGAGCCACCACATCACGGGTCCTCCTCCTGCTCCAAAATCTCTTTGGAGGCTGCGCCTCAAGATGCCTTACGGCAGCAGCACGCTCAGTAGCTGCTGTCTTGTATCTCTGGCATTACAGAAGCCCCAGCTAGGGTTGAGGGATCCCATGCTGGGCACTGGGCGTGCAAATGTGAAGGCACAGCCCCTGCATGAAGGCTTTCCAGTCTCAACAGACGAGCAACACAGGGGGAAAGAGGTTAAATAGTACTAGTGAGATGACCCTGCAGAGAACTGGCAGAGCTGGGATTAAAACTCAGAGAGCACCAGCTAGCTACCCTGCATGCTGGGGCACTCTGCCTTAGCTCCTTTACACAGCACTTACACACATGTACATCGACATGCACGTGCATGTATCGTGCATGCACATTATATGTGTACCTGCATAAAGACTACACACACAGACACACGTGCAGGCTGTGTTGACAGAGACTAAACATACATGCACATCAGGACTGCAAGTGGCACATCATGGTTTGCTCCATGCTACCTGTCAGGTGCTCACAGCCCCCCGTGGAGCATCCCTCCTGATCTCACCCAGCAGGAGCCGTGCACCATTTCACCTCCAGGTTAAGCCAGCACCACAAGGTGCAGGCAGGACAGGCAGACAATCGCTCTGAGATACCGTCTATCTCAGCTCCTTCCCAGAGTTTGGCATTGTGTGTTTTATCAACAAATAACATGTCTTTACTACTGCCAGCCCTGCTGAACCACTGTAGCTGCAGACAAGCAAGCTGTGTTTGCTTCTCTTTCATTTGTCATCAACACAATGGCCAGCCAAGTTCTCATTCCAGGATCTTACTTGTTGGTAACAACACAGGCAAAAAGAGAAAAGCTGAGTTTTGGCTCGCCGTGGGGATGGATAGGTGAAGTGAAAAAGCCTCCATATGAAAATCATGGGGGAAAAGCGCACAAGAAAGCCAGAGTTTAAACACAAAAGAGTAGGCTGGTTCAGGTCTCAGATGCCCCTCTTTTTGCTCTTTGGGATGGCGTTGTGTACGAATGCTCTCCTTTCACCCACATGTGGCCAAGTCCAGTTTGACTGGCAGCTCCAGCAAATACATGGGATTTGCAAGTAGCTTTGAAGATGTTCACCCATGCATGCTCTCAGACAGCAATAACCTTCCCCTTTCCCACCCCTCTTACTCCTGCTGGGCCCCCAAAAGGCGTGAGGACAGAGCTCACACCCCCATTGCATCCAGGGCCGCTCTGAGGTTTGTTGATAGTTGAGAAGCAAATGAGACTCGGAGAGTAAAGGAAACCAGAGTTACTCCCTCTCTGCAGTTACCTGCTGGGATTTTGCTGCTGTCTGACTGCAGGAGAGGAGAAGGGGGCAGGAGAGACATCAGGAATGGGATACATTAGCCAGCTTCACCCCTGCACCCAAACCACGCAGTGCCCTGCTGCTTCCTCCACTACCAAGCTGAGGAACAGCAGCAAGACCTGTGCAAAGCTTTGGAAGCACGAGGAGGAAGGGGAAGTTGGCTATAGACTCCTCCATTCCCTCACCCCGCCTTCCTAGTCCTGCTTCTGTACCCAAACATGTTCCAACTTGGTATTGCAAGAGTAGGCACCATCTGCCCACCAACGGTGAGGAGACAACAGACCAGGGAGCTGCAAACCCAGGTGAGAGCCAAAAGGAAGGAGTCACTGAGAAAAGAAACTTTTCCACCCAGTGCCTCTAGACAGGAGGGCTCTCCTGGCCCGAAACACTAGAAAACCAGAGGAGAACAAACCACAGGCAGAACCTCTCTCCCTCCCCTGGGGTAGCTGTTCTTTGCCAGGCACAGAAAAGAAAAAGGGCAGACACAACAGGGAGCGTGCAAACAGCATGCCACGGATGCAATCATGCTGCTTAACGTGTTTATCAAGTATTTTGGGACCAGCACAAGAACAGCATATGCAGCGCAGCATGAGGGGCTCACGTTTGGGTGACAACAACGGAACTCTGTCACAAGGGGATGAAGAAGCCCTCTGCGAGGGTTTCGCTTCCCAAGAGCTGCACCCGGGCAGTCCCAGATCTGGGCCACAGCCCCGCTGCCGGCAGGGCAGGACCCCGGCAGGCACCCCGCACGGGAAGATCCCCGGAGCAACATCAGTAGGTTGCTGAAAGGGAGGAGCAGTTTTGAAACAGGAGCAGAGAGATAAAAATCTATTCTAAGGTGAGGATCAGCTAAATATGTCAAAGGCCTTTCAGCAGAATCTGGGTACATGTGAAACCATCTAAATAGTAAACAGCACATTTATTACTGATAGCCTCCAAATTTATTTACGGAGCCCCATCATCTTGCAAGTCTCCATCACCTGCTTTGCAGACAAACCACCGCGGCAGCGGGAGAGCGGCGGGAGCTTTGCTCTGCCCAGCCTTCACGCCCTGTTTGCAGAGATAAGCACTAAATAACAGAGCCCTGCAGAACACGCTAAGGCCCACGCTCCAAGATGGTTGACTGAAAAATACTAGTTTCCCGACTCGAGGATGTTTCACAAGCTGTCTGAATGCCTTGGAGCACCTCAAGCAGAGGAAGGAAGAGGAAACACAACCACAGAAGCCAACACAATCAACCCCAGGGCTGGGGAATCCCTCCTCACATATATACACGTGCATATGTATATATATATCCACATTAGTCACTGCTATGGCAACTAAGACAACAAAGATATCCTTTTAAGGGCCCTGCAGTACAGAGGAAAAATATTTTGCTATATTTATCATTGCCTATTGACGTCACAAAATAATTTGAAATAAACTAACCTTTAAGTTTGGATCACACTGGTCATCGTTTCTCCTCTGTAGATATTGAAATAATGTTCATGTCACAATGAGCATCTGTTACTTTTCACGGAAGAGGTAACTGAAGAGAGCTGAGCTAGAAAGTTTTCTATCTAGACGTCTCACACACCCGCACTGAAGCAACACCAAAAAACCTCGCCTCCTCAAACCTAAGGAGCACTGTATCCTGAGGGTCTCATTTAGTCATTCCTCAGGCAAAGCCCATGCTGCTATCAGAGGGAAATTACCCATTCCCATAATTAGTGAAAATTAAGAACCTGAGGTCAGCTGTGACAATTTAATTCAGCTGAGCATCCAAATAGTTCACTGGAAAAAGGCAAGCTGACAGAGCTGAATCTGGGCTGAATTGTGAAAATAAAACATTCCATATGAAAGTGATTTTAGGAAGTTTGGTTTCCACAGCCAAGAGCTTGTAGATCAGAGCATCCCTGCCTCTTGTGCCCGTGTATGTAACACCATGCATGGTGGGCCTTTGAAGTGACTTGCACTCTTCGCACTAATATCATCACTGCAATTATTTTATTAATCACACTAATAAATAAGCTGCTGCTATGCATCCAAGAAATACAGGTAAATGGAGTTAAGAGGCAGAGGGGAAGGTAGAGAATTTAGGAGAAAATTTAGGACCTTAGTTTGCACAAGGCTGTACCCACGCCCCCCTACTGAAGTCAAGGTCCAACATAATTAAGCACAAACAATGCAGTGGAGCATTACCCCTCATGGGAACAGGCTGGCTGTTGGTGATGGCTCACATGTGTGAGGCACAGGGGCACCTTTGGCATGGGACAGCTCTACCGCTCCTTCCCCAGTGCCCAGAATCAACAAATGCAGCATCTGCCACCCCTCATCTAGTGGGGGGAGGTGAGAAATACACCTCAGCTTGCTATGCTCCTACCCAAAATGACCTGCTTGGCTCCCCTTGGGAAGATCAAGGGGAGCTCTCTCAAGTCGCTTTTGGCTCAGTCTGTTTTTTAGCTGGCTTGAAGGATGCTGATCTGCCTGCACATCCTACCAGAGCCCTGCAGAGTGGGTTGAGATGTTCTCAGAGCACAAGATATGCCATACTTCTCTCAGAAGCACCATGGATATTTCAAAGCAACAGAATTTATTAGAGGTTTTTTGATGGCAAATCTCTCTTGCTCAATATGGTGAGCTTGAACAGATATAGCAAAAGCAATGAGTCACTTGAGCATTGTGGGCCGTTATATACTATTAAGTCATCTGCAATCCCATGGTGAACCCGTTTGCAACATGCTATTACATGGCCGCTTGATGTGTTGTGGATTTGGGTCTGTTCCCCTCCTTGTTTGGTTTTCTTTTCCTTCTTTTTCTTTTTTTTTTTTTTTTTTTTTTTTTTTTTTTGGTAAGTCAAGCTGCAGCCTACAAATAAGAGTTAACAAAATTCAAGCAGGTTTGAATCAGTCTGACGAAGGAGAATCAGCAATCCCATATGTTTTCAGAGGTTTAGAAATCTGCCTTCTCCCATCTTCTGCAAGGTCACTTGTTTTCCAAATTCCGTGGAATAGCTGCAGTTCTCACCCCTCCTGCTCATCTTTCAAGTTTCCCTGTAAGGACAGGGAATCAGAGAGTTTGATTTACTCCTGGGCTGTTGAGAAGCACTGACAGCTACCCCCCAGCAACATGGTGCTTCAGGTAGACAGGGCATCCTCGCGTTACTTAACCCCTAACTGCAGTGCATTAAGATACACACTTGACTTTTCTCATATCTGCTGTTATCACCCAAACTCTTCTGCAGCTTCTTGTGCCATCAGCAGCCCAGCTCTCCCCACAACAACAGTTTCCTGAACCTTCTGTGACTCAGCCCGCAGGCCTTCACCTTGCAGACTTGCATTAAAGATATAATTCAAGAGCTCCTACTTGTTATTAATTCTTCACATCGCCCAGTCTCCCTACATATTTTCTCTCATGATAGAGACAGACAGACAGGCGTCTTTCGGAAGATCTCATCCCTACCCTTCCTCGCCTGTCCATGTCTATGCCAGCTTAGGAAGACAACATACTAACATTTCTACTAACCGTAGTCATCCTCAGGCCAGATTTGTGGAAGCTTTTGGAGAAGCACCTCTGCTGCAGCATCATCCCTTGTCATTTCACAAGGAAATACCTTCCTTTGCTTCCTCTCCCTGTACCCCCATTCCTAAGTCCCTCCTTCACAGGAGCTTGCACAGACATCCAAAAGCCCTTCTCACTGCTTCTTTCACCTTTTATTAATGCCAGGTGCCACCCTTTCCCACCACCCTAATCAGGTCCAGATGGGATGTGCCAGGCTCCCAAAGGGGCCCTGCACCCACCTTTTCGAAGGGGAAGCTGCCCTTGTCAAGGGCTGGTGTTATCATTGGAAAGAGATCTGCTGAGACAGGTTTATCTAACGACCATGCAAGTGCTAGGTGGTTGCTGAACACCAGAATAAAAGGCTCTAGTCTGTGGCTTAACAAAGTAGTCGGATGTTTTACCAAGGCTGAAGTACTAAAAATATGGAAAGCTTTTGTAGTATTCCATGCTGTACCTGGAAATCTACAGGATTGCTGTGGGACGAGTCAGACAGGCAGCCTTATGTCTGACAGCTGCTAGTCCTGAGGTGCTTGATCTACTTGGCAGGGAGAAAAGCTAGCTCTGATACCACAGGCCAGAAATCAGAGGAATGCCTTTTTCTCTGCCCACAAAGAAGAAACATGTAAGGAATATGCTCTAAAGCAGAGATTGCACAAAAAAAGCCTGGCCACAGAATAATTTACAACTGATCTCAAGCTGTAGACTGGAACAGGTTGCTTGGAAGATACCTGTCAAAGCCGCTGGTTGCAGCCCCAGTTGTGGTTAAGATCCAAGAGAAAGAGAAACAGAGAAGGGAGATGGGGAAGCCTAGACTGAACATAGCCATTTGTCAAGAGAATTGAAGTATAAAGGCAATTTGGAGTTCAGATCCAGCATCCAGGAAAAAAAAAAACAAACCAAAACAAAACAAAAAACCACCCCCAAAATAAATAAATGCATAGCTACAAACATGGCCAATACAAGCCAGAACAAAGACTTGATGGGAAAATGGTACGGCACAACCCCTGCTGTGCGTGCTGGAAGCAGGCAGCATGTCCTTCACCCCACCACGCTCCTCCGTGGCTGCAGCAGTGGAGGGAAGCACGAGGGGAGGCAAGCAGGCTCAGGTGGGATGGGGATGAGAAGCCAGCTGCCCACAGAGTGGATGGATGCAGCTTGGCATTCTCTTGATCCTGGGAAAATCCCAAACGCATGGATTTGTACTCCCCTTTGGGTGAACGTCCCCACATTCACCCATTTTGGAGTTTTACCCTCTTTGGGGTGAACCTTAGCTTGGCTGTGGACACTTTTGAGGGCTAGAGTGGCTTTCTCAGCCCACCAGTCGTACTGTCCCTTATCTTTCTGACTCTAATTCCCAGCTTTACAGCACAGCACCGACTTGCCCATCTGAAAGCAAACAGGGTTTGTGTTACCTGAAGCTGGCAACACCATTTGCTTAGACGCCAGCGTCCAGACAACAGTGGGTTATGCTGGTAAGGGTATTTCTTTTAAATCTGTATGCAGACTAAATGCATATGCAAACAGAAACCGTAGCTGCACCGGGGAGGGGAGCACTTACTGAAGGACTGGATGCCTATCATGCCCTTGATGAGAGAGCATCAAAGAAATTGAGTCAAAAACTGAGACTTGCCTTCAGTAGACAAGAAAGCCCAAAACGGAGGGTGGACGGACCCTGAAGGCATCACAAACAGCACACTAAGAAAAGCTCCCCTTGCCTGAAGGCACAAAGGATGGGGACAGGATAGGTTCAGTCTGGGAGCCAAACAGGGAATTGAAGGACTAACTGGTTCTCAAAATAGAAAAAGATGGAGCCCTCTGCTTCTGCATGTTAAAGCATTAAGTATGTTAGAGGAGGATTATCCAGAAACCTTTCAGGTTATAGCGTATGCTGGTTCTTTTTTTATGCTGGGTGTGTCAGCAAGGTCTTGGCAGGCTGTGGGGAAAAAACACAGTGTCTATAAGATTTTGAGGTTGTCAAGATCAGTAACCTCAGTCAAGCTCTGTTATAGTCATTCAGAAATGACCCCACCTCTTCTTTCATCTTACGGACCTCACTAGTTTCATCCATTTGCTTGCTTTTCTTCCTTTTTGTGTTTGTTCTGCAAAACAAAACACCGCTGCTATGTTCTTCTGCCGGAGCTTCACCAAGACTGGACCTTCCCAGCGGAGCTTTCCCAGATACGTCACACAAAGCCACGCAACGTCTTGCCATGGAGGAAATGTCATGTAGCGCGATGCTGAGGACCTGATGTAAAGGTGAGGCACTTTAATCAGGTTGGCTTACGAGATAGGGGCTCAGGAAAACCATGTCCTCCCGAGTGGGTGTCAGTTGAGTTGGCCTCAGTGGATATAAATTGTCATAGTTCCATGCAAATCATCTGGAAAATGATATCACGGTTGGCAAGGTGCTAAGGTAACAAGTATACCACTGGGCAATGCCAACTAGTGCTGGCTGTGGGTCTGGTCCATTAGCTGTACTGGTAGTATCAGCTTATATGTGAACATATTTGCGGCTCTGGTAAACCTGGAAAAAATGACATTTCTATGGGTTTGATGAGAAGTGAAACATTTGATGCTTTGGTCTCAAATTTTCTGCTGTCTTCCACAAGAAACAAAGGGCAATGCTTCACGAATGGCCGCCTTTTTTTTTTTTTTTTTTTTTTTTTTTTCCCCTTTTGGGGCAAATGTAGGAAAATGTGTTATCTGTGGAATTTCATAACTTGTTCTTTAATGAGAAACACCAAAACCACCAGAAATAACATTCTCCTGGAAAATGTAAGATTTAACTTTGCCCTAAGCCAAAATTGCATACTGATTGCTATTCATCATTCTGCTCCCCTCCTATGCGCTCTATACATCTCCAAAAGCCTTACCATGGCAGTCAAGGCTCAAGGAGTAGCTGGGTGAAGCCGCTCCTCCCGGAACAGGTATTTCCCATGTCTGTGTTCAGAAATGTCCTTCTCCAGAAGAGACTGGACAGCTGTTCTTTGTTGATATCCAGTCTCCCAGGACCTTCAGCAAACACATCCAGGAACCTGGATACGGGCTAGGATAACATTTCCTGCCAGACTTGCCAGGATATGACAAGTTTTTTCCAAGTTACCAATGTAAGCATGCAACCTGAAGTCCAAAGCACAGCTCCATGGCCCTTGTGCTGTTTGTCGAGCCTGCACCCCTCTATTACCTATCTGGCTGCAAGAGAACCTACCAAGGGATGATGCTCCAGTACTGGAGCTGTGGAAGCCTCTGCAGATCTTGGGGAAATCCAGAATGCGATCAGCTGCTGCTCCTCATCCTGGCAGTAGGAAACTTCAAAGGGCAGGTGTGCATGATGGCTTTCTCCACCAGCTTCCACCAGCAGTGCTTTTCTTCGTCCCTCTTTCCCTCTACTTCAACATGTATAAAATGGCAACAGGAGCATCTCCCTCCCTTTAAGGAGACCAGATTAATGAGGGCTCTCTTCCCACACCTCAAGTCCTATTCACCCCTCTGTGAAAGGATTCCTACGGGTGTCACTGTAGCTTGAGCCTCCAGGAAGGCCACGCACAGCCTTACAGATGTGTCCTGTACCATCATTATTCACCCCAGGGAGGCCTCAAAGTGGTCCTCGCCCAAGACCCAGCCCCAGTCGCCACTGTGGGGGTGCGTGCCCTGCGTATCAGGACACTGCCGAGGGCTGCCAAGGTCCAGCTTACCCGGAGCAGGTTGGCTCAGCACAGCACTGTGCCATCGCATCGCACCCCTGTCCGCTGGCCCCTCACGGGGAACTGGAGACCTTCCGCGCTGCACTGGGCTCAGCTGTCCTCTTGGTGCTGGGCACCAGCTGGGGACAGATCTGCGCACAGCTTTGCTCTCTTTTCCCTGTGTTTATTCCTAAGCCAACCAAAACACTCTCTGTGCTGGAGAGCGAGTCACCTATGACATGGGACCCTTATTTTTGAGCTAGAGGTGAACCAAAGATATGAGTCTGCCAGACCATCTGTAGAACATGCTGGTGGCAGATGGTACATAAACATTTGTTTTCTTATTACTCAAGAAGGGAAAACAGTTAGGAAAGCAAAAGTTTCTTCATTTTTTTGCAAAAATTTAAGTTAATGAATGGAAAAAATCAACAAACTTCTGAAATTCTTTTTGATAAACAGGATTTTGTCTTAGAAAAAAAAAAGAGGGACTTGGCAGGGCTGAAAGCTGCTATTTTTCATTAGGACAAGATGATGGTATGGCAGGAATGCAGGACAGAGGGGTGCAGATGTGTGAAAGCATTTAGGAAAAGACACCCAGGGATTAGAGAAGTGCCTGTTCCCAAAATGGGTTGATCTGAGGTAAAAGAAACCTTTGGGATAGGAAGATAGTAAACCCCCCACACCCCCCAGCCCCTTTTATAGTGGATATAAACAGTTTTACGGTATTTCCACCAAACAGAAGAAGAAAAAAAATAAAAAGGTTTCTGCAACACACACATGTTCCCCATTAATTAGGAGGACTGCTGTTAACAACACGTTGCGCCAGAGCTGCCAAGAACTGTCAGACGAAGGACAGGGAAGCCCACAGCAGAGGCTCTGCTGCCTCCCGGGGGGGCCGGCTGCCCGGCCAGCAACCCAGTCCCAGCCCCCCGGCTGGGTCAGCCCCTCAGCGCGGCAGGCCGGCAGGGGGTACAGCGGGCAGCCGGGCGGGGGGCAAGGCAAGATGCCTGGGGAGCCCCTGTCCAAATTCCTTCCCCCCACCCCCCCTCCAGCTACAGACATTTTCCGCAGAAATCCTGGCCATGCTTGCTTTTGGTTGAGACTTTGAGACTATTTTTGGCTTTTTTAAAACATGCTTAGGGGAGGTGCCTTCTACTTTTATTCGACTAAAGGATCTTTATTTTTATGTATTAAGGGACATGAAAAGAGGAGGGGAGGCAGGGCGAAGGGAGAGCTGCCTTATGCTTTGATTCATCTGTATGACAACACCACAAATCTATGCCCAGGCTGCCTTTCCACCTTAGCATGCTCCAAATGCACCCTTTGCTGCAGCAGAGACCACCCTTAGCATCCTGGTGCTCTTCAGCCACCACTGGGACAGAGCGCTGAGCACCGGCTCCTGAGCATCTCTCACCTTGGCACCTCCTCGCAGCCTACCTACCACATCCCCTCTTCTTGACTCTCTCCTGAACGACACCCTTCCTTCAAGCACCCCGAGTGCTGGTTTGGATTTGCCACTGGATGTGACTGAGGTTGCACACTGCTCTGTGCGCAGGACTGACTCGCACTGGGATGGAAGCGGGGTCCTGAGCTACTCTTTAAGCGAATGTAGGAACCAACATTGCAACAACACAGCAAAGTTCATTGCAGGACATTTGAGGGGGGGGATACTGTCTTATTATAAAATAAAACTCATCTCCCTCACACTTACATACTCATGGGCACCAAGACATGCCCATGCAGCCAGTCAGTCAATAGGCACTACGACGCTTGTCCCCAGGTGGCCAGCCCGGGATCCCCTGCAAGGATGCTGAGGATGAGAGACACCAGCTATATCATGATTTTCCCATGTCCCCTGGACTCCAGAGGCTGGTGATGATGTGCTTGTTTTGGATCTACCTTTTTGTACTCTTTAGGAGCTGACAGGGCTTAGCCTCTCCATCCTGTCCCACCTCATCGAGTCATCTGAATTTACTCACTGTCCTCTGTCTCCCGATCTGGGCGTCCTGAGAAGCTGCACATAGATGTGTTGAGATTTTGACAACCTGCTCATCGAGGAGCTTTCTTGGCATCCCTTCTGCTTCTGCCTCCACACCAGACACCTGCTTCAGCCTCACTTGGACCAGGGAGCACCTCTACCACAAGGCTCCAAGGCAGGGACAAAACCGAAGACCACTGTCCTTTCCAATAACTGCCCCGTGATGCCCGTGGCCTGGTGGCATTTCTGTACAAACTCCAGCCCTCTCAGTGCGGGATGCAGGGCTCTACAGGAGCATACCTACATTTCACAAACCTGAGCAAAACATCTAAAGCACAACACTCATCTGTGGTGAAAAGTTTGGGATACTGGGACACTTTGCCATTCTCACCCTTCTTTTCCAGTCCCTAAAACAGGGGTCCTCAAACTACAGCCTGCAGGTTGGATACAGCCCCCCAGGGTCCTCAGTCCAGTCCCCGGTATTTACAGAAACCCCCCCGCCGGGGGTTGGGGGGGGGAAACAAAGCAGCCGCAGATGACCTCCTGCCACTTCATCTGCACGCCGGTCCCCTGGTTAAAAAGTTTGAGGACCCCTGCCCTAAAACATTGCTGCTGAGAACTGCGACCCTGTGGGTTTTTGAGGCTTTCTTTATATAAATATAAATATATATATAAAATGATGCACATGGTTTCACCCCAAAACAGCACTGCTCTGTTAACTATATACATTCGGCATCACCTCTGCAAAAACTATGTGAGGAAATCCTTGTAGCTGTCGTCCAAAGCATCACTGACTTGTTTTTGGAAGGAAAGCGCTGCCAGACATGCAGCAAAACACCCAGGTCTGGGTTTTCAAGAGCAGGCAGTGATGAGAGGATTCTCTCTCACACATCCAAGGTGAGGACATCCAAAAGGCTTTATTTTCAGGTTAGGCCAAGAGTGCCTTTCTGCTAGCAGCTTTCCTCCTAGGCATCTTGAGCTAAGAGTGGAAACCCACCCACACCCCTCCCCCCAAAGCTTGACTCCTGAAGGACTAGAGAAGGCTGAACATTTTTTCCAGGGTGTAAATCAACAGGAGCCATCTGACAGTGTGACTATAGGACCACTGGACCTTGATGCACACTGGGAGAGCATCTTGGATCACCCACTCCAACCCACGTGAGGTAAGGTGAACATTCAGACTAAACTCCAAAAGGGCACCACAGGGCTGTTTTGCAGAACATATACTAAGGGTTTTGGTTAAAACACTTCAGTTTGAGGTAGTTTATCTCTGGAAAATATAAAGAATTTCTGTACAAAGCCAATGATTTTTCTCTTATATACACCTAATCCTTTCATTAAAAGCCAGTATTTTATTTTTTTTTTCAGGGAGAAAAAAGCAGCCTATGTGAAAACTTTCAAATATGTCTTCAAATAGCCCTTGAAAATCTAATTTCCCATTTGGGACACGTTGCAAGAATCGACAATAGTAACAGTTTGACGTCTGTCTTGTTTCAGTCCCGCGGGGGGAGGGAGGTTTGGCAGAAAGCACCATTGTCATGTGGGAGTCTCAGCCATGAGTTGTCTCCTGGCTAATATTCTTCCACTGCAATGGTAAGTCAAATAGGCTAGTAGCCACGGCAACAGCCCAGAATCCCTAACTATCGCTATGGTTATTTCACACCACTTCGGGGCTACCCCAGTTCATGCCACTATCACTCAAGACATTATTTCACAGTGATTTCATTAAACGAGTGCAATTTGATATATGAGTAACACCCACACTCGTTTTAATAGAGATCATGTTAACTGCGCTTCTGCCTGAAAATGTGGAGAAGTTAAGCTAAAACAATGTCACATTTTTAAAATAAAAACACAGAGACGGGCCATAGTCCGTAGGGGCAGAACAACAGCCGTGTGACTTCTCTCCCTTACCCCACCTACAGTACATATCCTCCTAAAGAAGGTATTGCGAAGAAATACAGCATCCTTAACGCCCCCGCTCTCATGCACCCTGCAAGGATGGCTGCCCTGGGTGAGGGCACCACATGTGAATAGTCAGCCAGAATAACGCCTGGCAAAATGAGGAGCAGCAGAAGGGGTCTGTGGCTCCTCTGGAAGCCCTCCCCCCAGCTTTTAAAAAACCTAATTTGATGTACGTAATTTGCAGAAGTTACAAAAGGCTACCAGACCTGGACAAACACAAAGTTTAGGAGCCCTTCCTGGTGAGACAAAGCAAATAAAGGCCGGGGGGAATCACAGCTGTAGCTGATGGAGGAGCTTGACCACGGACAGAGACCAAGAGCAAAAAGACAAAAAAAAGCCCAAGTTCCCAGAACACCATATCGCAGTGGCTCAGCGCTGGTTTGCTGGAGGCCTAGCACAGTCTGCTGTAACGAAGCAAGACTGCAAATCCAAGAGGCTTCCACATGGCACTTCCCAGGGACGTTTCCAACCAGAGTTTGCTTTCCTGTCTGATGCCCAAGAAAGCTGTGACACTTCTGAGCTGGCATTTCATGCCAGCGCTGCACAGCTGACTAAACAATAAGAGATTCCTGGTTTATCTCCTATGTCCATTTATATTGCCATTCCTTACTCTCTTAAAAACATAAAGCAGGTTTCCCAAAGCAGACCTTTGGAGGACCAGATGTCCCCCTCCACCCTCAAATGACATGATTTGGCTGTAATATCCAGGCCTTCTCTGACCAAGAAAGCAAGAAACCAACCAATCAACCCAAAAAGCCAACAAGAGGCAACAGCAAGTTCAAAAGAGGAGGAACCAGACCCATTTTTCAGAGAATTGAATTGTGATGTATTCTGCAAAGTCAAACCCTATAAAGTGTTTCTAGTTTCAGAAACATTTAAAAAAAACCCCGGTGTTCCCAGTGCTTTCCAGGGTTACCTGAATTCCTTCTAAAGCCCGCTCAAGGATAAAGAAGAAAAACAATGTTATTCTAATTGAACAAAGAATTACATTTTTCTTAGTACAGTTGTAAAAGAAGAGCTAGAAAACCAGAGAGACTCAAGTTTAGAGTTTATCTTGTATTAATTTCTTGCTCTTTTGTCACCTTGGATTTTTTCTGAGGTGCTCCTCCTCCAGAATGGGGTTTAAAAGCAGCTCTCAGACCCCCCTGTTATTTCTTTACTACTGCAGGGACCCCCATTTTATTCTGCAGCCTTGCTTTAGCAGCTTGAGAAAAAGCAAGGCAGTGATTTTTCTACCTAAGCTCATAATTTCTTTTAGGAAGCCGCAGACATTGCAGCTAGCAGCTCACGTTATAAATACACTAATTTTATGCCGTGAGATCATTTCTGTGTACAAACAATTCCAGTTCAGTTTCAGCTACTGCAATTTCCCCAATAACAACATCCCATGTTTACATCCACCTGAAATGATAAACCTCACTGGGGAACAGCGTGGGTTCCTGATTATTTATCTGCTTGATCGACCCCAACAACCTACTCAGTGTATTTCCAAAAGGCTGACTTCTCGGCAGCTGGAACGCTGGGGTTTTCAGTATTACTTGCCCTTCTCTCTGCGGCTGCCTAATCTCCCTGCCTGCTCCTTAGTGAAGATGTTAATTCAGAGCAGAGCTGGCAGCGGTCCCCCTGCCACCCCAGGGGGTTCCTCCTAGCAGTATGCAGGCAGTCATTAGTCTCTGACTATAGTCTGTCAGGCAGTCCAAGTCACTGGTCCCCCGTTCAAGCCAAACAGGGATGTCACGTCATGCCAAGTCATGCCATAAAATAACAGTAGAAATAACTTACGTTTTAAATCCCTGAGGGCAGCTACCCCATCAGGCTGGCTGATTAGAAAACAGATGCCAAAGCATAAGGAATGGCACTGGGGTCTCTTGCTTGCACGGAAGCAAAACGACTTAACACCAAACATCGAAAGAACAAAAGAAGCGCTTGAGCCAGGTTCAGCGTAAGCCGTTTTTGGTACCTAACTGATCTGCCTAATTGAGGGCCTCATTTAAGTAGGAGAATCGTATACCACCTTAGCTGCCAGGAGGTGAGACAGCTACTGGCAAGGTCAGCTGGATCCTGGGAGGGGGCTGAACCACTTTCTAAGAGCAGCCCTCTCTTTTCAGTGACTAGAGGGATCCTTGGGCATTTTGTGGCACACAGGACAAATCTTGGGTGAACGAGTACTGATTAGAGTCCTCTAGGCATTTTAATATACTGGGAAAATAACTTGCGGTTAGCACAAGGACATGCCCCTAACCTTCAATGTGCTACTGCTATGAGCAACACCCCATGGAAAGACGTACCCATTGCAAAAGGGATACATGACAGTAAGAAGAAAAGGAGAAAAGAAATGCAACTTGGAATAGCAACAACAACAACAATCCAATACAATAGTATTTTTCCCCTCAAACTGAATTTTCCCAGAGTCTATAGGGTTTCAAAATCAAACCAGGTAGTCTTAAAAAAGGGGATTTTCTGGTAGCAAACCATTTCTGTAGAAATGTGTACATAGCTCTCCCAGGGATCAGGATGATTCAGTGCTGTTGGAAATGTTTAGTAGTTATCTGTAGTGAGATGGCAATATTTGGGTTATTTAGACTTCTTACAAGTGTGGATCATTACAAATAGCTCATTATGGAGCATATAAAATGAGGTGGTAACTGGATAACTTGACAACAAATTATTTTCACTATACAGAAGTGCAAGACAGCCTATATTGGAAAATGATAAATTAAACCATTCATGTGCCCTGAATTCACTGTAATCTCTCAAGGGGGGCAAAAATCTAGGTTAAATAATGGGCAACTAAACAAAGACATATGTTCAATGCGCATCACAGATCAGAAAGGCAATGAGACTTTGGAAATCCTACAACAATAGCTTTCCTCAAGTTGGAGCTGCCAGCTGAAACTGAGAAAAGCAGACACCTCTTTTTCCCTGACAAATTCTCTAAAAGATCCACCCCTCCTTACGCTCCACTCCGGCACCAGGTTGGCAGCACCATGGGGCGCCGGAGGAAGCGTGGCTTTGCCTCCCGTGCTGGCACCGGCAGCTGGTCCCCGTTCTGCGCACGTGGCGCTGCACCTCCAGCTGCCCACCCGCGGCAGCTCTGAAAGCCCCCCAGTGCCCCCGGGTGAGAAAGTGGGTGTCTGATCACCTCTGCTGAAACCACCCGCACCACTCGTGCTCCCTACTCGCCTTTGTAGGGAAAGGGTGCCAAGCTGACCCCTGGAGAAAGAAAGCTTTTGCTGCCCAAAGAGGCAGCGCTGTGTGATGACGCTCGAGGCAGATGCCGTCCAGATTGCTGGGGGAGCAACGGGAGAGGTGGCTCCTCCAAAACCAACCCAAGCTAATGGAAAACCTCCTGATTTTTTATCTCCACGCCTTCTTGCCGGCTGCAGCTCCGGATTGCCCAGGCGGATGGAGGGGAGCAGCAGGGGCCAAGGCGGCTGCCTGAGTGGCAGCTGGGCAGCAGGGCCAGGGCGAGCCGGCCCAGAGATGCATGCGTGGCTCTGGCCCGGCACTTCGTCTGTGCAGGAGGGGGGCCGGCGGCGGCGGGCGAGCCAAGTCAGAGCATAGCCAAGTGAGAATGTTCTGGCAGCCCTTCCTGGCGGCCTGAGCAAAGTTATTTATCACTTTGTGCATTTTCCTTCTCATCTGTGTACAGCCGGCTCCAATGGCTCAGCTTGCGTTTTGCCTCTGAGAGCCAAGCCAGTCCCTTGGCTGTGCTTGGTCTTGGCTGTCCATTCACGCCTTCTGTCTCCTCCAGCTCTGCCTGGAGCAGCGCAGGATCCCAAATTAGGGGTAGGTGCCTATAGCCAAGGAAGAGATCGAAGAAGCATCAGCAGCCTACACCAACGGCAAAGAGCGCATCCCTCTCCAGGACGGGCGAACGCCACGCTGCCGTCGACCAGGAGCGAGGAACTGTGTGCAGTTGTTCCTGCTGCTCCCAGGCAGCCTCTGCTGGGGAGCTCCAGTGCCTGCTGGCGGCTATGAGGCATTTTCTTTCATTTATTTTAGGGATTGCGCCTTCACACTGATTTTTTTCCAAAGCGGTGGATGTAACAACAGTGAATTTACAGCAATGTTTTCCATTTCTATGGACTCTTTTCCATACTGCTGGTGTATTTTGCCAAAATGTCTAATACGGGCATCTAAATTGGATTTTAAAATAATATTGGCTGTGTTCAGATATTTATAAGGCTCACATTTGCTCTTGGTAAGGGCACACCACACTCTTCTGAACATTGCAAAAACAGATCAACCCTAACTCTATCACGTCTTGCATCATCAAAGGTCCAGGGTATAGTCTGTCCTGGGATTCCAGGACTTTGCCTAAAGAGAGCACCCAGGAATTCAGCTGTCAGCTCTCTCCTCCTCCCCGAGCCACCCGTGCCCTTCGGCCTGGGGCTGATAGGTGCAGCAAACACAAGACTGCCAAGCTCGGCGCAACGTAGATATTTACATTTTTCTACTGGATGTCACATTCTAGAAGTCAGTAGCTAATTCCCAGCTATGCAAGGCCAGACCTTGACTACCTTCTAGCCGGCTTGGTCTCAACAGGGCAAAACCTCCCACCATTCTGATCGGACACTTTCTGAAGGAAGGACATGAACCAGAACAAAGCGGGGCTGACGGGGGCACCTGGTCTGCAGCGGATTCCCAGAAGCCAGCATGACAACAGTGTATCAAGCAGCAGCTTCCCATCATGAACCCCTTATTTGCACGTCCTGAGAACTTTCCAAAATTGGGCTGGAATTTCACAGATTTTGTCTCTGCCTGAAGGTAGAAGAGGAAGTTGAGTAAAATCCCTTCAGACCTTCTGAAATGAGGAGAGAATGAAAAATTGCGTTTTCTTATTTTAATAAAAATTCTAGCTGTTGGTTTTTTTTTTCTCTGTAAAAGGCCACATCAAACTGCTTGAAATTTGAAGCTCGGTGTGGGTATAGTTCTCGTTACAGGCCAGATCCAAAGCAAGAAGAGGTCAACAGCTGTGCCTCCTTTGATTTTGCCTGACTCTGAAGAAGATCCTACAGGTAGGCAAACAAATCGTAGAGAAAATTGTTCAGAACAGTTGTGCCTATTTTCTACTTGGGAGTTGCCTGGGAACAGGCTCAGAATGTTTGCAATGTGTCTAGGGTTTGGATGTATTCACCAAAGCCCAGCTTTGCTCCATCCTCCTCAATTTTTATTTTAGAACCTTGCTCCATGAATAATCTCCTCAAAGAAAATATCCACCAGCAGTTGAAAGGACATCTTTAGGTAAAGAATTTGTAACTAAACCATTTCTACACCTTTTTTTTTTTCTTTCTTTCTTTTTTTTTTTTTTTTTTGTATAGCTGGGTCACAAGCAGATGATTTGTCAGTATTATGCATCATTCACGCATACCCCAGCGTATCTGAGGTCCTGAAAGCTATTAACCTTTGGATGCCCAGCAAGGTCGCATGGTCCTACATGTGTAGCTGAGGTGCAGCACGGGTGTCTTCCCACCCAGCAAAGCCTTTGGTGGACAAAGGACTGACCTCCACACCTCCCTGTGGCTCCAGCCTCTGGGCCAGCCTTTCTCTTGGTGCTGGACCTCCAAGGTCTGCCTTTGTTGAGTTCTATTTCAAGTGGTTTAATTCTGTTTTGTTGCTGGAGGAGGATTTAGAAAAAACAAAACAAAACATCTTACCAACGTGAATATGCACAATTAATGGCAAAACTCTAAACCAGGAAGGTAATTTTCAGAGGAGGGAGACTGGTATTATTTTGAATGAAGGAAACAGTGTAAAGATCTTGCAATATTTGCTGTAAATGGGTTGTTATGGTGAACATTCCTGTCAACAAGTTCATTAGCTCAGAGATCCATGAGTGAACAGAGACCAAAAAATATGTTTAAAAATTCAAGAAGAGATTAATGAACAATATTTTGCAATCTTTGTCTAGCTCTGCTTCTCGCTGAGAATTAGTAAATTTACTCCGGGCCAGATTCGAATAGTCTTACTCATGCAGAGCAGCACCATGTTTAATGAGCAACCCCAGTGATATTTGGGGCTGTTTTTTGGAATAAGATTGGAATCAAAGAAAGCCAGTGGGAGGCATGTGCTGAATCACCTTGATTCATTAGTGAAAGGTTGTTGGTTTTATATGTGTCTATATAAATAAACATAACAGGAATAAGGAGAGATGCCTGGATTGACAGGCATGTGAGGGAATTTATAAACATCTTTTTGCGACATACAGCAGACTCCTCTTTCAACAAGAAGAGGACAACACCCGAAAGTTACTTAACATCAGGAAAAGAGGAATTCGCACCTTCGGAAACAACAGACGATCAGGCTGTTTTGCGGGTTTTACTCTCAACAGTTCTGGCTGCTGCCTGTGCTATTACATAAGGTCTGTGCGGCTCTTCATAGACATGATGGATGGAGTTTTCAGAACTGTCCAAACGCCTTGAAAGCGTACGGTCCATTTTCCAAAGTAATAGGGTCCTTGGGATTCTAAACCCCATTGAATTTCAGCACTTCTGGGAACAGCCTCATTAGCTTCCAAATGGGTATGCGTTTTCCAGTTTATGACGTTCCCCATTTAATTTTATCTCAGGACTCCAGCCATTGCCATACATCAGTAACAAGATCATCAAAATGTGGTCTTAAAAATTAAAAGCACAGTTGTGCCCGACTGCTCTGTCAAAAGGCCTCCAAGACCCATCGTGGCTCCTGATGTTACCAGTGAGCAAGGAAGGAACCAATTCAAAGCTCGCTGATGTAAAGGCAAGTCCACTCATTTCTATGGACTGAAAGTGGGGCTTGGATCAGGCCCTGGAAGAATAAGGATGACATAAAAATAACATGACATTTGCCAGATTCACCAATATGCTCTGATGTTTTGCCCAGCCCAATGATGCAAAGCAGATGGAGCATACTGACGATCCTGGCCCACTTCAATCACTTATTCCGTTTCTCGGATTAGTTTTCATCAGCATTTTATTCATGGGATAAATACATTTATCTCATTAGGGCTTCTGCTGCAGTATTTCAGAAGAAAGATCACCGCTTTTTTAGCTTTATCAGAGAAAAAGTTTCCGTATTTTATCACTTGATGACTACCAATTTTCAACAAGGTTTCTAAGATGTTTATTAATGAGTCTCTGGGTTTTGCTCTACTTAGGTGGGGCTTGTAATTAATTTGGTTTAGCTGTCTTTGTCTGCCATACTTCTTTGGCCCAAGCAGATTGCACAACTGAGCAGTTTCACAGTTGCACCCTCAAACAAGGCATTAGGACAATTATTCTGCAAAATACAAAGCTTACCTTTAAGTGCACGCTTAAATCACATCAAAGCTATCACAAACAAATATTTGTACATGTTGCTGAACCAGTGCCAGAAGATGCATTCAAAAGAAACTAGCCCACCCTCTCCTGCCTATTTCTATGCAAAAAGAGGCTAAAATCCACAGGGAAACACTTACACATGAGGAGTTTGCGTACCCAGCACCTTAAAAGACAGAAAAGGCATTGCCCTGTCTAATGTTACATGCCAGTAACAAGCGAGAAAGACGCTGGGCTGGGCTTTTAGTACGCACGGTTATAACAAATACAGGCATTAATACACATTAAAAGTTGCTGAATGACTGAGAAGTTAAGTAGATTGGATGATGTCCCTCAAAATGAAATAATCTATATTTGGCTGGTAATTCATTTCTTCCAAGATGTTTTTTTGCTTGACTCTGCACATATTCCTCATTACAGAAATAACTTGGGTGACTGCAGCCTGGCTCCAACCTCAAGCCAGCTAACCCGGGAGAGAGCATTAAGTGCTGAAAGGCAAGAGCTGAGTTTCCATATCCCCACCAGACACAGCTCTATGAAAACATCCTGATCTACCTGGATAACAGCTGCACTGCTCAGAGCTTGCTCCCTGGCACAAGGACCTGACCGCATTCCCACCACATAAGGGTCGAATTAGCCCTGATGCACGAGCCATCCTGCACACCTCTGCACCCACATTTCACAGGCATTTCCAGAGCACGTCCTGCTCGTGGGAGCTGAGCGTGGCTAGGGGTGTCTCCCCCCGGGAGGGACAGCCTACTGCCAGCTACAGTGCAGACCATCCACAGGTTTCACTCTGCAGCAGCACGCATGTAACCACGCTTGAGTGCACAAAGGGACAAGGGACAACACACAAACGCCCAAGATCAGGCATAACACTCACGTGCAAGCCTGGGTTATCTCCACAATGAATATATACTTTGCAACGATCATTCATGGTTTGGAAGTGAAAACTGGACTGTGTGCAGAAGGATGGGTAAGGCACCGAGACACTGGGCAAATACCCTACAGTGAAACTACTCCTGGCTGCAGCAAAGGTCCTGCTGACTTACAAAGGCAAAAAATTAACCCTTTGTATCCAACTTCTCCCTTTGAACACAAAGGATTACAATACTTGTCGTATCTCGCTTGTCGCCTCTCTGGACTATACATGGGTTCAAGGCAGAAACTTGTCTCTCTGTGAGCACAGCCCCACCACAATGGAGTCCTAGCTACGGTTGAAGCATTACACAGCATAACTCTTCCTTCAGACTGAACTGCAATTCTGCCATGTCTAGTTTTGTCCTATTGCTCCTAGCAGGACTAGGACATTGTAGCACGTGGCCATGCCTCCCCTTCCCTCCATTCTGTTTATTTGTAGAAAGGAAGAAATGCCACAGGGTAATGGTTTCATCCTGCTACAGAAAGGCATAGTCAAGATATTGCTGGAAAACAAATAGTGAGACAAAGCTTAGGTGTTTATTTTCCCGTTGGGGCACAGTGATGCTGAGATCATGTCCTACCATCGTGCATTTTAACTCTGCTGCACCAGTACCACACCTAGGCCCCAGCAACCAGTGGCATCCCAGTTCCCCAGGCTTTTGGGCAGAATTGGAAGACCTAGTCTTGGGTACTTTGTGCAAGATGCAATGAAGGTGAAAAAATGGTTGAAATAGAATGGAGCTGTGCTAAATAGACCAGCAGAGAATCCCTTTACTATGTGAATGAGCAGGCCATTGGCAAGGGACTGGGATGCAGTGCCTCCATGCACGGTAACAGCACAGTTGCTGCCTCTAGAAACTCACCAATTCTGCAGGCATCCAGCTGGGAGAGTGACTTCCCATCTGATCTCCTACAGAAATCTCTCTTTTGGCTTCCGCTGTGCCTGGTCCAACTCCTGGGCACTATGGAGAAACAAAAAAAGCTTCAGGAAAACACCTCTTATGTGACTGCTATGCCACGGTCTCCATTCAATTCAAAAGCAAGACTTCAGCCCCGGGTGCCTCATTGACTCCTTCAATGCCCTGGCCCAGCCATATTTATCTATCTTGTTTATTTTTGGAGGCAGAATAGATTTTACATGTTTCAAGTGACCTTGGGTGAAGCAGCCTCCTCCAAGGGTCCCCCATCCAGACAGGATGATAAAACAACTGTCCCCATCTTCTATGAAGATTCTGCCCAGCAGCAAGAAAAGCGCAATCGAAAGATTATTCCAAAGCTCTCAGTAACAGCCACTGGGGTAGATTTAACAGGCAGCCACGTCAAGACTGTAAAACATGTTTGATGGAGCATTTTACACTGCTTTAAATTTGGAATTCTTTGGAGAGCTTCTGAAGGTTTTTCAAGAAACAAACACAACCCTCATCCCCCATGCACATACACACAAAAAGCTCCTTCATGGCACAGGGGCCCGGCATCCCGAGGCTCTGACCTCAGCTCACTCCTCGACTTTATCAATCACGTTATATAATCAGTGCAGACTGAGCAGCATTTGGAAAGTGGGCTGGGTTGGGTTTTTTCCTTCTTTCCCCCCCCCCCAGAGTATTTGAGGAAGAAAGTCTGTGGCTGGGACGTGGCTTGGGAAGTATCTAATGAGAGCTCTTAGCTCACTAAGATGAGGCGCTGTGGTGGTATCTTAATAGGAGGTTTGGAGATTTCCTTACCCTGGGGTAGATTCTCAGAATATTTTGAGGTTGTCTTTCTGGAACCGTATAATGAAAAGGTAGTTTTGCTGCTTCACAGCTTCTTTGCATCCTTGCCTCTCAGTAACCAAGCGGGAGCTAAAAAACCACTGGGCAGGATAAAACCCCAAAGGGACAGTCCAAGTTACAACAGCACGAACTGGCACGATGCTGGGAGCCAGCACATCAGGGCAGCGCCGCGGCAGGCACGCTCTCCTGAACGCTGCAGCTGGGAGCAGCCAGCCCCACTGCCTCCGCTCTCACCTCCAGTTCCACGACGTTACTGAACCCAGCCCTCCAGGCTGCTTGCTGGAGAAGCCCAGCAGTCAAACGCCTGTTCCCTTATCCCCGTGACATTTTCGCACGAAAACCAAAATAAATTGGCTGAAGACAAGAGGTGTTTTGACTAATTTTCACAGCTCACCCTCACTTCGTCCTTCCCCTGCACATCCATTCACAGTCACTCTGAAGCCTTCCCAAGCCTCATCACTCAACTTTCTCGGCTCTCCACGCTCACGGCTTGATACAACATTTCCCACACACTCTCCCTGTGCTCCAAAACCACGCTTTGCTTAAGTCCATGCTCGAGCTTTGTCGATGGCAAGGAGACTCATCCCATCTCAGCGTTCCACGCTTTATTAGCAGCTTTCCGCAATTAGGGTTCCGCTTCACCCTGAGCAAAGTGCCCACAGTTGTAATCTGGTGGCAGCTGCCTCGAATTATCTACTGCTGTATTTAAATCGACTGCAGGTTGATTTCTCTGCTTAGTGTATTTCACCACACATTAACACACACATTAACACCAAATACTTAAAACATGCCCTCTCTGTAAAGCCACCACTATGAGTGTCAGCGTGGGCAGCAGGAGTGATGGTCACTGTGGAGCAACGCAGACCTCTAGCCATCCTTCTTAGATCTTCTAGCTTATCATACAGTTAGAGATATGTGACTACTGCAGACAAAACAAACTCTGAGCCAAAACTTAACTTAAAGTCTCCAAAAATCCAAAACTTTATTATGAGTCAAAGAAGTTCAACTAATTCCATTGATTTTAAACACATTCTTTGTTACTTCCTCTCAGCTGGAAGTAGATACACGGAGGGGAAAACCCCTTCTGATAAACTTGCTGCCTGACCCAAGTGGTTCTTACAGGATTTCCAATTTCTGTTCTGCATCAAAGACACATATTATCTATGAGCCATCAACAGGGACAGAACCCAAGACTTCGAGCAATAAAAACCACAGAGGTTTTTGTTGTTTTTTTTTCCATTGGAGTTAAAGGGCTAAAAAATGGGGTAAATCCTTACAGCTCCTTCTAGGTGGTAGAAATAGAAGCCTTAACCACTACAGATGCTAATGACTATAGGGGAACCTGACATATTTAACTAAGAGATTCAATCACTTTATGACATCAGTCATCTTTAGTAACAAATGGGCTCTTCACTCAGGTCGCTCAGAGTGGTCCAAGAACATGTATAGGTATAAAATTGGACCCTTAACCCCCGTGTGGCCCCTGTGAGGTCACACTACTGCCTCCATTTCACAGGTGAGAGAAGGCAAGCACACATCTGCAATTACAGTTTCAGATACTTCCCTGGACCAAGGTGAAATTTCCACCCTTCCAGACGAGTTTACTGCCACAAAAACCCACCGACGTGGGCCTTCTGTTTGCTGTTCCTGATTTCTTTCCATTTTGGCACACTCTGTTGCTTCCCAGAAGCACCAGCTCCCCCCCAGCATGGCACCCAGCTGCCTGTCTGCCTGCACCGGGCCACCCAGTGCCCCTGCCAGCAGGGAGGTAACAAGCAGTCACCCAGCTGAGGACCTGCTCAGGGGTCCGAGCCCATTTCCCAGGTCTGCCGTTTCCCTCCCCTGGGTGGCCACTGGTAGGACTTCTGTGCTTCAGCCCTATGGACCAGACAGTCCTTAATTTCTCCTGATTTTTATGGTGCCCATCTAGATGACACACTCTTCCCCGCTTCTGTGCGGCAGTGGGTGAAATGCAACTTTAATGTCAGCTGGAGCCACTTGGCGCTATTAATAAAAACAACGATAATAACAAGGGAGGTTTGCAAATTAGCAGCCCTTGCTACAAACAGAGATACACCCAATTTAGCACAAATCATCGCAGGCTCTTGCCTGCTTAGTGGCTATTTTAATCACTGGTGACTAATGCCTGTGAGGGCTATTCCAGGGTTTGACGTGCCTCAAACACAAGAAAAAAGGGAAATCTTGTGGGGAAAGAGGAGAGAGGGAGAGGGTGAGAGAAGGAATTGGCCAAAGCCAAAGGCTCATCACCAAAAAGCGTTCGGCTTGTACCACCCGTTTCGCTGCCGTTGCTGCTGCATTTGCTGGGGTCACTGCCTAATTCCTCCTCTGAATAACGGCATCGTTTCTCTTCTTGTGGTGTGAATCTAAGAAAAACAGTCATGCTCTGGAACACAAACAAAGGCTACCTGTCCCTTCCTTCGTTATGGAAATGGGGGTCAGCCTTTTTATTTTTGAAGGGGGCAGAGCTGGAATGCTGCTTGGCACACCACCAAAAAGGAAATCTCTGCTTAAATATTTGACAGGAAGAGAAAAAAAGAGGAGAGGAAACAATGCAAAGGGGGGTGGGGAGAGGGAACTTTTGTTTCATGTGTAGGAAGAGATCTGCATGGCAAACGAAGCCATAGCTCACCTCTGCACCCGGCAGTGCTCACTTCACCTTCACTGAGCAAGCGCCTTTGGGTCAGATCACTCCACTCCTCTCTTCCCTCCCACCTTTCTAAGGACTAAAGGAGTTTTCCTAGTTGAGTAAAGCTGAAGAAAGAGCCACCAAGCACCGCGTGCCTCAGACAAAGCATGTGCGTTTACCTAAGCCACACTGATCTTTTTTCCTGCAGTAGGTTAAGGCTTGCAAGCACTTGCACCCACTTGACAACGTCAAGATCATGTCAATCAGCACTTCGAAATAAACTTTCTGAAAAAGTTCTGGAAAAAAATTTGAACTTTGAAAAATAATAAAAAAAATGTGCAGGGGACAAAAAAAGACATATTTTTGGAGCTAAAGGGTAAAACAATATTTGATAACACAAGTGACCAAAGCAGGATTTGGCCTACAGCATCCAACCATCATCGTTGTTTATCTGAAGGCCATCAGAATCAGAGAATCACAGAATGGTTTAGGTTGGAAGGGATCTTAAAGATTATTTAGTCGTCGTCCCCCCCCCGCCACGGGCAGGGACACCCCCGCCACCAGCCCAGGCTACCCCCAGCCCCGTCCAGCCTGGCCTTGGGCACTGCCAGGGATGGGGCACCCACAGCTGCTCTGGGCAGCCTGGGCCAGTGTCTCGCCACCCTCACAGGGAAGGATTTCTTCCTGATATTTAATCTAAATCTACCCTCTTTTAGTTTAAAACCATTATCCCTGGTAACTCCCCAAAAAAGAATCTCTCCCCATCTTTCCTGTAGCCCCCCTGAAGTCCACATCCTTCTTATGCTGGGGGCCCGGAGCTGAATTCAGTACCCCAGGTGGGGTTTCACAAGAGTAGAGGGAGGAATCTCCTCCCTTGACCGGCTGACCACGCTTCTTTTGATGCAGCCAAGGATATGGCTGGCTGATGGCCTGCAAGGACACATGGCTGGCTCATATTCAGTCTTTTGTCCATGAATACCCCCAAGTCCTTCTCTGTAGGGCTGCTCTCAATCCACCCATCGCCCAGCCTGCATCCATGATGCAGGATCTTACACTTGGCCTCGATGAACTACATGAGGTTCACACAGACCCACCTCTCTAGCCTGTCAGGGTCCCTCTGGATGGCTTCCCTACCCCCTAGAGTATCAACCACGCCACGCAACTTGGTGTCATCAAGAATACCAAGAATGGGAGACCAGGACTAATTCTGCTTTCTCTGGTGTACTTCATCTGACCAACCAGAGCCCCTTACTCAGGTCACGCCTGGGTAGAAAGCCACCCCTAAGTACCCAACACCATTTCCTTCAATGCCTGCTAATTTCATGACAGCTGAGGAGCCCCATGAACTCTCCAGGGCTCAGGCGGTAGAGATGCAGCAAAGTCAAAAGCCTGGCAGACAAGTATTTGCAAATGGTAGGACAAGATTTCAAAAAATACAGCATATTGTTGTCTTTTGAGAGCTAATGTGCAGCGCAGCTTCTACACAGAAGATGTGGGGAGACCGGTTCAAGCCCTCCAGTTCGCTTCTCCTCTCTATTACAGCATTACAAACACGCATATACCTCGTGGCCCTGTAAAATCTTTACGTCCACTCATGTCACTGCAGGTTTAGTTTTACAATGTTGTAGGCTCCATACAGGACTGATCATAAACAGCTGCTTCTGGTTTTTACTAATAGGAATTTACTAATTTTACTAATCTTTTTGGTTTATTGCTCTTGTGGCTACTGAGTACTAGCACTGGAAAGCTAGTCACCTAAGTTGCCTTGAACGTATTTCTCAAAGTTTTGTTTTTTTGTTTGGGTTTCCCCCCCTCCCCCCCAGTATATGTTTGTTTATCAATGTGGCTCCAGATTGTTGGCTAAGATTTGTAGACCCCCTGGTGTAGCTACAGGAAATATTTCTAAAGCATTCCGTTTCTGAGAAGTCTGCAGCTTAAATAACCATCTCTTTCCATGAGGCTTCTGCATCAGGTAGTTGCATTAAAGTGCTTTTCCTCTCTTTTCCCCCCTCTCTGTCCTCCTAAGACAGATTCTGGAGATAGTGAAGGTATCACCTCTGTAGAAGCTGGTAGCTAGGGACAGTCATGTGACGGAGCCAAAGGGTAAGTCCAGCTTTCGTTCTTGCAATTCTGGAGCTGTTTCCCTTGGCTCTCCCAATATATTTTTCCTCAAACAGTAGAGATGACAGGCTGGCTGCACGTACTTTTCCTTCGCAGATCAGACATGAACCTGTTATATTGTCACGAGGAGGAACTGGAAGTTCTGTGGGTGGCCGCAGTTGGGAAAGTTCACTCATTCATGATGAGCTCTCCAGGGAAACGTGCCCTACAGCTTGTTCTGGCCTGCAGCTTGCTGGTACAGGGTCTTCTGTGGTTACTCCATCCTTGGCCAGATTTTCAGAGGAACTCCACGCACTGAGATGTGGCATTTGTGGTTTCATAAAAGGACCCTTTTGAAATCTGGCCTGTATTTGGGTGCAAAGAGGGACACTCTTGGAAATCTGATCCTAACTATCATGGAGAATGCTGGAAAAGTTACCTTTGCTTCTTTTGACGTGAAGCATGACTTTTGCAGGTGCTGCGAGATGATCCAATTTAGCTGTTTGATTGAGGCCTGTGCTCTGCAAGGTGATGACAGAAACTCAAACTTCCTTTTTTTTTGGAGTTATCCAGAGATGCAGGGGTTCCACATACAGAACTGTATCAAAACAGGAGATTCCAGCCCTAACTCAGCTGAACTTTCAAAGCTGTTTGGAAACCTAATTCACATTAAATTTATGGGAACTGGACATCCAAATTCCCTAGGTGGCTTTGCAAAACACAGCTGTAGCTAATTGCTGCACAGAAAGGTTTGGGGGAAAGATTTTGATCTAGAAAAGGAGAAAGAGATTTTAATGCCAAAAAAGCTTTTGCAATAGATCCTCACATGGTATCCAGAGAGCCGGTTCTGGGCTATCTCTTAACTGAAGTAAACGGAGCCATTTTACAACAGCTAATCCTCTCTCTGTAACTCCTCATGCACCTGCAGAGGTTATAAACCAAGCGGGAGAAAATTTCTTTTACAGTGTTTCTAGTAATCCCTGCCACTGCAAACTATGGGGCTGAAAGGTTGAATAAATCAAAACGACTGATGAACAATTCACGCCCAACTCATTCCCATTGAAGAAATTGTCACATTCCATCAGTGAGGCTGGTAAAATCTGTGACCATCTCAACCCTTATCAAGCCTTAATTTCATCTTCCTGTTTTGGCAATAATTTAACGTTAAAGGTCACAGAGCGAAACGCTCAGAGTCAGGAAGCGAAGGAGTTCTGATTTGATAACAACATTATTTAGCCCCACGAAGCCCCACTTGGTATTTTCTCCTCCTTTGTTCCTTTTCAAGACCACAATCCATCTTCCACTGAAGACAATGGGAGTGTTTCCACTGAATTTAATGAGACTTGGATCAGGCCCTAAATGTCAGTATTACTCTATTAATATTTATGCTGTTGGAAGTATGTCAGAAAATATACAGGATGTGCAAAGTGGCTGAGCGAGCTATGAGAGTCATAAATTTTCCTGACTTAGTCAGTCAGTTCTTCAGAAATCCTTAACATTTCTAATCTAACTGTGGCAATAATAAAATAGCAGGATTCTAATCTTCTCCTCTTACTGGACAAACCTTTCTCCACTATAATCTGCCCAAGCTGGCTCCAGAGCTGAAAAATCATCTGCATTGCAACTCCCTACCTAGCTCATGTCTAGTCTCTCTCTTTCCCTCTCTCACACACATATAAGAAAATAAACTGTTATTTTAGAAGTCACACACTAAGTGGGCAAAATTAAAAGGATCTCAAAACCAACAAGCTATGTGATTTACAGAGTCCAAAGATCCTCAGCTTAGCAGCCTTCAAAGCGGGGAGCTGAGGAATTAAACCTGTTACTGCAAGGCTCCCACAAACATGACAAGTGGCAACCCCTCTCAGAAGGTCCCTCCAGGCTGTTTTCCTCGGGGTTTCCTCTCGATGCGAGGGAAGGGCCAAGCGGTGTGGCAACAAGGGGAGCCGGCTGGCTTGCCACGGGAATGCCTGTCACTGCAGGGTGTGTGGCAACTGCAGCGGTCAGACCCTCTTGGCGCAGCTGCTCCAACCTCCCCGTTGCTGGAGAGGTGATGGGCAAAACAGTCCCAAAGGCCTGGAATTTCTGTTTCCCTTGAATAAGTCCCCAGACAGCCGGATTCCTCCCTGCCTCGCTGCCCCTTCCCAGCGGGCAGTGCTTGCCTGAGTGGGTGGAGGAATGCGGGCAAGCTCGCAGCATAATAGTCAACTGACCACCAGGGCTGTAGAGTAAGGTCACTGGGGAAAAACAGTCATTGAAGAATGTGGCTGAGCTATGCCCAAGCTATGCGGGAGGAGGCTTTGCCTCCTTTGGCATGCTGAGCCCAGCCAGCACCACGGGCAGGATGGCACCGAGGAACGGGCAGGAGCCACCCCAAAGAGATGCCCTGGAAGGGGCGGCTGCCCCAGGTTTGCAGGGATATCACCTCCTAACCCCGCTTAGCTACCTACAGGTTGGTCTAGACTGGAGTATATTGTGAGAGAACGTGGAAATAACGTACAAGCGAGCTAGGCATTAGCATCAAAAGATTCATACAAGGTAATTCTGCTATACTGTTGGAGATACGCCGCTTCCAGTACCCAGATTAACCTACCGCAGACTTAGAAACACACTCTTGAGTTAAGAAGCTGAATCACACCCTGGTTGAGGTGGAAAGGGACCTCTTGAGGTCATCTTGTCCAACTCGCCCTGCTGAAGCACAGCTACCTGGAGCAGGCTGCCCAGGACAACATAATGAACTTCAAGAGAAAGCTGTTCAATGTTCCCAACTGTCTCAAAAAAAAAAAAATAAAAAATTCCAGGAGACTTTCAATGGCCACAAGAGACTTGTGCTGTATCTAGCAGTCACCTCAGGGGAACAGGGACACTGCCACATGTTTGGAAAGCGTGGAAGAAGTCAAAATGAAAAACAGCTCTCCATAACCTCCTCTCAAGGGTACCAGGGACAGAACATGAGCGTGCTTCTATACCCCAGGTTGACATTTCAACCACTTTTATCATCTCTTCAGTTCCCCCATTTGTTTCCTCTCTAAATCTTTAGCTCTCCAACCTCCAAAGCACAATCTTAAGAACATGGGCTAGGTTGGGAAGGGTGGCAACATGGGGAAAGCAACCAGTGAAAGTGCCTTTGTACATTACTCTGTTCATACTTCACTGATCAAAACGCCTCCTTCAAATCAACACGCCCACTCTCAACATTACCAGACTTTGCCATCAGGGTAGCCAGCTTCCTTCCCTCCCCAGAATTCAGCAGCTCAAAAGGTATATTTCCCCTCACGTGAGCTGAAACATGTACACCAAGCTATTTTTTCCAGGCTGAGCGTTTTTTTTTATTTAACTTGCCCTGGGAGTACCTTAGTTTATTCAGTGAGGCAAGGTTTGAAGGCAGAGGTAGCATCTTTTACTGGACCAGCTGATACTGCTGACCTTGCTACAAACCTCTCCTTGCTTATGACGGTAGACAGTCACAGCTAGTGACACTTCTAGGACAACCTGGCTTATCAAAGCAGTTCCACAATTCACTGTCAACAGAAATATTGCCCAAACCAACTTTTCCTACTGGACCCACAAAAGAGCTTTACCTATAGAGCCCTGGATTTAGTGAAACAGAAAAACAACCAAACTGGGGAAAACCACTCTCTCTCTCTGATCCAGTATCCTACCTCCAACAGTGACCATGATCAGATGCTTAAAAAATGCCAGAAAATCCATAACTGGGTGGATTTTCTTGCGTATCTGGGCAGTGATCTGTAGAGTAAGGTCACTGTGGAAAAACAGTCATTGAAGAATGCGGCTGAGCTATGCCCAAGCTATATGGGAGGAGGCTTTGCCTCCTTTGGCATGCTGAGCCCAGCCAGCACCACGGGCAGGATGGCACCGAGGAACGGGCAGGAGCCACCCCAAAGAGAGCAGGGCAGTTTGCTCTGCGCCTGCAAAGCCAGCAGTCCAACTTCTCAGCTTGAGCCTATCAATCCAAAACCCCAAATATGAAGGATCCATTCCTTGAGGGACATTTTTGTCGGTGCAAACATGACAGCCCAGACCATTTCTCATGTTGCTAAACAGCAGTCTGTGCAAAAACAAAATCTAAGCACTGGGGCTGGGATTTACATCAGAGCATAAAAGATTTCAGACACCGAAACTCTAGAGATGTTGGGCAGCTCACATCAACACGGCCCCTTTGAAACCCCCACAAAAACAGCTTTTGCAACATTACTTTTAATTTCTGAAAGTATAGCAACCAGTTCCACACTGCCTTCGGGTGGGTGTTTTATCACTCTGGTGATGGGTGAAAGGGCAGGAAGCAGAGGGACAGGATGGAATTTGGAGCGTGACCCAAGTCCTGCCAGGACACAGGGGAGGGACGCTTTCCAAAAAAAGAGAAGCTTTGCCATGGGGGAAGTGGGCTGCCTTGCCTCTGTATCCTGTGGATCCAAACTTCCCCCTGAGCGTGACTTCTCTGATGAAAATACGCCTGCGGACTTCTCCAAACTGCTTCCCGCTCCACCCCGGCAGAAGGGCCAGTTCTTCACAGCCCAAATTTTTAGCAAAAACAGGTCTACCCCTGCCACTCTGATGGTGTTAGTGCGGTGGCAACGAGGGAAGAATCATGCCTAATACCACGGGTTGGCTGGAGATTTCCTGTGGATGTCTTTGGCAGGAAGAAAATAAAGCGTTTGATGAGACGAGGTGTGTCACAGAAAGTATCAGCTCTCCTGACAGCTTGAAACCAAGATTCAAATAATGGCAAACCCACCCCTGACTGTTCATATCATCTGGGTGTGAAGTTTTTCCTTCTTTCTTCTACAGAGTCAACATTTCCTTCAGGAGAAAAACCCCAGACCAGTCCGCCTCACTGCATATCTCTTGAAAGACACCTGTGTAACACAAAAGCAGTCTTTGGTCTTTTTCTTCTCTTTTTCATGGAAAATTGTAGTTTTATGGATCTCACTTTCAAGCATCTTACCAGAGTTTAACTGAGAAAGCATTAAGAGCCTTTCAGAAGCCTTGGCTAAAACTAAATCAAATTTTGAGAAGTACTTATGTGATCGGGGTTAGTATTTCAGCTCCTACAACAGTTTATTGCTTATGAAAACCATAATTCTCCTTGAAGTGTTCACTTTAACTAAAACTGCTGTTTCCAGCAAGAATAGTTTGGAATTGTCCATTGTAGCATTGAAGGTCAGTCATTTATTTATTTCTTTGTTGTTTTGGAGCCCTCCCTCTCCAATCATTCACCATGAGTATTCAATGAACCTCTCCCAAGTCCTTATCAGACCTGAAATTGTAACAAAACTTTTAATTTGAGGGCTTTTTTTCCCAGTTTTCAAAAATTTGTGTTGAGACAAACTCAACATTTACAGTCACTCTGGGCCACCAGTAGTTCTTTCAGGCGCTTTTTTTGTTAGTCAACATTAACACGCTAGGAATTTAAACAAAAGTGATGTATCAGCAAATGATCCTCAGACAGGGTGATCTCATCTCCCAGCCACTCAAACATTTGGGAACAGGAATGAAGTTTGTTGCCCTTTAGTAACCGACCAACAGAGCAGACAATAGTTAAAATACCCATACCACTGGAAACACAAACCTTCTCAAACCTGCCACCTCCCTTCCTCTCCCACCCCGCAGAAGATAGAAATGGACTATTTGGCATCTAATAAAAGTTCTGTGAAGGAAGAGGAGGGACATGGGCAAGCAGTTTGGGTTTAGAGATGGAGGCAAATACACAGCACCTAATTTTTCAAGCGTTGACTGCAGAAGAGTACCACCGGCATCATAATAAGCTCAGTGACAACCTGGGCAAGCCTTTGGGGAGTTCTTACACAGGCAGCTAGAACCATGTGGCCCCAAGGGCTCTGGCTCAGGACAAGGCAAGTTCAAAGCCCTTGAGCTCAGATGCAAACCCGGCATGTAGGCTGGTGACCCAGTTTCATTCCTCAGCCTGCGTTTGATGTTTTAAGCACTTCAGACCAGGGATTGTCTATTATTGTGTATGAGATGGAAAGCACCCAAGAACAAAGGGATCCTGATCTCTCTTTGGGCATCGAAGATCTACTATTGTATTACAAGTAAAAAAAAAAAAAAAAAAAAAAAAAAAAAGTATGTTTTCCTGCTATTTCTGACTCTGCTGCCATTGAACCCCGATAAGCAGGGGTGCAGGGAAATAACACAAATAAGAAAAAGAACAGTAGAACAAATGAAACTCAGTATCTGAAATAATTGCTGGGCCCAGGAAGCTTTTCCCACGGCTGAGGTTCTTCCTAAGATCTTCTCCCTGCGTGATTTTTCCGTGTCTAAGTGCCCGTTAGTGGGACATGTCTCCTCACCAGCTCTAAATGTCATTGTATTTGTAGAAACTGGATTATCCTTGAAATCTCTACCCTCTTCCCACATTAGGTTGAAACCAGCTAAAGTGTCTTAAGGAAGGAGACGGAGGGACAAGCAGGAGCACAAGCGCATACACAGAATACATAAAGCTTGCTTCCTTAGGAAACTGGCTAGAAAACCACACAAAATACTTTCTCAGCTTTCAGATGCTGGAACTAGGTCTGGCCTGGCCTGCCTACATCCACCAGCCAAAGCAGCAGGGTTATGAACATACCCACTGATGCACACCGCAAGAAGTTGTGCCCTGTCATCTCCCTCAGAGAGGGGATCAGGATGCAGAAAGCTGAAGCCAATGTAGAAAACCAAGGGTGGCCTTACTAAGCCGGACTGAAAGTTCACCTAACTCGGTATCTTGCCTCAAGCGGTGGCCACAATAGACACCCAGGGAGGAAGAAAGTTCAGCAGACACGTTTGATGCTTTCCTCCGCTGTCCTCTTCACTTCCAACAACTTTGCTCAGCAGCTTCTGGAGAAAAATACAGTCACTCCACACTTGGCAATTGCTACGGATTTCTCTTGGACAAAATTTTTCTCTTGAAATAATGTAAACTTCTAATTCAGAGAAGCGTGCTGCGAGACAAAGTTTTGCTGGCTTTGCTGAAGACATGGGCCAGTTCTGAAATGTCGCTTTTCAGCTTGCTCACTTCCGAAGCCTTGGTGAGGAGGCAACAGCTACCATGCCACGGCCACCATGCCACAGCCCACATCGCTCCGCTATTCTGCGGCGCCAGGGATGACCAGCTCCCAGCTGGCTTGGTGCGGAGCAGTGTGAGCCACCCTCAGGATGGGCCGGGCTAGCAAGAATTAAACTTACAAAGTCTTTCAGACACTGGACAGTTACTGAAGATTCAAGAGGTCTTGCCCTTTCACATCTAAAGTCTCTCCCTGGATTAGATAAACTAAACTGGTTAAAGGATTCTCATCCCAGTGCAGGCTGCACCTACGGAGGATTTTTCTGGCACAACCAAGCAGGTCAAGACTGCAACTCCCTGCCGCACTTGAACCCGTGTAACCAAGCGAGTAAACCTCTGGAGTGGAGACCTGGCTGCAATTCAGCCAAAAAGCAGTCATGAGCTCCGAGCAGGTGACTGAGACCCTACGTTTACTTTCTGCTTGTTTTCCACAAGCCTCTCCCCAGCCAGGGCCCTGACCCAATTCCCACCGAAGTCCCCAAAGATGGCGGACCGGCTTTAGGAGCTGGATGGCACCCAGCGCCCGGCCGAGTGAAACGCTACCCGCTGGCCCACAGCTCCAGGCCTCCTGCTCCTGCAGCTCAAATCCACCAGGCCTCCTGCATCCCCCCCCCCCCCCCCCCAGCTCAGCGGGACGGCCAGCCCCAGCCCTGGCGCGAACACAGCTGCTCAGAGCCGAGGTCACCACTCGCACAGGGCACGGCCGCCACCATGCCCTGGCACCCTGACCTCTCCTTCCCAGCCAGCCACAAAAGCATGCCGCATCTTGTGCCCACATTTTCTTTCCTAAGAAAGCCCCGAGGGGATTCTTTGGCACAGCCTGTGCTGCTGGTGAACAGCTCCCTTTGGCTTCCATGTTTACATCCCTGTGGTTGTTAACTTGAGAGAAGCCTTTTATTTTAGACACCACCACCACCACCCTCAACTCCCTCTGCGGGGGGGGTGGGGGGGGTGGGGGAAATGTGACCTTTAAGATTGTTTATACCAATCAACAAGAAGCCCTCATGCCACCGGATTCCAAGAAACATGAGACTGAGACAGTCTTGGAGCTTGGAAGAGGGAGGGGAGCAGGGGCAAGGAGCGGGAGCAGTCAAGGTCATGAGTTCAGATAGAGCAGGCGGCAAGGGGAGCGGGCAGGGTGGTGGGGTATGCCCTCCCCACACTGGGGGACACAGCACACCCTCCCCATGCCGGGGGGCATGGTGAGCACCGCCAGCGACGTGTGGCACACCAGTGCCATGGGATGTGGAGCAAATGTCCCAATGTGACAGGAAGAACGAACTGGACATGGTGGCCTTGGAGAACAAGGGTGGCCATTTCTTTGTCACAAATGCCTCGTGGGTCTTCTCCCACCCTTGCAGGCCAAGAGAGATCCAGGAGGAGGAGGAATTATTACAGCCCGGCTTTGCACTCTGGCATCCGCTGCGGTGAATAAAGTGGTTTGACAAGACAAGGAGGAAGATGAAAATATTTTCCCACTGTTGAACACAAAAGTAAATAAGTAAACAGAAAAGCATTCAAATCCAGGAATTTTCTTTCATTGCCAGCATCAGCCTTCAAGGGAGTAGCACCACGAATTTTTTCCTACCATTGTACTGAGTCAAATGAGCAAAGGTTGTGGCTTCAGGAATCCAAACTTAAGAGTCCTAACAGAGAGAGGAAGTGCTGGCGGCTCAGGACTGGCACGAAACCCACGGGTTCCTTGTGTACAAAATGCCAGCACAGACAGCTGGGACGACTCGCTTCAGCTTCAAAGGTGGCACCACCACCACCATCTCAGTAGGGTCAAGACTGAGGCATTGAGGGGAGGAAGAAAAAGGGCGAAGGATCAACAAAAAACCCGGCAGGACAAATGCAGTGGGGTAGGCAGAGATGCTGTGCTACAACACACCACTCTTGGGCAGCTGGCCCAGCTCAAGGCAGGGGTTTTCAGGACAGAGGTAAGTTTCTTCCTTTGAGTCCTGTCCCTAAACAGTACATCACAGGGGATGTCAAATTCAGCTCTGAGGTATCTGGCATGGAGTCAGGAGTTCGGCAGTTTCAGCCGCTTTTTTGTGGTCAAAGCTCTCTATGAATCTATATAGTTACAATAACAGGACTGCGCCTTGTTCTCATTTACACTTATCTTCTCCATTGGGTTACACAATATAACCAGAGGTGGCATTTGGCCTATGCATAATTTTTTTTTTTATTGCCTGCCCAGATATATTATTTATGGCCCATTAGATACATTTGTTTCTTAACTAATAAACCTCAGAAAATATTTTTAATGAAAGACTGTATTTTTTAAACAATCATGTCACCGCTCCTCTATTAGCACTCGAAGATTAAATAGGACCGTGAGTAGTTGCTAACCAACAATTGGTTACTGAAACACATGGACTGAGGTTTTGTCTTCCCATTATTGAGGCTAAAGGAACGATGCTTCTACAACCACATTGATATTGCCCAGCTGAGCTCTCATTTCAAGGCGCATGCTGAATTGTAAACCACCGCGTGGATTTCTCACCCGTACCTTCAGCAGCATTGGACACGCTGAGAAGGAAAAAAGCAGATGGATGTCACAGCTGGCTGTGCAGACATCAAAAGTTATTAACTTTAGTAATTCTCTTTCTAAAGACAATTAGTTAGCTGGGGGGGTGGTGTTCCGTTGGGGGTGGTGGTGGTGGGGTTTGTTTCTTTGGTTGGGGTTTTTTGGGTTATTGTGTTTTTTTGTCGTAGTTGGGGTTTTTGGGGTTTTTTAAAAGCAGCATTACCACTCCAGATTTTCTGCTGGGTAGCACAGGGCTTTGACAGCATCTGGGACCTGCATGCTTGGACAATCACCCTGTGCGAGCCCCGCACAGCTGCACGGCTGGTGGCATGACAGTTGTACTCACTTTCCACGCTTGACCAAGCTAGCAGAAGTCCACTTATGAACGCGAGCCTGGAGTAACATCTGTAGGCTATGGTCAGTCATGCCATCTCCGATACTTCTGTCCGTTCATCTGCCAACATGCTGTCTGCAATCTGAAACATGCTTCTGTTTTATTCCTACATTGTCTCATCAATGAAAGAAATTTCCAGGAGAGAGAGAGCTGGCCTACAGAGCCAGCAGTTACTTGTTCTTCCCTGGGTCCTGTTTTCAATATAAGTGCTTGGTTTAGGTTATTGTTTCTCTTTTTTCCTCTTCATTCATTCTAGCATTCCATCTTGCCATGCAATTGGAGCTATTCAACTCAAAGATAAAAAGGATTCATGAAAATGCTTAAAGACCAAGCTGGGTTGCTCATCGACACGGACTCTGTGTCCTGTTTTATATGACTTAGGGAATAGTAGTTCCTCTGAGAAATTATTCTCCATTCAGATCCTCAGGAAATGTGTCCTGATGGAATACAAATGAGAGAAATGAAATGCAGATGATCCCTTTTTGGCTACAGCTCCAAGGCAGCCCATGCAGCACGGATATCTTTGGTCAGCTACCTTCTGGTTTCTTCCAACTCAAGCATTGCTCCTACCTGCTCACGTTTGCAAGCGCTACCCGTGCTTCCTCCGACTACTGCACCGCTGAGATGGACAGTGAAGGAAACCAGGCATCTCTTTTTCTGGTTTTCGAGGTCTAATTCTGTCAAAAACCTCTGAATATCACAATAACCCTGTTCCAGGACTCAGCTCACCCTCACAAATGAAAATGCAGATTCAGCCTGCCTACACATTGCCAAACTCCATGCACGCAGGGTTTCCCGTTTGCTGGCACCAGCTCTTCGGAAGTGCCTGCAAAGTAAGAAATACCAGGCACAGAGATTTAGCTGGAAATCAGCGGCAATCGCATGAACTGCCACTTCTGCTTCTTTTGCTATTTTGACTTCTCTCACAGCACTGGAAAGCCAAAAGGAAATAGCGTAAAAGGAAAGAACACTCAAAAAATGCAGACATTGACACAGCAAAACCCAGGTTCCTCCTTGCTCCCTGAGACACTGAGATATCAAGCCCCGAAGCACACTCTCGCTATTTCAAGACAACCATTTAACGGAAAATTTTTACTCCATTCTACGATACTTGTCCATCATATCATGAGACAGCACATACCGCCACCAGAGGAAAGACTGTGACAGAAGCATCAAACACCATCTTCTCTTTCACTCGTTACCCCATCCTAGTGGTTCCTCTCATTTGGTAATCAGGAGGAAGCACCAGAAAAACTTTGTTGTTGAATGAACCTTTTTGTGGTAAGAACAGGGATGCCTTAGTCACACACACACACCCCTCTACCCAAAAAATGCCACACAATCTTTAAGAGGCCTCCTGAAATAAACTTATCCAAACAAAATATAAATAAGTTTTAAAATATATATATAATAAACCAGCATAATAATAAAACCATCTCCAAGACAGAGTTTGAAATCCCCGAAAGCAGGACCAGACAAGGGATTCCATGGACTCTAACATCAAGTTCACACCACTGGTGGGACTGAAAACATTTTGTACAACATAAAGATGGATAGTAGCATAAAACTAATGTAAAGGCAGATAGATCAGCAGTCTGGCCCATGGCCAGAATCGGGTTCTGCCCCTGGAAAGCCAAAACCGCAAAGGACTGAAGTAAAAAAATCTAATGATATATCAAAGCTACCTGATACTTGCCAAGCTCTCTAGCTCAACGATCTTTACAGCCAGCAAAGGGGCTCAGAGCTGTACTTTGCGGCCATACTCTTAAATGTCCAGCTTAGGTATAAGAGTTTATGGTTCCCAGGCTATGATAGATATCCTAGCTGCAACCACAGCTGTAAAGACAGTCAGGATTATTTTGAGCATCAGTCACCCACCGGACTCGAGCCTTGTGCCTCATGTCACCTAAGCAGGGGGTGCAAACCTCATTACAACCACCAGAGTGAGTCATGTGTTACAACTTCTGTGTCCGTTACCTACAAGAATAACCTCCCAGCTCCTCCAGAGGGGATGGCAGAGATGGATGGACATTTCTCTTTGATCTGGGGAGTTCTTCCTCTACCTCTAGTTTGTCTCCAATTGCCGCCAAGGTCATGCTGTCAGGACAGGGATAGCATCCCCCGCCTTGCATATGAATCTCGTCTCTGCTCCAAAACCACAGTCTACACATGTTTGCTGTTACTTCCAGATACATCCACAACTTGAAAGCAGTGATTTCAGAGGAAAAATACTTTTAGAGCTAGCAGAGCTAAGTCTCCCTTCCCCTCCCTTTCCTTCAGCATCTGTCCAGGTCGTCCACGCAGGCAACAGCAACCAGTTCTAGGGGACTCGATAAGGCGCCGTGGAAGTGTCTGCACGTGGGCAGACTGGAGAGACAATGCAGCTCCTCTTCTCCCCATTATACCTAAGGCCTCTCTCTCCGCTCACTGTCTCAGAACTCACTCCTAGAGATCTTTGGCTAAAACCCTGCTAACGGATATCTAACAAGAAACAATTTTGGCTTCCTGCCCCATGCTGGAATGAAACTGATGCCTGCAGAACAATGGAAGTGATGGCACCAACTAGGACTTGATTGCCTCGATAGATGCAACAGCACGTACGATGCTAATATATCTTAATCCTACTGTCCTCACTCGCGCAATCCTGGCAAAAGGCTCTGTCCTGCAGACATCCCCAGCCCTGGGTCTTTCTTCAGTAGCCAGACTGGGTGTCCCTTTTGGTGGCTGGTCATGGGGACTGTGGTGGGCAGGCACACAATGTCACTTCTGTGTGGTACTAACAGGCTTTTCATTTTCCCTTGAGGAGGACAGAAGGAGGGAGAAAGGAGACAGCCTGACTTCACACCAGTACCTGGAGCATTTGCTCCGTAGCCAGAGTGCCACTGACACGAGAAGGGCTCACGCTGCTTTGGGAGTCATTCTCAGAGCGGCTCTCTTCCCCATCAGCTGGTGACAGCCCACCCCTTCCATGCCCTGTGCTGTGGGAAGTTAATTTAGAAGTCAGCTTTGCCATCTGTGGACTACCCCATGCTGGGAAAACCCTCAGCTGGGGAGATCTGTTGTCTTTCCAGAGTGGCGCAAAGAAATTGGAGCGTGGGAGAGAACATGGACCTAAGAATCCTTCTAAGTCCTTTCTCCATGCATCCCCCAGACTCCACCTCTTCCACTCAAAGTACCTGAAAGTGTCCCTACAGTGATGCCTGCTGTTGACATCAGAGCAGACTCACAGCAGCACTCCTGCTGCTGCCCTCAGCTGAGTCATGACTCATGAACAAAGGGGATTTTGACCATTGTTATTTTATTATTTTCATTATTTCATTCATCATCTTAATTTCCCCCTCTCACTCCTGGCCAAAAGAGAATGAAAGACACACACACGCAAAAGAAAAGGAAAAAAAAAAAAAAAAAAAAAAAAAAAAAAAAAAAAAAAAAATAGGAGGGGGGGGGAACCGCCAACATGGTCCACATCTGGAAACTGATTTCCCAACCCCAGAACAAAGAGCTCAGAAACTGTGGCTCCAAGTCTCCTGTTTGCGTTCTCCCATTATGTAAAAAGTCCTATAATAAAATCTAATGGAGAAGAAGCCCAAGAGTCGGCAAGAATTATTTGGAATTTATTAGCGAATGAGATCCATTTGGAAGTTCTTGTAGAACTGTACATTGGACTTACAAAGCTATTAAGCCTGAAAAAGCTGCAGGAGCACGACAGCTTTTGCTTCCAGAAAACTTCTCCCTATAGATCAGGCTTGGCTTAAATCACTTCTTTAATCCCAGCTAAACTACTCTGCCATTTCTGTTACTTTCCATGTTCAGAAATATCACTCTTACCAAAGTTTAGTGCTGTACAGGGATAGGGAAAAATTATGGAGGCACAAAAAGAACGCTAAGGGGAGAAAAGAGAAGAAAAACAATTCTAAAAAATCATATTTTTCAGCAAGGGAAATGGGGAAAAACAGTTCCTAAGATAGTTTAGGACATCAGTCACTTTTAACAGAAGGAAGTTTCTTAGAACGGGTTAAAAATCTACTAGTGACACTTCTAACAGAAAGGATTTTGCAAGTCAACAGAAATGTCTGTGTGGGGAAAAAAAATTTCAAAAACATTCAGTTTTTCATTTGAAAAACTGTAACCCCATAGCATTTTAATGGAAAGAAAATACATGCATTGTTAAGAAATTGCACAGTGCACCCCACTGGGATGGAAAGAAAAGCATTATTAGTGGAGAGTTGTTGAGGAAAGGACAATTATTTGAAGGCTTCAAAAGAAGATGCTTCTCTGACCTGCTTGATCCCATACAGATATGCCCAAGAGCTACGCGTGCTTCAGCTTCCATGCCCACCTCGGGTCACCTCAATGGCAGCCCCTCACACCGGCACTACACCGAAAGCCAAGGATCACATACAGCATGGACTTGCCCTTTAGCTCCAAGCCAAAGTGGTCCAGGAAGAGACACCACAACTGGATGCGCATGAAGGAGGCCACATTGTTCAACAGTCTCCTGGTCGTAAACCCTCTCCTCCCTCCTCGCCTTTCTTTGATGTTACTTAGCTGTGCTTACGTTTGGTGTTGAATCATTGGGACTAAGCCTTTTATCCGGACCCTCGGGATGCGTTACACGGATGGAAAGAGAAAGGCACTACTTAATAACACCTTCCAAGTACAAGGGAGAGGAGATTCCTGGAAAATCGGGTTAAAACCATCCAAAAAACTTCTTCGAAGAAACGTGGCAAACCGTATATAGCTATTTATGGTGGAGATGGAAGTTTGATGTAGTTTTATGGTGTAGATGGAGACTACCCTTGAAGGCAAGCGGCTGCTGTCCAGACAGAGGTTTTAATCATCATTCCAGTTAGTCACTGAAAACTAAAGCACATCATAAGTAGATGGAGAAAAAGGGCTCTTCCAAATAAATAGCCTCATTGTTCTGCAGGAACTGTTCTAGCTCATATATGTTTACCTACAGCCCTATTTAAAAAGAACCATGGATCCAAAACTTTAATTCTGAAGCCAGTCTTCTTTCTGCATGCATGCAATTGTTCAAACAAGAACAGCATTGGTCAAAATACATTTTGTTTTTAAATGAACAGTGGCTTTTTTTCAAAAGAAGATTAATTTATGAACATTTTCTTTTCCCCGCCCTCAAATTTTTCTGATTTTTTGAGCAAAAAACAGAAAACAAGAAACTGTTTTTCAACTTTGTTTTTCTTCATTCTTCCTCTGTTGCCTCCCTTTTCACGGTAAAACAAAATAAAAGCCGATGAAAAGGTGAGGGGAAAAATAAAGAATACTTAAGCTAACAAAATATTTTCAGTTACGTCTTTTAAAACTGGAAGGTCTCAGCACCATTTTCGGCTGCTTTTCTGAGATGGTTTCCATTTTTTGCCTTGTTTGCATTTTACTGTCAGATCAGAAAACATATATATATACATTTTTTTTTAGAGCAGTGCTCAAAAGCACTTGCAGGAAACACTATTAGATGATGACCTCTATTGCTCCCGCTCCCTTAACGCACACCGTTCATGCAAGAAACGTTCTCGCTATCTGCAGATATGCCCAGCTCTCAAACACAGCCCAGATGTGGTCCAACGGCTCAGCTTGCTGGATACCACATGCTATCTGTTTTTCTGCGAAGAATTTTAATGTTGGATCTCAGAGGAGCCATCAGTCTCTGTAACACATGACCACAACCTCCCGTTACCGGACCTACCTCCGTCAGAGCTACCCTGCCCCAAGCAATGCAACTTCAGCAGAGCGTACGTTCAGCCTCAGATTTTGATGATTTACTGAAAGGGATGTGGGGACTCGAGCTTGGGACACTGATGCCTTTCAGTGCCCTGAGCAAGCAGAGCCAGTTGTGCATCTTGGCAGAGTCCCGTCCTGTGGAGACAGAGCCCACAAGTCCCACCTCACCTGCTCTTGCCCCTGCCAGCCCTCTCCCTCAAGGACACACAGAGGGTAGAGCAACTCTCCACGGGTGCAAGAGCAAGACCCAGTCTTACTGCTCACAGGAATCCATGAGAATTTTTGCCTTTGGCACGTTCTTGGGGACAAGGACTTGCCCAAAGCACATACCAGGGGAATGAATCTTCCAGAAATATGAATTCTCTTTGCCTTATACCAAAACATTCATAGTAAGACCAGGCAGCACTCCACAGCAAAACATTGGCAAGAGGAAATGCTAATAAAAAACTAAGACGCTAAAAAACACCAAGAAAAACCTCCCAGAAGAGACAAAAATAAGAATATGCTGCCCATTCAGTCAAAAAAATGCTAACAAACTAATGCTGTCTCATGATGAAATTGAAATATTTACAGGAAGAGAGCACAGAATTTTGGCTGGCAAACACAAAAAGTATCTATCACAACTATTTTCTGTGCAGAACAAAGGGGAGAGGAAACAGAGGAAAAGTGGGGGACTGAGGGGAGGGTGAGAGAAAGGGGACAGAAAAGCAGGGAGAGGATTACAGATTAAGAAACTAAAGAGGGGGAGTGGGGAGAGAAGGGAGAAAAGAGAGGGACAGAATGCAAAGTTCACTCTATGAAGTCTCGCTGCTCCTGATTTACCTGTCAGTAGCCAGATTCATTGGCATCTCCCTTAAGCAACAGGGAGATTCACTTCCCCCACAAAAGCAGCAGATTACTAACAGAGCCGGCCAACAGAATGCACAAAACGTTAGACTGCCCAATGGGACAACTGGGGCCAAGTGAATGGAAAGAATACGTCAGTTATTAATTAATTTGGTCTATATTCATGTTGTTATAGATAATTACAAGAGCTGGTTCCACAGCCTGAGCCTCCCTCAGCCAGTAATCCCCCTGACTCACGACCAACAGTTGCACAACACGGCTGTCAATGACTTCATCGTGTTGCACGGAAAATCCTCTCTAGATACGTGCATGCGCAGTGACTCACTTTGACACCTTGGGTTGACATTTGCAACCGGGGCCAAGTCTGTCAGTAAGACAAAGGCACTTCTTGTGAGGTTTCCAAGCTGTAAGGTTGGGTATTGAACAATGGAGCACATAGGAGAAGGCAGGGAAAGGTAGCCCTCAAATATTCAGTTCACACACTCAACGGCTGAGGGCACTGGCACAAGAAGATACTCAAGGCAACGGCTCTTCTGCAATAGCCAACGACAGTACCAAAGAGCACAAGGCATGTAAGTCCATTTGCTGCCATAAGCAAGGAGAACAGAAGTACTCTGCACAGCACTTGAAGTCCACGAGTAGAACCATCCCAGGAAAATCTCAAGAACCAAGACAAGCTTTTCCATTTAGAGAAGAAGATATTTCAGAATCAAGAGTCAGCAGAGTCAGCAAAGTGCTGCGGAACAGCCTGAATCAGAAGCTGAACCATATGTAAAATAGTACTCAGATGTCATTTAGGAAGAACAAGCAAAATAAACTGTAAATCCAGGCACGTGAGATACGGGAAGCTCCAGCCAGGGCTGGACACCAGAGCAGCTCTCTCAAGCCATCTCCGCTCCGGAGACACACAAGAAATGGGAGCTGTAAACAGATAATTAAACAGATGCTTTCTTCTCTCTGTTGGAGGAACTGTGAGGTGGTGGTGATCAGTTTCCCCAATTTCTTCTACGGTCCTTTGTTAAGTCTTTAAGCAAAAATCAAAACCAAAAGGAGGATCTTGGGAGCAGGGCGTAGCATGAGCCCCGTCATGCATCCTGCGTGAAAAAAGCATGATGCACAGAGAGACACACAGGGGGAGCACTAAGGGAAATGTTTCAGGGAAACATTCACTGAAGCAACGGTTTTATATAGTGGATGAAAACAATCATCAGCACTCTCACTGGTTTTGGTGACTTGGTGATTTCTGGAAGAGAAGCATAAGTGGGTTAAAAAAATCAAGCCATTTTGTTTGCTGTAGAAAACCTTAATTTTCCATTTGAAATGAGATTCTACCTTCATATACACTTTTTTTTTTTTTTTTTTTTTTTTTGGGGGGAGGGGAGGTGTGTGTATGTGTTTGTAAGTCTTCACTCTAGAGCCTTAAGTGCTTCATTCAACATGTGGGGTGGGGGGAATAAATCCTCACAGGTTTTGGTTCACCAAGGAAGCCAAAAAAAGTTTCTGGATTCCTCCCATCTTCCCTGCCTTTTCAATCATCCACCCAACCGAACCCCCAGTCACTTCTAAAGAGGATGCACCTACTTCCCAGGCATCCTGGAACCGAGGCACCCACAGGAGTCTCTCAACCACGAGATAAAAAAACCCCAACTTCTGGCAACTGTGTAAGAGGCTGCAGGTAGCACCAGGACCTCTAAGAAACCCAGTGTTAACAGTAGGAAGACAGCCACAAGCAAGGTCTGTTGCAGCTGCTGGGATTTGCCACTGCTCTGGTTGCATCACCACAGATGCTCTCCAGCAGGGCAAGGAGGACAACCTGATGGAGGACATGTATCTCCTAAGTGAGGGCATCCAGGGACCCTGCTGCTCCTTCATAGGCCTGCTATCTGTAGCAGCCAGACTTGCAGCTGTCCTCACCTTATCACGTCACAGCTATGGGGAAATGTCTTCTTCCATCTGAACCCCTTCAAGCTGGCCTTGACCCCATGGGGAGAGGAACCAGTTGCTGATCCCAGCACCTATTTGTTCACATTTTCCCAAGCTAACAGTGAGCCGGGGGCAACGTGTAGGCACTTTAAGGAGCCTTGAACAGCACTTTAAGGCTCTTACACCTCCATAAGGGTGCGAGAGAAGGCATGAAAGAGCCAGATCTCCCCACTGTCCCCCAGGGAATACTCTACTCACCACAGCCATGCCCACTTCTTCCTGCATCCCTCTGGCCCTGCTGCAATAAGTGACACCCATTCACGCGCCAGGCAAGCCATGCTGCTGCTCCCCTGGCCGGAGCTACTTGTTACCTTAGATCCATACCAAAAAAACCCTACCAACAACCAGCCCTCTCCCTCGGGCATCATGCAGTGCATTCCAGTTCCTCCCCAGTCAGTGTTTGTGCAGTGTTTTAAATACGTGAAGCGTTATATAAATGCTAACTATTATTATAATGTTCCCCTCCTTCCAGTCAGCTCCCCCCGCAGACCTACAGACACATTCCCCACCTCCCGTTTTAGCACATTCATGGCATCAGAAATTACCCTGTTTTCATTTACCCTGCCCTTTGCCATATGATCCCGGCCCTCAGAAGCTTTAAATAGTCTGCATTATTATGAAGGCTTGTTAGAACTTGTCCCTAATCACTCCAGGAATAATCCTTGATGGCTTGTTTCAGACTGCGCATGAATGTCTGTGCAACAACAGGGCTTTGGCTTGCTTTGGTCCCTCCCAGAAGGGCAGTTAAAGCTTCATGCCCGGTACAGAAGGAAGGGCACATGGTGGGGGGCCACATGCAGCACTGAACCCCTTGGTGTGACCACGTATGCTGAAGTTCTTTTCAGTGAAGACCTGAAATGCAAACATACGTTTCAAAAAAGAACAGGCTGGCCACATGATGTGTTGATAGATGTGGAGCAGCAGAAATCAACCTGCCATTTAAGTGCGGGGACACTAAAAATGGTGCAGTTAATGCTTCGCAGAGCTGTACTCACTACAGCTGGTCCCAGAGCTCACACTGTTTGCCTAGTGCACAAGAATTCTAGCGTTGGATACCAAAATATAGCTGTTTCTCTTCCGGGGTTACAACCCCTGCTGTCTACCTTATGACAGTGATGCAAAATTGAGAAACGAGAGAGAGAAGTCTGGTACTTAAAAGTTCTGTTTCTCAAAGGCTGGCAAGTGTGACTTCAATGTCATCCTTGGGAGAAAATCCAAGGCGGAGATAAAACTGCTTTTCTGGTTTGGGTTCCAGCTGCAAACTTGGAGGGAAACAAATCACAAAGTAGCATGACGACACCGAGATTCATGCCGTGTAGGCTGCAACAGTCTCTACCTTGAAGATGGAGTATATTGGGCAGGGCAAACAGATTACCAGACCTTTGTTTACCTAGAGTTGCATTAGGCCACCAAGATAAAGCTTCTGGTGTTTAGAAATTTTGCATTCATGTTGTGCATTGACAACATTATCTCACCCATTATGTTCTCATGGCACCATACGTACAGATAGGATAAGCAAGAAGCAGCTAAGAAACACCTGCTAAAATAACATCACAACAAAATGCCTTTGCACCATCACTCATCCAGTCTGCCAAATCACTTGGCTTTCATGTTTTTGGATGATCTCGGAACATTTTGCTGGGCATCTCAATGTCTTTAGGACACTAGAAGAGGTATCTGAAGCACCTAAGAACAAGAGAGGAGGTTTTGGTGCTTGTCTTTCATCTCCCAAACTCTTCACGAGGAAGAGAAAGACTATACAGAGTCTTCTGGAATCAGGAGATGCTGATCACCATACCAGCAGGATGGTCTGGAGATTTTAGCTGAGATTAATATTCAGTGGCTCAGTGTTTGGTCAAAAAAAACCCAAAGGCAGGTCACTAGCAGCACTTTATATATTTTGCAGGCTACAAAGATAAATTCAGTGCTTGACAAAAAGGGAACAAGGGAAGCTGCCCAAATGCATGGGTAGAAAAAGGGTGGCAAATGGAAGAAGGTGCTATGTGAAACCACGTGGACGGGTACTGAGATAAGGGTTAAGCCTTAAGACACTGGGGACCAGGGGTGCTCACGCAGTGGGACTGCTGAGAGGACCACAAGCTGCTAAACAAAGGCATCTGGAAAAGCTTCCAGCCATGCTGGAGAAGGTCTATTTTCTTAATGTGGAGGTAGCTCACTCACAGGGGTGCTTGCCTTCTAATATGGACACAGCAGGCAAAACTATGAAATAATATTAAGAAAACTCTTTAAAAGGAAAATCCTTAGATTGCTGTAGTCGATGGAGCATTTTGCAAAGGAAGGTCACTGTTCTGCGCCACAGCCAGCCACACAGAGCCAGGCAGAGGTGAATTTATCGTACCCAAGAGCACCCAGCAAAATCAGTGACAGCGTCAGATAGAGAGGAGCTTTGGTATTCTGATCGTGGAGCAAAATGTGACTATTCAGTCTCCTAGCGTCCTAGGCCACAGAGGCGCGGTCACAGCAGTGGGAACACTCAGGCTCTTCAGGCAGCAGGAATTCGTACTGTAGCACAAGGTCAGGTTCAAACCAAGTTACTGCAGAAAATGGACTTGGCTTCCAGATGGGCAAAACCATCCGGGGGCCAGCACTGCCTGCCCTCCTCAAGTCAAGGTACTGGCAAGCAGGGAAGGGACTCAAGCATGCTCAGCACTAAAGCATGAGACGTTTCTCCAAGGCACAAAGTCAAATTTTGCACAAGGGTAAACCTGGAGCAGAGAGAGATGCGGGCTCCGTGCAATGCTGCATCGCACAGGCAGTTACAGAAACCAGAGCAGCGGCACACTCAAGAAAACCATGTTCTTCAACGTATGCGAGAAGAACCAAGCCTGAAGAGGAGACAGAAGAGAACTACCCTGAAAATACATACATACGTAAATAAATCTCTGAAAGCAGGTCCTGCTTCAAAGCTGAACCTCGAGGTGAAACACACAGCCATTCCTAGGGAAGTCCCCCTCAAAGAGGAGCCCGAGGCCACCGTGAGCAAAGCCTTATTCTAATGGCTGTTCAAGTAAACATGCAGGGGGGTCCTCACACTATTTCACCATGTGGACCTCGCCGAGATGTCCAAATTAGAAAGCAAGACTCCCTGCAAACTCCACAGAGGCAGACATTTTTTAAAGATGATTCAGAGCCCAGAGGGTAGGAACCTAACTCCTGTTCTACTTATGTGGTCCAAACCACCCCCAGAGGTGCCTTCCCCTTTTCTTAGTCCACACTCAGAGCTGAGGCAGCCTGAGTTAGGCTCCTGTGCTAAATGGTGAGTATTACACAATGACAACAAATTCCTGAAATCTTCTCTATGTGGCAAGCCTGGTATGAGCCCAGAGGGAAATGTCAGAGAATCCGAGATGGGGAACCTGATGCTGCCTCGTAGGCTGGAATGGCAGAGCTGTAGCAAAAGCTACTTTTCTTTATTATTTTTAGTTGTTTCAGAACTTTGATGAAGTCTGTCACATGCCAAAGATGGAAGAAGGAGAATCAAATTTGTTCATCACTAAGACACACATATAAAAGAGAGTCCTGCTTTCTGTGAGAGAGTAAAAGCTCAGCTAGACTAGATGATAAAATCAGATCTTCCACAGAGGTGCTACAAAAGAGAGCGTGCAATAACTGGAAACAAGGAACAGAAGACTTTCCTGGGCTCGGAAAGACTAAAAGGTGTTGACTAAATCCATACGAACAGTTGTAGCAGTCGTGGCTGAACTTAAATTTCAAAAAAGAGCAGTTGCAGCTCTGGATGCATTAAGCATCAGTTGCCGCTGCCACACAGCGCATTAATTATTTAGCCATAGTTAACTATTGTGCTCTTGACAGGTTATCAGCCAGGAATACCATATTCTCTTCAAGCACAAAACAAAATAAATATAATAATATACACACAGGAACAGAGGAGGTAAAACTGCTGCACAGGATTTTGTATGTTGGACATTGTAGCACCTTATCAGGCCCCAGACGCATGAGATCAGAAATGCCAGCTGGAACCCACAGGGCTTATCTGGGCGCTCAGGAGCGTAGGAAGAACGAGAGCCAGAGAAGTTTTATTCTCTATGAATCCCTGAATGCTGCCGCTGTAGATAAGAAGCAAGGTCCCAGGTTCCACTAAGTCAATGACAAATCTCTGTTTGACTTCATTTGGGCTGGGATTTCCTGCCCAGCATCTAAGGGTAAAGACCACACTAAGCACAGGAAAAGGCAGCAGGAGCTGCTGAAGCTGTGCACGGCTCCGGGCTGCACTTGTTTGGAGGCCAGCGTGAGCCTACCTGCCGCAGATGGGTAAGGTGGCTGATTTGATTTATTTTTTTTCTTTTTTTTCGCTCAGCTAGTACCCAGCCTGGTTTTCTGAGGTTTAAGGCTTTTGGGGGGAATTAGGGGTGAGTTTGGGTACAGGAGGACGTTTCCCTACGCACAAAGCGACACTTTAACAGCTCGCCTGCTGTTGGAAGAGACTCTCAGATGACTGAGGGCTCTCCAGCTTCTGGGGCAGGAGCCCCACGTAAGGCAAGCAGGGGCAGCATCAAATCCCAGCAATACACTAAGAGAAAAGAACCGTAGGACCCTGAACAACAATTTTTTAAAGCAAGTTATGAAAAGCAAGCAGCAGCCTGCCAAAGCAATAGCCTGGCCCATTAAACTAGGCACCAGTTTGTTGGACGGCAGTTCTGCTCATGGCAAACTGTGCCAACCTCAGTCTCCTTCAGGTGGAGGCTTGCAGCATCACCCAGGGGCTGGGGCCAGGGACAGCCCTCTGTCCAGCAGGGAACGGAGGAGACACAGCTAGGAACAACCTACCTGGCCTTTGAGGGCACCCAAAATGCCGCAGGCTACACTTTCCTACAGCAGGTGTGATGTAGACCTCAAAGACAACAGGAAAAACAAGCATAGCACCATTTAGGTTGGAAAAGACCTTGGAGATCATCACCCAGCACTGCCAAGCCCACCCCTAAACCATGCCCCAAGCACTGCATCTACCTATTTTTTAAATAGTTCCAGGGATGGTGACCCCACCGCCCCCCTGGGCGGCCTGCTCTAGCGCTTGACCACTCTTTCAGTGAAGATATTTTTCCTAATACCCAATCTAAACCTCCCCTGGCACAACTTGAGGCCGTTTCCTCTTGTCCTGTCACTTGTAACTTGGGAGAAGAGACCGAGCCCACCTGCCTGCAGCCTCCTTTCAGGTGGGTACCACCACAGGTACCCTGCTTTAAGTCCTACAGCAAGACCCCACCTCTCAGTCAACACTGACATGCCACCTGCCAGAGGGCCCTACCTACTGCCGCATGAGACAGCCCGGACCTTCAACCTGCTGCTGGCTTTGGGGCTGCTTTGGAAAACAGTCCCCATTTCAAGGCACTTGTCCAGTTTCGTCTGCCTGTCTGTCACGGAGCAGCAGACCTCGACTGTCCCGTTGTGGTTGTGATAGCAGAAGAAGGAGGGTCCCCGTCAGGGTGCTGCCCGCGCTGCCCACGGACTGTGCCAGCAGAAACCACGCCAGGACCTGGGAAACCTCTCCCATCACTTCCCAGCCACCGCAGCTACCTCCCAGCCCACTCCAGTCACCTCAACACAACACCTCCCAGGAAGGGGGTCACCCCCAGCCACATCCCAGCTGCCCAAAGGGACGCAGGGCACCCCTGCGCCACCGGGAGAGACAGGCCAGGGCTTGTTTCCACCCTTCATCGCTGCCCCCTCTCCCTCGCGCCGGGTGTGTGGGCTTTTACAGTGCCAATTAAGCACAGGGGGGGCCCAGGGCAGGGGCACGATGCACCAAGCCCCCGGCTCGCTGCCTCCGCACTGTCACCTTCCATTAAGCAGCTGGCGGCCGGGAGAAGGGGAGGGAAAAGCCAGCGGCGTGTTTGGTTTGCTGTTTTTGTGGGCACTTTATAACTTCAAAGGCTTCCCTCTGGTTCACAGGGGGCAAGGGGCAGAGGTCAGTAGGCACGGTTTGACCTCCCTTTCACCTCCTCCCCGAAAGGGAGCGACGCACACACACAGAGGAAGAAGAAAAGGAAGACGAGATCCTGGCAAACACTTTTATCCTCTAATCTTTCTTCGCCTTAGTGCTGCGGGGGCTTTGTCTGGCAGACAAAGTGCCCTTCGGAGTCTGACACTTCCACGCTGGACTCTTCCTCCTCCTCCTGTCCGAGGAGGACATAAAGCAAAACAGCAGCACCACAAAACAGAACAAAACACCAACCAACCAACCAAAAAAAAAATGTCTTTTGGGGGCTGTTTTTTTTCATTTTTAATTTTGGGTTGGGTTTTTCATTATTTTTTTTTTCCCTCTCCAGCTAGATCTCTATCCATCTATATAGAAGCCCCACGACTGCACATGAGGGAGAGAAAAAACACGCATGACTGTTCAAGATCCAGCCCAGGATGTGAAAAAATGCATTTTCTTGTCTTTAAAGACGGCATTGTTGTATTTATTTATTTATTTTTAATTGCGAGGTCGCTAGCCCTGGGGCACTGAGGAATAAGTTCGAGTTTCAGAAAGCTCTCCACAGCTGGTGATTATATCCCTTGCAGTGCATACAAAGACATTGAGAAAGCAGCAGAGAAAGTAAACAGTATCACTTCTGGGGATGGAGGGGGAGAGGAGGAGGGGGGCAGAGGAGGAGGAGGAGGAGAAGAGAGGCAGATGAAATTTAAACTGGCGATCAGCCCAGCCACCAACTTAAAACAATACAGCGAGAGGAAGCCAAAAAGGAAAGAAAAACAGAGAGGGGTGTGTATGGAGACACACCGTGTGTGCATGCGTGTGTCTGTGCGCACGTGCGTGTGCGAGAGCGCGCGAAGCACAGCAAGAGCAAGGAAAGGAAGGGACGAGGTTGCAAGCCAAGGTTTCAGGAGCCATCCCTGGGGGTCCGTCACAGAGCAGAACAGCTTGCAGGAGGAGGTTTCGGGGGCACAGTCCTCATCCCCAGTGTACATACATCTACAAGCATTTCTAATCAAGCTGACAAAACATAGCTGTTCACCTCTCTCAAGAACGAGAGGAGGAAAACCACAGGGTATAGAAACAACAGTCCCAGTTTTATCACCTCCCAGCATCCTCAAACCCAAATGGGACACGGCCGTGGCAGGCAGGTCCAGAGCACGATCTAGCGACTGCTGCTCTCCTGGTTGGCACAACACACTCTCAGGCTGTGCTCACCTTGCAGCTGGCTCTGGGAGTCACACTCCTACTTGGCTCGGGGCAGTTTCACATTAAGCTATTGCCTTTCTCAAGCATTTCAGTTTGACAGTATGGGAGAAAACACAGAGTCACTGCCGGGGTGGTACGCTGGAGCTCTGAACAGTTTGTGTGTTTTACAGCACAGGCACAAACTCGATGCAGTTTGGTGCAAGCCTGTACAAGCCCTCCTCACGCAGACTGGTCCTGGATGCTGGCTGAGGCTCAATCCTTACCTTCCAGAATAGGTCTGGCTGTGTTAGATCTTCTCTGGTCATGTTGACCGTGATCTCACTGGAATGAGGTTAGTCATCTTAGCACAGGGGGGAAAGGCAAGTTTTTTTGGAACATCCATCCACCCGGGAAAGGCTAACAAGCCCTCCTTTATAGATGTCTATATGTGGGCCTCAGCAGAAAGGCAGTTGGAAAGCCTCTGGAGAGACAGCATACTTTAAAAGGACCAGGCCAGCCTGGTTTTCAGGCTGCCCATCCAACTTTCTGCTACCTTTCACAACAGAAGTCAGGCATCCTGCAGGTTGACGTGTCCTCCAAAGTGCTCCAGCAATTGCCCTCTTCTCCAAGAAACACAAATCTTAAAAGCCACAGCTGCAAGCCCCAGTGACCCACGGCTCTCTTCTCACATGGGACAGCAGTGATGCAGCTACACATCTGGCGGAGCTTCAGCATCCTCAGAGATGCTCAACAGGACAGGCTGGTCAAATGCCACGAACTCCCAGGTGCTTCAAGACCTCTTCAGACAAGCTCTTCTGCTAGCCTCACTGGCTGCCTGTGCATCAAGACTAGCTGGCACAGCCCTTCTCTGACCCACAGTTAACCCTTTGCTGTCTTGTCACCAGTTTGGGGAGAGAAGATGCATCACAACAGGGGCCCATTTGTGCTACACTTTACAATTTCTAGATATGGCCTGGACCCAAACCAGACAAAGCAGCCATCACTGATAAACACAGCAGACAGCACTGCATTCTGCAGAGGATTCCCCAGATCCCTCCGCCTCAAGTCTTTCTCAAGATCTGGTATGGATTCAACTGCTCTGGCAGCTTCTCCAAGACTGCCTTGCCTCCTGGCTCCTTGACACAAGGTGCATTTAAAATCTGCTACAAATGATGCTTCAAGGTACACAGTGATGATAAATTAGATGCTTAGCATCCCATTGGAAACGGCCAACAGTTTAACAATTCTTATAGACCTAAGTGACTGACGGTATTGAAATGAGATGTCATTTTGTTTCCACCACAGACACCCTAAGTTATGCACTGGTTACTCACAGGTAGTTTTGTGCCTGAACAATGCAAGTTGCAACAGCAGAAAATCTAGTTAGATATTAGGAAAAAAATATTCACATTCAAGGTTAGTTGTGCTGGTTTTGGCTGGGACAGAGTTAATTTATTCACGGTAGCTACTATGGGGCTGTGCCTGGGATTTGGGCTGGAGACAGCGTTGATGATACAGGGATGTTTTAGTTATCGCTGAGCAGCGCTTACACAGAGCCAAGGGCTTTTCTGCTGCTCATCCCACCAGCGAGCAGGCTGGGGGGGACACAGCCAGGACAGCTGACCCCAACTGACCCAAGGGATGTCCCACACCATAGGGCATCACGCTCAACATATAGAGCTGGGGGAAGGAGGAGGAAGGGGGGCTGTTCAGAGAGATGGCATTTGCCTTCCCAAGTCCCCATTACGGGTGATGGAGCCCGGCTGTCCTGGGGATGGCTGAGCACCTGCCTGCCCACGGGAGGTGGGGAATGAATCCCTTCTTTTGCTTTGCTTGCATGCGCAGCTTTTGCTTCACCTGTTAAACTGTCTTTTTCTCAACCCACAAGTTTTCTCATTTTTACTGTTCTGATTCCTTCCCCCATCCCACTGGGAGGGAGGGAGCAAGCGGCTGCCTGGGGCTGAGCTACCAGCCAGGGTTAAACTGTGACATAAGTCAAGCACTGGAACAGGTTGTTTGGAGAGGTTGTGGGATTTCCATCCTCAGAGATGCTCAAAATGGGACAGGGCAAGGCCCCAAGCAACCTGAACTCATTTGGCCATGCTCAGCAAGGGCTTGAACCAGCTGACCTCTGGAGGTCCTTTCCAACCTCTGTTAGTCTGCGATCAGGAAGGCCACGTCAGAACCTGCCCAAGATACATACAGTACCTCATGTCCAAGTACAAACATCAGCATGGAGGCACCCCTGTTGTGGTGTTTCCAACACAAATGTTGCCGTGGTTACCTTTTGATTAAAAAAACCAACAACCACACACAGTACTTGTCTGCTTCCCAAGGGTAACTACACAGTTGAGCAGAAGTGAGAGATTCGAGTGCATTAAACCCCCAGGTGTTGAGTCCGAGTCCAAACTACTACATGCACCCAACTGCATCCAGACCCTACCAAGGGGGAATCCAGATGACTGAACCCAGCAGACCAGCACTAGCAGACTTCAGGTGACCCTGCCACCCCAAATGGGCAGAGTCTGGTTTGCAGATGAAGGACAGGAGCAGACCATCAGCATCCTCTCCATTCCATCCTCGACCAAAAGCAATCTCACCCTCTGTTCCTGCAGTAAGAGAAAATTGTTTTGGTTTCAACCAAGTAGGCCCATGTTCACTTTCCTTGCTGGAAGTGCACTGAGGTCTCCTTGGGCGTGGGAGGTTTTATGGAAAAAGTAGTGCCTTCACCCACCTGGGCACGTGGCTAACAAATATAAAGATCACCATCTAGTGGCTTACAGGGAAGATACCATCTATTGTACGCCTGTAAGCTTGATGACCAATAAAGTTGTTGTTACAACACCGTACAAATGATTCTTGCATCCAGCTCTTAAGCAAGTTCGGCACCTATGCAACCACTGACATGGGCAAGTTTCTGACCCACAGAAAACTGATGTTCATCTCTCCCCACAATCACTGACCCCTTCCCCATCACCCTGGTCACCATCGTCCCTAATAGCATTTGGGCACATGGCAAGGGACCTGTGACTGACACTAAGGCCCAGAAGTTAGGTGTCTGTTGTAAAGTAGGCTAACTCCTACAGCAGCTAACGTAAGGAGTCTGAAACAACCAGAGGCTGGTGCATCCCATCCTTTTGTATGGGGGAGGAAGGCAGATAGGATGAGTCCCGTTTACGAGACCCCACAGCCTGGAAAACCAATCACCCAGCCGGCATGAACATTTCTGGAAGGCCTGGATGATGAGCAGCCCACGGGATAGTCCATGCCAACCCTTTTCCTTTTGCCTCACTGGACACCACTCAGGTTGAAATAATGCCGAAATACTCCCCAACGGAAAGACAGATCTGCAATTTCTGACACCACCTTTGTTTCATTGAAATAGTCCTGGTGAAGTCTAATCTTTATTCTTCGAGAAAAGATGGGGAGAGCCATCCTTATAGATACTTCTCTAAAGCCCTACTCAGCCCAGGGAATATATTACACTAACGTGACCATGACACTCCTAGCACATGAGCTAGCCCAAATGTTTCTTCAAGTCTTTGTACTGGACCACACAGGCCATCCCTAAAACATCATATGTGACTATTTATTTCAGAGACACAAGGAGATGAAGTACCACCAGTGCATGGATCAACCGTTTTAGCAGCACTGAATGCCACCACTTAGTTCTAGACTGCATCCTCCAAGTACTCCACAGAAGTAGCCCCCCACATTTTTACCAAGCCAATACAACAGCTCAGTACCAGCACCAAATCATATATTCGAAGTGCCACTTTGGTATACCTTCATGAACATTCCCAGTTTTCCAGGCTGTCAAAACACACGCTGCTCTACTCCGGGGAGAAAAGAATTTTCCACACAACTGCAGGCACAGACTACAGACTCCTACACACTTCTGCACAGAATTTCAGTTATTCTTCACATTTCTACCAGCCACCTTTAAAACTTTAAGCATACTGGAAGCCTTAATGCAACCAGCTGGCATCAGTTGAGCTGGCAGCGTGGCCAAAGTGGCCAGCAGCATCCTGGCTCATATCCAAAACAGTGTGGCCAGCAGAGCCAGGGCAGAAATCACCCCCCTGTCCTAGGCACTGCTGAGGCTGCACCTGGAATACTTGTTCAGTTTTGGGCCCCTCACTACAACAGGGATGTAGAGATGCTGGAGGGTGTCCAGAGATGGGCAACGGGGCTGGGGAAGGGGCTGGGGTGCAGCTAAGGGAACTGGGGGTGTTTAGCCTGGAGAAAAGGAAGCTCAAGGGGGAGACACCTTAACACACTCTACAACTACTTGAAAGGAGGTTGTAGCGAGGTGCCTCTGTCTACTCCCAAGTAGCAAGTGATAGGACTAGAGGAAACGGCCTCAAGTTGTACCAGGGGAGGGTTAGACTGGGTATCAGGAAACATTTCTTCACCAAAACTGTGGTCAAGTACGGGAACAGGCTGCCCAGGGTGATGGAGTCACCATCCCTGGAGGTGTTTAAAAAATGTGTAGATGTGGCACTTAAGGACAGAGTTCAGTGTTGGGCTTGGCAGTGTTACATTAACAACTGGACTCTCTATCTTAAGTGTCTTTTGCCAACCTGAAAGATTCTACAGTTCTATTCTGTGACATCTCTGCATCACCCAAGGTGAAAATCCAGCCACCCATTACACAAATCTGTGCTTAGCTGGAAATAAAGAAACCAGAGTTTCAAAATCCATGTTCCTCTGTGAATATACAAGGTAAGGAGAGCTGTGATCACCCAGACACAAGAGCAACCACTTACAGAAGCCACCAAAATTGTATGGCATTCATCACATCTACCTCTAGCTGACAAAAAATATGTAATTCTGCAAGCCAACTAGTCTCCCGTTACAAGCTCTGGAGAAATGAAGTCCCACAGAAAGAAGTTGTCTTGGACACTTCATGTAAGTTGGGACAAACTAAACTCTGGGGGTGCTCATCCCCTTCTCCTTAGGGGGTGGAGAGCCTAGATAAGCAACTTCAAAGGCTGAGGTTGGAGAGGAGCTCCATGCTTTGAAAGGGATATGGTATCTTTTAGTGGCCTTGGGATCCGAACAGCAATCAGCATGAACAAGAAATTCATCAGCACTCCTAGTGGCTACAGTGGCCTCCAGGGGACTCTGCATCCGGCCCAAGTGATGGACAATTTTCCATAGTCTCAGCAATAGCTTTTGTGGGGCTTAAAGGCAGGTCCCCTGCAGACCAGAAGGAAGATTCAACTCAGTAGGCCAAGAAACCACTGCATGCCTTTAGCTAAATTTGGCTGCTGAAGGGCAGCTCTAGTGGGGTGAGGCAAAGAAGTGTTATTTTCCCTCAGGAAAGCTAGCTTTATTTTCTAAAGGTTAATGAGAAATAGAAGAAAATTAGGCTAGCCAAAAGAATGAAAATAAGTGGGTTTTTTTCTTCTTCTTTCCCCCTCATTTTTCAGAAAAATGCATGGCTTTGGTTTTTCTGCAGGCAGTTGCTTCATATCAGTGTACCATGTGGTGACTCAGACATTTTGTTATTATAATCCAAGCCAAAGGGGAGATCTGTTTTATGAGATCCATGTCTCCCCTTTGTCTCTCCATACTGTATATTTTCCTGAGCGAGGAGAAACACGAGCAAAACTGCGAAGACTGTTCGTAGCGTCTCTTGGCAGGTTGCAGGCTGCCTTCGCGTTCGGCTAGCACAGCTGAGGGAAACGCAGGTTTGCAGCGAGCAAAATGCAGCATCCAGGGCAGAATTTGTTTCCGAGTCCCACAAAGCAGGGAGGGGGGCAGGTATACACCAGTAAAGATACAAAACTCTTCACACACACCCGAAGAGGACTACGAGGACAGGGGCTTTGGTGAGAGCAGAGCTCATGCACACAGCCTCGCAGCTGGGGTTCTTCTGCTCCGCTGACATATCAGTTTCCTTTGCTCCGCTGACAAGCAGCAAAACATTTGGATGTGGTAGCCCCAACGCACTCAAAAAAAAGTCATGTCCAGGAGAGCCAAGACCACCTGTAAATCAGACCACTGCTCGTAGATATCCCCCTCCTAGGAAAACCTCAACTGTGTCTCAGTTGCATACCCAGATAGGAACCCCCAGAACCCAGTCATATACCCCGAAAACACTCCACGAAGGGCTGCAAACACTCTCAGCGATCTGAGTGCAATAGCCAAGAGCTTGCCCCAGATCCAGCCCTCCGGTGTAAATCCACAGTGAGTGACTACTGTGCAAAACTGATCTAAGGCAGGGAAAAAGTCTGGCCTCCAGCTGACAAGTTTATTTCCCAGACACAGGTCTGCCTTTTGAACTCCAAAACCTTTGACCATCACAAAGCCACCAGGCCCCAGGAGCACACGAAATAAAAATAAATAGAAGGCTTGAGGTGCGCCTGGTGGAGCCAGTGGTTTCAGAGAGAGGTTAGGAATGCTTTAACCGCCTTAAGTGCTGCACAAAGGGTTAACAAGCTCCAATCCCTCACACACAGGTGGAATATGAGAGCTTTTAAAGTTTAAAACAATCATTGGATCAGAGGAGATACTGAATGGCTCCGAGTAACAAAGACTTATTCTTTTGAGTCAAGTTCTGAGAAGTATTTCCTCAGGGAATGCCATACGAACCCTCTGATCTACTAGATGTTTGTGGCACTCACCACATGCTTTATGTTCCTTCCCAGAGATGATGTTTCTCTGGCACCAGGAACACCGTCATTCTCTGCTGCTCAGCCTACCCTGACAGGCCAGAGATAGGCAAATAAAAAGAAAGTTCAACAAAACTCCAACTCCCAGACTTAGATGCCCGAGTTCTTTGTGGGGAGAGAGGAGAACGAAATTCCCATTGCCTTTCGGGAGGGCTGGGCATCCCAGCACGTATCCGCACAGGGCCAAAGATTTCGGATAAAGAGCAAAGGAAAAGTTTTTAATTATTCCAGAACTCCTTCCACTACCTCACTTCCAGACAGATATGAAGTGACAACACCCTGAAACAAAGCAACGCAACTGAGGAGAACATTATCAGATTACTCAAAACAATTCCCATTGTTAGTGACCCAGAATTGGTGACTTAGAACAACCTAGAATTGGGATTGCGGCAAGTCCTCAAAGCCACTTAACCCTGTCGGGGCGCATGTGTCGCGTGTCCCCCCCCAGCAGAAGGGCTTTGCTAAGCAGGAACGTAAAAGGAAAATGCCTCTTATCGCAACTGGAGGCAGGCTAAAAGGAGGGAGCAGATGACTTTTACCAGATGCAGCACGTTCTCCGAGCAACACCCCTACAACCCGAGAGTGAGGAAAAGCCAGTGCTTCCAGGCCTGCCAAATTATTTGGGATTGAATATGATACCATATCGTGACAATGCGCGATAGTGTACAGCGCAGACACAGAAATACGGTACGTTTTAAGTAACTGGCAGGAGCAGATTCCATATTTCAGCGTTTTGGCAGGAGAATACAGGCTTGTTCTGGGAACACGTATTCAAACCCCTCGTTGATTTAAAGATACAAAGTATTGCTAATGCAGCCTCAACACGAGGAGGATGGTTAGCAAGCCCATCAATAACATCATTTTTTTTTGTTGTCTCTTACATATGGACACATACCCACTTTTTTTTTGCAGCTGCTGACCTTCAGTTAAAACTCAATGGAAAAAACAAACACTAAGGGACTTTATTATTTTATTTTAAGAGAGCCAAGCATTAACGTGACATCCCATGAAGCACTAAGGTGAAGGCTGGCAATACTGCTGACTTGGTGTTATTCAAAGCCAAAAGTGAAGAGCAAGGAAGGAGCTGCAGCAAAAGCAGCCCGTAGCGACCCAGGAGGACGCCTGAAATAATCTCATTTTGGCAACACCCTCCTCCATGCACAGACAGGGATCTGAAGCGTGCTTCTGCCACTTGCATGCTACTGACCTGTTGAGGAGCAACAAGCTTTTAATTCCACCCAGGACACCCGGACTTCAGCACTGTAACAAACACTACAGATGAGCACTGCCTGACACAAGCAGGGTGTGCTACCTCACCTCTCCAAAGACTAGCGGCACAAAAATCTACATTCTCTGGAGACTAAGTCAGTGGATGTATTCATGACCTACTTGTAGGTATCAACAGTCACAGTCATTGGCTGAACAAGCTCATAGAGTGGCATGTTTTCTGTTGCATCTGGTTCTTTGGTACGGGGGAGCTTTGTGGGTATTGAAAGCCAGTAGGTTCTACCGATTTGGAGCTTGAATGTGCTTGAACACCCTCCTCACCCAAAGCCAAACCAGAAATTCACAAGAGCTTTAGGTCCAGTAGAAGAGTTTCACACCAGCCATTCTCCCCATCAGCAACCAACTCGGATACAGTTGGGTCCCTGGCACGCAAGCTCCCTGTTCACCTTCAACATGGTCTCCAGCAGAAAAGGAGCTGGACTGTGCAACACCATGCACTCGACCAAGGGCTATCCCGACGGATCAGCGTAGCTATGCAGTAACTCTACAAGACAATTGCAAGAGGTGCAATACAATGAGCTGAGCTCAGGAAAAAAACCCACAAGATGGATTCTCACAAGAAGCGCCTCTCTCCTCTGGTTCTTCACAACACGCTAACGAGGGGTTGGAACTATCACCAAAGTATGCAGTAGACACATACACAATAGACATGGATGCACAAGTCAGAGGAACAGGTACTTGATCCACGCCTCAGCAACAGCTGCCAAAAGCAGACCAGCCCACTGCAACAGACGCCTTTGCTGCGCTCCCCTGCTAACAGCTCATGAGAAACTAAGACCTTGATGGTGAGCAACCAGATTCACTCTATCTAGGACTGACTCCAGGTCATGTATTTCATGAAAGCAGTTCTTCGAGGAATGAGAAAATGGAGTAGAACAGAACAGAAGCCTCTTAAAGAAAGATTAGTGCAAGAAGTTAAAACACAAACACAGCACAAATGCACAGCAGACTTCTGCTCGCCCGTTGGCAGATGCTGCACTCACATGAGTTAGACCTTTCTTCACCCAAAATGAGTTGATATGTGAATAAACAATGACGACAACAACAGGGACCGTAAGGTCAAACAGTGACTGGCTCATGGCTCCCTCTAGTATGCTGCCTCCTCACGTTATGCCGCAGTAAAGACCTTCCTCAATAAACCCCAGGAGATGCCACAAGAGCCACTTTGCAGCAATGCACGGGAGAGACCTCCTCACCTGTTCCTCACAGGAGCCCAGTGTGGACCACCACCCCAGACGCCCCAGGAAGGCAAGTCCCACGGCAGCGAGCAGAGTGGGAACTGAGGAGTGCATTCACCTCCGTGTGACCTGCCGAGAGGCTGTCCGACCTCCAGCAGCCCCAGTGTGGGGCACTTACAATCGTTTCAGCTGTGGGGTTCCAAGTCACACGGCAAACGTATACCAAGAGGGGGGTCGAGAACCCCTTTTTTGTGCAGCTAGAGTAGAGCTGAGGGGCCCACATATTTATAAAACGGCTGACAGCCAGAAAGCCTCCTGAGCCTGCCTTGCTGCCGGAGGCCGCGGAATGGCTGCAGCATGGTGCATTCAGCTGGACCCCTACCCGACAGATTTCGTTTGTCTATCTCTGCTTTAACCTCCCCCCTCACACACAGTAGCCTGAGCACTGTTCCCATCCTTAACCATACAACTTGCGCATCTGCAGACATCTCCATCTTCAGACTACGGACAGGCAGATTGCTCCTGGATCATTAAATTCAGTCTTACTGTATGAACCGACTATCACATAAACCTCCTCCTATTTATTTATTTTTAAGGAACAAATAAAAACCTGATTTTAGCGTCAACAAACAATCCTAGAACCCAATTTCTTTTTAGGAAAATTTTTTAAATTATTTTTTAGGAACTATTTAGGAAACCCACACCTATCCTTATGTCTTGGGCAAACATTCGTCATAGCTAACCAGCACACGCTTTTTCCTTGCATGTTAATTGAAGCCCAGAAACCCTTTCCCAGACTTCTGCCCTCACTGGACACATGGATTCCCAACAGCTGCAGTGCCCTGTGTCATGGAGAACTCCTCCCCATCCAAGTGGCTGAGCCCCTTAACACGCCGAGCATGCTAACCCGAGAAGTTCACCCTTTTGAAATCAATAATCTGAGCTACAAGGGCAGTCTTACTTAGTTTCATTTAAAAATTAATTCGTTCATGGTCACTAGCCCTCCTGTGGTTTTCTAGCTTCTGTACCAAAAAGAAGCAGTACCAAAACTGACTGAAGGAAGAACTATCTGAAAAAAATCATTCATCAGCCATTGCTGCTAACAATTTCTTTGAGGCTTTTCAATCTATACCTGAGAAATCAAAGCTGCCACAACACAGCGAACAAGTCTGGGGTCTATAGAAGAGTCTCAGTGCTAGAAGCTTACAGCCAAAATTATTTTAGCCAACACAGATTCAGTTTTCATCCACGCTACTCTTACCAGTTGCTTCACAGAAATATAGAAATATTTCTACACACACAGACAAGTTTATATTCCATCTCTGCCTTTCCTGAGCAACTGATCACATTCAACAACATTTATGTCTCACTGCCCTCTCATCTACCCCAAGATGTCACTTCTGCACCCAGTACAATTAACTCAAGTTCCTGCAGTTTGTTACCCAGATTCACAACATTTTACAGATATATTTCAGCTGTCTCTTACTGTTCCAACTCCATTCCCCAAACGGATTAGGCTCTATCTTACCACCAAAGCATCGGCTATGTAAACAAGCATTAGTGTTTTCTTTCTCCCATCTACGTATTAACCTATCCATTGATATTTATCCATTACCACATGCTTATTTACCTGCTTTTCTTTCCTGAAGATATAGATATTCTTCCTCTATCTTCAACATCCTAGCTTCTCTGTGCCCTTGTTCCTTCCTAAGCTCCATTCCTCAGTTAGCACTGTGGGCTACACATCTCTTCTTGTGGGGGACTTGTTGCTCTCCTCCTTTCCTTTACTGACATCTTTTTTATTTCTATTTCTCTAACCTCTTCAGCAAAACCAACCTTTATTCTTAGGTCTCATCCACTAGTAACGCGCTTCCCCCATTCCACCCTCAAAGTCACACAAGTATAAGTCCATCCCCCAGGTGAACATCTGCCCTTTATAGTCTCCTGCTTGTTAGGAGAACGCCATCACACCTGCACCCTCTTCACCTCTCCAGCACATCAGCTGAGGACAAGTGGTCTCAGCTGCAGCTCCAGCCTTCAAATCTTCTCTCCCATTGTTCTCCAGGTGTTCCAGGCATGCATACATGGCCTCTGCCAGGAACCCTCCGTAGGGTAATGTGCACCCACTCCAGTCACACCCCTGTGCTCCACCAACGTTTGAACCTCCCCAGTAACCATGACTAGACAATTGTTTTCCTCTTTGGAAAAGAAAGGCACAGCCACGCCATCCTTTTTCCCTGTCCGCTCCCTTAGCCACAAGCCCTTGATGACCCCTAGCTAGTTGGGGGTCAAAGACTTTTGCCTGGGTCAGCTCCACCCCTTAATTAAGCTCATCTAGGAGCAGAGGTGGTCCCTCAGCAGTAAGGCTGCTGTTACTCCCCGAAGAGTCAGCAGGCAGGCCTGTGGTAAGCCTGTCCATCCCCCTAAACTAGGATTGTCTCCTTGTTCCCAGGAGCAATTCCCACAAAGCCCCTCTCTGAGCAAACAGGGGTGCATCTGGGGCACCCCGTGTCTCTACGTGGGCTTCAGAGCTGACCCTGTGAATAAACGGGGACAAGCGACACCAGCTGTACCTCCACTAGCAGTTGCTGTGCGTGGACCAGAGAACACAGCACCATCACCCAGTGCGATCACTAGCTCGGACCCCCTCCGTCATCCAGCAGTTCGGAGTTAGATGGATCTTTTTGTTTGCAGAGCTGAAGGACAATGACTGTTTCCAGCCCTTCCAGACTCATATTCAGAATTCAATCCTCTCCTCATAGTCTGTACTTTTCCCAAGTATCTCCAGCTGGAAAGGGAGAAAACAGAATCTCTGGCTCCAGGTTCCTGGCATGGCCCACCACAGGCAGCAGTCCCAGTCCAAGCAGAGACTTGACTGAGAGCAGCCCCAGGGAAGAGGTAACCACTCTGTCCATTACTGCATGAAGACCCAGGGAGGAATCGGGGGAGAAGAACGACGTGACGAAGAGAAGCTTCACAACACAAAGGTCTGTGTGCCCACTCACTCTATAGGAACGTTGCAGTTCAGTTAATCCCAGTATCTTGCACTGCTGAGTGCGGCAAAAGAATGAAGAGGTAGACAAGAAGCAGGGGAAAAATGAAGAGGAGGCAACACAGATGAAGAACTGAGTGGATGGGAAGGATGCAAGAGAGAATCAGAAATGCTGAAAATGTCAAAGAGAGACCAGCCCCTCAATGCATCACAAAAAATGAATACATGTTTTAAAGGATGGCAGATCAGAATGAAAGTAAGAGTTAAGAAAAGCAAGGCAGGTTTTAGGAGGAAGCTCATTGCAATGTTGCCATCAACTGAGTGCACACAAAAGGTCAGATCCTCCATTGGTATTGCTCCATTGACTCCAATAAAAGTATTAATTTGCACTGCTGATGGGGTTATACCTGACCCTATACGTACCCACCCCTTCTTATAATCCAATATTTACTGGCAAAGCTCTGTTGGTACACAATGACCCAGCCCAAGTCTTTCCTTCTTTATCTGGAAAGTGTAGAAAATGTGCCACTGCTGATGGTGAAGGAGCAATCTGAGGAATATTTCTCTTTCTCTGGTATGGCTGGGCTATGCCTGTTCCCTTCTCTTCTCTACATCTGGGTAATTGCATTTCAAGCGAAGGCTTTCTAGCCAGCAAAAGAAGGCCCTGCAAAATGAGTTAGAGGAAACCACAAGTTTGGCATCAGAGCCAGCATCCTTCTCTGAATCCTCAAGCTGAGTCTGGCCGTCTGAAAAGTTCTGCTTGAGAAGGAGCACAAGATTTCTTCGCATGCATGTGACAACAGCTGCAAATATTTCCCTTCGCTCCACCACATGTGCGTGCTCCGTTGACCCCCAGATATGTGAAAATATAACCCACGTTAATAGACACCACAAACACCTAGGCACTGAGGGGAGCACGCAGATCCAGAGTACCTCCTTGTGAAGACATGTATGCGTTTACACGCGGAGCTTTCGCTTCAGATACAACCGGGAGTCCAGACAATGAGCACACACGCAGCATCTGTGGACATGAGGGTGGACCAGCCCTGGGCCCTCTGTTGCGGTGCAACCCCTGCTGCCCAGGTGGAGCTTTCACCCCTCTGGGTGGCATTGGCTGCACAACTGAGGCTGCAGCTCCTGCCGTAGGAAAGGATTGCAGCTTCTAGCTCTTAGAACAGAGCCTCGTCCTTTTGGATCCAGAGGCTCCAGGTTCAGTTCCCACAGATGATCCACCCAGCATGGTTGTCAGAGCAACCCTGGCCTTAGAGGTAGGGACTTACTGGAAATTACTTTTGTAATTATTTGAGCTCACTCAGGGGAATGGTCCGCAGTCATGCCTACGCAACCCTCTCCCGAGCGGAGTCGAATGACCCGAAATCCCACCTGACCACCCATCTGCGCGAGCTTTTACGCAGACCAGAGCCACAACCAAATTCTGTGTGATGAAGCAAGAAATATTTTCTTGGCACCTTCTGCATCTTTTCCCCCGCCCCACCCCCACCTCTGTGTGAATGCGGTGGTGGTGGAACCTGCCAGCCCAGCAGCACCGACGTTTTGTGTTTATCCACACCAAGGGGAGCTCCTGCATGTGATCCTCCTCTACCAACACCCAACCTGTCCGAGTGGGGAGAAAGGCTGGATGACCTCCGGGGCTAGCTGGCCACTCAACTGCCACAAAAATAATGGAAGGAGCTTTAGGAGACAAACCCATCTGACTTAGGAAACCAACAGGCAATCTCTCAAGGGAAAACAAACAAGCAAGAACAAAGCCAAAAGGCCGGGGTTAAAAATCATTTCAAAAACATGAAACTGCTAGTGCTAAGCATGCTGTGAATCTGTTTACCGTGTATTTTAATCATGTAACTGATCAGCCCACTGTAACATACACCACATGTTAAGATAGATGCAGCAGATATAAAACTAGTCTGATTTCACACAGTAAAAATGTGTACATGCAAACAGAAATATATTAAATGCATTTCATACAAAGCGTTTCTTCTTATCATTTAAAAAACATATCCCAATTGTTTTGCCCAGTTTGGAGCCCACTTGAATATTCTGGGACTGTACCAAATCCCATACGGGTCAAGAGCTCACTGACTCCAGTGGGTGTTGGATCAGATCCTACAAGATCAAAATTCCTGTAAGGACTAGTGTTTCAGTGTGGTTGGGTTTGCATTCCGTACAGAATACACTGTAGTTACACCATCCTTACAGTGTAGCTACAGTGTAATGCTAGAGCTGAAGTGCTACAAACATGGACCAAGAACAAATTTAGCAGTCTGGATGATGAGCAAGTCCAAAACACAGTGTATCTGTTGTCCACCTCTGCCGAAGCTCCTGTGAAGCATCACCAGCAAATATTCAGCTAGCGTGTTTTGGCCCCTTCTTACCCATTCGACTCATTAATCATTCATCTTAATTATCTCAGTGGCATTTTGTGCTCCTCCCCCACCCGCGCCGCCTGTCTGTTTGTGGGATCCATCTGTTGTTCCTAATCATATACTTGGACTGCAAGATCTCTGGAGAAAGGGCCATTTACTCATGACGTGTGCACAACGCTTCGTGCGCTCCAACCTCAGCCACCAGTTGAGACCTCACATTATGCCTCACCACAAAGCACAGTAACTAATGATAGTCATCAGATACGCTGTGCATGCACAGGCACGCGCACAGACGGAGGTACACACACACACACACACACACACACGTAGCACGTATACCTGCCAGTCTGTTGGGAACGCGCAGGCAAGTCTACTGGAGACAGGTACGCCTGCAAGGAGGGCAGGTGCCGCTGAGATCGGGAGAAGGAGGAAAGAAGAGGGGCAAGATGAAAAGTTTCAAATGTGACATTTTAGCTGAAACTATCTTCTGCCTGCTCACCCCCTCTAGCTGCAGCCCACAGCCTTGCAGCACCACGCAGCCACGGGCCACTCTCCACTCCCAACGCAGTTGCCCAGTGCATGAAAATCCCTCTCTGAAGTGCACTGCTGCGTGCATGGTGCATGGTGCACAACCCAGGGCAGCACTGGCGGTGCTCCAGACTCTGGTGACAAACACACCAGCACTGGTGTGGGCTCCCACCCGAGCAAGGTTAAGGAAAGGCAGCTTTTGCAAAGCTCACCATGGCATGGAAGGGAACAGCGATGTCCGTGAGATTGTATAAGTCTGCCCGGGCTTTACGCTACTTGTCATTTCAAAGCTTCCTTTTGGTTTGTTGGATATAGTAAGAAATGGTTTGAAATGTTCCTGAAATGTATTTTTATGGGATCTGGACCTGAAATGGAACATTTCGCTGGACCTGGCCTGGAAGGAATGATTAGACAAAGAATTCCAGAACTAGTTGTCCTCGGCCGATACCATTTGCTTTCACGTTTTGATCACCGAGATGCACTTCTCCTTTCCTACGTTCACAGACAAACAGATATCGAGGCAGGCAAAGATAAAGCCATCTCCTTTCTTACTCACACTGCAGTTCGAACTAAAGCTCACCCATACATCTTCTGCCAAGTCCCAAGACTCAAGTCCAGTCTAATATTTCCAGCAAAACCAAGCAAAGTCTAGGAGGCATGGAGCACCGGCAAAGTTCATGCCCTGTGTACACCTGTGTGCACCGAAGCGGGGACAGTCCCACAGCCAGGGCAGGCGTGCCAGCTCCCTTCAGATTCCTCCACACCAGCCATACTGGGATGCGCACGCGTAGAGCTGGTGGGAGAGGCTCTGATGCTGCATTTCAGCCGGGGCCAAGTACCCAGCAAGCACTCGCAGCCAGGTCTGAGGGGTCTTCTCCCAGAAAAGGATGTTGAGGCACTCTCCCTCACTCGTGGCACCATCTCCCATGATGCAAACAGTGACCAAGGAATCTGTTGGCAGGGACAAGTAATTGATTCTGTTCCAGTAAGAGACCCCCTGCATGTTTTGGGAACAAACAGAGGCCTTTACTCTGAAGAACTGTCATTCTCCCTCGAACACTGAAATCACTTCAGCAGAGATGGACCCAGGGATTTGAAAAACAAACAAACAAAAACGCATCAGGACAAGGCATATAGAATGGGTCTGTCTGGTACATTGCTAATGACTATCATCTGGGCGCAACAACGGTAGGATGAGAAACTGTTTCTTAATGTACACAGAGCAAAGGAAACCCCTTAAGCAAACATACCAGCAGAACAATTAGATGGTTAATTACAACGTTGGCCATGAGAGGTTTTCGCCATTTTTCTACTTCAAAGGAGCAGCAATTAATAAATAGTGTGGCTCTTCTGGAGAGATGAGTCAGCTCCCTGCCAATGCTAGGGTTATCCTCATGCTGCTGTTGCTGCTGTTCAGACCATGTGAGTGTTCCCAGGGAAGAGATGCTTCATTTAGCTTGCGGTGCTCCACACCAGATCACACAGCATCGCTCTCTGCGGCCCCCCTCCTAGCACTCCCGGGAGGATGCTGGGCATGTGGATGGGGAGGGTTGTCCGGGGCAAGGGGTCTCCTGCACAGCAAGCACTCTCCAATGGAATCCAGTGGAAGAAAAGCCACTGGATGGATCAGAGGAGCTAGGGCGCAGTGCAGAGATTTTGCTACCTGTATCCTGCTTTGATCTAGGACAGTAGCAGGTTGAAAGGCATCAGCATTCACCAGTAAGTCTGTGAGATGAACTGGTCGCCTCCTGCTTTTTCTTCAGGTCAGTAAAGATGCTGTACGGGTGCTGGGTAACAGAGTGGGCTAGTGAAAGTCCCCACCTTGGTCCTAGTTAGCCCTAAGGGAACCTACCCAGACCCAGCGGGAGGTGAGCTCAAGCACCTGCACACGAAGGGCCCTTCACACAAGTCCCACCTGACACTTCAGAGGGGAAGGTCCAGTCACAGACGTGCTGCAATCACAGATGGGTTCCACTCTTCTTTCCACCATGAGGAACAAGTGCCGGTCCATGGTCTGTATCATTGTCTGCCTTTCTCTCAAGGAAAGGTGGATCCGTCCGTGGTGAGGATGACACCAGCAGCCCGGGCAGCGGCAGCAGCCAAACACAGGGTGTTGCTGTTGCCTGTCTCAGGATTCACACTGAAGCGCTGAGACATGGCAGGGGAAGCGTGCCTGCCCTGAGAGGACCAGCAAGTCTCTGTGTGTGTGCCTGTGGGAACTTAACAACAGGCGGGCATCCCACAAAGTGACCTCTCCCTTCCCCTCACACTCCTTTTGCTTCGTGCTCTTACACAAGCAGCAGTTACAGCATCTCCTGCCTGGCTTTGGTGATGACACCCACGTGAGCTGTGCCCGTCCCCCTGCCTTTGTAAAACTACATCGACGCGTCGCTCACCACCCACTGTGCCAAAGGCACGGCCACTGGGCTGGCGCACCCCTCTCAGCCCTGTTCCTGCATCCTCAGGGCACAGGGGGTCCCACCTGGTCTAAGGTGCTCTGCAGGGTGCTGCCAAGAAGCCAGGTCCTCACCCACCTCTCCCACCTTAGAACTGTTGACAAGCGGTGGAGAAAAACCAATTTGCGCCAGCTGCAAAATTAGCCTGATGTTTTAAAGCGCTCTGGTTCTACGACTACCCACAACAACTGCGAGATAGACATTAGCTCTGCCACAAGTTTCCTCCCCGCCGCTGCCACGGGGGCCCTGGGCTCCCCAGGGCATCGCTGCCCGAAGCGCGCTTGCCTACCAGCTCCCTGGCTCGGCAGAGGACGTTGCACTGCAATGACACTTGTTCCCTTCAGCTGCTCCCAGGCTCTTCACAGGGCTTTTCTTTCCCTGCTGGAGCGTGGGGCGGGAGGGAGCAGCCGCAGAAGAGCTGGCGTTGCTCAGCGGGGCCTCTGCTCATTTCCTGAGCACTTTTTGACGCGTTCCGTTTGTGACCAAGCTCGGGCTGGGATCCCAGCTGATATTTTAACTTCAGCCTCAATAGATTTCAAACTTCAGCCACTGTAAATAATTCCCTGACACGGTCTCCGCCTGCATTTTGGCACTTTTGCTTGTGTACATTATTTCTAATTTTTACTTTCTCAGAAATGTTTCTTAGCTTTCTCCGTGTCAGCTGTCAAGAAGACGACGGCGTCTTGGTGAAACTGCCCGATCCTTGGTGAAGTCTGGCGACACCAGATTGGTTTGACAACTCCGTGCATAATAATAATCACATTCTCTACTTAACAAGAGACAGATGAAGTGGTGTGCCATGTTCTAGGAGATGTTTACAGGACAAAGAACATTGGAACAACCACATGGCTTCAAACCAGGGAGCGATCTACACGAGGAACCTGGTTTCAGCAGTCACCAGGACCAGAAACTAAGCAGTCTGTAAACAAAGAGGATGCAAAAATTCTCCGTTGTGGTAGTCAATAAGAAATTTTATCCACTCAGGCTGCTTATTCCCAAGTCTTCCCAGAGTTGCCTTATGCCTTAAGGCATCAGAATTCCTCACTCAACCTAGCAAAGCACTTACTAAACATTTATTAAGCTTATGTTTCATTTTACATATGCAGCCAGCTCTAATGGGATCGTCAGCACGTTAGAAGTTTATCAATTTGTTGCTTAGAAATCATCCAAGCTGGATTTTGCTTAAGAGAAGAGAGAGAGCTCTTGCACTTCTCTGTGTGTCCCGTGCTTCTGGTGTGCCTGCTGGACAAGGAGCCCTCTCATGCGACGTACAGACAGGCGATGCGGGTGACAGCCCTCGCTGGGGAAACACAGCACTGAAGTGGTTAACAGAGACTGGCCTTCCCCCATCACTGCCTTCCTTTCCTAACCATCGAAAGGAGGGTTAAACTCTCTGGAAACAAAGATTCTAAAGCAAAAAGCCATCAGAAGTGCTGCACACGCCTCTCATTGGGTGTCATCCATCCCACTGCCTTAACCTTTCATCAGGGTTGCTTTCACAGCATTCAAGAGTTGCGCAGACATCTGAAGCCTCCTTCCAGGCTCCCCCTTCTCCTGGAGCTTGATCTGAGGGCAAAGACTGGAAATTCAAAGCAAACAGTAAACAAAAACAAGCTCTCCTAAGTGTAAGCCACACATTTGTTTGGAAGCTCTTTGGCTAATTTTACTCCCTGTCTCCTGCTCACACTGGAATTTCTTTTTTCTTCTTTTTTTTCTTCCTTGACTCAGTAACAAGAAAAACAAAGGGTCAGGGGCAAGGCGGAGGAGGGGAGAGGGGCACGGAGAAAAAAAGAAAAAGGGAAAAAGAATTACTCCATCAAGAATCCTTTGTCCTGCGTCCAGCTCTGCAACCGTAGAGCCAACAGATGAGGCAGGGTGGTCTTGTGTCCCGCTCGATGCCCATCAGGTGTTTGGTGGGGAACCGAACACTGCTGCTTGCTCCAGAGTCAGGAGGTAGATCTGGTACTGGATGTCCCAAACCAAAACCCCGAATGTCTGTGGAATCTGGCTCCAAGCCAAGGTCTGATCCGAGCTGCCCTAGAAATTCCACTTTCGTCTGGCCCAGAAGTTGATGGCCATCGGCAGAATGGAAATGAGAGTGGAAACCCGTCATGCAAGATGGGGGGACTTGGGAGTGAACTCTAGGCAGGTGCTTTAAGTTCTTCAGGATGGCTTCCCAGCTGGCAGAAATCTCGCTTAGCTGCCAGTTAGTAGAACCACATGGATTCACACCACCCAAGAATCTAGCCTTCTTCAAAAACATTCACAGCGCTCCAGGGTTTAAAGGACAGCTGACAGAAAACTTGACATTTTTTAAAATGCAATAGCTCTATGCCTTCAGCTTACAGCGGGAGAACTTTTCTAGTACCCATGAGAGAATTCCAAGTCCCCCAGCAAGCTCAGATTCCCAACACCTGCACTGCTTGGCTGCCCGGGCACATCGCCTGGGAGCTCGAGCCCCGCCGTGCCTGCTGTGGCTCAAGCAGACACCGAAAAGATTATTTCCTCCAGACAGTTTGAAACCCCCGAATTTCAGGACATTTCTTTGTATGTCATAAAGGAGCAAAGAAACACAAAACCTCCACTCTTGTGTCAGCCGTGTTGCCTGAGGGTCCATCAGACGGCCTTTGCCCAGGGAATTACAGCACTCCGGCGAGGAAAGGAAGGCTTCCAAGGCAGCTGTGGTTTAAGCCAGGACGGTGCTCCATCACACCGTGTTGCTTCCAGACTCTGTTAGAGGTCAAAGCGCTTTGATGCCACCTTTTTCACATCTCCTGAAGCTTGTGCTGTCCCAGATGAGGCTGTCACAAGCTTCATGCCCCCAGCCCACATTGGTCCATGACGGGCAGGAGTATTTCAATGAGGAGTCTCAGACACTGAAGAAAATCTCTAAGGTTCAGCTCTTTAAAAACAACAAACAAAACCAAAGCAACCAGCTATACAAGGTGAATCTCCCATATATGTTTTAGCTGTTTGTGTAGGTTAAGACTTCTTTGACGTACAGAGTCAGGAAGAGAAGATGCCTGGCACTGAGCTGCCATTGAACTGAAAAGCATAGACGGAGCCCACAGCATTGACAATGAAGGGGAGCAGAGTGTGCAATGACTTTTTCTGGGGGTAAAGGATGAGCCAGCAACATACCACTGCTGCTGTCATAGACCTTCTAGGATGTCCTTTACTACGTATTTCTGTGTCAGTACCTTCTTTTAAAGTTTGGTCAGCAACAAAAAAGTGCAACTATTCGGTCTGCCTCAGCATTATATCGCTCACGGGTTCTGGAGGAGAGTCCTAACCAAGATGCTTAAAGTACCTAAGCCTTGCAGAAGTTATCACGAGCTGGTTTTCATTATCCTGATTCACCAGCAGGGAAACTGAGGCAGCAGGAGGTAATACACAACACAGTGGTAGATGAGAAGAGAATGTCTTGCCCCAGACTTCCAGCCGTCTGGCTCTGCCTACCAGGCAGTGTGGGCTCCTAGGTAAATAATGGAGCTGTCACACCCAAATGTTATTTTTAAACTCTGGGTATTGGGTTTGGCACAAACTCTAGCACAGCACAGCATGACCAAGGGAGCCCTGAGGAACAAGTGCCCTGCACAGATGGAGCTGCTTTGGGGAAACCTTGTTGTTCTGCTACATTTATGCAACGGGTTGAATGGGAGCCCAGACTCCAACCTACCAGCTGCGCACAAGAGCACGGAGAGCCAGAGGAGAGCCTGCCACGGCGCGATGATGGAGCTGGCTCCACCAGCCACCATCTCCTCCACCCTGGTCCCCTGGCCCAAGCCGCGCCGGTCAAATCCATCGGGGGGCAGCAAACCCTTGCAGTCATGGGACTTCATTCCCAAAATGACACTGCCCAACTCTGTCCCTGGGCGGCTGGAGAGCCCCACACGTGCACAGCACCCTTGGAAAGGTCAGCACGGACTCTGCCAGCTCAGGGGACGGCATACGGGCCTACAAAGCCTCTTTGAACTGGACGTGGGTGGCCAGTTCAGCTCAGCGACCCAGCTAGGGGGGTACATCGCATGCATGAGCCCATCAGTGGGGCTGGCAGGGGTCTGGGGAAGCAGGCGAGTTGTGCAACACACAGCTGGGTCCAGGTTTCTACATGAAAACCCACACTTCCATGTAAGACTGCCAGAACCCTTTTGTGGTTCAATGGATGCGGGCTTACTTCGAGAGGTTTGGGGCACACAGGGTCCAAGATGCTCGCAGCTTTTATAATAGCGTCAACAAGCTAACAACGCAAGGACAGTCACACTGGCTCAGAGAAAAGGTCCATCTACCACCATGCTCCATGGAAACGAACAACAGAAATGGAGAAAAGAACACAAGAAAGAAGCACATGTGGACTTACTCCACCCCAGGATGCTCCCCTGCCTCCAAAGGTACACAGCTCCAGCCAACTTTGTGGTACCCAATGTCCGTACGCTTCCCTCTCACAGCTGCAGCACTGGCACAAAGCAAGCCTACATTTAAGAACGGGGCCAGAATTTGCATTTAACCTGTTCATGTAGACAGAGCTCAGACGCAGGAGCAGGTGAAACTGTACTACAATGAACACGAACCCCTGGTCAATTATAACTGATCATCTCGAGTGATCCTGAACCTCAGGACACAAACTTTGTTGCGAGATCTGTGCTAACCGTGCCCTCTTTCTCAGAGGTCAAGCATCTCTAGCAAGTTGCATCCATGTGACGGAGGGCAGGAAGACCCCATTGCTCCTATCTGTATCGTCGTGCCAAAAGCCCCAGCGCAGGTGAGTGTTTGCAGACCCAGCGCTGAAGGACCACTGCGCAGGGAAGCCCAGACAAAACCCTTGGCTACACCCAGGCACCCCAAAAACCTTGGAGCCGGAGATGCTCTCTGGACAGGCAAGGGAGAACAGACTAGGAAGGCACACAGGTGACTTACCCAGTATCCCAGCAGCCAGTGGTGGAGCTGGGATTATCTCACAGCTTTCCCAACTTCTCCCCTTCCAGGCTCCAACCACACTGTCCCTTTCCTGCTCGATTTTGCTCCTCTCCACCCAGCTGTCTTTACAGAACAGGCTTCCTACACTGCCTTGTAGGCAGCTGTCAGGTTTGGATGAGTGGCTCCAACTCCATCGGATGGGCTGTCCCCCTCACCATGTCCCCGTGTGTGCTGTTAACCCCGACTTCCCACCAAAGTACACGAGGAAAAAGCAAGACATGGCTGCTCCATGGCAGCTGGGTGGCAGCTCATCTCCCCTTCCCTACAGGACACAGTTTTCTACCCCTTTTCCCCTCTCCTCTAACAGCTTTCCTCAGAGACCCTCTTGTCTCAGTTCCCTCACAGGAAAAAAGTAAAAAAAAATAAAATTCCTCCTTTTCCCTCTACCCTCCTGAAAAAGAGTTAGTTCCCTTCCTCTCAGCTCCTAATCCCTCTCACGTGCTTCAGACACAGGGTTAACCCTAAGGAGTGGTGGGCAGGCGACAAACGGGCCCACTCTTGTTTCTACTTTTCTCCTTGGCAGGTGTGGGGAGGCAGAAAGGATTAAAAACAAACAAAAAAAAAATCCGTCTCACCCATTCCCTCAAGCTGCTCCACCTTAAAACAGACATTTCCCTCCCTCAGCCCCTGAGCATGCTCTCCGGTGGCTGCTCACCTCCAGTAACAGCATCCCAGACCAAACAACTCCATCCCCCTTCCTGCAGCTCACTGCCCACTCTGGCTCGGGGAAGAGGCACAGTCGACACACCAGTTCCGAAGATATACTGGGCTCCCAGGGAGGGGAGGAAAAAAAATATCCTGGGAACTGAAGAGAAAGGAAAAGGGAGAGGCTTTGGGAGCAGGTTAACGAAGGAGCCTGCAGATGCAGGGAGGTGCAGCCCTAGCAGAAGCCAGCCTTGTCAAAAGATCTCTCCGAGCTGACACTTGAGGAGTGCCTGCCGTCCCCAGATTTATCTCAGCCCCTCTGCAGACCTACCCAGTCACTCCCCCACCTCCCTTTACCTTACAACAGCACAGCATCCTTCCCCCAGGATCCCCAACCACGATGTTTAAAAAGCCTTCTGTCTGCCTGGGCTGTGCAGATGCCCAGGACAAATGGAGGAACAGAGGGGAGGCTGCCTGACCCTGACGCAAACGTGCCTCACTCTGCGATCGGTGCTGCACTACGCGCACTAAATGACTTCCACGGTTCCTTGTGTCCGTAAGGATCTAGATACTGAGGGTAGTGATGGGAGCCCATGCAAAACGTGGGCAAAGCATTTGCCTGAAGATACCTGACTTGCAATTCGCTGAAACTTCACAAGCGGAAAACTGCCCTGAGAAATACTAAAATAACAAACCTTGAGCGCTGAGGTTCAAACAGCAAAGGTATGGCTAGATGAAATATTCCTCAGCATTGCTCCCTGTGGTGGAGAATGAGGCTAGGTACCTGGCAGGTGGGGGGAACAGCCTCCAAAACTCGACTGCGACAAAACCTGGGGCTGGATCCAAGAGGAGGGCTGCACTGAGCCCTCTGCGGGAAAGAAAGGTTTATCAAGGTCTTTGCTGTCTATTCCGAAGCTGGTTTTGATTAAAGAAGGAATTACCACCAGTTCCCTTCCCTTGCCCCAGTAACACATAACACACCATCCCCATTTCCTTCGCTGCCAGTTTGCTCTAATAAAAAGCAGAATTATGCCTGAAAAGCGTGTTGCACAAAGATGGACCCGCCAAGCAAAGAGATGCACTCGCCAGCAGTCAGTCAGATGCATGCACACACAAATCCCTTGCTTGCCTGTAAACAAGACGGATCACTTTCTCAGCTGCCGTATACAAATTTCAAGCTGCTGCGGAAGACATCTCACTCCTCCCGGGTTTTATTGCTGCGTGCAAGGTGAGCTAGAAGGGCAGACTGGCAGGGCTACCTGCCTTTGCAGATCCAAAGTCCTGACACCCCCTGGCCTGTGAAAGCTCTCCACGGGTGCCAGTGGGTTTCATTTCAGACTCTGATATTCGAATGGTCTTTGCCTGAACGGCCACACCGGTCAGCACCAAGCAGAGGTAACCTCATCGGCATCCGTGTGACACCTGGCAGAGTCACCCCGGTACTAGAACATCCCAAATGGTGCAGCACGACTTTGCTATCATTCAAAGCAGGCTTAGTTAAGCTCAGCACTTAAAACATCATGCTTCTCAGATACCAGCTATTTAACACATTTATTATAAAAAGAATTACAAAGGGGCTGAAAGGAAAGTGAGGGATGGTTTCCTCCAGGGCTCTCCTGAGTAACTACCAGCAGAAAAGCTTAGACGGAGTCAGAGAGAGAGTAAAAGCCTTGACAATTGCCACTTCCACCACGGACAAGTTTACAGCTCAGGGTATAACTTCCAAAAACCATTCAGCAGCATCTGCCAGGGAGGAGAAGAGAGGAATGAATCCCACTGAATCCATGCCACTGTAACGCATGGCAGTGAGTCAGCGAGGCAGAGAACAGCCTCTGAGTTACTCGTAGCACTACAGGACATGAACGCAGAGCAAGACAGCCCGGCGGCACCAGACCTCCCTTGCATGGAACACCCGCACAGGCAGCGGCAAGCAGCAGGACAGCTTGGCAGGACAACGGGTGCTCCCACCCCAGCCAGGCAGCGGGAAAGGCGAGGGCTACGAGCCACGCGCATGCCCAAGTGTTGCTGCCAGCCTAGAGTGGTTTGTCCTTTCTGGTTGCTAATGGGGCTAAAGCTGCTCCAGCAACGCAGGAGAGATGCTCCAGGAGCACACCCAGCTGCAGGGCACAGGGACAGGCTCGCAGGAGCTGTGTCCCCTTGCTCAGGTAGCCTGCAGTTCCTTGTCACTCGAGTGCCACCAGCAGAGAAGTAGCTGCCCATCACACAGAGAGGGGGGTGGCATCTAGAAGGGGCAGCAGCTTGCGCGCAAGGTAACAGCAGCGCTAGGCACCACCAAAACCAGCATAAAATGAAGACCCGTGGGGCGGTTTGCTCCACGCCACCCTCCTGCCCTGGATCTCAGCCCCACGGCGGGCACAGCCCAGCCATGGACAGCTGGAGGCTGGGGGAGAAAGGTTGGGGCAGCCCAATCGCAGAGGCTGTGGGGAGCCCGGGCACCCAAGAAACCTGGCACAGCTCTCCCTTCCCTCCCATCCTTTCTGGCTTCTCTTCCCCCATTCCTTCCCCTGCTGAACCAGCAAGCATCTCTGAGTGGTCAGGGACCGATCAAAGCCCTCCATCCAGCAAGCTGCCCCTTCTCCTGTGGGACAAAGCCCTGACACGTGCTGCAAAGAGCGTTTTCCCCTCCGGCCCCCCTTCCCTGCACGCAGGTGGAAATGCTGGGTCTCCCCTCTCTTTCACCTCCCAGTTTGATTTTCCTTGCTCTGGTTCTTAGAGCTTGAAGTCGGTGGACTTCAATTCAACCGTTGTGGACGGTTTGTTAAAAAGAGAGGGAAAACAGGCCATACTGATGCTTGAATGGCTCCACGGTGAGATTGCCTCGTGGAAAGCATGACTGAGCAGAACAGGAAGGGTTTTTTGATCTAGCTGTGAAATGTAAGGGAGGGTTATACCCCGGGTTTTATTATATTGCCTATAACAAGGAGTGTTCGAGGGAGCGATCTCAGCATTTCATGGGTGCCTGGTCAGCGTCGCCAGCTCCACACATCCAAATATCACAAGACGTGTTCAAAACATTGAGAGTCTGGCTTTAAATAATCACAAGTGCTTTATTATTTAAAATCCCAAAAGACAGACCTTTCTTTCTTTGCCATCTGTTTTTCTGAGGTTTTAAGATTTATGCCGTCAAACTCTGCATGTATAAGGGTGGGGTTCGGTTGGTTTTTTTCCGAGCTCAAACTTACAGGTCTCATGTAAATCCCGTGACTCCAGCAGCTTAGTCTTTGGAGAAGAAAAACCACCAAATACAGGAAGATCACCCCAGGATTGACAATCCTGTTTGCTAGCTTCATTCCCAATAAATTATTCGGCACCTTTCTGACAGCAGGTCACAGGCTGCTCTAATTATATGGCCACAGCTGTCTTGAAGGGACAAGCATTTAGGACAAGGTTTTCAAGAGGAACCCTAACGGACACATATCAGAATAACAAAGTTGACATATTCACCCAAAACTGTATTTCTCCTTCTGCTATTTCAAGCCACATCATGCATAAAAAGATTATGTACATCCCATCCATCCTTCTAGCACTTGGCTGTGCCTAATTTCCTCCCAGCACTGCAACAGCACCACTGATAACAGGAGAAATGAAGCTGGACCCTGCTCTCTCTCTGGTACTGTCCCACCAGACGGCTCCACAAATTGCCCAGCCTTACACGGGTTCAAGGAGCACAAAATCTGTTCTGCCTGGGGAAACATGGCTAAACTCCCTGGGCCACAAACAGGACACCAGAGTGCCCTGAACAGGATCAAGTGTTGCTTGAACTTTGCAGTCCATCTCCAGAAGCGCAGAGAGAGAGTTTTGTAACAAGTTCCGGACAGCGCGTAGCAGCCGGGCGATGCTGTCTTAATCCATAGGTTGAGGATCTCCCCCCTCCAAAATAAAAAAAAAAGAAACATCAGGGCACCGCAGTGATACCTAAACTTAGCATCAGCCACAGAAAAGGAAAGAAGCTGTGGCTGGGCTGGTTTTTATTCCCCTTTGATCCTTGCCTGACTCCCCAGGAGCCACCGGCAACAAGGAGTAATTTATAATAAGCTTTAGGCTGCTCTGATTTATTCTGGGAGCTGAAGCCAGGTGCAAGAAAGTTAAATAGCCAGCATTTCTTGGCTTTCATTGGGGAGCAACACACTAAACCTTGCAAATCCCCAGTGTGGCACACTTTGGGCTTCGCCTACAATGGGCAAAGAGAGCATGTTAAGGCAGCATGTAAAAAGGGATCAGGATTTTTGCAAGTAGGATGCACCACTTGCTTCTGGCGAGTCCCTTTACTGATGCTGGAACAGCACTCAAATCACGCTGGGGCATTAGCAACGGAAAAGTAAAAAGGACTGAAAAAATTAGGGATAGCAAAGAATAACTTTGATGACTTTCAACAAGAAAAGGATGAGGGTTTTTTCCTCCCATGTATTTTCAATTTCCTGACATGACACGTGAAGAAATGGACAACCCGGAGTTTGTTTCGGAAAGCAGAATGGCAGAAGTTATTCATTATCAGTAGGACTGATTGGAAATTCAGCCGCCAGCTTGGCTTTTTCTTCCACTTACAAATGGTTCACAAACTGATCCTAATTTTTCCCAAGTGAATCTACAACTTTCAAAAGTATACCCCTGCGGGCTGGGAAGTCCACAAACGTAATGGGTCAGCAGTACCAAACTCCCTTTGACTTCTTTGAATAACTCAGCCTTCACCAGCCCATTGAATAAAACCAGCTGCTCTCTCAGAGTCACTCGCATGCTTTCCACTTGGATTTTCACTTTTTGCTATTCAGGGCATGTGACTGCTCATCTGCACTACACGGTTTGATTCCACAGCTTGACTGGATGACCAAAGCCTTTTAAAATAAGAGAACAAGCAAGGCTGAATGATGAAGAAGTCACTTACAGTTCACATTTTTCTGGACAAAACAAGCTTTTGTGCTAAAGTTTGTGAAGCCTTTTAGATTCATAAACATTTTCCCCACTGCCCAAAGGTCATCCACATACTCATAAATAACCAATAATATAACTCTTTGGAGACCAGTGAAGCCAAGTCAAACGGAGAGTTTGCCAACGTGTCCACAATACTGTTTATTCCTTTAGTGCACCAGACCCTGCACTGGAGCACTTGACTCTGCCCCTTCAAAATGAAATGAAAGAAATGAAAAAAATCAAACAAAATAAAAATCCATCTGAATGAGTCAGACCACCACGTGATGGCTGTCCCCTCACAGACCACTCTGCAGCGTGTACTTCCACCGGTCTGTATATGAGATGTCAAACCACTCAGTCTATAAACCCACTTTATTATAAATACTAGCATCCTGTCCCAGTGGATTTGAGGATTATTTTTTCTTTGAAGTTTTAATTCAAGTCTAGCTCCATCAAAACAGTAATGTTACAATATTTCAGAAGCAAGTGGGTCTGATTCCAGGCATGCCAAAAGGCAGAGGGAGATAGTAAAGGGGAACAGCTAAATCTTTTTGCTTTCTCTCCTCAGCACCGTTGCGAAATCTTTCTCCAAAACATAAGATTCAAGTCAAGTTGCCATGTTTTAAACAAACCACGGTGTGTTATTGTACTACGCTTCCGAAACAGGGAATGTAGGTCAAGAACTTTTGGACCTCTCAGATTTTAAGGTATACAAACTCTGGCAGCATTGCTATCTGCACTTTTTCTTTTCTTTTCCACTCCTTTTCTCCCTCCTCTGTTCCTGCTCTTTTTCTCTCCACTCCGTTCCTTTTCCCCTTCCCATTCCTTTGCCCTTCCCTTCCCCCTTGCCTCCCACTTTGCCCTTCCCTTCCTTCTTCCCTTTTTTCTCTCCCTATCCTACCCTAATACTGGAAAGCAGCTGCAAGTTGCAGCTTCAAATAAAATGCTCTGAAAAGCTCCATTATTTTTATCGACACATTTTCCACTCTCGGGTTTCCATCCAGTAGGACACAAAACAAGTATTCAAAAAATGCATATGTGTGTGCAGATGAGCACACATAAGCATGCATGTATGTGAAAACACATGAAAAGCATGTTTGTGCACATGTGCTTGTGCTTGATTTTTCTTTTTTTTTTTTTTTTCTTTTGCAGCCTTAGGGAAATTTGCAGGCTGGATGCCGGAGGCTGGCTCTGCGCATTACGAACTGTGTCAGTATGAATAATGGGGGCAAGCGATTCTGCCAGAGGGTCATGGAACAGCAAGTGCGTAAAAAGGCGAGACTGTCCAAGAAGTACACGCAATATGGGCCGGGGCTTGAAACGCGCTGCCAGACAGAGACCAAGAGCAAGCTGCAGACTCTGAGGACAGGAGAAGCACGATGCCCATTTCTGCCCACCCCACGGACTGCCGGCTGCCCCCCGGGAACGCCAGCGACTGTTCCCCAGCAGTACAAAAGCACTTCGGCAGGTGTTTAAAGCCAGGCTGCACCTCAGATCTCCAAACAGACTGCTCTGGGTCTCATTGAGCTGGAAGATCTGGGCCAGATCTCCTGCTGATCAAGCCCCCCAGATTTTAACTCTTTGCCGGGCTAACAGTTAGACAAAGATCCCAGCATAACGCGGATGCCCAGCACAGGGCTGACAGCTGGAAGGGAATGGCCACATCCCAGTAAACAGACAATAGGCCCCTGCTTAGACTTGCAAGGGTATTTTTCCCCAGAAACTATTTTCTTATGCACCTTTACTCCAGCTAGTGAAAGACAAACATGCTTCGCTCAGTGTTTTAAACCCCCTGAACAGCATGTTTGAGAGTTCAGCATAAACCTTCTTGGGTCTAAAGTCTGCACATGAAAAGCTGGAAAAAAGCAGTTGAGAAAAACACCAAGGAAAGGTTAGCACAAGAAATAGAGCAGAGAGAAAAATCCAGATGAAAAAATACATTCAGTCTATACACTATTATACCCACAAAGGATGTTATATGCCAGGAGCTAGAAGCCCTGCAAGTGCCAAAATCCAGGTTATTCATGCAGCAGTAACTGGTTCCCCTGAACATGGTCGTTGTGACACAGCCAGTTTTTTCCACAGTACATCCCAGATCATTCTTCCCTGGTCCCCATCCAAGCCTGAATTTTTTCTGCCTGTCTCCCACAGCCTGTCCTTGTTCTGCCTCCTTCTGTGCTGCTGCCTCCACAGCTGAGTTTTTTGTCCTCTTGGACTCGGTCTTTCTTGAATTTTGAACCTCTGAATATTACCGCCCTGACATTCCTTGCCCCATCAAACCGCCTGGAGTTGCTCTCCCTGCTTATGTGTGCTCTCCCCATCTCTCAGACTCTCTTGGTCTTCCCATCCTTCCAGTTCCTTTCCTGGTATCAGCCTCCTCTCCCCTGCTGGCTTTCAGTAGCATTTCCAGCCGCAGACCTCCTGCCAGTCCTCTCTTCTCCCTTTTTCTTGCCCCTGCATTCGAAGCCTGGTTGCGTACCTCCTCCCTGCCAGCAGAACTGAAGCCACCAAGACCGCAGGAGAGGCAGGCAGCTCCTTCACCTCCTCCCTAGCACCGTGGTACCGTGAGAGCCATCAGGAAGGCTCCTGGATGAAATACACCCTCTGGCTCTGAAGTGCCACAGCAATGCTCTACGCAAGCAGACTCCTCAGACCATTTACCAGGCTCTCACCACCGTGCGCAAACAGGGATACCTTTCTGGTTTTCTTTTCTCCAAAAACATACAACTCAGCTGAAAATCAGCTTTTCACAGGAACACCAGCAGGCTCTTCCTCAGCCTCAGAGGGCTGAACTCCTCTATCTAAGAATGAGGAGCCTATTTTAAATGATTTCCCTAAACTACCTCTGTCATTAACCTCCAGGGTGCAATTCGCTTCATTGGGTACCTACTCTCAGACGTGCTGATTGAACACTCCCTTCTTTCTCCCGAGAGGATGGAAGAAGTTCAGCTCAGACGAATTACCCAGAATGAATGCCTACAACAGTCAGCGTTAAAAACAAGGTGAGCTCCAGCTCCCTGTGGTTTCTCAGCAACATCCCAGCCTCTCATTCAGGAGGAGGAAATCAGGAAAGCACCTCAGTGAAACGACACCAAAAAACCCAAACCAAACAACAAACAAACCAAACCAGCACCAAAACCACCAAAAAACTTGCTTTTTGGCTTTTTTCAAACGTGGGGGGAAAAAGATAATTAATTGATGTTTCTCCTTATCTCATTCTTGGAAATGGCTGAACCATTTCAGATGACACCATCCCAAGAAAAATCCAGCCTGAGTCACACACGTGGCACCAGCAACGCCAGTGAGAACAGTTAGAGATTGTCAAAGCCATAAGCAACAGAATCTGCAGTGTCATGATAGGAAATGCTGAAAAACTTCCCAAGAGGTACTAGTCCCACCTACACATCAAGTAGGATATAAGGAGGCAACTCTCCCCTGCCTTGATTTGCAACTGGTCTTAATGCACAGCACGTCACCCCTATTTTCTCTTCAGAGAGGAGAAGGTGGCACGAAGATGGTTGTATCGGCCTTTGAACGACTGGCCCTTCGGCACGAGGACGAGGCGCACAGCCCCTCTGCGTGCTGCGGCACAGGGGAAGGAGTGAGCTCTGGGGTTTGTACGCAACTAGAAGAGCAAGACCAAGGTAACAACGTTCCCCCTCATCCCTTCTGAGCTAAGTCAGTACAGAAGTAATGAAATGCAGCGTCGCAGGCGCACCGCTGCCTTCGGCTTCACTGGGACGGGAGATTCAGCCTTAACCTCAGGCGCTTCAGCAGTGATGGGGTTACCAGACCCTCAGCATGACTTTACAGCACTTTGGTCCATCAGCAGCCAGCCAGGCGAAGCCACGGGAAACCTCCTTCGAGAGCCAGTGCAAAAAAAGAAAAAGAGCCCACTTTCACGCCGTGCTGCATCACGGAGACCCCTGCACCTCAGTAAAACACCCAGCTGTGGTGGTGAGTTCCATCCATGTCTTCACTGGGTATCCATCGCTCATTACCAGTAGGAAATGGAAAAGAATAACTTATGTACAACCTGGGAAACCCAGAACATGCTGGGCACTTCTGGATGCTACCAGACACCACCAAGCAGCTTTACACATGCCTTGCCAAGCCAAGCCAGCCCTGATCTTCAAGAGCTGCTGCCTATGAGCTGCTCCGGCAGCCAAAACTTGGCTCCCAGCCTTCTTACCCCAACAGTGTCAGCCGTAATTGGTCTCATTAAGTAAACCCTCCTCTACCAGAAGGGCCACCCAACACAATCACAGGGGAAGCTGAAGGGGTTGGGGAATCCTTAGATGCTGGCTTACAGCAGGTCTGAGATACTTTTGCTTCGCAATAACAGAGCAAGGGCAACAGGTATGTGGCTGAAGGTTGTGAGAGCTGTGCTGGGTGACAAGGTGCTTGCCCCAGCCAGAAAAGCTTGCAATGAGTGAAAAAGCTTTTGATATAGCCGTTGCCAACAATTCCCTTTTGGAGGAATAAACCTGTTCTGTTAGCAGCCTTCACTTAGCAACCTCGGCTCTACCCTCTGTGGCTGCTCTGAAGCATTCACCTGGGAAGATGTGGCCTTTGACGATCAAAATACCAGACACATCAGGTTTCATTGCAAGCCCTCCTGCCTTGGAAAGAGCTGAGGAAGGTCGCACCGTGCTCCTGGGCCTGTGAGCTTCAAGACCTCATGCCTGCAGCTTGGCGGTACATAGGTCTGCCTACAGCAGCCAGGTTCCTCCACCTCGCCCCCCTCCAACCCCACATCCCCCAGAGGAGCTGAGGAGCCCTCTGACTCACAGCAGACACTGGGGTTTTTTCCCCCTCCTCTCTCTTTCTTTTCCCCTGCATAGTTTTCTTGCTGACATCCAGAAAAGGGTTTTTACCTCCCGGAAAACTGACAAAGCAGCTCCCAAGGGCTGGCAGCCGCAAGCACGAGATGACTTGCCACCCCCACCTTGTCAACTGGTGACACAGCTTGGGATGGTTTTTTGGGGGTGTGGAGATAGGGTGGAGATCAGGCACATGTTCTTCCGACAGTGGCGCAAGCTCTCCCTGGCTGTGCCTGGGTGGCACATGCAAGCGCACACGGTGGGAGCTGGGAGCAGTCGGACACCGCGGGGTGCAGCAAGAGGGTGCCTCCAGATCGCAGCCTTCACGGTGGCCTCCCTGGCACCACTGCCCCATCCCCTTTCCAGCTCTGCTGGCCAACTTACTCTCTGGCTTTGAGAGAGATGCAAAAGAGCTAGATCACCACCGCTCTGCTCAAAGACATCGTTTCCTCACCTAAAGGTAAGCCCAGATCTCCCTTCACCGTGCTGTAGGAGTTGCCTGGAAGGCACAAGAGCAGCGTGCTCTGTCTGTGTCCTACTATTTGACATCTTCAAGCCTTGCAGTCCCAGCTCTGCTCTGGTTTTCACCTCCTTCCTACACTTCCCCTGCAAGGAATTGCCATTACCTAGGACCAGGGGGCTGTGGGAAAAGCCAACACACTCATAATGAAAGGGAAGAGAAATGTCTTTAATTTTCTTTCATTTTTTTCCTTTTTTTTGGTCTTGGTAATCACTCCAAACTCCCCTTTGCATGAACCCTGGGGTCAGGGCCTCCCTACTTCGCATTGCTGAAGTCAGGGGACCCTCTTCAGCTCCCAGAAGCTGTGCAGCTGGCTCTTCACACCCACGTCGGGGAAACCTGCAGGGCTGAGTGGGCAAAACCTCAGTGAGAGCAGAACCGCCGCAAAGGACGGGCACTCGCCGAGTTTTGCTGCCCAGCTCCGTCACGAGTGTCACAGGGGCACGGTGTCACTGTCCTGAAGATCATCACCCCTCGGTTCTGTTCCACCAGGAGCATGTGATGAGCTGGAGACAGAAGGATGTCTCCCCTCATTCCCTTGGGGGCTTCGTCCCCGTCCCTGACCTACAGGCTGCAAATGAGCGGCTGTCGGGAGAGGACTGACTCCCCAGCCCCACGGTGTGGGGATCCGTACCGCAGGGAGGCTGTCGCTGCTCAACAACAAACCACTCAAAACATTAAAAAAAAAAAATATTAAAAAAAAGGGTCATTTTTCTTCTTCTTCTCCCCCCCTCTCCCCCCTCCTTCCAGAAAGTCTTGGTTTCATCCCACTGTGGAACAAAAACAAATGCTCTAAACCGCAACATTTTTCACAAACCGGAATCTCTTGCAGTCTGGCCAGCCTTGGTGGATCAATACCAGGCATTTCTTTCCTCCTCTTCTCTGGCCTTTCCCTTCCAGCCTCCTCCCCCCCTGCCCCACTCACCGAGGGGAATAAGGGAGCTGGAGGTGTCGAATGGAGGAGTCGGGAACGCTCCAGCTCGGCTTTAAAAGGGACAGAAAAAACACTGGCGTCAGCCGGAGCACCAGGGCAGGCGCTGAGACCTTGTTTTGGATTTCGCAGAGACTGTCCCTGGGGAGAGCTGTCTTCTCTCTCTCTCTCTCTCTCTCTCTCTAATGCATGGTTTTGTTTGTAAGTTAAAAGTCTCAGGATCTGCAGTCTTTGAAGCATGGTCAGCCTGCCAGATGGAATTAGTCAGTGCCTTTCGGTCGGAAATCCCAGGCAGATGAAGCGGGATGGAAGGACAGTGTTTTTCTCATTTACCAGGAAACCCTCTGCATCAACCCCCACAAATTCCGCCAGAGAGCTCCCCGGGACCCCAAAAGCAGGCAGGACCAAATGCAGGAAAGCAAGCAGAGGGCCAAACCTTTCACACGCATAAATCAGTGTGGCACCACTGAAGTCAATGGCCCCCAAGCAGATTTATACCGCTCAAGATCCAGCCCAGATGTTTCTGCTGGTACTTGCCTGAAGCTATAAGATGTCAGCGGAGTTTCCTCTGCTTAAAAGCAGCGCTGAATTTGGCTCTCTTCACGTCTGACTCATACCATCTTTCCGTCTCTTCCCACCATGGCCTTTCTTACATCTTCCTATTTGTGGACTCCTCCAGGTGAGCACTCCCTCTCCCAGGTGAACAGCCTCCTTCTCCCGCATTCCTGAGCGACTCTTTGCCTTCCTTCACACATGCCCTCATCTCACATCCAAGCCCAGGAACATGAACACCATCTCTGAAGCTTTACCAATCTATTTTCTCCTCTCTTCTTTGTCTTCCTCTCTTTCCTGAGCCCATCCTTCACTGCTCCCCATGCCTCTACTAAAAGCTTCGGGTCATTCCTCAGGCAGTCCCCTGACAAAGTTACACTTGGAGAACATCCGCTTGTTTCCACACCACCTAAACCACCATCCAAGAGGAGAGTTAGTACCGCTTGTTCCAAGCATGCGCCGTACAGATGACATCCCATCATAAAAACACAGGGTGACATCAGTAGATGTGGGAAGAGATCACAAATGTGAGACTGGAGCTGACAAACACCTTGCAAGAGATCAGTGCTCATCACTCATCAGCTGAGACCTCAACTTCATCTTTTACAAGGGACAGAAGGGGCAGAGGGGCTTGCTGCGAAGCTGGTGCACAGCAGTGCTATCAAAGCAAGCACGCAGACCCATGTGCAGAAACAGTCCATTTTACCTTTGGATTCTCCAGATCTCAGCAGCACGATGGTCATATCAACAGGGAGGTCCAAGCAGCACACTGCTAAAGTGACCATGGTGCTCAAATACTTGAGGAAGGGACTAAAGGAGTGATGGATCTCTGAGCGAGGTCTTTTTCAACAAGGCAACAGGCGATGTCTCTCGAGCAACAAGCATGAGGCAACAGGCAGCTGTAATTTAGTACCAGGATTATATTAGTTACTGAACAACCGAAATCAAGGCCAGTTTTTGAAGCCTTCTTCAAAAGCCTTGCCATCATCCAAGGCAAAGGTAGGTGGAGAAGCAGAGAGGGGACATAACCATACTGCAGGTAGATCCTAGCACCGAGAACCCAGGCTGCGCTATTGCCCTACAGGCAGCAGAGCAGGGGGTGAATGGCACAAGTCGGGGAGAGCATTCAAGCAGTGGCTGTGAGCTTCAGGACCTGGGCTGACCAACCTGCGGAAATTACTGCTTCAGCATTTTGGCTGAGTCCAAAAGGATTAGCACTCCAGATTAATATGAGCACAAGGAGAGATAGAATGAAGCCTGTGAAAACTGCAGGGAGGCCAGTTTGCAACCAGCCTGAGAAGCGCATACGCTCGCGTAAGACCGAGCAGGTGTCTCGGTTGCATTAGACTGCAGAGTACTCTGTTAGCTGAAGCTAAAGAGGGACCTTCCTTTCTCATGTGATACAACTGACCGTTCTTGCTACTGGCAAACACCACGAAAACCACTAACAACCAAGACCAGTCAAAGCAAACCCAACTGATTCCCCCTGCTCAGAACACAGGACCGCTCAACCGCTCTGTCGGCCTTCTGCCATCAAACCCACCTATGAGCCCAAGCTGCTGCTGCTTCACTTCCCTGCTCCTCACGGTGCCCTCTCTAGTGCCCTGCTGCGCCATGCTCAGGCCTGACTACTTCTGGGTCTCCCAATACTGACTCTGAGCACAGACAACTGTCCTGGGAAACCTCAGTCTTTAAAGAAATGAAAGCAGATATCCGAAAGGGGCAACGGTGTGCAGTTGATGGATGGGCTATTTGCTAGTCCAGGAGTAATCTCCGAGGTTTGCTCGACTGAGCAAGCAATGCACGCCCAGGGTGGATGGAGCAGAAGCTGGGCTCTTGCCTTTTGACCACATCCTTGCTGCTCAGAAAGATACACCACCGTAGGGCACAGCGTTTGGCTTCCACTCACCTGACACCTTCCCTCCACCCTGCAGCCTCCCAAACTGCCTGGCCCTACCCCCACAAGGAGCACGTGTTCACATGCTGGTGGAAAACCACGGCTGGGCAGGGGCTGCCCTTGCCAGCCAGCGGAGCAGCCCACGTGGGCTACGGTTCATCGCTGCAAACAGAAGGGGACCAGCGAGAGCAGCAGTGATTTAATTTACGGGAGATTTGGGCCCATTATGTAGCACTTTGCACTTATTTAAGGGATGCTATGGAGCTGCCAGCATGGCCCAGGGCTGGGCAGCTTATGAGTAACCCTGGTTTAGAGGAAGAAGCAACAAGAGAACCTAAAAGAGGTCTGAAACCAGAAAAACGGGCTTGTTTACGAAGCCAAAAAGAGAGTGCAGCATATTCCAAGGCCAAGGGAATTTTTCTTGCAACGTTACTTTGCCTTGGCTACCTGGCCAGTCTCACATAAACAATGGAGACACACCAAGAAAGCAAGGAGACTTCAGAGAGGTTATAAAAATATCACTCATGTAATTAGACTGAATCAAAACTCATGACTTTCTGGTTGGAAGGAATGCATGTGTTTCCCCTCTCATTTCTTTTTCTCTTTTTTTTTTTTTTCCCTCATAAAAATCTAGATAAACAAAAGCCCTAGGATATTGGATGGTTCCTTGCATATTGTTTTAAAAGCAGAAACAACAACAACAGCAACCACCGTGGCGAGGAGGAGCGCCTGCGCCTGGCACTGTACGGCCTGGGAGCTGCGCTCGCCTTCGCTCGGCCCCGCGCCCCGTCCCGGCACCCCACGAGGCACGGGGTCCGTCCTGCCACGGGGTCCGTCCTGCCACGGGGTCCGTCCTGCCACGGGGTCCGTCCTGCCACGGGGTCCGTCCTGCCGTTACGCACCTCCCCGCTCTTTCCCACGCCATGGGTCACATCGGCAAAATGGATTTACATTCCTGCCTCTCTCCTCGGCTGCGGGGCGAGTCGCTTACTGCCTCCTTCTAGACCCACAAGCGAGAACAGGAGAGGGGCGACCAGCGCCTCAGGTACCTTGGCTGGCCGCGGCTCGTCCCTCCGCTCAGCAAGGCAGGGACTGCGCGCTGCCACGCACCAGGAGTCCCCAGGCCCACGAGACGCTGCTCGCAACATCACCCCCACGCCCCCACGGCCACGATAGCCGCTGACATTCACACGCTTTGTGAAACCCTTTGGATATAAAGCGTAAGTGTTGCCAGCTTTCAGCTTTCAAAAATGTTGCGTGTGGCCCTAGAGCAGAATGATATAGGCTTCAAAATAAGAAGACTTAACCAACCCAAAAGTATTTGGAGTATTTTTCATCTGTTTTCTCATTCGGACCCTCGAGGCTTCATATTTTCAAGTGAAGTTGTTTTCTTCCAGGATCAAGGGAGCTGGAAATGCTAGTTTAAAAAAATAAAAATAAATAGAAAGCTGAGAATCTCATTCAGCCTCTTGATTCCAGGAGCTCAAATAAAGACCACAAGTCTCACATAAAATCCACAAACATCACAAGCTGCATGATGATATTCAACAAGGGATGCCAATGTTCAGAAGCACGAAACGATAATTCCCACCTCACTGGATCTGGTTTTATTTTCTTTTTCTCACCTCAGATTCTATGGCTATTTTTCTCTTTCTATAAGAACTCCATTTCTGGGCAAACAAAACGATTTCTTACCATACTGCACAGGGTGTAATCCCAACTACCATTCAATTGCTTTTAAAAATTTTAAATTTTTTAAAAGTCCCGGAGGTTTCATGAAAACCACCAGTTCAACAGAAGGAAAGAACCAACACCCAAGCGATGACCATGAGAAAAGCTGCATCGAGAGCCGCATGTATCCCCCCCCCCCCCCCCCCCCCCCGTTAGTTTGCTGCTGCTCAGCCAGCTCCCCTGTGCCCTGGGGTCTCGCTCCAGCCAGCGGGAGACGGGGGCAGGGGCAGGGGACCGGCGGGCAGACTCCTTGGCAACGAAGAGACCCCGAGAGGGGGGAACTGCGGGCTCAGTGCCACCTTTGGGGACTCCAAACAGAACAGTGGGTTTAGCAGGAAGCGTCAGGGTGCTCAGCCCTGCACAGGAGCTCTTTTTAGGTTTTGCTTTTCATTTTGTTGCCAGCCCACCATAGATAAGGAGTAAAGAACTCAAACTAACCCACGTCTAGAACAAAGATCTTCCTTCATTCCTGCCATCAGAGCAGCAAAAATTCTTCTCTTCGAAAAGGGCTTAGAAAAATGGCGATTCCTACCTCCCTTACACAGTTGCCCTACAGACACCCTAAAATCACGCCGTGTTACGCTGGGGCACGCGTGGCAGCATCCCGAGGCTCACAGGTAAACGGCCCCCACTGAGAGGGACACAGAGACACACGTTTCAGTCGGGTGACCCTACACAGACATATCATCGCTGCCTTCTAGAGGTGAAACCAAGAAAAGATAGCAGGGTGACACACTGTCTCCAGCTACTCAAATACAAGCAGCTTTAACTGCTCTCGAAAGGTGTTGATCCAACGAAAACATGAAATAGAAGTCAATGGATCTGAGTGGAAAATATTATAGCAGTCAAATAGGCTGCTCCAATAACACTACCTCTGCCCACAGGTATGTTTGAAGGGGATGGGGAGAGAAGGGAAAAAGAGAGAAGGTTCTGTGCTGAGTATCTGAGACGTTTGGGCTTGTTTGGGGATGAGGTTTTTTTTCTGCAGAAATCCCACCCACTACTAGGGTGCTGTGCAAGTCCCAGAATGCCAGAGACTGATGGGCGATGGAAACATCCACCATGAACTGCTGCAAGCAACCACAAGGGCCTTCCCATAAATGACTGCAAACTCAAATTAAAGTCATTAACATATAACAAGGTCACGGCCCAACCATTTCTGAATGCTGGCAGCAGAGCTGTGATGAGTAAAGGCACGCAGCACCACACCTCACCGCAGGTTATCTGTGCTCACCAACCTCCAGCCACGCGGCAGCTCCCTGGGTAAAACAGCAACTTGCACATTCCACAAACAAAGCAGAATGAGTTTCAGGCCTAAAAACTTGGTTTACAGGTGCTCTCACTCCGAGGAGCAACAAAATCAGTCTTGCAAGCTGGAGAAATCCCCCTCTTTCTAACACCTTCGCACACACACTCGCACGGAGACACCAGGCAACCCCCAGCACACATGGCATGTCTACACGAAGGTGGCCACAGGACAGCCCTGCAACAACCTCCTGGATGCAACGGCCAGCAGGGATGGCCAAGAGACACTTCACCAGGAGCAAAGCTCTGCTCGTGCAGCGAGAAAGCAGAGCTGCTGTGGCAACGGCATTTTAGCAGGTCAAATCCAAGTCTGAAAAACAACATCTCGCCTTGACCCACCCTGGCCTGGAGGGTTAGCACTTCACCAGAGACCTCGCAGTACGAGGCTGCAAGAGTCATGCAGCACACCCGCTGTTATCTCCACACGTGGACAGCTCCCACTAGTACGATCCATCCCTTATTTTTACACGCACCAAAATACACCAAATTCCTTCCTTCCCCCTTAGAAATCCAGCGCTGGCCCAGCTCGCCACCTCGCTGTTGGACAGCTCAGTCACACCGAGTTCATCCCGCCAATGCTGGTGAGAGATGAAACCAGATCTGGGGCTCCACGGCCAAAAGCTGGTCCCCCTCCAGGTCCCTGAGAAATCCTTTGCGGTTGCAGGGACGTCACTGCTGAGGTGGGCTCTACCTCAGACCGAGGAGGGCTGCCTCTGGTTGTTATTAGCTGTACTGAGGATTCGAAGGACAAGGAGGCATCAAGCCAGCATCTACTCCAAAATCCAGCGATCCTACATTTGCAGAACATGCATCTGGCCTTCATTAATTCTTAAATGGTCCAACGTGGGTAGAGGAATCGGGGATGGGGGGGAAGGGAGCTAAGGCACTGTGCACTGAGCAGGACGGTCACGGGGACATTCAGGCAATGGGCTGTTTGGCTTTGAAGATGTTTCTGATCGGGGGTGCCTTATCCAACACGCACACCTCGTAGCACCAGTGGGACCATGAGCGGTCCTAGGTGCGTATGTGGGACGGACAGCCTCCAGTGAGGACTTGGCCTTCATGGTGGTCATCACAAACCTGAGGATGATAGCCGGGCGGGGGCAGGGGGCAGGCCAAGGAAGGACACTGGAAATTCAGCCATGAAGCAGCAATGAGATGGTCTTTCACCCCACCAAAAGGAGGCACTAGAGTTAGATCTGCTCCTGAAGGGTCTAAGTGTGCTCTTGGAGCACAGGTAGGTTGGAGAAACAAGGCGTCAGCATTCACCCTTTCTCTCCACACAGCCAGAGCAATCACCATCTTTTCCCCACAGCCCAGAGAGTAAACAGGTGGTTGAGCAAACCCACTACAAAGGTCTGCATTTCCTCTGGGAGGGAAGAGCATTCCCTGTCTTGAGGACACAGGGGTGGCAGATTGAAAGAGAACTTCAGTCTGGCTCACGAGGATCAGAGTCCATCTGTGAGCATGGCTATGAGTGTATCGAAGGGTGATTCAGCGTGTATGAGTATCTGGATAGGTGGGTCGTTGAGCACGCAGCTGAGCATGCTTGTGTGGGCAGCAAAGCACATGGCAGAACAACAGGGCACAGGCAGCCTGTGGATAAACAAGTGTGTCAGAAGTGAAAGGACACAGCAGGGCAGGGGACTTGTTTGGAGGAATAAATCAAGAACTGAGCCAACTTCTGTCTTCCGTTAAACCTGGGACATCCCATCACTTTGCTGTGGCATGACAGCATACAGCTAACGGAGGGGGCAGCAGCCAGTAGCCCATAGCTCCTGGGTGGCGTCAGATGGAGGCACTTGCACTGGTTTGGTGCTCGGAAAGGGGCAGACCTTGGGCTGACCTGACCTCTAGATGAGCAGAATGGGAGCTGCGGGAAATGATGCTGTAAACAGGAAGGCATGAGATAAATATGAGATACGGAGTAAAAAAGATCTGTTTAAAGGGGCAGTTGCTTTTGAGCTCCATTTCCCCTCTTCTGCTCAGCTAGAAATGAAGGCCCCCACCCTCTTTTTCTTGCCTGCCAAGGTAGCACACACTAAGCACTTACAACTCTTTCCCAGCCGATGCAAAGCTTGCCGCGTGCCCCGGTTAACACCACTGCTGAGGCCGTGCAGGGAACCGGGGAGAACACTCTACATGCGCAGCAACCTGAAGGAGAAGACTGGGTACAAGGTTTCCAGCTAACTCCTGCCTTAGCGGGTCAAAGCTGTTATACGCAACACGATGATGCCCAGCGATCTCCCCTCCAACTCCTCAAGTGGAGGTTGGGCTAGACGCTGCACAATCATGCAGTGTAAGATGGTGCCTCCTCCTAAGTACTTCGGGTGGTTAGAGGCAATGAAACCCATCAGGGAGAGCGACCAGCTCCAAGTGATGTAGTGTAGTGGAATCCAGGGGACAAGAGGGAACAAGTCCTCTTCTAGCTCCCTCCAGGACTCCATGTCTCTAGGAACCGACCCTTTCTCAGCATCAGTCCAACCTCAGTTTCTGCAAACTCTGACCTGTGCCTTTTAGGAGCATTACTCTGCCCCAGCAGCCTCAGAATGGAGATCAGCCTTTGGCTTCTGTAGCCTGATGCAGCTATAATTTTAAGACACTTTAAACAGAGCAGATCTACATTTAGCATTTAGGTATCAGACATCCACAGTTCTGTGCTCCCACTCCAAGGTCCCAAACACATGCTCTACCCATTCTGATGCACTAACAACCAGTAAAAAAAAAAAAAAATTAAAGAAGGGGGGGTGGGGGTGGAAATCTTGGTCAGCATAAGCGGTTTTGTTGCATTCTCAGAACTGGATGTTCCTTGCCTAGAATGTGATCTTAGCCCTGCAATTTCTGATTGCTCCTGTTGGCAACTGCCTTTCCCTTTACTTGACTCTCCCTGATCTCTTCTGCTAGGGAAGTGCCAGAAGGCTGCGCCCCACATTTCCAGGGCAAAATACAGAACTGTCCCAGGACAGTTCCTGTGTAGGAGGGATCAGTCCCATTTATCTAAATTAATTAAAAAAAAAAAAAAGGAAAACCAAACCCAACCAACTCAGTCCTGTTACAGAAATGTTACAGAAACCCAGTTAAGTAGACAAGCTAAACAAAATACAGTTAGGTTTCCTTTGGCCAGCCTGGAACATATGGTATTCGTCAGCCAGTCGTGTTCCTCTCTCGATTCTGGCAGGAGATAGCTAACTTGTTCCAAGCACTAAAGAAAGCTCCTGGAAAGTCAGCATGCTGAGCAAACTTTTGGAGGGGGGCTAGCTGGGGATATAATAGCTCACACAGACACAAATTTGACAGCATTTCTTCCACATTGTTCAGCACAGCTCTAGGTTACAATGCCTCTGGCTTTAGTACTTTCCTAGTTCACATCGTTCCCTGCGGTATTGCATCTGTAAGTCCTCATTTGCTAAGCACACACACACGGAGTTCTGGGGTTGAGGGCTCCTAGCAAGTAGGCAGACAAAGGTGTGGAAGGAAGAGAGGTTCCCGTGGATTTGGGCTCATAAAGAAATCCTAAAAAGGCAAATTGCATCAACAAGCGGCGCAGCAAGCCCTTCATTAGTTTACCTTTCAGAGGCAGGCTGAAAATGGCTGCTGCCATCCCCAAACAGATCAGCGGGCCGTTCCCCAGCCAGAAATCAGCAACAAGTATCACGGTGTCACGGAGATCAGTTGCTGCAGAAAGGAACAGCCTCAGAACCTGGTCATCAACCAGAAATTTCATGAGGAGTCCAGCTCTGCGCTAGGAATATCCTGCTCTGTTGCAGCTTACAAAGAAGTTTGCAAAGAGCTGATTCACAGCAAAACGAGCCGGTGTTTTAATAGAGGGAACTGGAAACCGGCTGCGGTACAGTATTATCTGTGACACAACTGCCCCAGCAAAACCAGTTATGTCTATGGGAAAAGGAAGCTGATGAAGGACTACTGATTTATTCCAGGAACAGCAGAGGCTTCAGATGGGGAGCGAGTGGAATGCTTCCCACCACACACTCTAGACCTGCGTGAGAGCTTCAGCTGCTTTTTGAGTCCACATAGCTCAGCTCCATCATTGCCAGGGCTGCTCTGACATCTCTTGCACAGGTTTTCTTGGTCTGCTATAGGCCTTTTTTCAGCAAGGAAGCCAACTTATTCCCTCCAACGCAGTTACAAGCCAGCGCTGCCTCCAGGTTTCTGCAATGCCTTTTGTCTTCCCATACAGCATTGGCCTTAGTGCATATCTGTTCCTCCCCTGTCCCAGCTGATGGACAGCCTGGCTAGCTCAGGCCACTGCAGCCTCAGCCTCGTTTTCCCCTCGGGCAGTGGAAAAGTGGAAAATGTGATTGTAAAGAAGAGCAAGAGGATTTCTTCTGACTGTTCCTGTGCTCTTTGCTCCACCTGTTTGCTGCCAGTCAGGCTTTCTCCCTCTCTTACCCCTAGGTACGTACAGTCACTCTTGTTCCTTCGCTGCAGAAGACCCTGGGTATCTGAGCCTCTGTAACACACAGCTCTTCAGTGACATTCTCGCCGTGTCAGTAACACCTCAGGATACGTTGACTTCTTTTACCCTCTCCTTGTAATCCAATACTCTTTGGAGCAGGAGGTATTCCCTTGCTTCCATTTCCAGCTTTTTGGCATCCAAGACCTGGCTCAGGCAATAGGCTTCTGTGTGTCCTCACTGCATCCACCATAGACCCACTTGTCAGGTTTACCAGCATTAAGTGCATCGGGAAAGCATTTCCCACTCTTCTGGGTTGCTGTTACAAATCAGTAAAACTCGCCATGGTCACCAGCAACACGTTGGAGCACACCAGGGACCAAAGTTCTTGCAAAAAAAACCTTTGCCTCTGTTTCTGTTCCTGGACTGCTTAGCCCCATCACATTCAAAACCTCAGCTGCAATGCACAGCTTTGATACGGCCTGTCTCTGGGATTATGCATACGCACTCGGTCAGCTCATCCCCCCACACGCCGGCCTATCAGAGGTGTTACTCTTGCTCTACCTTAAGATTAACGGGAGCGTTTCTCCACCGAGGCTAACGGGGGGAGCACGCTGCTCACAATCATTTTTGGCGCAAGTTGCACCAATGCAGCCAGACAAGCTGCCTATCCCTCACAGGGAAGGAGCAGCTGAATTTTGCTTTCAGGAACCGAAGAATCCACTGTGGCTTCATCCTTCGAGAACACCATCCATCACCCACCCAGGAGCTCTGCAGAGTGAGGCAACCGCGTGTCATCATCCCCTCCCCGTGACACGGGGCCGAGCATGGCTGGCTTTTGTTCTTACCCACATCACAGACTGCAGCGGAGCCTGGTCACCAAGGGCCATTCATCTCTTTTGCTCTCAGGTCCTGCTCAGCAGTACCCTACTGGGCTTTCCTCATCCATCATTACTGGCAATTTCATCTCTGTCTCTTGCTGGGCACTTCCTCCCCGTGCCTTTGAATCAGAGAGGGTTGGTTTGGGGTTTTTTTATTCCCTCAAAGGCGCTTATAGCATTTACTGCATGGTATTGGAATCTCTGGACTGAACTGAGTCACAGTTCAGCAAAATTAGACTGGTTTCATCTTCCTCGCAGTAGGAAATTGGCCTTACGGCGGCTGCCTTTCTGTTTTCCTGTTTAAACCATCCCATCTTCCTGCAACTCTGCCCTCAGTGGCAGAGTAGCTGAGGCACATGGCTTCCAAAACAGGAAATAAAATGTTTGTTGCCAAAGGTTGTTTGCAAAGCAATTCAGAGCAAGAGGGGACTTGACAAAGTTTCCAATCAGTAAGCGGAGTTACAGCATTTGGCTCCTTCCTGCAGTCTCCCAGTATCTCTCGTTAACACTGGTTTATTACTGCTCTTTTGGGAGTCAAGAGTGAAATTTCACTGGCTTTCAGGATGGAGGATGAAGATTTCCGATGCAAACCCAGTGCAATGTCCCTGCATGCCCTATTCCAGGCTACGTGACTTCACTGGAGACCACGGCAGACCACAGCACCCTCTCGGCGTGCTGCTTTTAGCACCGGTAGGACTCCGTTATTTAGGTTACTTCACACGTCGGAAAGTATCATGCAATATTTTAAAGGTCTTCAAAAAAAATCCGTGCAGCAGATAAACAATTAAACCACACATAGACAGAGATCTCAAAGGGCACTGTTATACTGCCTAAGCCTGTGCTGACGGTTTGCAACCTGCCGTGCATCCAGCATTCCTCCCCTTCCCTGTTAGCTCATCGAAGCCACATAATTCTACGCGAAAGAGCATAGCGCCAAATATTCAGGGCTGCCCAGCACGGGCTGCTTGCTGGCACCATTCCGAAGGACACGCTATACAAGCTGCTCTTTCATGCAAGGATCCACATGTCTCTGCAGCGAGCAAGGTGAGCTTTCAGAGATGGGCATGTGTAAACACGCCACGTCTGTTTGTCTTCTTGTACTGGCATCACTCAGTAGCATCTGCTACAGGAAAAGCGCTTATATTCTGTGAAAACACCTAAGCACAAACATTACTTTTATGTACACGAACAGAAGAATTCGAGAGCCTGCATTAGCCACTTGTAAATGACTATGTCCACCTCGCTTTAAAAACTGGCGCAGCATGCAAGTAAACGTAAGCATAATAAAAAATAATGGGAAACAGACAGGCAATAGAATTAAGAGCAGCAGCCAGCTGGGATCTTCTAACCAGTGACATCAAGGGATTGCTGAGGTAATACACTGATGGGTTTTAAATTAACTGTAACCACTCAGGAAAAAGATCTAGGCGTCACTGCGGACAGCTCAATGAAAACATCTGCTCCACGCACAGAGGCCATTAAAAAAAAAGAACCAAAAAATGTTAGGTTGAATAGGATAAAGAACAATACCAAAAATGTTATAAATGCCACCACATAAATCAATGACACATTCACACTTTGAGAAGCGAGCTGAAGTCTGCTCACCCCGTTTCAGAGCAGGGATAGCAGGAACAGAGGCCAGAGGAGGATGCCAAGAAGTCGTTAGAGGCACAGAAAGGTTTCCAAGGTTGTCAGGAGGAAAGATTAAGGTCCAAACAGTTCAAAATAGCTTGCACTAGAAGTGTATAAAATGATGAGTGAGACAGTGAAGGTTTTCCCACTTGCCCTTTGTTATGCTAAAAAAAAAAAACAGTGGCCACCTAAACCACTCCAAAAACATTATTACCACAGGAAAAAAAGCTCACCGACATTTTGCAGATCGCCCAGTTAACACATGGAGCTTGCTGCCACACGATGCCAGGCTGAGTTAAGCCGGGAGCCAGAGCTGCCATCACTCAGCACGCTGTCGTCGCACCAGAATGACATGTATGTGATACATACGTGCCCATTGGCTCACATGGCTAGGAAGAGACAGAGAGTAACCAAAGGCAATGAAAAAAGCCAAGGCGGAACTTGATACTGGTGGAGTCTGCTGCAGGGAGAGGCTAAAGGAGAAAAAGGCACCTGGAAGAGGAAAAAGGGAGATAAAAACCTCATAATGATCTGGGAAAAGGTAAAGGAGGTGTTTTTTCAGGTTTCCTCCTTCACTTTCCACATGAGAGAGGGGAAGTGAAGATGCTGTGAGGCTGTGTCCGAGCGTGTAACCCAGCCCTCCAGATAAAAGGAGGGACGGCAAACGCTGACCGCAGGTGAATGTTTACAACCACAGCCAGGAGAGCTGCGGACAGACCGGCCAAGCCACGACAGAGCTGCCTCACGCCACGCTCCAAACACCAGCATCCCCATCCATCCCCTTCGCATCCCAGTTCGCTATCCAAACCTCCAAAATAAACAGGCAACATCTGAATATCCTGCCAATGGGGAAATTACAGGTGGTGCTGCATATTTTCAGGCTACGGTTTGATTTCGGCTGACATAGAGGGACCAGCTTCAGCGCTTGGCCAGCAAAAAGGGCTCCCCAGCAGCAGCGGGACACGTTTTCAGCAGCATGTGGAAAATACATTTTTTTCCCTAGGTTACCCACAGAGGCTCCAGCTCCACCATCCAAGAGCCTCACGGTCTTTGAGCGTTCCTGACAGGTATCGAGCAGGGTTGCCCTCTGCCACACTGGGACCTATGACAGCAGAGAGCAGCGCCAGGTGCCTGCACCTCAGCAGATACCTCTGTAGCGCAAAGCCTGCACATCACTGTGCGCAGTCCTGGCAGTTACCTAACTACGGGGGCCAACAAAACCCTCCAGAGAACGGGCTCCGTGTTTGCTCTAAGGGTCAGCCCAAGTCACACATGGCTCTGCCTTCCTTTTCAAGAAGTGTATGGGCAAGGATGGCCAAAACACCCAAACAGCCACCGAAACAGAGCAACTCTTCCTTCCTGTTCAGGGATGTCCCCCAGTTTCTCCCCAGCTGCAGTAATAAGAGTGGTCAGGGGGATACTGTGAACACGTGAGAAGCGTTACAACCTGACACCACACAGCATTTTGGCCCGACCACCCTGCCCACTGTGACGGAGCCCAAGGCTGCCTGCTGCGCTGTCCATCAACTCGCCCATGGGATGTCCACGACAGGAACGCGGCAGTGGTCGTCTTTGCTCCATTGTGCATGCCTGGTGGCACGGATGCCCACCCAGGTGCACTGCCACAGGCCTGAACTGGCAACGTGTCAACAGGCAAGCCATCACACGGATGTATGATAGTAGATTGACAAGCACGTGGACATTAAGCAGCAGTCCTGGTCCTTGAACGAGACCACCCATCCCCAAAGGCATGGCTCTTGCCAACCTTTCCCCTTGGAAAAAGCAGACCGGTAACAACTTGCCCAGTGGTCCCAGGACAGTGGGACCTTCTTTCCACCTTCTCCCATGTGTTCACCGCCACCTACCCTTCTCCTGGGAAGCACAGAGCATCACAACCAGAAGAAAAACCAACAGCAACGATACAGAACCCCCAAACAGCCCCACGGCTACTCAGACAACCTTTGACATCAAGCTGCCCACTCCCAGCTCCCCCTGGCCCGGGCAGTGGGAGCCCAGCGCAGCAACACACAGCACGTACCACCCACTGCCCAAGCTGCTCTTCTCCACACCTCCTGCTCTTAATCCCACCTGCCCTCCCTCCCCACCGTGGGTCTGCCAGCAGGGAACCCCACCGTCGGTGCACCGGGCGCACAACATAATAAAGCAACAGAGTCCAGTGTTAAGCGGGGCTTTTATGTGCAGCCAGCATTTCAAAAGGCACAGTACATGCTGTATGCTCGGTGCCGTCAGACCAAGGCTGAATTCTCCAGTGTTTTAGGAAAAAGGTAGGGCAGGAGGAGAGTGTGAGAGGGGGGAACAGACCAAGCTTTGTGGAATTCTTTTTAAGAGTGTATGCATGGCTGTATAAAAGGACGTATTTTTTTCCTGACCTCAAAAAGACAATATTATTTCACACAGACCTATTTCCAAGAGCAGCCGAGCTATTTCTTCATGAACCAGTGCCTGGTTGAGGCAGAGACTGTGAAGGGGAAACCCTCTCTCCAAGTACGACATGGAAATTCCTTGACCTCAGTTGTGAAGCCGATCAACACGCGTGCGATGGGCCAATGAAAAAGAAATTAAAATACCAGAGTGGCCAACACAGATGAGGGCAGGTGTGTAAGGAAGATGGCACAGCCTGCTTTTTCCAGGCAAATGGCCTGAAAAAAAAATTAAAAAAAGGAGACGTGCTGGACTGGGAAGAAGAGGAAAGCAGGGCAAAAGCAAAGGTATTGAGACATTGGTTAGAAAAGCAAAGACTTAAAATGCCAGGCAAACAGGTTCTGATTCATACCCTACAGCCTGAAGGTAGAAAGACAGCATGAACAGGCGCAGAAGGCAGAAATAAATATTTATTTTAAGCCATGCTATCATTCAGTGTGCTTCACAGAAAAGGCTGGGTGTTCGCTATGACCCCAGACAGAGGCAAATAGGTTCATCATCAGTCTAGACCTGGTAACACCAAGTAGTGACTACACCACAGACCTGCACCCTACTCTAAAGCTGTATTTGCTTCCTTGGGAGGCCACTGGAGAAAACAGCTCTGGAGTGAGACTACTTTTCCCAACTGGCATTGAGGACACGCCAACCGACTGTCCCCAGCAAGAGTCCCACAAACAAACCTCCACTGGATAAAAACCTGCACAGCAACAACGGACTGGCGTTCCCTTTCCAAATCACAGGGGACAAAGCCTTTTAGCTTCCTTCTTGGAGGACTGGATACCTAGATTTAAAGCATCCGAGCTCTAAAAAACACTTGTGATCAGTACTGAACGCTTTGTGTTAGGCAAAGCGAACAGTTTCTCCCCCTGGCACAAACCCGGTGCGTGCCACAGCCCCTCCGTGGCTCTGGGGTGGGATTAGACACACTACGCACTCAGTGCACACGTGAGCTCACAGCATTTCTGTAACACGCCAGATGCACGGGCTGCTCTCCCCGGGACAGATGTCAGTCAGAAGGGATCTCCCGCTGCCAGAATCATTTGTCTTTTTCATGGCCCGCTCCAAAGTTAACAAGGGGAAAGAGGACTGCAAGGGCTGGGCCACAGACCTTCCCAAACTCCAAGCCACCTGCATGAAGCAGGATGGCAAATATGAAAAGCTCTAGTGGCATCCATAGGTCGAGCTCAGGTACACGCACGGGGACAGGGATGCCAAGCTTTATCAGGGATGTGAGCCTCTTCTAAGGTCAGCCACAGCTATAAGCCTTATCACAATGCGTGTTTAGGAGAAGTAAGTAACAGCAGTCCATACGTCTCCATCTTTTCCAGAGTCCCAAGGAAATCCACTTAACAAAAAACATTCTGTCCCTACAGAAAGAGTGCTGTGTGCTGCAGGGAACAACTTCTCTGGTGTTTAGACACTCTGCATTAAGAATAAAAGCAATTGGGTCCAATGCAAACTAGACCCGTGCTTCGAGAACTAAAATTGTGTCAAAACCCAGCCCATCTTCAATGAGTTCTCAGAAACCCCACGAGGCTGTTCTGCTGCCCATTACTGTAGTTTCAGGACCTTGTGGGTTTCTCAGGTGAAAGGCAAGCCCTTGAAAAATAAAGGGGACGTCCAAGGAACTTCTTTCTTACCAGATCTCCAACATGGGCTTCTTCAAATGCAACACCTGTTTGGGATATATGGGCTTTCCCATTAGGCATCTAGTGGATACCAACGCAGACTCCCCTCTCCTGGTCACCTGCCCCTCTTCTGCTAACGTCAAACTTTCCAAGGTGCCCCCGTGCTCCTAGTCTAGGACAGAAATGTATTTATTAGGGCAAAATGAACAGCGTGTGTATGAATTAGAAAGTGAGTCAAGGCTGTTCAACCAGGGTTGGGCAAGCTTGTTTTGCCTAATTTAGAGGCCATTCAAACATTGTGGGTTTGAACATTACTGCATTAATGTTTCACTTCGGAAAAACTGTGAAAAAAAAAGAAAGGTGAAGAGAAGGGGAAAAAAAAAATCCAGTGGAAATATAAATAGTGTGTAACGTATATGGGGCACCCACTTGTGCCAGCACAGACCTTCTAAGCCTTAACACATTGCACAGGTTTCCCTTCAGCTACAAGTTCCTTTAAAAGACTTAAAAAAAAAAAAAAAAAAGGTTAAAAAAAATCCTGAATCACCACACAGAGGTGGAACAGGTCAAAAGAGTTCGATACACATGTCAAGGACAGCTGGTCCTAAACCCTGACCAGTCTTCATTTAGACTTTGAAATCAAGATCACGTAGGTCAAGAACGGAGAGCTAATTTTCAAAGCCCCAGGACCCTCAGAACTGCCTTGGGTGAATGCAGCAGCCCTCTGCATCAACAGGACATGCTGCACGCTCTCCATGGCTCGTGCAGCTGGATCATGAGCTTCCTCCATCCCTCGGCTGCGTGCAGGGCTCCCAGGAGCCCAGCTTTCTGGAGGGAACCGGCACCACTCATTTTACATCCCTCTTCTTCTTCTGTTGAGTCTTGGTTGCGGCAATCGGTTTGGGTGACAACTAACAAATCGGGGGCCCCTTCCTCAGCCAGATGAGGCTATATCGGTGCCCATCAGCCAAATAATAGAGCCTTCAGGGTTCAAAACCCAGAGGGGACAGTTGGTCTCTTCCCAAACTGCACAAAAGCAGCAGCAGGGAAAGATGCAAGACATCCTTAAGGCAAGCAGTAAAAACAAGCAGGGGACACATGGTGACAGAGAAAAGCGGGTGCCAGGGAAGAAACTTAAGGCACTGCAGGAACAAGGCTCTCCTCACCAACCTGATCACATTAAACCACCTCCTCGGTCACACATCTCCTTTTCAAAAGCCACGAAACCAGGTGGAAGCCAAACTGAGAACAGCCTACCTCCCAGAGGCATTCTCTTTGTCCTCATCCTATAGGCTGCTTTAGGTAAAAAACACAGACAAGAAACAATGAGACAGGGCTGGCAACAGATGCTGCTTACCTGCCATGAGTGAGCTCCAGGGGCAGAGACACAGCCCCACCAAGCAGCTCTTCCACCATCAGCAGCCTGCATCCCTCTCCACAAGGTCGGTCGGTCGGTTAGTCAGTCAGTCAGTCAGTCAGTCAGTCAGTCAGTCAGTCAGTCAGTCAGTCCGCCCAGATGAGACCTCAGCCAGCATCAACTCCACCTAAACCCCCACCCTTCTGTCCCCCTTTCCTCCCCCAAGCCCTTTAAAGCCCCACCACCAGGGTGGGTTCATCCACTGCTCCCCTTTACACCTGGGCTAGACCCCTCCTCACCAGCAGGTCCCATAAGCTGCACCTGTGAGAAGGGACGGGTTGTGTTTTCACCAAGCAAGTGCAGGCGAGATGTGGCCACCGTGTTACACCACCCCTGGGCCCTGGCTCGGGGCCCCGTGTGCCCGGGGGACACCCTCAAGGCTGAGGCAGGGCCACCCAGATGCCACACTCCCCTGCAGTGTGGAGGAAGGAGCTGCGGGCCCCGTAGGGTGATGACCCCGCACCAGAGGAATCCCTTTTCTTCTCCATCCCATCTCTGACTTCCCCCTGCCACCTAATCTATTTTTTTTTTCCGGCCCCATGTATACTTTCCAGCTCGTTTCCTCTTGCGGTTCTCATTTCCCGCTCCTAGGAGGTGAGCTCATGTGTTTCTCAATTACCAGCCAAAGAAAGGGAGAGGGAGAGAAAGCAATCTTATGGAAACAGATGAAGTCATGCCTGTATAAGGCCATATTACGGCTCGTGCTCACGGAGCCATGATGCAGACATCGCTGCCCCCCATCCCTGGCAGCGCAGCCCGGCTCCCCAGCCCCCGGGCTCGAGTTGTTCCCCTCCTTGCGCCCAGGGAAGATGCTCCACCGACACACCAGGCGAGCGGAGCGTGTTTGTCTCCCTGGCTTTTCCCTCTCGCCCCCCTCCGCCCCTGCTTTCGATCCTCCCGCCCTTTCGTCCACCCCCAGCGATCCCCACGGATCTTTGACTCATTCGCAGCACGCCACTGAGTCAATCGCAAGCCCACAGACCATGTGCGAGGCTCCCGGCGCTGCGCGCTCTGCCTACGGCTATGCGGACGCCGGAGAAGTTACACAAGGGAAATCTAAAGGCAATTAAAAGCATAATACAAGTGGTTGTTTAGAAAAGGTGGTGGGGAGGAGAGAATAAAATTAAAATAAATAAAGGAATGTTTTAATGAGTGCAGCAGTGAAAGCGGGATTAGAAGTGCCTGAATGGCATCTCTATATTTCCCGTATGGAAGGGAGGGCCGCCCTGCGCAACTAGAGCTGACAAAAAAAAAAAAAAAAAAAAAAAAAAAAAATAGCTGGGCCTCAGGCTCAGAGAAACATTTGGCTAGAAAGGAAAGAAGGTAATTGCTGCAAATGTAGACTAATTCAGGAAGCAGCCAGCCCTACACGGGGCCAGTCCTTGTGCCGTTAGAGCGCTGCGGACCCTCCATGAGTGCTGGGTCGAGGGGCAGAAAATGCACAGGGAAATCTTGGGGTGGGGTGGGGTGTGTTTAAGAAAAAAACAAACCAAAAAACCAAACCAAGACATAAAGACAAAAAAAATGCTCTCCCACAGTTCACACGTGTCCAAGGTTTCTCTTCCCTCGCTCCCCACTCCCTAGGGATGCTGAGGACCTGCTGGGGGTCCCTGCCTACATCAGCCTGTCGGTGGCCGGGAGGGCACGGGCTGAGCGGCTCCGGAGCTGGACCATAGCCCCCCTGCCCCAGGAGAGGAGCAGGCTGGAAGGTGAGGCACAGGGCACGGAGGACGTGTTTATTCTCATAACACCCCTGTGAGGTAGGGAAGTCATAGCCTCATCTGACAGATGAGGAACAGAGGCAGAGCGAGATTAAAGGATTAGCCCAAGGTCACGCAGGAAAAGTTTGTAGCAGAAGTGGAAATTAAACCCAGGTCTCTCAGTCCAAAATCAGTGCCTTAAGCGCAAGGCCAGACTTTCCTAGAGCTGGTCAACCTTTTATATTTGATAGCTTGTTTTATTTTCAAACAGAAAACCAGTTTATTTTCTAAATATACATTTTCATAGAAAAGGGAGATGGAGGAGTTCATTTCCTGGAGGTAGGACCTGCTTAAGATCTTATTTATTTCTTTTTAACTTAATTTCTTTTAGGTTTTAGCATTTCTGATGGGGGGGGGGAAATGCTGCAGAAATTTCAAAGCACAGTAACACATTTCTTTTAATTTACAATTCATCATGGGAAATACTTTCCACTTTCCAACCAGTTCTGCCCTGTCTCTCTTTGCCTTACAAGGTTTTTAATACCTTTTTTCATTATTATTTTTTCATAGCCTCTACCAGCTTAGAAAGCCCACATCTTCTAAACAGAGGCCTCTGTTGGACAACACTACCGTCACTAAAACCCCGTGGATCGGAAAGGTATTTTACAAACAAATGCAGGCAGCAGGTCCATGCCTCGACACGTGTAAGCCGAGGGACAAATCCCAGTTAGACCTCGGCCACTGCCGACTGCTCATCCAGCCCCTGCCCGCACCGTGCACCCCTCTGCCACCGGCTCCAAAACTCCCTGGTTTCCCCCCTTTACTCTGCCCCTAAGCCCAGTCCTTCCCAAAACACATCTCCCTCTTGGCAAAGGCGAGCAGTCCCACTCCCCTTCACACACGGGCCAGTGGAGGTCCACAGAGAAGCAACTACTTGTCCACATCAAGTAGGAGACCAGCAGCAGAGCCAGGGAAAGAAGATGGGTTTCGTTAGTACAGAGCCTCTCTCCAGTTAGACATGTGAAATTCAGCCCTCACAGAGGCCCCTAGGAATTTACCATCGCTATCCAAAATGGGAGGTTTTTCACCCCGAGACACTAAGCATTGAGAAAGCCATATGAAGCGACCGCGATCTGAGGCTGGCATATTTAAAGGTGACTTAAGGATCCAGACACTTGATCCCCATGCAAACAAATGGGAATCAGTAGGCAGAAAAGGGCTGGCTTATATTCATGCCAACCAAACGGTTAAAATTAGCTACAATTGGTAAAGCGTTTTGAAGAAAATGTGGAACACTTATATAAAAGCTGAGTGTTGCTCAGAAACAAAGGTCTCTTCCTGTAATTGTGTTTAATGATCTTTGAAGAACAAGAGGACAATCCACAAGGATGACTACCACCGTCACACATGTGCCTGTGACAATGAGGGAATTAGGCTGAAACAAAGACATATACGCTATCCTTACAAGGCACTTTTCACTCCCAGTTTGCTCCTCTCATTAAAGACTTACTTGCACAAGCTGGCAAACTTCATGTATCAATGAAGTCGAAGTATTTCACTGACAGAAAAGAAAGCAGCTTATAAACCTACAACTGGTATCAGTCCAAATTACTCCATGTCCTGGAGATATCTGAACGCTCACCCCACACAGACAGAAGGGTTTCGGTCCCTGCCCCGCTCCCGGCACAGAGGACCATGCCTGCCCACGGTCTGTACCCACCATGCTCCTCTGGGCTGGGGGAGGCTAACCTAAGGGCAGCGCTTCAGCAGCACTGCAAGGGCAGGTCTTGGATCTCCTTTACGCACTGAAGACTGTGAGCTCCAACAAAACGCTTTTTTGACCCAGTCCCAGAGGGAGGGCAGTCTGTCCCATCTGGGACAAGCTGCGTGGGGCTGGGTGACCTCTGCACCAGCCCTGGGCACCCCGCGCTGCCCAGGCCGAGCTCGCTGAGCCGCTGCAGACAAGAGCGGCATAGCCCAGCACGGGCTCCCAAGCCATGACCAAGGCCACCTGGAGATTTTTACAGCTGGGCTGTGACTGCACACTCTCTCCATTTGTCACCACCTCCCCCATGATCAGCTTAATTAACAGCGGGTGAGAAACTAAATTTAGCAGAAGCCCACGTGCTCACAGGCAGGTAGCACAAGGGCAGGGTCCTTCAGTTGTTGCAGTTTGTCCCCCACGGTCAATGTTGGTTTGCTTCCCGAGGACATGTCCAGAGGGAAAAGGTGTGGAGGGACCTGAACACGCTTGCAGGGCTGCCTGGGAGGGGTCTGGGAGCAGCGGGCCCAGGGACGCAGGTGGGTGCTAACGCACTGGTCTTCGTCCCATTCTGCAGGTCCAGATCTAGCACAGAAACACCTGGAGGAAAACCTCTCTAGCCTGGAGCTAGCACTGTAAGGCTGAACGTGGTTTTTACTTCTTTGTCCCAGGTTCTGGGTAACATGAAGTGAATTCCTGGAAACTGAAGAGTTTGGACACTAGAGTTGTAGACTTGGAAAAATACTTCTTCTGGCTATGATGATTTATTTATAGTTGCAATTAAGGACAAAAAGGCTGTTCAGAGAGGGAGGATGAAGTGGAAACAAGGCCAAGCCTAGAAACCTAAGACTATGGGGATTCCCAGAGCAAAATTAATCAGAGGACCGAGTTGTTTTCTCTTTATTTTTTCCTAAATGGTTATCTCTTTATTTAGTTTATCTGGTCCAGAGCTCTGCCACAACTATACTTCTGGACCCTCCCCGTGGGTTTTGGAGCCAAAAAACAAAACTGAGATTTGGGGATGGGTCTCAAACCCACAAGAAGGGCTTCTGCGACCTCCCCCAGAAGAGCCGCTCCACACCTTTCTGCTGGAGCCATCCCTCGCGTGGCTGTGACAAAGGGAGCGGTGGCTCCGGGATGTGGCAGTGGAAGGAGAGAGGAAAGTCAGAAATCACCAACTGCATCGGGAGCGTGAGAAAGTGCAAGGCGGCAAGAAAGAGGCCAAGAGCCCTTGCATCTACAGAAAGAAACAGAGAGCGTATGGTCGGGTTCTCTCTGTGCAGGACTTCGATTTACAGCCTGCCAGGGTATGTATGATCCCAGCTCCTATGAGAGGGTGTGGTGCAACCCCCCAGACAACCTCTTCAGCCGAGCTCTGTAGATGTCTCTTCATCACTTTTTAGATCCAGGTTTTGGCCCTGCAAATATCCCATGTTGAATAAAAGATGTGGCTCCAGCTACCGTGACCTGGCTAGCAGGGGAGGTGGGGAAGTGCAGACCCATGCAGACAGCAAGGCAAGGCAGTGGTGCTCTTTGCTGCGCCAGTGGTTAACAGCCCCCGCCGACCCAGGGCTCCGCACCAGACCGCCAGCGGAGACAGAGCCCTGGATCACTGCAGCAACCAGAAGAGTACCCAGGCAGAGCAAAACTAGGGCAAAATCTTTCCCTTGGGGAAAGTTTCAGAAAAGCCAGGACAGCTTTACTCTACGAAACAAAATAGCTAGAGTAGAGAGACTCTACCTCTGCTTGTCCGTACCCCAGTCTGCACCCTCGGGCCTCAGCTTCCCTCTCTGGGCTGGAGTAAGAGCCCTGGACAGTCTCCTGGGTCATTACCACGTGTAAGCATCTTCAGCTAAAGGGTTGCTACAGGTTCTCCCTTCAACCTGCCTTTCCCTTGTTTTATGTACTGCGCTCCAGCCTGGAAGAAGGGGCTGCTACTTGCTGTTTACACACACTTTGCTCCAAGAGAGGTTTGTTCACCCTGTTACTGTTGCCTGACTTCCACACTGTGACAAGAAGCTGCACTGCACCATTTCCATGCCGCTTTTCGTGAAACTTTCTTCCCATACTGCATCTGTGAGACACTGAGACTTGGGGAGTTTGAGAAGCTGAGGTGGCCTTGTAGCAGCAGTTGCTGCTAAACAGATACAAACAACAGCAGAGGGGTAGTACCTCAACCTAAAATGGGGAAGGAGCAGGACCTGATGAACTTGAACTCACAGGATTTAGAGAACTGGCTAAAACAATGAGCAACTCCCTATGCATCTCTCGACAAGCATGGCTGAGGTGCACAACAGAGATGACAAAGCAAGCCTCATGCCCTAAATTAAATTAGCTTGTGGACTGCAGAAGGAACAGGCAGGTTAACTATGATTCCCAGGAAAAAAAAGTCTGAAACATAAATAAATAATAAGTACCCCAAACTATTCATAACCACGGAAAACAACAAAGTGTTAGTCTAATGCAGATTTAATCAGAAATAAATTGCATCCAAGCAAGCTAATTTCCCTCTATGACAGGCTGCAGGGACAGCAGAGAGGCCACTGACATTACGTGCCTTGACTTGTAAAGCTTCAGCTGCGTAATGTCCTCCTAAGACATCAAATAAACAGCCTCTAACTTTCACATTAGCAGATGCAAAAGTGACTGGAAATACAATACTTGGATGCTGACTTTCAACGGGTCACTGTCAAAATGGAGGGATTAACCCAGCAGAGTTGTATCGTTTGTTACGAGTCCAGCTTTCGTCAAGTTTTCTCTAACAACCTGAGCCATCACACAGCTCGCACGCTTGTAAAATACACAGCTGCTCTGTAGCTGGGAAGGACTGCCTGAAGACAGGTTTGAATTCTGATCTTGGCAGCAGGGAAAACATCTGAAAAAAAAATAATAACTGGATCCCATTCAGCAGAGATAAGGATGGGGAAAAACCATCCACAGTTCCTCAGAAAATTACAGAGGGAGCTGAGGTGGACTGCAAGCTTAACAGGAGTCATCTACGTCTCGCTGCTACAAACAAAGGGCAAACGTTGTCCTGGATTGTACAAACATGAGTCCAGCCTGTAAACCATGTGGAGTAACCCTTCTGCTCTGGCCAGCATGGCAAGGCTCAGCGAGAGCATCCCGTCTAGCCTCAGGCCAGGGAACTGCAGAGAAGATGTGTGTCAGCTGGGAACAGTCTGGAGGAAAGCAACGGGAACAAGCAGAGGTTTAAGAAACCCTCACCCACAAGGAGAGGTGCGAACAAACTGGGGTTGTCCATCACAAAAGAGAAACTCAACAGGAGACAGGTCACAACAAGAGTCTTCAGACTCCTGAAAATCTCACCTGCCTTTCTAAACCCGGGCGCTGGACACCCTCTGCCTTGGAAACACGTAGCAGGTGACCAACACACACTTCAGGGAAGTCCACCGCGTGACTGAGGGTGGTCCAGTGGAGACCATGCCGTAGGCAAGAACTTTTGGCCACTGCTCACAGAGACTTGGGAGCTACTGATACCCTTTGCCTCCAACAGCCCACCCAAAAGCTGTCGCAATGGAAGGCAGCTCTGCGTCCTGCGAGAGCAGCCGGGCCGGAGTGCGTGTGAGACCTTGATTGGAAACAGGCTGCTCTTCGCATCGCCGCTCTGCTTCTGGCGACGTGTGAGAACTTCCTCATTCCTACGTGGTCTCCTCATCCCAGATGAGGGAGCTGGTGTCTGGGGAAGACCTTTAGTATTCATTACAAAAATGTTTCCACCCTCTCATTGGTCTCTCCTCACTTCACCAAGGCATGCAGACAATCTTATTTTCCAGAAGCACCCACCAGCCCTCCCTTGACTGGCTCTGGCAAGGCTACTCGAATGCCTGACTCAACTTCTATTGCCGTCAATGGAAAAGGCTTCCATTGATGGAAAGCACACCAGTGGGACCCGACAGCAACGATAACAAAACGCGAGGAACCCCTGGCTTCCCTAAGTGACTCATCAGATTTCAGGGTAGGGGGGAAACCCCGAAATACAAGTAGAAAAGCATTACGCTGGACCAGAATCATGCAAGAAGGCACAGCAAGACCAAGCTGGGTTGCTCTGTGGGTTTGGGAGTCATCTCCCCTCCCCAGACACAGCAAAATGCAGAGGGAACGTGGCTGCTTTCCTAGGGAAAGGATGAAACACCGCTCCTGGCAGAGCTGCAGGTTCCCGTCCCCGGTTGCAGTGGCTGGAGCACGCCATGCTGCCAGCCGGAGGCAGAGAAGCATCTCCAGACGCTGAGGGATGGGCACCTCCGGTGCTTACGTAGCCTGGAGGAAGGTCCGGATGACGAGAACAACCACCAAAACCCCGTAGAATAGGAAAGGGAGAAGTAAGTAAAAGCAGATGGAGTTGTGCCACAGAGGGCTCTTCCCTCGCATTTCCAGCATGCCAGGAACGGTCACCTCCCCTGCCCAGGCCATCGCTGTCCTCACTGAACCGGGCAACCTCTCAGCTCCATCTGGCAGCCCTCGTCCATGGGGAACGCTAAGTCTCACAGCCCCAACGCACAGTGTGGACAAACTTTTAAGCGCCTCCCTTGCGCCAAGGCAAAGGTGGCCGCACTCGAGTCCTGGCGTGACGAAAGCACAGCGCAGGTACAAAACCCAGCAGGACAAAATCCTTCAAAATCGCATCCAGTGCTTTATGACCACTGTTTTTCCAGACAGGTTCAAACCTAGTCCACATATTCTGGTCTAGACATCAATTTTTATTGATTTATTATTAATGAATCAATTATTTCAATCACACTCCAATTTAAATATCACTTAATGCAGAATTTTGCATCGATTCAGTTACATCAGGGCAAAGACTGAACAGGGTCAGTTTGGCCTGAGCCCCTTCCCGATTCAGCTACAGAGTGTTACACAGGGGTTTCACTGAGTTCTTTAACAGTAACTTCCACTTCACAAATGCAAGTTTGTGGACAGGTTAATCCTAACCAGTGCTTGGTCTGTACTGGGAAGTTCTCTGTATGTTGCACACCCCAGCGTAGATGTGTTTCTAGTGTAACGAGGGCACCCCGAGCATGCGCAGGCCACGTCTATACTCCCGGTGAGGTACTGGTGTCACTTCATCGTAGCGAGAAGTTACGTTGCTTTAAAAGCAGCAGCCCAAACAGAGCGGTATCACTTTTTTGCACAAACTCCCAGACCTTTCCCTGAAAGCAGGGGCTAGCAATTACTTCTGAACCAAGACAACCATGTAGCAGTGGCACTGGATGATTGAATTTTAATTTAATGCTGCATTCAAGCCGGTTGATAAAAGCAATCCAGTACCTAAGGCATTTTTGCCATTCGTTAAAAAATGCCAAATTGTCTTTCCAGTTAATCTACCATCATAAAATCCAGTACATTTTAATCGCTGACTAATTAGCAGAGATCTTACTGGGTCTGTGCCTCAGGCCTGCTCTGAAGCAGGAAAATAACAGAAGTGCCTGGGAAAGACCAGCAAGGCATGTCCAAAGCTGCAGCCGTCGAGGAAAGACCTCACCAGCACGGGAAGCTTGGCTGTATCGCGCTGGTAGCCCACGGGAGACCAGGAAGAAGCAAGTGCACTGAAGGTGAGGAGGCGCCACTGAGGGTCTACTTCAGAGATCATTCTCCAGTCGAGCATTTCATACACGGACGCAGCATTTGCAGTCCCACCGTTACGATCGGTAAAAAGAATGGCTTCTGAGGGATAAAGGTGCAGACTCAACACAAAACACTGAACGCTCACGCCTGTCTGTTAATCATCTTGCCTGGATATCATGGAAATACAGGAAAAGTCATTTTCTAGGAGAATCTGGCTGACAGTAGCTATGCTGCTTCTGATCATGACTTAACACAAGCATTTTGCCAAATCTCTGGCTAGGACCAGTGGTGGTGTTCCACTGTCTTTGGTGCTGATCTCCACTAACCATCAATACGGGGCAATGTGTTTATGTAGCTGTCTGTATCCTATGTGAGCAGCTGCCCTAGATTTGAGCAAAGCTTTCAAGGTAAGCATACACAGAAAGTTCACGTACAATTTATGGTTATCACGAGGGTAAAGGGAATCGATGTTCCCTTCTGCTACTGCTCTTTGCTATGCAGATGTGGTGAAGATGAGCCCGGGCACGTCAAGTCTGAGCTGAGAAACGGACAGCCCAGAAGAATCACCTCCCACCTTCTGGCCATAAGGCTCAGCTCACAGGAGCAACAATTCTTCACAGAGGTTCCCTGAGCTGACTCCAAATGAGCTGGGACATCCCACCAGCGTGACAGAGGCCTGTGTGGAAAGCTGCATTATTCTGAAGAGCAAGGAGAGCCACATCAGCCTCCTGAGCTGCTTGGCTCAGCTGCAGCATCACACTGACACAACTACATCCCTCCAAGCACTGGAGCCACCTCGGGCATCTCCGCAGGGCGCTGCATCCCACAGGGTAGGGGCGCGCAGAGGAATCGCAGCCTAACACCGAGCCGAGGACAGGAAAGGGAAGAGACAGAGTCACTTGCCTGAGGTTACGCAGCTGGTCAGCCGCAGAGCCGGGTACTGCACCCAACTTGAACCTGCTGTCCACTTGACCACGCCGTCAGTCCGCCAGCAGAGCGCTCAATACACGGTTTAAGCCGCTTGCACACATATGGTTGCTGGCACGTTGCTCAGGAGGAGGAAGACAATAACAGACCATCGAAGGATAACATAATACTGTATATCAGATAATGCCAAGATGGGCCCAAGCCAAGTATGCTTTTTTTTTCCTCCCCCTTCAACGGAATTTTCTTGTGTATGCATGTTTCATTCTCAAGAAGACATTAGGAAAAGAGATTATTCTGAAAACTATTTTCTTTAAAGAAAAAAAAAACAACTTCCAGATCACTAGAAAATTTTACAATATTTTTTTTAGGAGACACCAAATGCAAGAAAGGCACACAGTGAGAATAAAGTGAAATAACAGAAATAATGGGAAGAAATTAATCTTTCAGGTTTGCAGATTAACCCTGCATTTTCTCAGCCACGCTCAATTCATGTGTATTTTAATAACCCCGTTCTCTTCTGCATCCAGGTCCGCTTGGCCTTGCCATGGAAGTTCCTTTCATACTTCCCCACTGACAAGGTGAAACGTGAACAGAAACACAGATAAGTCTCACCAATAAAGTAAATAGTAAGAAACATGGAAAAGCCTCACCTATAAGATAAACAGCCCCGAGCAGTTTTCATGGGTTTTATGTTTCCAGCCAAGATCATACCTTCTACTCTTTCATCTCCACCGCCTGTCCCTTTAGTCAAACCACAGACTCACCAGGGAGAGACATGTTTGTGGAAAAAATTAAAGGACCTTCTCTTTTCTGTATGTACAAACAGCCACGCCACGTCATTTTACCAGGGTCATTCGGGCCACCGTGCTCACAGTTTCCCAGCCTGAAGAGTCCTACTATACGTTGCAGCCCTTTTTGACTGCTGAAGCTTCTTCCAGTAGACAGACCTTCTGTACAGTAAATGGAAATTTGCAGACAATACCTTCACTTGACAGCCTTCCACCCCTAGACTGCAGGATTTTCAGGCATAGGTCAAAACCCATTTATCTAGTTCCTCTCCCTCACGCCCTTCCAAGCTCATGCCATTTAATCCTATCCACCATGCTTGTCAACTATCTTTGGAACCTTGTATAACTTTGCAATTAACTGCTATGCTCAGTCTCATCACATTCTCCCCCTACACCTCAGAAGTTGGTACACCTTAGAATCAGAGACCATTTCAGGACCTCTGGCAATCACCCAGTCCCACCTCCTGCTCAAAGCAGGGCCAACTCAGAACAAGTTGCTCTGAACCTTGTCCATTCAGGTTCTGAATATCCCCAAGGATATCGATCCCACAACACCTGCGGGCCCTTATTCATCTGTCCCACAATCCTCAAAGTGATGGGTTTGGGTTTATCTTTCTAATTGCCCTTTCTGGAGCTTGCGTCCATTGCAAACCCTATCACTGCCCACCTCTGAACCAAACAGCCTGGTTCTCCGGGCTCCTGTTGGGTACTTCTAACGAGTATAACTGCTCAATCTGAACTGAAGACAGAAATTGGTCTTTGTCTAGGAAATGACAGCAGTTCCTTCCACATCGGTGTGTTTCATTACTTCCAGCAGACGAAAGCTGAACGCTAGAAGGACAATGCAGAAGAATTTCTAACCAAAAGTTTGTGAAGTAACTGGGACTCTTCCCATCACGGTCAATAAACTTTGAATTAAATCCAGGAAGCAGACAGGTACCACAGTGAGAGGAGGTTTAGAGATGCATTTTCTTAATGGCTTAAGGCAAACTGTTTGTAAAATTTATCCCTGCATACACGGATTGCATAGTAGATCCTTTTAATTACTACTTGCAAAAGCAGTAACATAAAATACCTCAAAGAAATATCATTTGGTACTCAAAGAATGCTTGGCGTAAGTTGGGGAGGATATGGTATAATTTTTCAAGAGCAATAAATGTTTAAGTCATGCTTGAAGTGCAAAATTCAATTCAACTTTAATTAGAGAGGCGTCACTAAAGCTCTTATTATGATTTTATGGGCCACAGAGGAGATCAGATCAAATTCTCAAGTTCTGCTGAACAGGGCAGAAAAGGCGGAGAACGGATCACATGCAGGACGATTCCGTTCATCAACACCCTGCGAACTGCGTGTTCCCACTCTAACCTACCTGATCCAGAGATGACTGCTCGTCACGGATCCCTGGCACAGCTGCAACGCTACTGCCCAGGAGGGTTTCAAAAGCCCTGTTGCCTGGCCTGAGCTATGCCACGGCGCAAATCTCCAGGAGCAGCCGAGGCACGCTGAGTGAACCCTGCTAGGCAATTAGACCAAGTATGATCAGATACCTTCCAGCTGCAGCAGCTTTACCAGCAGCCTCAGACTATCACACACAGGCTTCCCCCACTCCCCCAAAATAGAAAAAGACACGCTTGCGTTAGCATCAGTGCACAAATATGCATACATCATCTTCCACAGGCATCATGACAAGACCGCGCTCAGCAATGATGCCGTGGATCAGCTGGCAGAGCACAACTGAGCAAGTGTAAAACAATCGAGATGGTCCTTCGACGCGCAGAGCCAGAACCCCAGCAACTGCAGCCAAGGGAAAGATACCGTAATTACACCGCAATGCACTGTCTGGATTGTTTTACTGAGGTTAGGAAATGATATGGCTGCTTAAAAAGAAAGAGCTGGGACCACAGGGACCCAGCCGCAGGTATGACATCACTGGTGACCCCCAGAACACGTGCGTTAGAGGGAGACAAGACTTCCACCATTTTTCATTTCTTCTGCCACTTCAAGCAATAATTCATCTCTTAACTCTGGCAGAAGACAGGCGATTTTATGGGAACCACAAATCAAGGCACTGTGTGTTTTAACGGCTGACAGGATTAGGGTTTTATTAATAAGATTTCTTCTTTGATTAAATAGTTTTATTTTGAAAAGGCAAGTGAAGAGAGCGATCATATTTGCAGTGAAATAGATAGGTAGTCACAGTGAGTCCTACAATAATATTTGACAGTTGAGCACTTTTTTGCATGTGTTGCAAGAATAGCTGGCGTACAGGAAAAAAAGAAAGCAGAGAAATGTACAGTAAGCCATAGAAAACAGGAGAAAAATTATGTTACAGAAAATACAAGTCAGAGGAAATATCTGGACTGCCAGAGAACTGTCATCATGCAGTAATGGCATCAGTCTACAAGCGTCTGCAGCACTGTTATACCAGTAGGTGTAACAGTGACCCAGTTAGACCAGATGACGATAGGAAACCATACCTTGGAAAGGCCCCTTTAAAAATAGAGAGGTTTGTGTTGCACAGGCCTATTCTGGAGTTCTTGGGATGTCAAGCAGCAAAGCAGGCTCTCCCTGGCTCCTGGGCTCCAACAACATGCCATAGGGTGGCTGAAGCAAAATTAAGGTATACAGAAGGGAAGATTGGAGCAAATAATAATAATAATTTTTTTTAAAAAAAAGACTTCTGGAAAAACAGAGGTTTATACATGGCCTTCCTGAGGATCTGCCCATTAGTGCAAATCAAGAAGAAGTCGGGGCTTTAAACCACACAGCTTGCAATAGCGAGGCTTAAGCCTCTGAGAACAGTCTGGACTATGGCTGGCACCCAGAGCAGTCAGGGGAAAGCACCCTGGAAAAGCAGTTAGCTGTCAGCCAGCCCAGCACAAACTGCGAGGCACACAGACACTGTCGAGATGATAGAAAATCCAAAATACACCATAGAGAAAGGCAGAGGGGATGCTGAGCCAGAGGGCCACCAAAAGAACTACTGGAGCAGGCAGGAGGTGGGAAAGATCAGACATCTGCAGAATAGCACATGGCTTTGGAAAGTGCCTGCACACAGAGTCTGGACAAGGAGGACAACAGGGCCACCAAAAGGTGAGCTGCAGCAGGAGTAGAATGCCTGCCAGCCTGAAACACAAGAGAGGCTATCAACCCCTTTTCTCTGTTGTTGCCCTGCAAAGATACCCAAGGCAAGGAGGTACCGAGACCCGTCAGATACAGCAGCCAACAGGCAAAAGGAGGAGATGAAAAGCTCTGATGAAGCTCACCAAAGACAGACATGAACTATATTGGGAAAAGGGCAACCCTGAGTGGGTTGGAAAGAAGTTCTTTGCTATTAACACCTCAAAAGACACTACATTAAGAGGTGGAATTGTCCACAGGTAAAAACCAGGGAATTGCAGATTAAAATCCTTCCTTTCCTGGTACGTAGGGGCAGACTCCTGGTAGCAGCAGTAGTACGAGCCTACGGGTATCTGTAACATATAGTCTAGACAGAAAGGTATGGGAGGGAATACAAGTGATTTACTTTGCCTATAGGTCCAACCTATCGAATTATGTCCACTACCTTTGCTTTGAAGAAGCCCTCTACAAAGAGAAGACACTGCAGAGCTTTACCATAGGAGGAAGGACACAAGCCACTGGATGTTTTCTTTTTGTTATTCCTCCCTTCTCATCACGTGCCTTTGCGGTTACCGTTTGCTCAGTGGCAGTATTCCTAGCGAGCACTGGCAGCGGCGTAGATCGGGAGGGTTATTCCCACAAAGATTTATTCTGAAAGAAGCTATCCCCCACGCTGGAGTTGTCTTGTCCCATTCCACACACACAAGTTATGCATGTTCAGCATACTTCCTCAGCAAACTAAAGTCTGCAAATTTTTCCACCAAAACAGGTACTAAGGCACCAGATGTTATCATGCAGCAGGGTCAGGAGAACTCGGTGCTTTGATCCATCTCGCCAATCTAGATCCCACTGCAACGCGCCATGCTTCATAACGCCTTCCTCCCCACACCTCACATCCCATTTTCTGCTTGGTCACACACCATGCTCCTGCATCCCCTCTCCGCTTGCTTAGTTGGGGACCCAATTATCAATGCATGAAATGGTTAGGCGACTTGTCAACCTAACCCAAGGGACCCAACTAGTAAAAGAGAACTAACCAAAAGCTTTGAAGAGAGACAGGCGTGTAAGAGAGATCACAGCGTTGCTTACCCAACCTTTCTCCTGGGATCAGAGAGTACAGTTGTGAAACATATCAGAATTCTGTTTTCTTCTTTCCTTCCCTAAGTTTGTGTCTGAGGGCTTAATTTTTATTGGGATGGTGTTGCAAACAAGCCAGCCAGGGGCTTCAGGAAATGTCTCTGTCCCTGATCCTTCACAAGTGAGTCCAAACATTCTCCAGTTGGTCTTTGGAAATTATCTGAAGTAAGCGGGCTCTAACTCTGATGTGGACATGGTTAAAAGCTGCAAGAAGCTCCGTAGGCTGGAATGGCACTTACAGGCTTAACGTATTTACATTAATCAAGATTCAATCAAAGGCTTATTGGCACTCTCAGTCTGTGTGCCTGCATTACAAATAGCAATAGAGATTTCTGGGAAGGTTTAGTCAAGGCCATAGCATAACTTGCAGCTACAGTACAAAAATACATAAACCATATAAGGTTACATACTTCATTAAATGTTAGCAATATGCTTAAAACTAAAACTATGGCATGTACTTTATATACAATTTTGATTGTCTATAATCCGTGTCAACACAGCTGTGCTACAGACCTCCTAAGTCACTGTTAGCAAGTCCATCTGCTTCACTGAACTGCGTCTAGTTTTCAAATAATGGCAATTTCTTTAACATTTTATGATTCCTGACTGTGAAAACTGCCTCTTGCGTGAGCCAGTGTCAAAATCTGACTAATGTTGCAAACTGTGTGGTGCAATGTGATTTTGTTGGCAGCTGGAGAAACATAAAAATGTTAAGACACTTCGCAAAAGTTTCAAAAAGGAGTCACTGAATAAATCTTTTAATCTCAAGTAGCACGTACTTCATTACATCAGCATTTTTCAAGGAATGTTCCTATTGTCAATGAAAATTAGCTCCAAGAATCTGAAAGCATGAGGACTTAACAAGGGAACCAAAATCCCAGAATTATGGCTTTAGTGTCAAGCATTCTGTAAAAAACCAGACGTCTGAAAAGCTGGTTCTTCCGCCTTACAAACACCAGCCTTTACCACCCCAACAAGACCACTGCAGATAATCTTTACAGGAAGATTTCTGATAGTTCTCAGTTAGGGAAATATCATCACACCCGTCTGTTTTCCTATGTACTATATCCACAGAAACGACAGGACTAGGTTTGCGATTTTAGCTTCCAGGCTAGACTCCCTACACGCTCTACAACAAGTGTTTATAATGATGCTCAGGTCTTTTGTGTTTTCCTCAACAATAGCCACTATCCAAGCTATTAAGGAGATGTGACTATATGAAAACTCGGAAGAGCTAGTGATGAGTTGTTTCAGAGCAGAAGGAACACAAATACCAAATTCTTAAACCAAAATAATTTTTCATAACTTAATGACCAACAAGCACACTGGCCGATTTCATCCCCCCTCCCTGACTTCATTCAAACATTACCATTTGCTTTCAGAACAGTCTAGCAAATCTCCAATCAAACCCAGTTTTCCCAAGGATAGAGAAAAGCCGTAGCGGAACATTGCATAGAAGCAGGTTGCAACTTGCCTTATAGAAAAGTCAGCATTTCTCCATACCAACAAGATCTTTAAATAACTAGGTCGCATACGACAAGAGGCCACGTAGCTGCCACCTCTTAGAAGTACCTTTTGTATTACAAACTAAACAAGGAATCCAACGCGTTTGCGGACTCAGCAATGGCCAGGGACGTTTGTCCTGCGTGACAGACAGGCACCAGCCAGCGGTGCTCTCAGAGATGGTCTGTTGCACGAGTTACCATGCGCTTTTTGGATTTCACTCTGTTCCTTACAGGAAGCCTAGGCAATTCTACCTTCAGTGGACATCTCAGTTATTATTTCAAGTAAAATTAATAATATCTGGACAGCGCGCTGCTCAAGCGAGAGAACCAAGAAAAGCGATGCAAATGAGTCAGCAGCTAGGGCTAGCTCATAAGGGGATGTTACAGTTTACATCTGAGACCAGCGTCATGCACGCATGGAGGTCTGTCGTCCTGTGCCACATGCACAGTGGGCTGATCGTTACTAAAAAGCCCTTTCTCCTTGCCAAGGACTAACCTTCAGGGTGACGTAAGTTCTCCTTTTGGTGTGAAGGCCAAGACAATGCTACAAGATCTTCACAGCTTGGGAGGAGGCACCATCACCCACAGAGCATCTCTGGGGAAAGGGTGCTTCGGTCACCTCTCCACTCTCCCTATTTCCTTGTCCTAAGGAGAAAGACTTCATTACTTCATCTCTTCATGCAAAACAACACCCCCCACCCACAGCCCTTCACTCTTCTCCTTGGGAAAAGAGGGGGCAGAGCAGCAGCCCTCTTCTCTCCTCCACCCACCTGACTCATCGCAGGGAGACATCCCAGCTTGCAAGCTGTGCTGCGACCAGCCTTGTGCTCAGAGCAGGAGAGCAGAGGTAGCTACTCGTGCTTGCTTCCCAGCACAGCTGTCAGGTGTGCCGACACAGCCCTTCACTGCATCTGCTCCGTCACACCCTAACTGCTTCCCTGAACGGACACAGAGACAAGCCAGAACATTAAAAAGAGATCATTCAGGGGATTTAAATGTCCTCTTCTGCTCTTCCCCTTTCTCCACCCTCCTCCCATGGGAATAAATCCATCTATAATTTCCCCCACGCTGATGCTTTGGATACCCAAGGCAAACATCTCCTCGTCAGTTGGGGAGATCCCTGCGTGGCTGCTACCACGTGCGGGGAAAACATCAAGCATCCAAATCCATTGCAGACCGTAAAGCCACCTCACCAACAGGCTTTCACAGTTCTCAGAAAGGCAATGTACTTGGAGTAACTGGAAAGACCTTGACCTGGATGCAACGGCCTAGTGGTACTGCTCAGGCTGGGATCAGAGAGAGGCAGAGGCAGCGCTCCAAGAGGACTGTGCTGCAAGCCAAGATACACACTGAGACTTGGGACCTGTTTTAATTATTGTTTCATTTCTTTCACTGCTCAGGAACATGTAACAAGCTGAAATGTGCGTTATGCCTGTAAACATTTACTTTCTTTTGGTCTTGTGCAATGCTATGTCTCATTCTCTTGGATGGTGCCTGGAATGCAGGAATAGCCATAACACACCAGCCAAGTGACTGTCGACTCAACCGTCCGTCTCCGACAGTGACCAGCACAAGCTGCTTCGAAGGAAGTTGCTAGAAACCCCACATCAGGCAATTGTGAATTAGGTTGCCTCTGAGGGAAGTTTCTCCTTTCTGCAATTTACGTTTGACTCACACCCTAAAAATCAAGAAAGCCTGCCTGGCCATCCAGTAATTGTACTTTTCCCATGCCAATTCACACACTTGGGGCGCTTCCACTCACGCATCTGCCAGCTTCTTTCAGTGGTGCACTACACAGGGCTGCACAGGTTAATAGCGTGCGGAGGACCAGGACCTTGCACAGTCAGACACGTGGGGCTGCGCCTGCCGCAAGCCCGATGGCACACGCAGACACGGAGATCCGAGTCAGTCTCAGCGCACTCTGCAGACCACAGATGCGCCCTGGCCCTGGGTACCCGCAGCCTGCACACACCAGGCGTTTGGGGAGCCTGCCCCTCTCGCTTGCAAGAACGGTTGTTTTTGAACAGCGCGAGAGAAGGGGCATGCACACCATCAATAACTTGTGATCTTCTCCAGGCCTTCGGCAGAGAAATTATCTCGCAATTTGGCAAACCTCACCAGATGCACAAGAGGCCAGCTGGGGCCACAGTGAAGAGTCGGCTAGTCCGGGCGCACGCTGGCCTCCCCCAGCCCTCCGGCAAGGCTGGCTGCCTCGTGCTGAAAAGGAAGGGAACCTTTGCCCCTTCTTCTCGGTCCGAAGGAGCATCTGCAGGACTGAAACCAATCAAAGCCAGCTGTGAAAAATGAAGGGGGGAAGGCAGGGAAACACTGATTATTATGACTAGGAAAAACGCTATTAAAAAAAATAAAGAAAAGGAAAAAACTGATCCCATATGGGAGGCAAATGAAATACAAATTCAAAACAGGCCATTACGCAGTGTCTGTTGTAAGGCTCCCGCGCTGGGGGCTGCATTCACGTGTCAAGAGGCAGTGCCCCTGGGAGCTCTGGAGACACCCCTCTGCTCTGCGGTGGGGTTAGTGTTATCTTGGAGCATCCTGGGCTGCGACCGGCACTGGGGCCGTTGATTAGACAGCCTCTGCAGACTGACCAAGAAGTCATTCAACTCCCCCGCAGATGCACACACAGAATAACCTCAAGTCTGCCAGACCTAATCATTCCATCAGCCTTTTTCTGCCTCAGCCGCTAACTCCAGACAATTTCGCTGCTGGCCCCTCGCTCCTTCTGAGACAAGTTACTGCCCTCCTCCACCCCCACAGGGTCACCCACACGGCTGCCCTTTCATCATTCTCCTTCTCACTGCACGCTTCCCCTTCTTCAACAGATCATCTCCATCACCTGCTCCATCTGCCTACCCAACATGTGCCCTTCAAGCTGTTCCTGAGCTACAGCCAAGCCCCTACAGCCAGGCTCTCTGGGGCAAAACGCCTTCAGCAATGAGGAGGCTCTTGAGGTGCAGGTAGTAAGCGCAGTCCAAACGCAGCCCACCCAGTAGCAGCAACACTGTGAGGCTCACTCACCATATTACTCGACCAACAGGATGGACAGACTGCTCTCTTTTCCTTCACAGGTGTTTCTTCCACTGCTGTTGAAGCACAAGGAGAGTCAGTGCAATGGGGGCTCGTTTCTTTGGTGATGGTGGTGGTGGTGATCATTCATCCACAGAAGGAAAATCTGGCAGACAGCAGCATGACTTCCCATGTCTGTGGGCTGTGCTCCCCAGAGATAAAAGACTCTCCGGATCTCAAGGGACAGATGGTTTAAGGGTGGATGGCTCAGTCCGCCCTGCTCCTGTAATTCTGTCAAAGACTCACAATATTTGTTTTGTTGTTGGGGTTGTTGGGTTTTTTTTTCAGGAGCCCCCTGCCCATATGCAAGTCTCGGTGTCTATTTAAAAGACAAAGAAAGTAATTTCTTGCATACTGTAATGGAGAGAAAATGTACAAAAATCTGAACTTTAGAGTTCAAATCACAGAAAGATAAAAGAATGCCTTTAAGAAAATCCACAGGACACCCTCCCATTATAAGCCAATCTCACATTTCTGGAGTCCAGCTCAGCTGTAGTAAAATCTCTGTATGTGCTAACGCGAGGGCAGGAGGCACGTCAGCCATTCAGAGGAACAGCTCTACAGCCATCCCCAAGCCTGGCTTCTTCATCTACCCTGTGCCAGGGCCTGGGCAACTTGGACCTCCTTTTTGAGAGCCACCTCTCCAGTGTCTGGATATAGGGGAGCAGCAGGAAGAGAGGGGTCCCTGAAGACACTCCACTTCTCAGTACTAGAGTGTTCCACAACACAGCCAGGGCCACAGCCAAATGCATTAGACCGCAGCACTCCCAGATCCTACCCAAGAGTCTTCATAATTCCTCTTCTCAAGCCAAGAAAAACAAGAGCAAGCAGAAAACAAATATAGTGGGTAAGCAGGAGTATTTGTCCCTTACTACAATGGCCTTAAGGAATCGGAGAGGTAGGGCTGATGAACCTTTAATTACTTGTGCAATAACGACCTCTGTTTCCAGCATTCCTTGGCAGGCAGGAAGTGGCTGGAGCAGTCAGGGACCTGTTGTGCTCTCCTCTCCACAGGCTGGAAATTGATATGAAGGCCCCTCACCCAGCTGGTCAAAGTTTCAAGACACGCTCCACACAGAGGTTGTTTACAACTATTAAAAGCAGTGAAAAGAAAATACAATAAAAATAAACAGCTCTCTTACTGAGGAGTTGTTACTGAACAGCATGGCTCTACAGCCAAGATGTCCAAAGCTCCCTACTACTTTTTCCAGATAGTTAACAGGGTGGTTAAAAAATAGCAAATTACGAAACCAGCCTTCAACCTCAGTATATCAATATTCTGTACAGTGCGTCACACTCAACCATAAAGGGAATGGAGGGGGCACAGAATTCTCCCTAAGGACCCCTAGACGTTAGCCAGGAAGACAACTTGGGGCAGAGGAGAGTGATCATCCCCGCATAATGCCTATGACACAAAACAAAGGCAGAAAGAGAGGTTAAGGAATTGACCCATGCTCAGCTGAGTCCAGTTAGGAAGTTCAGTTCACATTCCTCATTCCGAGGCGACAGGAATGACTTTTTTTTTTTTTTTTTTTTTGCTGGGGGGGAGACAGGGGGGCAGGAAATCAAGATGTTCTCAGCTGACAGCTGGAGAATGCAGAAGGTGCTCTACCTTCCCACTGAGTCTAACACACAACTAGACCTACTGTAGCTGAGACAGCTGCCAGCCTTGCCATCCTTCCCAAGCTCCAGCTTGGCTGGGACTATCCAGCATGACACAGGCTGATCCAGAGGTCAGAAAAAGAAACCCTGCAAAAGACAGCTCGCAGGCTATTTCGCTTCCTAAGGAAATAAGTCTCTTCCTATCCCCACCTCCATCTGCTGCAGTCAGCTTGTGCCTTGACGCATGTGGCACTGACAACTTCCCAAAAACTCTTGTTCTTTTAATATTACGATTAGCTCTTTGATATCTTGGTTATCCACAGAAACAGCCAGTGTGTGTCTGCATCCAGCAAAGTTCTTGGCCCTGATATTTTGTGGCAAAGAATTGCACAACACTAATCTAACCCAACACTGAGTGAAAATATTTCTGTGTCAGTTTCTATCTTGCTCTCCTTTTTTGTTTCACTGACAGCCCGCACCCACGTATATCATAAAGGGAGGTACTTCTGCAGAGGCCATCTCTAATCATGTTGCCTCTCACTCCTCACTCATCTACAATTAATATTTACAGGCTTTTCAATCTCTTTTCGCAAGAGGTCTTTTGTAGTATCCTTAACTACAATCACAGCTGGCTCCTGAACTCCCTCTCCTCTTGGAGGCCAAGCGGCCAAAACAGTATGGTGTGCCCCAGTATTTAAGGGATCCTTTACAACACAGAAAGATGTCCCAGGATTGCTGAGCAGCTTCCCTGTCAGTTAAAACAGGAAACATGGAGATAAAAGGAGTCAACTCCCGCTGCCAATTGAAATGTCTCTGTTCTGCTGTGCATTAGGGCAGGACAGAAGAACCGACTTGGGCTGGAAAACGGCCGCTTCAAACACAAGACTGAGGCTATAGGGAGACCCATCAGTCCTGTCCTTTCTCACCAAAAGGGGTAGGAGAACTCCAAATGGCAGGACACCACATAGCTCTAAAGGCTGCTCCAGCTGAACTACCCACTGCCTTCTTCAGCCCCTCCCTCGACCTCCCTCACACCACAGCCTGCTCACTGCTCTTGCTGCCCAGAACCTAGAAGAATGCATGTGAAAGTATCCCCAGCGACGTGCCCATCTGTTAATCTAAAGACATTCACCCTCCTTGCGCAGCACCCTTAGTTTTCTCCCCGCTGTTCTTTTCTAGTTGTCTCAGCATCATAAGACACAAGGAAGTTCCAGCTGGACAAAGCTGCCTCATCCACTGAGACACCAGCAAGCGGGTCTCCACCTTCCCTCCTCCAGCTGGACCTCTGGTCAGGTTGCAACCACTAGTAAGCCCAGCTGGGGAAAACTGAAGCATTCAGAAGTTGTTTAGGTCATCTAAAGCAACAAAGATCAGCAGCAGTAGGCTGCCACACAACTCCGGAAAAGCCCCCTTTAAAAACACTAAATCCCTGGAACAAAGGGCTGCAGTGGCTCACCCATGAGAGTACCTTAATGGCACAGACAAACCCAGCTCAAGCTTCCGGGCCAGTTCAGCCAGAAGGGTTAACAGGGAGGTGGTGGTCGAGAGCAGCACCACCCCAGCACTGACCAGGAGAGGTCCTAGGACAGAGCGGTGGGCACTGCAGTGTTAAGACAGCTACTCAGAGCTTCAACATCAACTCTTAGGGCTCCTCAGGCCTCCTCACACTCACCCTGTAGAGGATGTGCCTGATCAGCCCTTAACAGCAGGACCCATCTTTGAAGTCCATGGCCCAGCTACGTGTGCATAAGCAGTAGCAACATCAGGCCCAACATGCATTGGGCAAAAAAACAAAAGAAACAGCCCACAAACTCTTCCAGCTCTGTTTCAAAAGGCTTGGAAGTTCCTCCCCTAGCCCCTTCCATAAAAGCTTCGCATGCAGAGCAGCGCCTCTTGGGTCCCTCATTCTCTTGAGCAAAGTAAACAGACCTCCCGTGCAGCAACAAATGAACAACAAACAGAGGGGGAAGAAAAAAAAAAATCTTGCTGCCAACTTGGAGATTTTTTTTTCGGCATGTTTAATTTAAAAAAAAAAAAAAAATTGTGCAAACTATGCCCCAAGGGTGACCCTGCACAAAGCTTTCTGGCAGCTCCAGTGTCCTCCATTCCCCCCTCACACCACCACAGACACCCCATCTTTCCCCATGCTCTTCCCCTGATACACGCGCACACATACGGAGCCCTAAGAATCCTGGCACCCAGACAGCTTTTTCTTTTTCAAGCATGCCAAAACAAGCTAAGCTCCTAAATCCCTTTTAGAATCTGGCCTTGTGTGGAAATGTGTTTGCCTCCATCCTAAGTTTATTTTCTTTTGTTTTCAGGTTTGTTAGCCCAAGGGTAAATGTTGTTGCTAGCGCCAGTTTTGGGGTTGTTTTTTTTTTTGTTGGTTGGGTTTTTTGTTTTTTGTTTGGGGTTTTTTTTGTATTTATCTTTCAATCAAGTGTTCCTCCTTGCAAGGATAAACAGGATGTTTAGAGACTCTGGGTATGACGACCAGTCTTTGACAGCTGTTGTGACACACCACACACTAGGTTTGCCATGTGTGCAAGCACTGGCAGAGCTCGATCTGCAGCAGGCTCTCTTCGTTTGAGGAGATGGACTACATGACCTAAGAGGCCTTCACCAGCTCTATGTTTCCAGCACAGGCTTACGGGAAATGCACCACACAATCCAGAACAGCTCCCTGGCCTTTCCCTCCACTTTATCACCTGCCCACCCCAAAGCCAGTTTTCTTTCTAGTCGGCTCATTTCTCTTGCTTAGCTACACTAAGCTATGCTTTGTCTCTGAGAAATTTTTATTTTCCAGGTACATACAGACAGACAATGGTCAAAATACTTCTAAACCACACTGATTCAACAGAGGGAGTTTCCCAAGCCTTTTTTTAGGAAAGGAAGTTTTCCAAGCCTTGAATCACTGACATTGGTCTGATTCCTAAACCAAAAACTTTGGAAAATGAAACGTTGATAGCACTAAAAGACAGATCCCAAGCAAAATCTACCCAACTAGAATATCATGTGTGGCCTCAAGATGCTCTCTGAAGTCCCAGTCACCACAGAAGAAAACACAGTGCCTAATTCTGCACTGCGCAAATTCTCCAAAATTTTAATCATTTTTCATTTGCAGCATTTACTAACCTTTACTGCCTTCAGCTGTTAAGAGACTGATAATTAGTCTTGGTCTGTAACTAAAACAAATTAGTTTTGCACCAGGCCCTAGTTACTGTGTTCTCAGGCCGCAGAGTGACACATCTGCACTCTGCAAGCTGGGTGTGCCCACAACAGCAGCCCACACTTTGATAAGCCGCACTATATACAAGAGCTAAATTCTGTCAAAACAGCCATAAATCACTGTAAAAGAAATGGCTTAGCCAGGATGTCATCCTAGCTAGTCTAAAACCTTTTGCATTTAAAGAAAATAATATTTATAAAAACTACCTCTCCTCTCTACAAACACAATTCCTAACCAGCAACGCTCAGTTTTCCCCATTACACCCACTTTAAGGAATTCACAGGACAGATGACGACGTGTTGCTGACTTTCCTGCTGTTTGGGCCCAGCTTATACAAGGCCCAAAGTACTTCGTCTTGCAATGCCTGTCAAGTTCAAGCCCTGAATTCCATTCCAGGTTAACATTCAACCACAAGCTTCTGGCCTACGCACAGAAACTACGGCATGAAATTTTATGGTCTGTGTTATTCAGGAGGTCAAAAGAGATTATCACAATGTTCCTTTTTAGCCATGGTACCTATGAGCCTTGGCATATAAGCCATCCTGGAAAGCCATTCTCAGACAACTGTTTTAAATTGGACTCCGAGCAGTCCTTGAACTCTACTTCAGAAGAAAGCAGCATTGTCAAGATAACGGTTTTACAGCTTTCAGTCCTCCTAGCAAAAATAGTGCTTGCTTTGTGTACCTTGCCCTGTTTCACACACTAAGCAGACGTCCTCTATCCACCCCCTTACTGCTCTCTGCAAGCCGCTCCACAAACACGCCAGAGCTGAAGAAGCATCAGTCTGTCCTACAAGCTGAAAATTCAAATAAGTAAAATAATTTTCCTGAAGTAAAAAAAAACACAAAACCAACAACAACAACTTTGATGTAATTGAGATAACCAGGATGGAGCAGGAATTTCCCCACCACAAAGACATTTTCCCCAGCAAGATGGCCTTGGGAAAAAAAAGCAAATTTTTCCTACAGTTCCATTCACTCAGAAGTGCTAATGGCAGTGGGTCAACGGTGGATCACATCGCTGAATACACCTTTCTGTCGCCAGATGCGTAATTTGGGGGTCCCAGTACAGGAGCAGGTATCAGAAACTCTGGATTACCCATTCTCAGGGATGTTCAGCCATGAAAGCGAGCCATCTACCCTCCCTGTGACTTGGCTTTCCTTTGCACGGAGCAGGAATATTCGCTTAATGGATTAGCATATACCTTTTCTGCAATCCACCTTAAGGTTGTACTTACTTCTTTCCTATGATTTATTTTATTTAGCCTTTTTCTCTTCTAACCACCAGTAACCTGACAAACAGGGAATTACGGCCAGGATTGTAAAACTGGCCACCGATGTGCAGGCCACGCTTAATCTTTGACATAGTGGGGCTAACACACCTAAGATGAAGCTACCAGAGCTTCGTGTCTAACCACTTATCAGCAGAGCGGCACCATGTGCCTTCCTACTTCAAGCAAACTGCAAAGACAAACATCTGCACTCTCCGAGGTCACCTAGCAAGGCTCAGGTGACAAGTGGTGACAAGACACAGTAATTTTGTCACCTGCAGACACCCACACATTCTTATGTCATTCGCTTCAACCAACAAGGATCCTGCCCCTAGCACCCAACCACGCATGACCGACTACACAAAACTCATTTCGAAGCTATAATGTTAGCAGAGCCACTTACAGAGTCACTTCGCTGCCTCGGCAGTTCATTCTGGTTTGTTTTAAAAAATAATAAATACAAGCAAACAAAAAAGCAATCGCATGTTCCCTCTGAAGTGTACTGGTATTGCTGGGACAATGCTCATCACAGCCGGCTGCCTTGCCCCACCAGAGCGGCCGACGCAGTCGATTGCGCATCCGCTGACTGTTCCAGCACATTACTCTCTTTGGGGGGTTGCACACATTCAGAGGGGAATGAAACTGTGTTCAACATCTCCTCTGCACGTCAGAAAAACCAGCAGCTGCAGAGCTGCGCACGCCAAGTGCAGGATGTGGCTTCTCCTGCACCACAGTGAACATCAGCCTCTTCAACCAAGTCATTACTTTGGTCCTTGGAGAAGTTATTCACACGTATATCCAGATCCCTGGCCCACAGGTATGGCTGCTGACCTAGCCAAGGACAGCTCGACACCTCTGATCGCAGGGCTAGATGGGACCTCTTAGATGTGACCTCATAGGATCTGCGGATCCCTTCCATCATCCAAAAAAAAACATCAGGATGTGCTGGAAGGAGCACAATTTATTGAATAAAACTACAGAATTCTAAGTCCTTGTCCTAGTTTCACCACTCATTTGCTATACTTCTCTCTGGTACATGATACAATCTCTGCCTTCATATTCAAGGATCATCTTCCTCTCTTACCTTCTAGCCTACATGTACAGTTTGGGGGATGGGATTTGTGAAGCACGAGATTATATTAAACACTGGCACTTCCTCAGAAACACTGACCAACAAGAGACTGAAGAAGACTCAAGATCTTTTTAATCCCACTTCCAGGGCAATCAGGAGCATTAAAACAAAGTAACGGTGGGTCAGGGGCTTTTTTTTTTTTCATCTTACCTTAATTTTACAGGAATACTATTTTAGAGGTAGCTGGTAACATTGCTCTCATTAGCAACTTGGGTATCTGCCAGAATGTGGTTGCAGCAATTTCATATAGATACAGGTATAGTCATCTATTTCTTCCCTTTTGTGCCACTCCAGACAGAAACCTGTTTTGAACATAAGCTATAAATTAATCACCCATGGAGAAATGACAGAGTACCAAAGCATGGCAGACCTAGCCAGGGGCTTTTGCTACTCATTTAGCCTAGAGCTTATTTGGGACTGCAAATGAACTCCTCCTTGGGTTCTCAATGCCAGTACAGAAGCTGGTGACTCTTAACCTCTCCTGTTACCACTCTGCAACAGGGAAGGCAGAGAGGCTGACGGTTAATCTCTCTCTCACTCTTACGCATAACACATGGAATACAGCCTCATTTATCCAGAACTATCACATACCTGACTGTTTGCTTACTCAAGGCTGACCAACCAGTTAGGAAGATGTACGGCAGCACTAGATGAATTCTTTTCATTTTACCTTCACCACGGTGAAGAAGATGGAGTTACCTATATTGGAGGTGACCACAAAGGAAAGTGAAGAAAAAGTAGCAAACTCTGTAATATTATAGTGTAGGTACAAAGCTCCGGCCCCAATACGGACCAGCTCCACAATGAGCCAAGTTTGAGAAACAGCCCCTTTAAAAAAATACATTTAAAAAAGGAGGGAGGGGGAGGCTGTGTACAGCAGAGGAGAGACCCCATGCCTAGATAAATTCAGTCATCCTGCTTTTAAACTGCAGGCCAGCTCCCGATTTAACCTGGAGTTTCGCATGTCACTACAAAACTCTGGAAGTGTTGGCTTCGCAGATATGCCAGACGTATGAACTGTTTTCAGTTAAGTCGGTATTTTTCCACATCTACTATTGTAACTCTTCTGGCAGGCTGGGAGTCGCAAATCCTCCCTTATCTCCCTCCTCTCTGAGAGCATCTCTCTGTTTAAGCACCAGCTAACTTAGATCACGCACGATCCCCCTTGGAAACTGGACAAAGAGGGGTGTGGGAGAGTCACTGGGGTTGTAAGCAATAAACCACAGAAGGAGATGGACTATCGTGCAGAAGGGAAGTAGCAGGGGGAAAGAGGTAACTAATGAACAGAAGGGGGTGCGTAAAATCCTACTTGGACTGCCTCTCTGGGGAACAGCTGTTTCCCTGTAAACATCTTGCTAGCTATCCAAACAAGAAGTTCAGACACAGAACAATAAAGGAGAGCACTCCGGTAGAAGTGTTTGAGGCATGGGCTCATTCACTACCCTGCCAGTTGCTCCAAGTGGCAACATTCAAAAGCTGGGGAAATACTAGCTGTACGTTAAACCCTGCATGTGCTGGTGTTGTAGCCAACAGCCTGAAGAAGCACATCCTTCTCTATCTGTGATGAAGCACTTCCTAGCCCTCCTTTTCTCCTGCCATTTCTGACACAACAGCAGAGCACACTACTTGACAAAGGAAAAGAGGAAATATCCTCATCAGAGCACAGAGAAACAGCCACAGAGCCAAGAAATGAAAAACCTGAACGTGGCAGCTCGGAAGGCCTAGAAAAGTTCTACCACTGCCCTGGCATCAGCAAGTTGGAAGCAGAGGGAGCTGCACCAGAAAAAGTAAAAAGACTCTTTTTATTAGTCCTGAGCACAAAACAGCCTACACTGGCAGAAGTGTTTCTACGCCAATACAACTGTGTCCACACAGAACTCTTGCCAGCACTGCAAGGTACCTGCGAGCAGGGGAAGGAATACTAGCACAGCCCTGCCAGTAAACATTCCTAGGGCAGGCTGGCCGCAGAAGGCAACTACCTGTGTCGCACAACAGCAAGCAGAGACTGTGCACCACCTCTGTCTGCTCCTTGATGCTTCTGGGGATCAAACGCTCGTGTGCCCGGTCACAAGTCTGTCCTATAAACCGCGACTCCAAAATGCCACACAACCGTTAAAGGCGTGCAATCCGACCACATGCATGTCTCCGTGAAAGGAGGGGCCACTTGCAAGGAAGGCAACGCACAGGATAGTAGGACACAGTAACTGACAGTAAGGGAACCCTATGTCCTGAGCCTATAAACTAATTAGCTACACTTTCAAGTCCACTTTCGACTGACCTATCTTGACAATTTATACATTCTATTTGATGCAAACTACACTTACCCTGGGAAATGAAATACCTCCTAGTTCTACACGAAACAACCCGCAGAAGCAGGAAGAAGGTAAGCACAATGCCACTCTCACAGTCAACACAAGCAATTCCACATTTTAGAAATAGCCCACAAGTTCATAGGAAAGACCTGATGCAGTCAGATTTGTTTTACCTTTTTATTTCTTTAGGGCCATTTTGTTGCTGCCGAGCACAAACAGCCAGGAAAAAGACACGCTAGCAAGGGCTGCTCAAGAATAAACGTTCAGTCATTACAAGAAGGGAAGAGTGCAAGTTCTGCTGATCAAAATCCCTCTGAGCCTAAAGAAAGGCAGCTGGCTTGTTGCATCAAAGTCCAAACCAGTCAGGGACTCCACCTCGTCTGGGGTCACCTTTCTGCCTCTGCTCCTCTCTCTCCATATATTTATCCTTGAGGTCTTCTAAAGAGCGAGTTTCTGTGTCTTGTTCTTTCTCTGGAAATAGGTTGGGAAACTGAAAGGTTTGTCCTCGGCCCTAAAGAGAAAACAAATGGTCAGAGAAACATTCCAGCCCTTCTGCAGTAGCTATGATGCATATACTTACAACGAAAGACCACCCTGAAGTTTCAGCCAGTGCAAAATGGTACCTCTTAACCTCAGAAGATCTCTTTCCACCCCTCTCCCAAAGACACACATATATCCCTCCCACTCCAAGGCCAACTTTCAGCCTCTCTTGTTTTGCACACTAATTAATAAGACACTGGCAAGGTTGGTTGGTTGGTTTTGTTATTTTTTTTTTTTTTTTACAGATGAACGGTCAGGAGAAGGACACCTCTTCAAAGACTTTGAACCACCTCAGAGATGTTGTACGAGTCATACAGTAAAAGCAAGATGAGCAAAATAAGTGATTAAGTGATTTTGTTAAAGTACCACCACTGGGGAAATACACAGCGGAGCAGCATTCATTATGTTAACACTCAGGATATGAGTAGTGGTTACAGTTGCTTAGATCTCAGCTAAGGATAAGAGAGAACAGTCCAAGAAGCTGTTATTGTAGGGTGTAAAGTTGGAACACAGAGTAACAGATACCAGAGGTCTCTTATCAACAGGAATAAAGAATACAGTGTAAAACAATTATGGTGGGAACAATCTGTCTAATACATCACTAATGAGATTAAAGTGATTACATCTACATCAGTCATTCTGCCTAACAGACAAGTCATTTTAGTGAAACATCATCATCAGATCTACGTCTCTCACTTGGAAAATAAACATTTGCTTGCTCTCTGGTTTTTATCTAACAGCAGGAAAGGATTATTCTGTGGAAACGTGCTATCCCATTAGCATTACCTATTTACTTTTTAGTGGTGTTTGCACTAAGCACAACTTCATTAAACTCAGCAATATTAGTCCTTCCATTTTGTAAGGGAATTTGCATAATAAAATTCATATCTGATAGTTCTAAAATTACTCTCCAAAATATTTACAAACATTACCATACATTAATTTCTTTGGCAGAGTACTGCATAAAGACATCTCAGCAAAAGCACTGAATTACTTCAGATGGAAAATGGTTTCGGTGTTCAGTTGTTGGGGTTGTGGGTTTTTTCAGATCAGCCATTCTTTACATTTGTGCAACAAATACAATCAAACAAGAGGCCCAGTTATGAAATGGTTCCACAAAGGTCATGAAAGGAGTGTTCCACAACATGGCTACCTATACCACACTTTGGGATCAGAAATGTGACATAATTAAATGCAAAAAAAACATCACCATGTCCCTGACCCAGCTGAATGTGTGCTATGTTTCATTCAGTCGTATACACTCAACCTGGTAATTTACAGGTGTGAAAGAATTTAAACCTCAAGCATACACTCTGGAAAGAAAAAACATGACTTATTCCAGTTGAGCTTATCCAGACTGGAATCTAGGAAATATCAACTCATACCCAGCAATGCTCCGGTTGTTTTTGTAGTGCATACTTCTTGGGGGTTTCCTAAGAGCCTGACCATACTACAAAAACAAGGGAGCTGCTGTGTACATTGCTCTTTCCTTGATTCTAGGCTGGAAAAGATCAACTAGAACAAATCGAGTTTACCCTTCAACACCATACACTCTGGGATTTCAACTCTTTTGTGCCTTTGGATCACCAACAGGTATACTTACAGTAGCTGTCCTATGACAATTAAAGCATAGTTCCATTTCAAGGCAGAGAAACCGGCCTTATCAACGCCCTTGAGCAGTCCCAAAGCCGTAGCCTACTGCAACTCTTCCCGTCGTAGGATCAGCAGCAAGCACCCTCGAGGCCAAGCGCGGCCCAAGATTTTAGCACACTGAATCATTTGGAGAAGAATTTGTTTATATGACAAAAAAAATACTGTGTTTTAACTGCACTGTGAGCGGGTCACGCAGCCCTGTGGTACCTATTGAACAGATGGGGCCAATTATAAGGACTTGTCTGCCCTGGAGAGGAAGCCATTTTAGTTAAACAAGTCAAAAAACAATTCAGGCTAACATGGTAGGCATACCACCTACACTGAAAACTTGAGAACTATTTATATTGGTAACAGTGTAGTAAGGGACTGTTCTTGTTATGCAGCACTTCCATTCTGGTATGCTTCCAGGCCCAATGTACTTCCCTTATTGGAGAATGAAGGAAAGCTGTCCCTAAAGCATACTAACAACATCCATGGTAATTCACTAAGCATTGCAAAACAGTTATTATTTCAAAAAGAGGGGAGAAAAAACAAAAAAAAACAAACAAACAAAAAAAAAAAGATACGCACAGAGGCTGTAACAAAACCAGACAAACCTTTCAGCTCTTTATCAAAGCGCTCACAGTTCCCATTTCAAGGCTGGTGAAAGTCAAATATTGAGCTGAAAATGTCAATCTGTATCTCGAGTCTTTTAATAAATCAAAATCAGCAGAGACAAGTTGGCTCTTTCCAGCTCTTGTTTTGTGAAGAAATTCTGATTTTGGCTGGCAGCCAGACACAATTTGAAACAGCCAAGACATTACACCCTGAGAACTGAAGGTTGATAAATCTTAAGTAACAATACTATGCAGTAATACTGCACTGTAAGACTCTGGAGCGATGAAAGCTGTATGAAAAATAGCTGTTGTGCATGCTCAGTAGCTAGTTTTCAGAAGACGCCTGTATCTTGGGTATTTCAAAATTTCAGAAATACCAAAAGGCATCAACTTACATAAAGGATTTTGAGACTGTCCAGGCATATTTACATTCAGTGCATCTTCCCCTCGATGCCAGACACTACTGAGGTTCAAGCTCATATGCCACCTTCTTAAACAAAAGCCTAACAAAGGAATGGGGTGATCGGCACTCCTTTATGCAGTGCTGCTTTTTCTTACATTTCCTCTTTGTAAAAGTTTTCCCTTCTATACAGCAACCAGTTGACAACCATATGATAAATGCATCCTCGGAATGAAATCCTAATGGAAATAAACCAAACAACTAAATTTCTACCAAGTTCATCAGGGTTTTATCTGGTTTGCACACTGCTAGAACATGAAATGGGCATATTCACCAGAAAGCAGAATTTTGCCTTATTCATAGACTTTACATTTGTTCACTGTTTTATCTTTTGCAAGCCATTTAAGCAAGGCCATCCTTTTAATAACTGAATTATTGAAATGCATGTAAGCTGAAATAAGCTCTAAGAATGTTAGGGCTTGGTTCTCCTTTAGGACTTCTGCCAGCACAATTACCTTAGTCAGAAGTATAGAGAAAGAGGGAGAAAATAAGAACACATTCCTACCTGACATAGCCATGTTAAAGAAGAAAATCCTGTAAAAAAGACAGACACTGGCAAAAAAATAATTTTGCTTGGATAATTTAGTCTGTCTTGGAACTGGATGCTGCACTGCCAGCAAAAGAACTTTTCCACAAGTGTGAGGTGATACACTGATACTCTGAAATTTGTCAGGAGCAGCTCTACCACCACATGCTCTTGTATCTAAGTGAGTACTTACAATGTTAAAAAAAAAGAAGAAAAAAAAACACAAATAAGGCAACTCAGAGAGGCGGTATTCAAACACCTAAGAAGTAAAGGCAACATGATAATTTTACACATTGCTATTCTGAGAGACCTGCCTTCTTCCTACAAATACTAAGGTTATGGACAAAGTGAGATGTGTGGTCCGGCGTTTAGATGACAGAAATGAGCCATTAAACTTCTGCTCCTTGCACAACTCTAATCCTCGCTTCAGCATTACCCAAATGTAAAACTGATTTATATACAAGGCCTTATGAGGATTCATTTGTTAAATGCTAACATCCTTCAAGAGAAAAAATGACCTAAGCATCAAACCCGTACTTTCCTCTTAGATTTCAAGCCTTTGTGTTACAAAGGGCAATAACATACCTTGCTCTCTGAGTCTGTAGAAGGAGTTATCACATCAAGCGGTACAAATTGCTTCCATTCATTTTAATGAGAGGTTAAGTGACCATAATTAGGCCTATGAAATGAAGTGTTAGCCTTTCTACTGCTGAGCCTCATGTCAGAAAATTGCTGGAAGGATTATCTGGCACAAACTCACTTATACTTCTCTGACCTTTGCGTCCCTTGAAAAGTTTAGGAATGGAAGGTCAGGACAGATATTACTGTGTAGAAATGAAGCAGCAAATACTGATCACGTAAACAACCGTGACATCTTCTGATTATTTAGATAACTGAAGCACTTACTACTGTCCTTCAGAATTAGGAGAAAAGTGATGGTTATAGTATCATTAACTAAAAAATGTTGGACTCCCAACAGCACAGGATTCAGTCCAGCAGTAGCAGCAAATGCAGCTAATAATCCAGTGAATTTCAACAGTTCTACTATTGCAGTGGTAACATCTGATGTTGAAACGTATAGTGAAACGGCACAGAAAGCAGCTTTGGAAATCCACACAGGAATGACACAGGGTACAGAGCATCCGCGTTTCCTCTGAACTCACTACATGTCCAAAGAAAACTGCTGTCCCATCTGATGTGCAAATGGGTTAATTACTATGAACGTACTGGACACTCTAAAGAGGGTTTGAGGAGAAAGCATTTGCAAAAATGTTCCCACCGGCGCCATCATTCATGCAGCTAAATAGGTGTTAGTCCTAATGTTGACAAGGTCAGACTCCTTTTTACAGCCATCTCCATTAGATTTCTCAAAACAGGTTTAATTAAAAATAGGTCTGGATTCCAGAGGCTTGTCTACAGTTGTGCTCCCACGGGTGCTAACACCTGTTGAGCTAAACCAGTGAGAACCCTGAAGGAGGAGGAGGGGATGCTGTTGTTTTTTTTTAATTTCCCTGATGTTGATGCAACTGTAAAGTTTCTCACTGGATTTCTTTTCTTCTTTTTCTTTCTTTCTTTTTTTTTTTTTTTTTTGTAATAACATTAGGATAATTATAACTGTACTGGAGTAAGGAGAAAGGTTGCTGTATCACATTCATTTTATCTACACTGCAAAGATATATACCTTTGTTTTTAAATAAGAAAATAAAGTGTTATTTTAAAAAAGTAGCATTTGATACCCAGGACTGTAAGTCTCTAACTTAAACCTTTCTCACCACATTCCAAAAGGGGGAAAAAAAGGCAGGCAGGCTCCAGAATGGCAAGATATTGTTGATCCCCAGCCTTCTATGATTTGAGGTATTTTTTTAGTGTGAAAATATTATGCTTGGACAGATCATGTATTTGTCCAGTTACCGCCTGAGAATAAAGTAAACAGCTCTGAATCTCCAAGAAATAGTATTTGGAAAAGAAAGGACAACAATTCTTACATGTGGAACAGCTGGGGCACTAATCTGACACCTAAGGGTATGCTGACTATGACTTCATACACCTTCCACCTTTGAGACACTTGCAGTACGCTAATGGATATGTACGTTGGGCTGGGACACATAAGGTGATGTTTCATGAAGCAGGGAAGTGTAACTGGTCATGAGAATATGCTCAATTTCATTCAGGTAAACCACACCACAGCTGCTGCTCAGGCACACTGGAAAGAGCAATACTTCCACCTAGAGGGCAACAGACAGATCAACCCAAGACCTTCCAAAAACACATCCTTCTTTTTCCAGTCATAAGCAGTTTTAACTTGAAACTCGATTAATGAGAGAAAATACAGCTGGTAAACATGGTGGGAAAGCCCAGCTACTCTGATTCACGGCAGAGGCAAACTAATTCTCATAAAAATAAGGATTTTACAGTGGTTACCAAAGACTTTCCTAAATTAGGCAGATATTAACAATGGATTGCATGGGGTCTGTTACGGCCTGAATCACACCATGAATGAGAATTAAGGCAAAACCTTCAGTTTCAGAAATGACATGGGGTTTCTGGCCTCACCCACTGTTTAAAGCTGGTGTGAACACAGAACTGGGAGCTCATTGTCTGAGACATCAGAGCTAGCGATGAAAAGTAAAGAACAAAAGGAAAAAGAGAAAGAAAAAAAAAAAGGACAGAAAAACAAAAATGTGAAAGGACTGAACAGACACCACCAACAACGAGAGAAAAAAAAGAGAGCAAAGAGACCAGGAATGAGGTGAGAGGAAAATGCACAGACTAAGCTTCACTGACAAGAGTTTAGTAAATGGTCAGAATTCCCTCACTTGAGGTGAGATACAACACCAAAAGGTGGTCCCTCGATGTCGCTTACGGGACAGACTGAAAACATGGCATTCTTTAAAAACTTACGATGATACTACAGTACACCACAGCGCACTAAGGGCCACTTGCTGCCTCACGTACCAAGAGGAGCCCTCGGCCACACTGCCACAGGGCTCTGTGCATCGCCCAGCAGACAAAATGAGAGGCTGGAGGAATGACCAGTTACTGCTCTGCAACTGCCTCCAGTACCCAGCCAGCTTTGGGTGATCCTCCAGTCCAGCACAAAGCTACCCTTAAGGTAACGGCAACTATTCTAGGTTCAGAGATTTGATGTGAAATAAATGCACAAAGACACTGCCTTAAATGAGTGGCTTGCTCCACAGAGCAGCAGCATTTTGCTTCCCATTCCTTCCCCCGAGTATCTACGGGTTGTATCTCAACTCAGCAGACAAAAGAAACAAGACTGCATTAAATACAGTGAAACAAAATTCAAGAACTGACCACAGTTTGCTAAAGATCTGTATCTGCTTCAATCTTGGGAAACGAGTTTCTAAAAGCAAAGCCACTACCAAGAGGCCATGACAATGGAAAAGAGCCTGCAATTACCTACTAAGGAAAAAAACACAGAGAAAGCAACTTGTAAGGCACAACTTCATTCCTGGCATTCAATTCCTCAGTTGTCAATGCGTTCACACCTGCTCTCTCACAGACAAAAACCTAGCACCGACAATCCAGAAGGGAGAATTTGCCCACCAAGGCAGAGGCTCTTCCTTGAAAAAGGAATGTCTTTTTTAGCCATTGTAATGCAAAATCCTCACGAAGATGAGGTTGCCTTTCACTTCAGCATAGTAAAACAAGGCCAGTCCTCATCTAAATAAAATTCTCTCTGTTAACGTTGTACTTTATACTGTTCTTTTAGAGATAAGGTCTGTCTAGAAAAACATGCTGCCCTCACTTTTGCTTCCAGCCCCTTGCCAGAAGGGGCTTAAGAGAAAAACTTCTAAGCACGCTTAACCTTTGAAAAATTCAAAAAAACATCAGATTTCCCATTGTCTATGACTCTTTAGTTGTACCCCAAGTCTACGTGAAGTCTTACGCAGTCTTTAAGATCATACAGTGTTCCCCCCACACTGAATCCTTGTCCCAGGATGGAGTAACACTGAGGTTGTTATGCCAACAGCAATTTTGAGCTTATGGTTTTACAACCATAAATAGCATCCCTTTAATGTAATTTTGGTATATGAAGGGGTTTTCTGTCACCGGTTGCATTTCTTTTTTACATAGAGACAGGTAAGCCCAAGAGAAGTCTAAACTGTAATATGCTCCTGTTATGAAAGGAACTCCTAAGAACATGAAGGTCCTTTTCCACTGGGCAACCAACATGCATTTCAGAACCCACTTTAGCCACAAAGCACGCTTGTTAGACATGACTAAAACCTCTCCAGGGAATATGCCTTAAGTCTTCTCTGAAATCCAAAAAGCTTTAATAAGAAGTTCCCTACCCTTACAATACATTCTTTCACTTACTGGACATTTCAGCAATCAACCACACAAGTCGTGAACCTTCCAGCACAGACAGTACAAGGTCAGCACGAAACTCACTGGCAAAGGCGCACCATATGACATCAGACCATAACTTATATACAGACCTCAAACCAATACTGGACTTGAAAACTAAACATCTGTTTGAATTTGATTTTTAGACTTAAGTCATTTAAGTCTCTTTATACATTCTGGAACGTACTGTCATTGTTAAGAGGACTGGCAGAAACATTCAGCCGCTTTGACAATTCACTGAACGATACTTGTAGCTTTGGCTGGTTAACAGTCCCTTCCTCTTTCCCCACAAGCATCCACGTTAACTCACCAGCTGTACGTAGGCAACCTTGTAATCCGGCTTCTTCACTCTATGATTCTTGTGATTCCTCTTGTTGTTAGCGCCTGCAGAAGTGAAGAGCATCCCGCTTTTTACTTCCCAAGACTTCCAAGTTTCCCAAAGCAAGGCCAAGCTGAAGCTGGGACTTCACTAGTTCTGGTTTATTGCTAAGAGGAATACTCTTTCTTCAGTACCAGCACAGCATCACAATTACCGAAGTGTACTGAAACTGGCTGACACTACTATCCTCATCTACACGTAGGGAACCTAGGCACCACCGGACTCAGGCTGCTGACAGCCATTGTGCCTTCATGTCACACAAAAAGTTTGCAAGGAAGCATGAAGATAAGTCTTCTCAGTAGGGAGGACAGTTTTATCACTCCTGGCCCCCAACATCAACAGTCTCAGGAAGACATGGAGGAAACGACTACTAAACAGCTTCAAACTTGTACATTTTTACTACCCAGCTAATGAGCTGGATCTACAGTTTATACACCAGGAAATTACACTCCACATCCAAACAAACCAAAGCATCTCAGCGTTCTGCAAGCACGCTGGTCACAACCGAGTGGGAAGTTCAATTTATTCCCTTCATGTTAGGCAGACATTAAAGCTCTCAATCTGTTAGACATTCTAAACCCCTTTCCTCTTTTTATCCCTGAATATATGCATTCTACCATCACTTCCATTAGCAGTGGGGGACGAAATGGTTCTAAGGAGAAGCATAAATATTTTTCAGTGCTGTTTGGAACTGCATGTGTTTGGTATTTAAGACTATTTAATTCTGTTTTTCATAGAAGCATATTATAGATTATCTTTCTGTCTTCTTTTATATGTTCTGAGTTTTACAACCTTATTTTGAAGCTTTTTCTTTCATTCTCCATTTTTCACTTACAGCTCTTTTTTCCCAATCCCTTTTTTAACATCATCCCTACCCTTACCATTGTAAACACATCAACCATTACTTTCCTAAAGTCACTGCATGAAAAAAGAAAAATCCAGCCATCAAATATGTCCTAACCAACAAGTCGCTCCTGCCAGGTGACTGGAAAAGTAACTAACATGAAAATTACATTCCTGACTTTCCAAAGTGCGGTCAGAGAAGCTCTGGGGGAGGAAGCATTCATATGTAAAGGTGACATTATGTAAGTTTAGCTTATTTCAATTAGAGATGGGCCCGTCTGCTTCAAGTCAGAGCTCAGCATAACTTAAACTAGGAATGTTTTTTCTTTTTCTCTTGGTTGGTTTTATGTTGGTTCTTTGGCGTTTGGTGGGGGCTTTTTTTGTAGGGGTGGCACAGAGGAGAAACACCATGAGCAGAAGCATACAAGCCTGCAGCAGAAGTATGGTAACAACAGGTGATGAAAAGCTGAAGATCTGTCAAGATGTTTTTCTGACATTATCTACTGGTCTAATAGAACATTTTCCTTTGCTCTACAAACTTGGCCTTCTGTTAGACCACAACACCTCCTCTGTGTGCATGCCAGGTAATCTCAATTCACATATATATTTTTTTTTAAAAAAGGCTCTGGTTGAAATCAAGTTTAATTACTAATTTTACTATAACACATTAAGCAGTTCCTTCTGAAATGAGACACCCACTGGTCCTCAGGGAGAAACAGTACCAACTACAAAAGCATACAGCACAAACCAGATAACTGTAAAGACGATGAGGCTTTTCAAATTCAGATTTTCCTTTCTAAAACTAAGCTTATGTCTCAATCTAATCAAAGCATCCAAATATGAAGTGGTACACATTCATTTGAAGGGACAAATAAACAACTAAGCTGACAGACGTCACTAGCTAAGCCCTTGGAGCCAAAGTTTGTTTAAATCTAATGGATCTTTTGATAGGAAAGTCTATTCTGGCTGCGCAGGACTGCTGTACTCATTCCCGTGCATTACTCAACTGCACTTACCGTACTGTATCCTGGTCCTCACAGCAGCTACCGGCACATTGTATATTTTTTCAAGGTAATTCTTGATATCCACTTTTGTCATTCTAGGCAATGCAAAAACATTTTGGGGAGAAAAAGAAGGAAGAGTATAAATACTGACATAAAACAAAACAGAGCCAGAGTATTTATAGACTGGTTGATACTCTGGAATAGGCATGTCTTCTTCTGTAGCCCCAACAGACAAAACCCCATGTATATTCTGTATTCGGACAGCGTGGGTAGGCTTTCTCGGCGTCTGAGCCAAGAATCCTTTCTAATCTTCTGAATACCAATTTCCAATGCTTTTCAATACCTGTCCCAGCCTTGTGGGCTTTAGTGCGCGCAACCAGCCCAGTCAGGTTGAAAGAGTCCTGACAAATACCTGGCCATCACCTTGTTTCCCCCGGACACCCCTCGTACGCACCCCCTTCTTCCCAAGCCCGCCCCGGGAGGGCTGCGCCTCACCAACCCCCAGCAAGCGGCGCCAGGCAAAGCTGGTAACAAACCCAGCGCCCCGGCCGCCCTCCGGAAAGTCTCCCTGATGCAGCAGGCACGACCCCCGGCCCGCAGCGCCCTACCTGGCACCTCCCCTTCCCACCCTGCGCTGACCAGCCCAGCCGCTGCCCGGAGGGAGGCGGCAAGAGCCGGCCGTGTGGCGCCGGGCCCGGGGCGCCGGCTGGGCGCGGCGGGAGCCCCTCTGCACCCCCGGGGCGGCGCTGGGCCCACCCGCGGCCGGGGAGGGGGCTATGCCCTGCCGTGCCCGCACTCACTCCATGGAGACGCGGAACTGGACCGTGTCCTCCGGCTGCGGCACGCCGGGCCGCACCGCCAGCATGTAGAAGTTGGGCCGGAAGATCCGCAGCTGCGGCCCGCCCAGCTGGAACAGCGGGTACCTGCGGGGAGAGGACGACGCTGCCTGACCAGCACCCCCCCACAGCACCCCCAAGCCGGCCCGAGCCCGCCCGGCCGCCCCCCCGCCGCCCGGCCCGGCCCGGCCCGGCCCGCTCACACTGCCTTCCTGGCGCCCGTCGCCATGGCCTTGGCCCGGCCCGGAAACGGCGCGGCGCCGAGAGCGGCTGCCGGTGGGGCGGTCACGGCAGCTCTCGCCCCCTGCTGGAGCGGAGGGGTTGTGCGGGGGGACCCGGCGGGGCCAGACCCCCTCACCCCGCCGCCCCCCGCACCACAGCCCGCCCCGGGGGCACACCCGGCCCGTCGGGCTGGGGACGGTCCCCTAGAGGAGCCGCAGGGCCGGGGGAGGGGGGGGGGGGCGCCTACAAAATGGCGCCTGTGGGGGACGCCGCAGCGCTGGCTGCCATTCACGGGGTCTTTTCCTCACGGCGCCAGGACGGAGGTGACTCTCCTCCTCTGCTGCCGGGTGAGACCCCAGCGGGGGTGCTGCCGCCAGCCCGGGGGTCCCCAGCGCCAGGCCAACGTGGGGCTGTCGGAGCGGGCCCGGAGGGGGGCAGGGAAACGGGGCGGGGGGGTGGGACCCTTCCCCTGCGGGGACAGGCAGGGAGAGCTGGGCTTGCTGAGCCGGGAGGAGAGGAGGCTCGGGGGGGGGGCCTATAAAAGGCCCTTTAAAGGGGCCTTTAAAAGCCTATAGCCTATTAAAGACTATAAAACTATAAAAGGCACTATAAAGGGAGCCTATAAGAATGACATGGAGGTTTTTTTTACCAAGGCCTGTCGTGACAGGACAGGGGACAGGGGTTTTAAACTGCAAGAGGGTAGGCTTAGGTCAGATGTAAGGGGGGAACTTTTTACGATGAGGGTGGTGGGACACCAGAACAGGCTGCCCAGAGCAGCTGTGGGTGCCCCATCCCTGGCAGTGTCCAGGGCCAGGCTGGACGGGGCTGGGAGCAACCTGGTCCAGTGGAAGGTGTCCCTGCCCGGGGCAGGGGGGTTCAACTAGGTGACCTTTGAAGGGCACCTAAACCACTTGCATGAATTTATGAAGCCCCAGCGTGTGCTAACAGAGTGCCAGAGTGGGAACATAGGCACCAGAAACAGCCAGAAGTTTGGAAACATGGGGGAGAACCACCATCCCCGTTGGACTTTGCTCCCAACAGGGCATTTCAAGGGTTGGCAAAGACAAAAAGCCCTATGGAGTAGCTCACATCCCAAATTTAGAACAGCCATTTGTGTTTTGACATCTGCGCTGGATTATCCAACCGATTCACACTTCATTATCAGGCTTTGATATTACATGTAGGTTAACAGCATCAATAAACATTTTAATCTAATATTTGAATGACTCATTCTCTATATTGCACTGTGACTGCATTTAAGAAATCATGTGTGCTGAAAACTACCACTTCTATGGATTTGTTCCTTTATTTCCGATTCTTTGATTTCCTTCGTCACTCAAACCTTTAAGTCAATTTGAATGACGTTTGGCATCCAGATTATGAGCTCCCCCTGAACAGTCGGCTTTTGTTATCTGCCTGTATTGTGGCTGTAGAACAGGACCTGAGTCCTGGGTCTTTGCGGATGATGCTGAGCCTCATTCCCAGCTGTAGAGCTGGATCAGATGATATTAAATAAGGACCTGGACCAACTCCCAAATCCTTGCAAAATGGGATGCTGTTAAATAAAATATGAAACACTGTTCCAGAGGGCTGTCATTGAATTAGGTACTGGTGGTCATGCTTTATTTACAAAATCCAGAGATTTGTACACAGCAATCTACAGGACAGCATAGGGCTGCTATCAGGAGGATAAAGGACATGCTCAGCAGGAATTGAAGATGCCAGCAAGGAGTCATCTCAGTTCCACAGGGAACCTGCTTCCTTTTGACTGAGGAAGCCGCTAGACCCCTCCAGGAAGGGAAAGAAGAAAAGCAGCAGCAATAGCCAACCCAGGCTGATGTTGTGATTTTTGTTATCGTCGAGGCATGGGAACACAAGTGATTGGTGAAGGAAGAAAGAGGAGACCAGCAGGGTTTTGGCATGCCATGGAGGGCCATCCTGCCTGCTTCTTTACTTCCAGCGCCCGCCAACCTTGCCCTTGGCTCCTGCCTTCTTGCTGCTACAATACAGAAAGAAAGAAAAACATGTCAGCATGATGGAAGCAGTGTGGCTCTGTGACCACTGCGCGTTTCTGACCTTTAGATCAGGTTTGAACTGCCTTCACTTCTCTCACGCTGGGTACACCTGCCATAGAGCACATCCTGAGAAAAATACTGTAGATATTGTGGAAAGGGATTCCTCCTCAGGCTCTTAGTGAAAGGCCAGGATGTGCATGCCTGAAAGAGGTGGACCCTTCCAGATTCCTGCGTTATCAGGACGGAAGTCCAGGTGGCCTCAGAACTAAATGTCAGGCCTATCCAGCCACAGACCTGATGTTTCCTGAATTCAAATCTGCAGTGATCTGGAATTTAGGATTCAGAGCTGTTTCTGGAGAAAATGTCCTCATTAACCAGGAGCTCTGGTCAAGTTCCCCAGGTGCTCTGATCATCTAGTAGGGGAGGCAAAAAACTGAGCGATTATTCAAATACAACTAGGAATTGCTTTGCTCTAGCAAAGGCAGAGTGGCTTCTTCCTTGTATCATGAGAGCAAGAGCCTCCAAAACAGTCCAAACAAACTTTTAGGCCTCCCTTCATGTCAGTATCCCCGTCTTGCTCATGGTGTGCGTGAGAGTCCAGCTATGCTCCCAATGAAAAGCACCTGAGGCAAACTCTCTCCGAATAGTATCTTCGTGCACACAGAAGGGCAATCCTACATGCAAGCCACTTACCTTCTGAATGAGAGGCAGGCATGCCTGGAGTCAGAGAGGTGCCAAGCATGAAGTTAGTTGAGTTAGAATCTGCACTGGCTCCCGTAGGCAGCACCTTGGCTTTTGGGGCTCGGCACAACCACCAAACCTTTCCATCGCACACACACGATGATGAGGCTGCTTCTTGAACCAAAGCACATGCAAACCAGGGACAGTTCTTTGGCATGGCAGAGCATGGGTTTGGGGGTCGAGTACAAGGTGGTGGGGCCCTGCTATCAACAGATATCCACTGGTTCCTCCAAGGAGCAGACAAAAATGTGGACAACATGTTTGGGGAGATTTTTGTGGTGCTGCCCCTACCCATGGGGACTCACCATATTTACAGAAAGATGTAGCACAGTGACACAGACGTTAAACATAGTGGATACTTTACCTTTTGCCCAAGTTAAACTTGATCTATTAAAAAAGTTGACCTTTTACTTGAGAGAGAGCAGAGCGTTTCCTGCTTATCTTAAAATTCATCTCGGTGTCCCTTTTGCCAGCCTTTCCACAGGTTCAAAACCTAGTATGGAACTGCTTAGCTCCTCAAATGGACGCAGAGTCCTTTTATCTCCACAGGCGCCTGTGAGGTTTGATGTTATGCCTAACCTTTAGAGTGTACTTAAGGAGACTTAATAAAGTCTGAAGCAAAAAGATTACTTGATCCTCGTATAAGTCCTTGTATGGCAGGCATTGCTTTGCCATGATACAATCTAGTGTGGATAGAAATTTAAGTACACACAAATCTCACAAGCTGTGGGCTTCTCAGCACAAACTTTTCAAATGATGGCCAGGCTAGATGGGGCTGTGAGCAACCTTGTCCGGTGGAAGATGTCCCTGCCCATGGCAGGTGGGCTGGAACTAGGTGAGGGTTGGAACCAGGTGATCTTTAAGGTCCCTTCCAACCCAAACCATTCTGTGAGCCTGTATCCTGAGAAAGTGTCATGTGTTTGGGGGGAACAAGCATGCAGTAAATGGTACAGCCTGTTGTGGGTGGTGTGGTATTGCCTCTCAGAAAGGCAGCAACACGCAGGCAAGCCACGGCATCATTCTGCAGCTGCACATTCTGCTGAGCTTTATCAGCCTACAGCTCCGTACAGAAAATACTATGGGAAGGTCAAGCCTTATGTTTGGCATCTACAGACAGCTGAGCCCCCAGTGTTACATTCATCTGATAAGGCAGGGTGGCTTGGGAAAGTGGGAAGGCAGTGTCCGGTCACCGCTGTCATCCAAAGATACCACCAAAGACCACCACTTCATTCCTGGCGTGACTTTGCTAAGAAGATAGATACAGAAGATACAGAAGCTCAGATCAAATCCCACCACTGGAGAGCTCTCCTCTCCGGCTTCCCAGCAGTTCCTTCTCTGTGGCTGTTAGTTTCCTACGTGCCCTAGCCCCCAGGCTATGTCTAGCCCTGGTCTCTCATAAATTCACTGTAAACACTTGGAATAGTTAGACTCAAAAAATCTAATGAAATAGAAGTCTTGTGGGGAAGGAAAGTGGGAGATGATGAGTGAAAAGAACTCACAACAGTAATCCCAGATGTTAGTCTTGTTACACACCATTCCTCATAATCTTAGCAACCACTTGTTTATCCTTCGTAAACAAGGGTTGTATTCCCTCAAGTATTCAAAGCACCTCGGTCAGGTGTTTGAAAACCCCAGCAATGAGCAGATGGAAATTTTGCAGACATGGTGTGAAGAAACACAATTTTGTCTTGTTAGGTGTTACATCCACTTCAGTTTCCCCTTCATTTTCTCAGTGTGAGGCAGGATGGGAGGTACCCTTCCATCTCTAGCCTCATTTCATTGCAACAAGAAAATGTCGGTGTGGAGGCTGAAGCAACTACTTTTAACACTGAGAAGATATCCCCAAGCCAGGAGCTAGGAAGGGGATATAGGTACTTACTGCTTCTGAGCCTGATCGATCCGGTTCCTGAGGGTGACAATCTGCAAACAACATACATGACCAGCGTTTTTGGAGATAAAGAAACCTTGTTCCCTCACAGAGAGGGGAGTGTTACCTGTTGAAGTGCTGGAAAGAGGTGCCTATGGTACGGGTTTGTCCTTTGAAATGAAAGTTCACCCTTGCATGAAGGAGAGAAATGTTGCTCTTTGGCAATAAATCTGCAAGCCCGTTTCACATGTCAAGGGAAAGAAGAGCTAGAATTTTATAACCCTTATTAGAAGAGTTCCTATGGATAAAAATTAATCTCATATGAACTCACATGTCAAACCGCAGGTGACTGAATGAGAATTAGTGTCACCCTGGCCAACTGGAAAGCTCTTGGATGGCTCCATCACCTCTATGTGTCAACCTCGCCTTCTCACTCTTCCCCTACTTCTATATATTAGGAAGTGTGTAAGCTCAAAGTGGTCTTTGGTTGGGCACCTCAAGAATCGAAGATGGGTGTCACATTCTGCTGGACTACCTTTGCTGGCTGGCAGAGCAGGGGATGAGGAGCTTGCAGCAGTCACCACCTTCCCAGCCACTCATCTAGTAAGAGAAGATGACTTTTAAAGGGGCCAAAGAGGAGGGCTTCAGCAACCACAGAGGAAAAGGTTGAAGTGGGGGCTGTGAAGACCTTCCCAAGCTCTGTTGATAACTGCAGGCCGCTAGAGACTCTGTCCTACAAGATGGAGCATCTCTGTTTAACCATGGGTAAGCTGCATATTTCGACCTGATACACAGGAAAGCAAACACCTACCTTGCACAGGATGAGCACCTTACGGCCTGACTTAGCACCTCAGTCCTGGCCCATAGCCCTGGACTTGCTACCGAAATCCTGGGGCTCTTCCAGCTCAGGTATGGAAAAGCCCACAAGAATTAGGGTGTGATAGAGAGCCTTCTTTTGCCCTTTCGCCTTCTCACTTGTAACCAAGTCAGGGTTTTACATAGTTTTCCTGGGGTGGAAAAATGCACTTGCCAAGACATGTGCTTCGCTTCTGCTTCTGATGTAATTCAAAATTCTCCACTGGCTCTGCAGTCCAAGAACTGATGCCCCAACATTTGAACATTTAAAGTGGCACTTGACATTCCCCACGTGCAAAACAAGTATATACATTCAGCTGGTGCAACAACTGGTATTTCCTGGCTGGTGTCTTTCCGTGGCAAACAAACAAAGTAAGAGACTGAAACGTTAGCAGGAACAGGACAACACAAGGAAGGAAAGATCAGCAGATCACTTGCTTTTATACTTACTCATGGAATTTGTAATATCTGCTGTAGCAGTTTAAATTATTTTTTTGCAACCGAGTATTTTTCCCAAGTGTGGAAGAGAACCAGATGTCTTCAGTTTGACCCAAGGGCTTCAGACTTACCTTCAGTGATAACCTTGTGATAGTGACTATAACACTCAGTCTCCAATGAAGCACTAAAGAGCAACAGACACTAGAGCTAAAGAACAGCTCCACTCACTCCTGTGTGTCCCAATTCCTTCCTTTGTCTCTCCCTTGCATCCTTGCTTGTGTCTCCTTCATCCCCTTTGCTGTTTTTACTTATCTTTCTCCTCACATTTTTCTTGCTATCATCTTCCCTTTGCTTTTCCGCTTTTCTTCTCCCATCTTATCTGTGCATTTTCCTTCTACTTTGCTCATTCTTTGTACTTCCTCTCCTTGCTTTTCATCAGCAGCCACCCATCTCTTTCTTTATGCAGAAGTTTCATTAGCATAGCATGTACAACTCCCCTGGCACTGCCTTAATTCCTGCTTTACCACACCCAATAGACATGTCACCCTTAATCTAGCCCTCTCCAATATTTTGGGTCTGGATAAGCATGTGCCATAAGGTGGAGAATCTTTCCAAACCCCATACCATTCTTTTATGTGAAGTCCGAGCTCCTACACATACATCCCTAAGCTTCTGCCTGTATCCCAGGTGCATCAGGGTGCCTCCCCCATGCATGCAATACCAGAGGTTTGGATAGGGAATTATTTTAGAGATGCTCTGCATGGGTTGCATGCTCAGTTCTTTAACCACATCCCTGTGGGACCCTGACTCTTTTCCCAAATTACCGCCTCATCTCTTTTCAAAGAATGGAAGGGGAGAGAAAAAGGAAGGGAAGGGAGAGACACAGGATCCAGATTTCTCTTTTCTCTCTGCATTGGAGCCAAGTGCCAGTTTCTGTCTGGCACTGGGCCCCTGACCATGCCACAGGCTCATGCATTTGGTAGCCTTTGCTGCTGCTGTTACACAGGCAAGTTCATTGTACTTACAACTTGGAAAGCTCCTGCAGCCTGCAACGCATTGTTAAAATCTAAGAGAGATTGAGATAGTTACATTGGTGTTGCTCATTCTCTGTCAGCATGTGTCTGTGTGATTGGGAATTAAAAGGAGGGCAAGGCAGAGAGAGATCCAGTAGGATTTCTCAGCCACTGAAACCTGTTGTAGGTGAGTGCAGCCCTGTCCTGGGACTGTGAAGTAAACACGTCCACTTTCTGTTACCATTTGACACTTCAGTCACATGCTCCTGCCTGGAGACAGTTTTCAGTGACTCCAGAGAGCTCAGTCCACAGGGAATCTGTCTGGGATGGGAATAAAGCTTACAACGTTCAAGTGTGAAATCAAAGATGAATTTAAAAATACTACTTAGCAATGGAGATGAGTGAATTAAGAGCTACTGAATTTTCAAGTCACGGGTACCTATAGATAAACAAGAATGGACAAGATGTGTTTGAGCAGAGCGCAGGGAGCCCATTTTCTGTTGGGATTGCCTTTCCATGGGGCACTGAAAACCCTGAGAGTGCTCTATTCAACTTCACCCTAAAATGTGAAATCCAGTCCAAGCATGTACGTTAGGGGAATGCAGTTCCAGATGTCTTGCTGCTTAAAATATTGTAAAAGGGCACTGGAGACCCAAATGATGTCACCACATGGCTTTTGCCAGAGGAGTCATTTTCATATTTTGGACCCGCTGCCATTAGTAAAATGGCTTCTCAGCTCACCTCATATTTTTTCTTCTTGATCTGCTCTGTAAAGTCATACTTTTCAGTCTCCAGCTGGTATAACCAGTCCCACAGTTCCTTAGCCTTGTCCCTGTGTGTTCATGGGAAAAGGAATATGAGAGAAACACATCACATCGTGTGTTTTCTATGGTTTTCACATCACTAGTAGTGAGAGTTTTTACGTTTTATTTAATGCAGTTCATACATTAATGCAGTTCCTGCAAACCCCTTCTGTTCTCTGAAAGCTACTCACCAGTTCCAAGGTCATGTTTTTCTCACCTGAGAACCTTTTGGACTTGTACTCTTGCATGTGTCACATGCTAACATATTTCCTATAAATTTAGTTTTCTGCCTAACTCTTAAAGAAAGAAGAGTCCAGGGGATTCAGATCAGGAGGAAGGAGGACTCTGAAGTCCACCCAGATGAGCAGAGCAGCTGCCGTTGTGCAATCTCATCTGTTTCAGGGCCAAGGTAAGACAACCTCATCTTTCAATCATGTGTGAACTCCAACAAGTGGAGTCCAGACTGTCATCTGATGACTGTTCTGCATCAGAGCATTCAGCTCCCAAACCTCCAGCCTCCGTGGAGAACGCAAGGTACTCATACCTTAGCAGCTCTAACTCATCCCTGGGAATGCCACAGATATTGATCTCTAGGTTTGTTCAGCTAATCGCAGAGCTGGGTTTAAAGTTTGTACCTAGCCCTGTAAATGACTAACCCTGATTAGCAGCAGAGGCTACCGGAGCTGTGCCAACAGCATGGCTAGATGGCTCCCAAACCATTCCAACAATTCCCCACATCCCCATTTCCCCTCTGTTTTCTGGATCAAGGAAGGCCACAACTGAACACTGTCCCATGATGAATTTCAAGGAAGGCCCTCTCCTCTACCTCTTTTTTTCACTAGAGGAGACTCCAGGACAGCAAGACCAAAGTTCAGTGGATTACTTTCAGTAAGTTAGGATAAGCGTATTACCTCAGCTTGTCTTCGTTAAGGTGGTCGATGTTCAAGGGCTTGCGCCTCTCTGCCAGGACCTTCTTCTTTGTCTCTCTAGCTGTTTGCTTCTTTCCTCTCTTCTGATCAGCCTGTTTTCAGAACAGCAATTAATGTCAGACCACAGAAATACAGCCTGAATGGAATTATTTCAGTGACAAAGCATGCAAGACATGCTGCTAGGGATCCAGAAGGAAAGCTGAGTTGTTCTCTCAACTGTAATAAAGACTGTTCCCCATCACCCCTGTGGTTTAACATTTCCGTATTTCTTCCACCGGGCCATGCTTTTTACCTTAGCCAGGTAGCTGCTGTATGTGGCACCCATGGAGGACAGAGCCTTCTTCTTCTTGAGATCATCCTCAGCTTTTCTCTTGGCATCTTCTTCCTCTCTCCGTGCCTTTTCCTCCTGTGAAGAGTGACACACAGAAGCAAGTTACCCCAGGGGAGACTCGCAGCTTCCCCAGCAGCCAGTGTCACTGCAGGGAAGGTAATCAGATAAGCAAGTTGGTGAGAATCGGCGACTCCTGTTTCCTGCCCTTGCTTTAAGAGGGTGGTCATCTCCTCTTCAGACTGAGACAGGCAGAATCTGAAGTATTCTTCTGTCTCTGGAGATAGCCTCCAATTTGATGCTGAAACAAGGAGAGAGATGCAAAGACACTTACTGCAAGCCTTGCCTGACGCTCCTTCTCCTTCTCAGCCCGGATCCTCTGTTGCTCTGCTCTTTCAGCTCTGCGCTTCTCCTGCAAGAAGCAGTTGCAGAGGCATTGAGTCGTCATTGTGGCTTTACCCACCTCCAGTATCGCATCCCACCACCAAGAGCTGTGGTTTGTAGAGCGCGCCACCTACTCCCTTGCCAGAACGTGTAAAGGGTCTGGTGTGCAATTCCCAGGTGCAAAAGAAGAGGCTGAGAGAGGGGACAGATGTGGGGAGAAGCCACTTGGTGGTGACTCGAGCAGTCACTTCTGCACACAGCGGTACAGCTTTCTGCCAAAGGCTGACAGTGCACCAATGGATTCAACTTCTCACCTACAGAGGATCCAGTCTAGTACAGGGAAATGGCAGTACAGGGACTCACAATCCTCTCCTTGAGGGCAATCAGCTCTTCCTCTTCCTTTCTTCTGGCTTCAAAGTGGCTGTCAATCAAGGCCTGCAGTTCAATCAGGTCTTTGTTCTGCCTTTTCTTTTGGATGTCCTAGAAAAGCAGGACGGTACATTCAGTAAGCCCATATCGCTCTAGACACATGCCCTGGACATTCCCAGCAGCCTGCCTACACAGAGGAACAAAACCAGGAACTGTCTGCAGATATCCCTGGAAATCTGTGGGATTAGCTTAAATGGCTGTTGGTACAGGTCAGAGACAGTCAGAGACTCATGCAGGTGACAGACAGAAGCCCAGAAGGGAACAGAATCCACATCTCCCATTCCCCTACACCGTATTTTATCCCTGGCTTTGCTTAGATGCCTGTCTTCGCATATACTTAGCTGCGTCCTCTTTGCTTTGAGATATGAATCTTACCTAGAAAATGTTAGTGCATTTTGGGCAAAGCAAGTGGAGATTTTCAACACCAAAGCTTCTTCATTTTTATATCAACTTTCTAGGAAGGTATGTGGATCTCTGTTTATTATTGTCATTTTAGGTAGAGTTTCTCAGCAACAGATGTGCATAAGCCTGCTTTATTTCAGCCTGCAACTTTCACGCCATTTACAACAATAGGAGAGGGGATCTGAGATCTCCTAAAACACTTACTTTCTCCTTTCTTCATATATTGGCTTCAAAGATTCAAGGAGAAAAAAAGAAATACATTATTTTGGCTTAGCCACATTAGCAACAAATGCAACCAGAGAGTTTCAGGGAGCAGAGAGTAGCCTTTCACTGAAAACAGGCAGCAAAGCATCCATAATTTTGTCCTTGACTTTATGCTCAGCATTATCCAATACAGGAGGAGTTATGTGTGTTTGTACACATGTGTATGGCTCAGGTACAGACAGACAAACACAGCCAGCTCAGGAATACTTACATCAAAATCTACTTTCTCACCCTCTGGTATTTTAGGAGCAGTTAGTCTGCAGAGAGTCAAAACCAAAACAAACAAAAAAGAAAGAAAGAAGAAAAAAAAAAGGATTTTCATCTTAAAGAACAGGCAGCTTTTTAAATAGCACGCCCTGACCTGCCCTGCCCTCAGGGAGGATGCTGACAAGGAGGAATGTTGATGGAGATGGAGATACAGAGGGGTGAAACAGCAGGTCAGTGGAAAACTACTCCAGAGTAGCACTGTCCTAGGGAGATACCCCTAACAAACCTTTTTCGTTCCCAAAGCCTATGGTCATTCCCTACCACATGGAAAGATGTTGGTCTGCGAGGTTGTTGGCGCAGTGCTGCAGGCTCTGTTCTGGGCAGCTGGCAGAGTGGGAAGGGAAGGTGCTGGGGCCCAGGGCCAGAAGGCCCGTTGGAAACCTTCAGCTCAAGCCAGCCCAGACCCATATTTGCCCCCTTTCCTACTGTCAGTGATCCTGGATGGACGGGCAGTTTCCCAGCCATGGCCTCTCACGGAGGATTTACTGTTGAGCTGGCTATATCTCGGGGTACTGTGAGACTGCTGAATCTTGGACAGTTGACAATTTCTCCAGCTCTTGTCAGGAACTGGTCTTAAGACCCAGGGCAGTAACTACTGCTGAGGCATCCTCTGGCAAAAGCAGCCATCCCGGGAAGGCGAGCGGGAGCAGCTGGACGTGGCGCCAGGGAGGGTGGGATAAAGGCTTCTAGTGCCCGTTGGCCTAAGAGACAATCTAAGGGCTTCTGCTAGATCAGAAAAATGATCCCAGGGCTTTGAAACTCCCTGTCCTTCATACTTACTTTATTCTGGGCTTCTCCTCTGTATTTGGAAACATGGAGCAAAACAGGAAGGGGAAAAAGAGGGAGAACAGTTAGAACAACAGAGATCATGCCAGCTGCTAAAGTAAAAGGAGGGAAGGGAAATTTAATCTTAGGGGAAACGTCCCAGAGAAACTGGTTAAATCTCAAGCACTTCCAAAAGAAATACACACACTCACACACCCCTTTTGCTAGGAGTGAATCTGGTTTTGCCCTTGAAACAGAATTCGGCAGAAAACAATCAGGAGACTGTGTAAAAGTCCCAAGCATAGTGTCTGGAAAGCAATGGTTTCATGTAAATGCAAAATTATTTTTCTCAAACCATCCTGACCAAAGCTCTAAGGAGGACAGCTGGGCTGGAGGATACAAGAAAGTGTGCCTTTTCCAATCAGCACTTCTTTCACTAAAGTTAACCTGAATTAACAGGTATGTCAATGATAACTGGGCTTCACCAGTTTTGCTCAAAGGCCTCACATGGAGGCCAGGAGGGAAAAACTTCATGGCACATATTTTCTCCAGGATCATTGACTCCCAGGATAGTTAGGGCACATGTCCCTGAGATACCTCAGTGCATGGGGAAGATGCTCAGCACTGTGTGGTGCTCCTCAAACCCAGCTTGGAAAGGCCGTCCTCTCTTAGCAAGCATCCTCTCCTGCTGAGGTACATGCAAAATTCCCATCGGCGTTAATGGGAATGATCTTTGCATCTCCAGGAGAGGTATAGCACCCCGATGGGCAGGCTAAACCATCACAGAGCTGTCAGCTTGGGCCCTCTGGCAGTCAGAAGTCTTCCCCTGCAACAAGTGACCTTTCCCTGGGTCTCCAAAATGTGCTGTCTTATGAGTTACTTGCTTAACATTTGTGCTTGCCATCAATTCCCCTCTCTGCTATGCTTTTTAAACTTTAGTTATTAACTCCAGCGTAACGCCAGTAAGTTCAGCACTGTTATTCTCACAAACAGAAGTAAATTAAACCGATGTGTTTATTCTGGCCTGGTCTCACAGGGACCCAGGTTTACTTTCATAACCTCACACTACGTTTGAACTTTCAGGGATGCTGCTGGATTCTGTGGTACAAGACTCTCCCCGTGTTGGTTCAGTGGGAGGAACTGAGGTAAAAAGCTCACAGCTGTTGAATCTGTTAAAAAAAAAGCAACAAACCAGCTTTGTAAAGTAAAAGTAAAAACAGTGTCCCTTAGGAGTGGGTGCATGAGCCCTGCTATCCATATCATGATACAGAAAGCTATTGTATTATGTTCTTTCAAATGCTTATTTGCATCCAGCTGTTTTGGGACTGATGGAGGAAATCGGGAACAGCAAATGAAACAGAGAAGGGTAAAATAAAGTGAAACATTATAAGAGGAAAAAAGTAGCAAAAGCTGATACTGGAAAACGCTTAAGAGAGACATCATTTGCAAGGACGTTGAATAATAACAAGTGGAGAAAGTGGCTGGAAATGGGTTATTGAGATAATTAAGGGAAAAGACATGAGAGATGCGTAAGAGATCAGAAACAAACCTTTCCTTTCTCTCACACTTTCCCGTATCGATTCCAGTTATGAACTTTTGGGGGGTAGACTTTTCTCATTTACTGCAAGAACACTGCCTACCAAAACATGTTTCAGTTGAGGCCTCTAGATACTAGAGCAATGTTAATAAAACAAACAGCATGTAATTACTGAGATGTTTTAGATCACTCGCATAAAGGAAGTCACAAATCACTCCTGCAGAAAAACACCATTAGCCCACAGCGTACTTCTGTATTTCTCCATGGGTTTTTTTAAATTGTTTTGCTTTTCAAATAGCCAGTGAGCTTCTTAGCACATGACTTAAATTGTTTTTTATCTGGAGAGAGGAAAAGTAATCATGATTAATCAATCTATCAGGGGTGTTATTCACACAGGATTCCCTTCCTTCGTGACATACCCAGATAATTTTCATAAACATCCCTGTTTAACTTCAGGCTGCCAGTTAGTAACACTTGGGGGGCGGGAAGCTGGTTTTGTTTGTTGACCTTGGTTGCCAGAATCAACATCTGTCTGTCAAAAAACGCTGTGAATTTGGTTTCAGCTGCCACCAAATCAGCACATTAAACTCATTTAAACCAACAAACAATCATAAAAATAAAAAGAAAAATGAAGGTTAGTTGCTCTTGAAATAAGAAGTTGTAGTTACAACATTTCAAGGTACTTCCAGAAAACCAGAAAAGGGGATGACAAAAGAAATAGGAACCTCTGTTAATAAATGAACAGTAATAAACCTGTCCTTTGCAGTGCATGACCCAGCATCGGTCCATACTGGATGCACCAAAAGCAGCCCGGGGATGCAATTTATTTTGAAATGCCCCTTCTTTCAAGACACCAAGTCAAGGAACTGGGTCAAAATTTGTTGAACAGACAGGAATTGTCATAGCAAATTCCTGTTCCTATGGTGGATTTTGACTGACATTCTGGTCACTCTGCCCACAAACCATGGGGCTGTGACAAAATCCCCGCAGAGAACCCTGCCGAAGAAGGCAAGAGCCACTGGAAATCCAAGTTCACCGCCCTGGTGATTAGAGAGTCTCTGAGTTTCTGGTTTCCAAAAGGGTTAGCCTAGGGAGAGTACACACCACCATAAACACAACCTTGCTTTCTCCTGCCCGATCTATGAGGTATTCACACAGTGGCCCCCTCTCTATGAGCCCACCTGAACTGCCTTTACTTCATTCCAAACTCCCTAAACGCCCTCCCTTAATCCCACTTCTCAGAAGCAACATATCTAACTCACACTCTGTCCTTAGGGGGAAAAAAAGTCAATATGCTATTAAAAAGAAAAGGAAAGAAAGAGAAAAAGGAGAGAAAGGGGCTTAGAAAGGTCTCCAGGGTATTTCTCTAAAGAAAAAAAAAGCCTGAAAAGCAAGCAAGAAAATTAAAACAAGCTAACAAAAAAAAACCCTACAAAAGCAAAACAAAACGAGGAAACAGAAAATTCAGGGTGGTTACAAGTGACGTTGGGCTTTGTCTTTCAAAACAACTGGCCAGGTGTTCTGGGGGTTGGGGCAGTCAGAACACAACAGAGCTGCTTCAAAGGCCTGTAAAAGTCCACGAGGGTCTCTCTATACATTTAAACTGGGTTTGAATTTGGCCCGGGGGGCGCTAAGTTCTCTCACTCACACACAAGAGCAAAACTGACCCTGCGTACTTTTGGATTTGGTCCCTTCACACGAGTCTCGTCCCCAGCCATGTACTCCCGCTTGGCCAGGGGTCACGCACAGCCTATGCCCGCCCAGCCAGTCTGAATAAAGGCGCTCACACCCCTCATGTTTAGCACAACTCAGTGCGTGGCTGGAGCAGAATTTTAAATATCTGGAGATTCAGGCCTGGAGACCATGACCACCTAAGGATGGATGAGGAAGGCACGTCCATTTTCAAGCACACCACAGGGATTTAAGAGCTACTTTGCTGATTTTGGGAGATAGAGAAGGTTTGCTGATGAGATCTGTGACACAACAGGTCCTAGCTAAAAGACAAGTCCAGAGCAAGCTTCTAGAGCTTGGTCTTCACCATCTGCTATGCTAACAGGGATGTGCAGGGATCTCCACACAGCAGTGACCCCCCCGGGGGTGATTGGATATGCACAGTGAGCGATTCTTTGCGGCAGAGATGTTTTGGCCCAGTTCCTGAGTTTAAAAATCAAGTGAGGAACAAAAGCAAGTACAGAAAAAGAGAGTGAGGTGTTAGAAAGATGACTTTGTTGTCCTAAGACAACACCGAGCTACCATCACAGTATTCGCCGCCATCATCAGCTGTAGGTTGAAGCATAAAAGCAAAAGAGAAGAAGCAGAGCAGTCAGTCCACAACCGGCACTGTTCTCCTAAAAGCAACTCTCCCCGCTCCCTCCCGGCTACGCTGGGAACCTCGGGCTCTCTGGAGATCAGACTAGAAGAAACAACATCTTTTTTCTGATTCCATTGGGCAAACATACAGCCCTTTTCTCCATGTTCATCCAAAGAAACCGTTTCCCTCCCGTGCTCTCTTTGCTCTTGAACAAGGTCAGTGTTTTTAACACTGTTTCCCCAGCACTGAAAAAGAAAAAGGGTGAGGGAGGCTGTAGGTGCATCACATACCTTCTTCGTGGGCTTCCTCTGCGGGTGGTGTGGTGCAAGCAGTGATGGAAAGACAGGAAATAGGAAAAGAAAAAGAGAAAGAACAGATGTTTAAAGCTCTTGGAAGCCTGAGAAAGAGACCAAGGAATGCATGGAGGGGGGCGTGAAAAATAAAGGAGGGGGGAAAAAGTAAAGGAATTAGTGAATTAAGGCAGGGAGAAAAGGTATCTGGAGAGGCTGTCAGGAGTTAAAGATGCTGTAAGGTTAAGGCAGTGGTAAGCGTGGAGATTAAAGGAGAAAAGGGCTGCAACTGATCATTGTGGTTAATATTTGTTTCTCTTGTTTTGTTCTCTTCTGTCAACCCAGGACTCCTGTTCTCTCTGTCTCACACACACACACTCTTGTGTTGCAGCTAGGAGGAGTAAATCAGAAGTCATGTCACATACCTGGCTCATGAACTTCAGGTGTGAAGTGTCATGGAACAAGATGCGATGGAAAATAAGAGAATGAGAACGAGAAACCTGTTATTTCACACACCAAAAGAGCTTTTGAGCCAAAGGGGGGGAGGGGCAGAGAGGAAAAGGGGAGAGGGGGGCGAAGCTAAGACGTAAACCTGAGGTGAAATAAATGAATTACATTTGAAATAGCATAGAAACAGAAATCACAGGGAAGGAATTCAGTTAGGTGAAACAGGCAGATTTACGATAATAGTGCAGCCCTTCAAAATAAACTTCTGAGCATTGTATGCCATGAAGCACAACCTGATAGCAGAGCGTAGCAAGGTTTCCCTTGGTTTGAAATATGCACATGAACATGGTCAGCAGTCTCCAAGCGCTCTTGGATCCATCCTTTTCTACAGCAGGATTTCAGTCATTTGAAATAAACCCAGAGTGGTTCGGAAACCTACTGAAATACCTGCTGCACCTCAGCGTCAGTGTTCAGCTAACTTCCAAAGCAGCTCAGTGCTCTTCTCTACATCTGTAGCTGAGGCCGTTTTCTTCCTTGAAGACAACTCTGATGTTTATATACATGTGCTGCTGGTCTTCACTTCCATTTGCAACACAGAATGACAACCAGATTACTTCATAGGAAGAAAACGTTCGTTCAAAGTCTGTGCAGGTCTATGTTCCGTTCCTCTGGGGTTTTTTGGCAAAGCAAGAATAGATCAGCGGGGCAGATTTGCAGGGCAAATTTTGCTTTTCAGCCATATACGCACCGCAGAATATTTTCAAAAGCAGGCATAAAAATAATGCAAAATCTGGCAGTATTTGTATTCCCTGTGTACAGCCAATGGGTCAAATTCTGCCCCAAGCTTTGAAAATAAGCTTTCCCTATAGGAAGAAACACTCATTCTCATATCACAGTGCAGAATTTAACCCATTCCATAAGGGCACTTTTTTGCTGAGCTACTCTTTCACAGTAGTACCTGTGTACCCATAGTTTTTAGTAAAATTTTCATGCAACAGGTAAGTTTCCTCCTCCTTGCTGCTGTTTACATTTTACCTAGAAAAAAATATTAAACTAAAAAACCAACACACACACACACACACACCCCCAAAGGCATGCAAGTTACAAGCTATCATTAATTGAGAGGTTGTTATCTCCTGTCACCTTGTATTGGCTTCCCACACACACCATCCCTGCAGACAGACACTGGGGGGTTTAGAAGTTAAATCACATACCTGGAGGGGGGGCTTCATTTAGTAGGAAGTGTCAGGGGAAAAACATAGGAAAGGAAGATAAAAGAATTATAAATAAGTTATTCAGGAGGGGATCACCTCAAACTTTGTAAGACTGGGTTGAAGGAGTATCATTTGCAGACTAGGTTATAGGGATGGAGGGTTAATAAGAGTGGAAAAGGAGAGTAGTTACAGTGGGGTGTGAAGTGGGACAAGGAAGGGATGCCATAGAAATGAAAGATAAAGGGAATTTGAATGTTGATGAATTGCAGCAGTTTATATCATGCAAATATATAAACAGTGGGCAGTTGTAGCGACGCCGGTGACCCTTACATGTGAAAGCAAGCATACCCAAGAAGAAAGTTCTACAAGTGTGCAGGGTAGCCTGTGTGTCAGGTGTGCCCGTGCCCCTTTAGCTGTGGGGGCAGGTATGGAGGTATGAGTTACTGCAGGGAAGTACCGCTTTGGATCTCTCTCTCGGCATCTGAAGCTCCCCACCTAAGGGCCTTCGCTGGCAGATTTGGAACTTAGCTCTGCAGAACTGGAAGTATTGGGGTCTACACAGGGCTTGTCTGCTGCAAAGCAGAAGCCGCTCGCGCCTGCGTGCCGGGACCCTGCTGCCAGCGATGCCCGTGAGCAAGAGCAGCTTGTCTCTGCAGCTCGGGTACCTCCCTCTGCCCCGGCTGTGGGGTAACCACAGCCCTAAAAGTTTTCAGGGACACTAAAATGTTTCTTCTAAGCTTCTCAGAAGGTGACTTCCCAGTTACAAACCATAACTATACTTTCCTATAGGGAACGTAAATTTTAGGGAATCTTAAGAATGGATTGATTTGTCATGACTCTGGTTTTCTTCAACAGCTTCAAATTCCTATGTACAGGAATTTTGCAGATTAATAGGAATTTAGATGTCACGCACATGCGCTTGGTTACGTGGAAAGTGTCAGCAAAGAAAAACAAAAGAATTAGAGCAAGAATCACAGAGCAGCAACCACTCTGAACTTGTGCGGGCCAAAGCTGTGACTTAGAAGATTTATTAGACAATGACAGCATTAATAACAAGGAAACTAAATAATCATACAGTGATGTGAAAAGCTGGAACAGTCTCCCTCTGACATAAAAGTTTTCTTTTAAGCTTGTTATATTTACATCTTTCCTTTTTGTTATACTTTGTGTTACAGAGGGAAAAGGAAACACAGGGAGTCTGTAGGTATGGTTTTATTGTTAATCAGATTATGTTAATACCTGGTGCCCTGCATAAAATTCAAGCTCATATATATGCCAAAGCTTGAGACCAACACTCAAGTAGTGAGTAGCAGTTCAATAAATACCAGGAGAAAGATGCACAGAGGCAGGTAAAGCAGCTGGGGTGGTAGCAATGACCTTTACCTTGCGCAAAGCAAGGTCAGAGAAACGTTAGGAGCAGGTGACAGACAAGAATGAAGATGGTTAAAAGGAGACGAGGACATGAAGCAAGAGTGGCGAGAACAGGAGGGAAATGAGAAGCGGCGCACAGATGGATGTTGAAGTATTAAGTCGTGCAAAACTCAATCAGACACCTTTCACCTCACTCACTTCGACCCTGGCGAAAGCCCTGATCTCGGCTAAACTAAGAGGCTGCTGTCCCTCTGCCGAGAGCAGTGAAATAACGGGGCTGGGGGGCTGCTGAGGTGTGGCTGCTTTCATAAAGCTGCTCCAAATGGCACAGAATATTTTTCACAGACAGTTTAGATGATGCTGCAAGTTCAGTTTCTGTTTTTCCCCATAATAAGCATTATAACGTTCCTGTATGCGGGGTAAGGATGGCTCTGAGTCCAGTCAGGGGCTACTGTTACAGCTTATATATTGCAATATTTGTTTACAAAAGTGTTATTACATTTTTCATGCAACAGTTAGCTCTTATCCTCATTATTACACATGACAGAGCAGAGGAAGTTATTATTGGTGGAAGGTGTAAGGAAGCTGCATGTTACAGTTTATCATTAATATTTGATTTTTATCTGTTTTCTTCCACCATCTTTGAATTCCTGAGTATAATATTAGAGTTACTGGTATCATTTCCCAACAGAAATCAGATTCAATTGAATTTCAGTATTTTAAAACTCACGTAGATTTAGCTAAGATTTTGGTTAAAAAATAGAAACGGTTTAACAGCCATAAAAGACTGCATAGATACTACATTTCTAGAACAAATCCTTTTCATTTTTTGCTTTGTGACAGTCTCTCATTCCGGATCTGTTCTTGCATTACACTAAATATACTCCACATTATCCAGAAAGTTGATGCTTCAAAAGCATCTAAAATAGAATTTTTGATTCAAAATTTGGAAATCTTCCATGGAGGAAAGAAGGGGAGGGGGGGCAAATGTTGGAACAAAATGTTTTGTTTCAACTAAGCAAAAAAAAGTATTTTCAATAGCTGCCAAGCAAGGCATCTCCTTTTTTTGTTTTACTTTGTTTGAAAAGTTTCCATTTTGTCCCAATTCAGAACATGACCCAATTGTAAAATTGCCAAGTGCAACTGAATTTCCAGCACATAATAACCCTTCAGATTGACGCAGAGGAATTCAGAAGTCACATACCTGGTTCATGGACTTCTTTAAGAGGGAAGTAGCAGGGAAGGAGATGCAAAGAAAGATAAGAGAATTAGAGCAAGAAACAGGATGATTAACAAAACCTTATACTTTTTTTTTTAGCCAGGATGGAGGGGTTAAGGGGATAAAAACCATTAATAAGATTAAAAAAGAAGTAGAGGGCACATATGGATGTCAATTAGAAATTCATGGAGAGGGAGGGGCAGGGGGTGTTGGGAGATAAAAGGTGCAGATGACTAATGTACATTTATCATGTGCCATTGGTAACCTTTGCTTGACAGAAATATTTGCTTGTATTAAAACAAGTCCATTACCCATATTTTGACTGTGCAAAAAGGTTACAGACAGCCTGTTCTTATTCATGTGCATAGAAATCCCAGCCTCTGCGGAAATCAATGGGCTTGGGGGAGCTGGCATTGATTTCCTTAGTGCCCAGGATTTCACCACTGGTGTGCAGGACTGCACCCCGACGGGGAAAGGTAAGTGCGAGCGTATGACTGCTCCTCGACCTGCAGGATCAAGTATCCGATGAAAGCCTCGCTGGACATGCAGAGAGGGGAAGGCAGAAGGGCAATTGAAAGGTAAATGGGTTTGGGCTGGCAGGCTGGTATTTTAATAAGCATGACCTACTATTTTGCTAATCACGCAGATCCTCTTACCAGAGCTGGACTTCCATTCGTATTGTAAAATCAATCAAAATTCAACCCTGCTACCCCCGTTTTTGCATAACACACATTAACCCAGAAAAATACCAATAGTTATGGGAAAAGCATGCAACTACATCTTTTCACTGAATTGGCATTTTCCGCAAATACACTGCAACTAAAACAGTGCCATCGGTCCAGTCATTAGCCCAAGAGAAGACTAGGTATGCCACAGCATGCCTCGTTGCTCAGGACTTCAGATGCAAGTCTCTCCACAACCACATACATCGCTGCAAAAGTGAGTTTTGCCTCTGCACGGTGGCAGGGGGGCAGGAGGATGAGGTGGATGCATCCAAGGGATGGAACATCGCCACAGGGCATGGCTGTCCCACCTCCAGCCCCAGAGCACGGCATAGAGGAAACGGTTTTGGCAACGCTATCCCCGTACCAACTGGTGTCTCTACCGATCGCCTGGTGAGAGGCAGCGGAGTGCCGAGGAACACACAAGCACTGCCCAGCCACTGCTTCGGGCATTGTTTTCAAAGCTGCGGTAAGTACTCATTACTCATCACACTGCTTATCCTACGAGAGCGAAATAGCTGTCAGCGAGCACGCAGAGGATTATTTTGCATCCTCTCCTCTTCAACCACCTCCAGAATTCCTGCACGCATTACCGCTCCAGACAGAAACAGAGGAATTCACAAGCCATGGCACATACCTTCCTCATGAGCTTTAGCAGGTGGGAAGAGTCACAGAGCAAAATGCAAAAGAAGACAAGAGCGTTAGAAACGTCAGAACAATTTTTCACTCATGCGAAATGGAAGGGGAGGGAAAGCCTGAGAATATATTGCAAGGAAATGAAATGAATACGGATCTGAAAAGCACTGCTGGAAGTAAGGGTACAAATGATCTGAGATATTAAAAGCTGATTTAAGTGGCCGTATCAGCCATTTGCCTTACACGCACGTTCCTGCAGCTGTGCAGAGCCCGGCGCAGTGTGCCGTTTCACAGCCCTGGTGCATGCCCAAGTGGATTTACAGCCTGGGGCCAGGATTTTGGTGGCACGTGGCTGCACGTACTACTGTGCAACAGTGGTCCAGAGACTCCATTGCATGAAGAAGAAAGCCATCTTTAATCATTTGCAAAGCTCAAGCATCAAAATTACCACCAGCTGCTCTATCCAACAGGGGTTTAAGCTGAAGGAAAGGCTATCGTGACCACATCAGCCTGGCAAAGGAGGGCAAATCCCCTCCGCAGCTTTGACAGCCGCTGTGGCAGCAGGCTGATCGTGGGCACATCTGCACATTGTCCCGACCCACCTCCAGTGGTCCCAAACAAGCCTCCCGGGGACACCCAGCCAGTCTCAGCATGAAGGCATTGCAACCTTCATCCTTTCAAGAGGTTTACATTTCCTAGCAGGTTTTATACCTTTTTTTTTTTTTTTCATGCAACAATTACTACGTAGCGTCGCCGGTGCGTTCAATGTCAGGACAGGACGTGAAGGAAGAGAGTATAAAAACCAAAACATGGCAAGTTTTATTCTATGTAATATGCCTATTTCTAAGTCCTGCTTCCTTTTGCTGTCTTACAGCTTATGGCTAAACCAGAGCTTACTCTGACAGACAGACATTCAGGAGTCATGTCACATACCTTCCTCCTCAGCTTCTTTAGGTGGGACGAGCCACGGGACAGGATGCAAAGGAACATTGGGAGAAACACATTATTATAGGCTATTGCACAGGCTGAAAACTCTGTTAAGCCAGTGGGAAAAGTTTTATCGAGTGAAGGATGCACTAATGGCCAGGAGGGGAAGGAACGGAAGGCACATGTTGATGGGAAACAACTTCACCATGTGAAGGGAAGAGGTGAAAATTTGTCGGAGAGGGGAAAAATCACAGGAAGCTCAAATAATACATGCTGAAATGTCTAATTCCAGTGTTAGAGGAGCAACCTCCTGCCATTGCCTCTGCGCACAGCAGGACCTTGCACTGGGACAATTCCCCTGTGTTAGCCTGTGGCAGACCCGGCCACAGAGAGGTGGAAAGCAAAGGCAACAGAAGTGATAAGGTGAAGTAACTGGGTCCTGCACCTCTTGCACCACCCTCGAATCCCCCCCCCCCCATCACCGCCAAAGAGACAGTGGGGAGCAGTTCGAAAGGCGATGGCACGTACCTGCTTCGTGAGCTTCATCAGGTGGGACATGGTAGGGAGCAAGATCAACGAGATGGAAAATGAGAAGTTAGACTAAAAAGTGTGTGAATGCAACAGGGGGTCTAAAAAACCACAGTGGGTATGAAATAGAGAAAGAGAGGAGGAGGTGAAATGGAGACGGGCAACCAAAGCACACGCAGGTACAAGAAATGTAAAACCTTCTGCACCTGGATGCTGTAAAAACCCTGCAAACCGCCCAGAGGGGCTTTCCCACGGCATGGCAATCAGGTTTACCTTTGTTTCAAAGGTGCCCATCGCACAAAGCTTTGCAAATCGGGAACCAACACACCCTTTGGCTCCTCATACCTGGAGCACCACATCCCAAACCTCTCAAGTGCAAAGGGTGGGTTTCTGTTCCAGCCCCTCTCCTCTGCCCTGCCTGTTCCACCTTGCAAAGGCTGCATGCAGGGAGCCAGCTGGGGTTACTTGCCAGTGTCTGCATAGATATAATTAATAAGATCTGCATTCTACAGTATTATTGCTTATATTATATATAATATGATATATTATAGTATATAAACTTATAATATATACTATATATATAATATGGCATATTGTAGAATGCGTACCACGTAAGGTATGGCTACACCCATACCTTATCACAGATGGATTTTGATCTCAAAATCCATCCGATCATTATCTGCCAAACTACACAGGAGAAACCAGTTGATACCAGAGAGAAACATCCCTAGCCAGCCCCCAGCAACCCCATCCCACGGCAGCGGCAGGCGTTACAGACACCTGGGGCTGAAGCTCAGCCTCGGAGCCTGCAGCGGCTTGGCTGGAGGGCTGGCACCCGCAGCCCCCAGCGGCTCCCTGCCCCAGGCTGGGGGTAGGAGCCCACGCAGGTCCTCAGGGGTAGGGGGCACCCTCGGTGAAATTTGGGCAAGGGACAAGAGGAGCCCTCTGCCAGCGGATGGGTTGTCCCAGCATCTTTCTCTTGCCTCCAGCTTTCTTCTACCCGTTTGCAAAGTCGAGGGGCGCGTGGGCAGTGAGCCCTTCTGAGGGGAGAGGGGCTGGGGAGCCATTCCACGTACCTTCTTCTTGAACCTCTTCTGCGAGCAGGACACATCACATGGCAAAGGGAATGGGAGAAAACGAAAACAAGAAATATCTTATTGGAACATTCTTGAGGTTTGCCAAGCTCCCAGGCCGTTACGGGTAAGAATACACAATGATGGAATTACAGGGTGAAAGAGAATTAAAAATAACATTTTTATGGGCATATTATGAGGTTATAAATGTTACTGAAATATGGGAGTATGACCACAAATGAAAACCACATAAAAAAGTCATCCAATATTTTATTCCTTATTAGAGCTGGCTAAAATGTCCTAACTGACTTTTGGTGAATCTGTAACCAGTAATAAAACTGCTGCATTTATTTTGTTGTAAATCTTTTTTGCGGAAAATTTTGGCAGAAAATTTTCACCACCATTTACCAATTTTTGAAATTTCAAATAAATTCATTTCTGAATTTCAACAGATGAATATGAACTTTACAGGGTGTCCCCCTCCCTTTTAAAAATTCAAGCTTTTGGAAAGAAAGGAGATGACTTGACACTACTGTGACAAAAATAATGTCAAGCACTTCGGCAAAAAAGGTAGACTGAACCAAATATATATGTTTCTGTACACATATATGTGTATTTATATTTAAAAATTATATATATGTGCATATACAATATCCAGGGGGGTTATATGCATTCTATTTCTATATATGCATGTATTTTATTTATGTATTTGGTTGGTTGGTTGATTGGGTTTTTAAACAAAAAGCAAGGCCCAATTTCCTGCCAGCTCAATAAATGCCATCAATGCCCATCAGCACATTGATGTCTGTGGCTCAGGGCCGGGTCCCAGCCCCTGGATGTGGACCACTTGCTCTGGAGTTCTTCACACACATTTTTCCTCTGCACGAACAGCGAAAGAAAGCAGAAGCCATGTCACATACCTTCTTCCTGAGCTTCAGCTGGCAAGTGTCATGGAAGAAGAAGCAACAGCAAGCAGGGAGATGAAAACAGAGAACAGTTAGGAACTGGTATTGGGGTGAGCTAAGGCCTGGAGAGAAAAGTGGTTAGAAAGTGATGGAGAAGTTATATGGAAAGGGGATGGATGACTTTGGAAGAGAATGCAGAGGTCAAGCAAATATGAGGAGCGAGAAGATACACCTCAGAGGAGACAGTCATGCAGATTAAAAATATAGGAAGTGACCTGCCTATTAATTTCATATTAATCATTAAATTCTTGAAACCCAAAAGTAGGCAGTTAGGGAAGGAAGGAGAAAGGCAAGAAATGTTTCTCCTTTAAGGAAGGCTTGTCTGTAGAAGCAACACCCTTTGCTTACTCTTTGGACATTTGACAAAGCATGAAGGATGGAGCATGAATAGCACCTTCACCTCTCTGGCTGTGCCCTCTGGGCAGGACCAGGGACACGATGCTGACTGAAGGCATCTGCAACCCATTTGGCATCTTGGTTTTCCTTTTTTGAGCCCTTGATCCCCTCAGAAGCAATCCTGGGGGAACTGGAGACGTAAAGTTAGCATAGCTTAGGGCAGGAACTACTCTGCAGCACCTCTGTTCCCACCGCCATGGGGAATCCATGGGGGGGGGGGGGGGGGGGGGCGGGGCGGGGGGCAGTAAAGAAGAAAGAAAAGCAGCTGTGTATAAAATCCCCAAGATGGACATTTTTACACAGGGGTAAGTCTCTTTCTCAGAGCTGGTCTCACACACTCCACGTGCAAATATTCCATCTCCCAGTAAAGAGGTTTGCTCTTGACGCCTTGGAAGATGTCTTGGATGCTAAGGGCAGATGCTGGGAGAAAGCCCCAGCATTTGGCCTTTGTCTCTGATCCAAACACCTTGGGAAAAGGAAGGACGACAACCAGCAGCTACGCTCGCCTGACCTGAAGCTGATGTGTCCAAAGTGCCCAGCAAAAGCAGCAACACATCTCCAAAATCTTCCTCTCCCTGCTGCCTACAGAGGCTGAAACAGCTTGGGTGAGAAGGGCTTTTCATGCTCATCTTTCTCTGTCTCTCGCAGCTTTTCAAATCAACTTTTGCCAGCTAAAGGCACATTAAAAAACTTCATCTTTGCCAGTCGGCTCTCTGCCTCCCCGTTTCCACTCTCGGCAGCGCCCCGCTGCGTGCTCCTCGGGAGCCGGGCAACACGCTCCTCGTTTCAATTTCCAAATGTAAACTCAACCTGAGGGCATTGCCAAACGAGACCGCCGGGACCGCCAGTGCTACGTTGGGTGGGCTCTGCCCCAGCCCCTGCTCCGCTCTGGGGTGAAGGCCGGGTTAGCTCCCAGCTTTACAGCCACCCCCTACGGCTCATGCAAATCCAGCGTCTCACTGTAACGTGGAGGGTCTGCACACCACGGCCCGGCTCGGCCACTTTTGTGGTTTCCGACTGATTTACTGATCAAGTGTTTCAGATCACCTTTAGCGGCAAGCGCCAAAGAGAAGGGTGAAATACAGACAAGGAAAAAGCAGGAGCAAGAATCAAAGAAAGATAAATTACGTTCCAAGGGGTTTTTTTGTTACCTTCTTCTTCGTACTCCTCTGCATTGAAATAGGGGAGGGGAGAAAAAAAGCAGATAAATCAACCATCAGCCTTGACACATCGGTAGGACTTTACCCATGGCAGAGCCCTTTGCGCTCTCAGGGATGCTGGGCAAGATGGTGTCTGAGAGGCCACTTCCAAATCCGCAAGTAAAATAGCAAATAAAATGACTTTGAGAAAAAAGAGGAGGCATAAAAAGGGGAGGAAGGAGATATCGTACTGGATTTTTTTCTTGGGCAATGGGAACTCAGGTGTACACACGCGTTAGAAGGAGGAAAGTGGAAGAGAGGGTCTCTGAGTATATAAAAAAAAGCAGCAAAGAGAAAAATCGTACGTTTCTATGTATATTGCTTGCACATGTTGTGGGGCTTTACATTTTAAAGCAGAAAATAGTACTTGTACAGAAGCCTCAAAATAAATTGCCAGCAGATGGCAGCGCCCTACAAAAACTGGCGGCATCCCCTGAAAGCGGGGCATCGGCGTGGGGCAGCCCCGGGGGCTGCGGGGGTACCAGCGCCGGGACGCGGGGACACTCGGACAGACCGACGCACAAAAAAGAAACCTCAGATTTGTTCAACTGTACCGGCACTTTTTGTTAAAATCTCAGCACCGGGCAGAAAGGAGAAGAGGACTCGGGCTGCGAGTGTGGCAGGCTTGCATGGAAGCGATTAGAGACAGAGTTAAGACTTACCCTCTCCTTGCTCCCTGCGAGAGAGAAAAAAGGTTATTGAGACCAGATAAATAATTCTTTCACTCCGTATCATCGCTAAGTTTTAAACAATACACTGAAGCAACCCAACGCGCTGTTGTTTAAAGCCTGCTGTGTCTTCTTTCCCCCATTCTCCCTCTGCTCTTTCAAGAGCCATTTGGTTTAAAGAGCAGTAAAGCAACTGGATTTGGGTTTTATTTTAAATAGTGTTCCTGACTCTGAAGGTGCACATAGATCTGCATCCAGGAATAATCCTGCCACCACCAGGCTATAACGTGATACCCACGCATGAGCGCCATGCAGGGGCTGGTGAAGCCGGACCTCAGCCCCAGTGTGCCGGGCAAGCCAGCCTGCAGCCGCTGCCCCATGCCAACCCAGATGTGCTACAGGCTCCCTGAACCCTAGGGCTGCCTACGAAAAACTTGGCATAGACCAGCTGCTGCTCCGTGTTTATCCCATGGCTGTAGCAACGCCAATCTCAGGGTCTGCTCCCGTTCCTTGCCCCCACTTGCCAGCCTCTCCTGTGCTACCATCACCTCGCATGAAACCCAAAGCCCAGAGCAGCCCTGGGGTCAGACCCTAAATGAAGGACATGTGTGTTTTAGAGATTTCCTGAAAACGGTGCCAGATCTCATCTTTGGAAAACAAGTTTTAAGAGCAGACTGGGCAAAATGACAAAGGTTAAGCTGAGCCTGCCTCACAGCTGAGGAGGGGGCTATGTGACCACTGCAGGTCTCTCTGTGATGTCCCATGATTGCCCTAAATCTCCCTTCTGCACCTACTGATGCATAAATGTCAAAGGACCCCACTGGGTTTGGTCATGCTATTCCAGGTACAGAGCCACGGGCGCTGAGGGCAGGCTGAGCTGGGCAGAGGTGTTTGGAGGATGTCCTGTGTTGGACAGCGAGGGTGTCAGGGGCCTTTGATGGACCCTTTGACGCTCAAAATCAAGACGCCTCTTCCCCACTGCCTTGGGGGGGCTTCAGGCTGTGCATGGGGCAGCACCCAGCCTCTGCTCCCCATGGGGATGCCCTCGCTCTGCAGCACGGGGCCAAGCTGAGCAGGACACACAGGTGGCTTTAGCTCTACTTACACTTCCTCGGTATCAGACATGTCGGCAACGGGTTTCTAGACAAAAGATGAAGAGAAGAAAAAAAAAGAAAAAAAAAAAAAAAGAGATGTTATTAGTGAGAGTGCCTCCAAAAAAAGGCCAAGCAGGAGCAGATGGGTTGACATCTGAGGACGAAAAAAGCCAAGCACCTGCTTTCCCACACAGCAGCCAGTCCCCCACCAACACTGCCATTCTAGGAGCAGCACAGACCTTTGCCAGCCAGGTTAGAGGAGAAGGAGAGGGGAAGAGGAAAAGATCATCTGGAAAGACATGCCCTGTCAACCTGGCTGCTTCCCACAGGCAGGCACGGGGGGGAGACCTGGACCCGGCTTTAAGTTACCAAACCTCCGGAGCTCAGGGAGACAGGCACAAGCCAGGGCATCCTCTCACGCCCATCTGACATTTCCATCGCTCCAGCAAGACCAGAGAAATTTTTTGTTCTTTTAGCCTATCACAAGTGGGCAGGTGCCAGCTCCAAAGCATTAGTCGGAGCTGAAAAAATAACAGAAACTACCAATACACCCCGAGATAACTACTTATTTGTCAGCACCCAAAAGCGTGTCTGGTTTATACAGCTGATGAATGAATGAACAATTATCTGTTGATTAGTTTAAGAGGAAAACTGGCCAAACGCCCGGTCGGGCAGTTGACATCAGTGTAACCAGCTGTATTTATTACACCCAAGCCTTGCACCAAGGGGCAGAAACGAGCCCATCCAAGGCGCTGCTGTGCCTTGCATCTCTGCGCAGCCCTGGTCAGGGCTGGATGCAGCCCACCGCCCACAGAACGGGTGCAAGGGCTGGATGTGGTCCCTCTGCTGATCCTTGCTGGACCCCAAGTGCGTGTACAGGAGCCTCAGACAGAGTCAGAGGGAGCAGAGCTGCTGTTCGGGGGGCACTGCAGTGATACCACACGCTGCGCTGGGGTGGGTGATGGCAGCGGTGAATACTGTGGCTCTCCCAAAAGCGTCGGCTGCCCTGAGGCCAAGGGAGGAGGTGGGGAAGGACCCTCCAAAACTTCCTCCAAATCTGCGGCGCGTCTCAAGTTAGAAAGCCAGGCTCCTCCTCGCTGGGAAACCCAAGCCATGACATTCATGACTTCATTACTCAGCTGATATATGAGAGATGTCTTGAAGGAGCAGGTGGGCTGACTTAGGCTCAAAAGGAACAACTGCAGCTCAGCAGCTTTCTATTTCAGAGGAAGGCAGTAATCCCATAGGCTCCAACCCTGCCCTATAAGGGATTCTCTCCATTCCCCAGCAATGACCCTGGGCACCACACGTTAACACCAGCAGGATTTAAAAACCCCATGTCCTAAGCAGCAATAAACAGCCAGCATTTTTTTCCCCTCTGGTTCCTCATTTATCCTGTTTCTGAAATTCAGCATTGCCCTGGAAGTAGTGCCAGCAACGGCTGTGTTACGACCTGACCTGAGTAGCTGGACTGGAGGGTGATCTGCTAGGACACAGGAGATCTGGGTTCAGTGACCTCTTGGTCCCGGGCTGCTTTTAACTTGGTAGCCATGATTGCCCACTCCTCAAGTGCAACAGCCACCCCAAGGAGTACTCTGGGGACTCTAACCCCACCAGGCAGGAGGAATCTTGCAGGAATTTCATATCTGGGAGGATTTTCAGCTCTGCAAAAGGCTTTTCTGCTGCACTGATTCCTGCTGCTTCTTCTGTTACTTACTCAGATGCTACAACACCTCTGGTCTCTCTCCCCTGATCTTTTTTATCTGGATCATCAAATCTTCAGGGTAAAGATTTCCACTTGCTCTCCGCACAGTGGCTAGCAAGTTTACAATCTCATTTCAGCCTCCAAAAATTATTCAAACTATTAGTAATAATGCTTGGCAGTGTGTTGGTTTATACAGTGGGACAGCAGAGCTTCTGGCAAAAGCCCATCAAGGGAAGCTGCCAGATGCCCAGCTGTTGGCTTCTTCCAAAATGCAGGAGGATCTGTAAAGGCTCAGAGCTATGGTCAATCCTCCCACAGATTCTGCCTTTAATTTATAAACCCAGATTTCCTTCTTCCCAAGGGTGTGTGTGTGTGTGTGTGTGGAGCGGGAAGACGACTTTTAAAGGGCTTTGAGCTAAACTCTTCTTCCCTCTCTCTCCGGTGAGAAGAGTAGTAATACTGCTCAATCCTGGAGAAGAAATCAGCTCGAGAGCCCGGCATATGCACACTGAGAGCAAACGTCTGGTCGGTGTGGGGTAGGCACGTCATGCAGCGCATGCTGTTCTTTCCAAGGCAATTGAAGTCAACAGGAGTCTTTGCAATCAGGCTTTCCATTAACAGTTATTGGAATGAGCTCATCTACACTCCAATTTAGCTCTAAGGACATCTTGCCGAGGGTTGTCACATTGGCTGTTCCCCTACACCCTTCCATATTTGTTAATCCAAGCGCTGCAAATGCGAATGGGATTTCGCATGGCATCTGTCCGCATGCTATAAAAGCCGAGCGAGAATGCCAGCATCCCTGACACCACAAGACCCCAGTTCTGAGGGGGTTTCTGGGCCCCGGATAAAACGAATTAATAACAAGTGCATTGGCAGACTGTGTGCAGAGATGAGCCAGATGCAGAAACCCCACAGGCTAGAGCAGGTTGGGGAGAAAAAAATCCAGGGTGAGATGCAGTTTCAGCCTTGCAAGTACCAAACGTTCAGCCAAGTTTGGTCACTCCGTCGGGAGGAGCTGGCATTTAAGGCTGTAGCTGACTGCCACTGCCCTGGCTGGAAAGCCAAAAAGGTCTCGCCTTGAGAAGAACAAGGTGTCTATCCACTTCGTGGCATTCAGAAGGCATCTGGACCCTCAAAGCCAGGGGCAAAACACAGACCATCATAGCAACAGCCCCCCGAGATGAGAAAGGCTCTTGGACACCCAGCACTGTCCACGTAGCTAACTCTGTCATCAAAGCAGCCAACAAAACCAAACCGTATTTACATCCAAAAGGCAATAAAGCAAGCAATCTGCTAAGAGCAGTATTTTCTGCAGTTAGGATTAAGTTCGCTGAAGGCAATGGAAAGTCTCCAGCTGGCTCGGGATTACCCTTCGGTGGAAATTACTTTACATGCAGCAAATGCAGCCTAAGATTAAGGCTGTTAGCACCTTAAGGCAATAACTGGGTTTTGTTTGTACAGCGGCAGAAAAATGGGGTCTGGTCTTGACTGAGGTTTAAGGATGTAATAAAATCAATTAGTTAATACTGCCCACCATTTGGAAGGAAATCAAAACACATGGGAAAGTTTTGCCAGACCAAAAACTTCCTGCCTGCTCCCGCCCCTTAAAGGTGAAAGCAAAGGTTAGCTTCTGCATTTTGCTCGAGCTAAGCAGGTCACGGCTAGAAGGACAAATCCCCTGACCCTCATTAGCCTCAGGTGGGCAGGAATGCTGCGTCCCTTTTGGCCCCAAATGATCCTGCCTTTGGCTGAAAGAGCAGAGCCAGCACATCCCAAGAAACCTCTTGGCAGCTGAGAATGCACCAGGGAGGGGGTACGGGCTGCCTTGCACCTCCGGGCCATCCCTGGAAATAACCCGCCCATCAATCATCCCTCCCCAGCCAGGCCATACAAGGGAGGCAAGGTAGCGAGAGCTGTATGGGAAGGGGGGAGGACAAAAGCGGCCACGCAGGGGCCAGGGGACCTGGCAGGGACAGCTATCAGGCGAGGACAAGGGGTATGATCTGCCAAGCACCACACGGCCATGCTTTTCCAGCAGGAGCTGCTGCAAACCCACTGCAGCTATTTTTTTATATGCATACATATATTTATTGACACATATGTTATATGTAATATATCTATTAAATATAAAAATGGATGCATATACTTTTTATATAGAAAAGTATATGTATAAATTTAAAAGTAGAGATGTATATACATATACTTTTTTGAACAGGTATTTCTTCTGTCCCTCTGCCTCCTCCTTCATTTCTGAACTGCTCGGTACATCCCAGCAGAAGCGTTTCTCTCCCCTGGGGCTGGAGAGCCAAGCACCCACGGCAGCGTTGCTGCTGCAACAGGGTAGCAGGACCCAAGCGGTGCTGCAGGCTCCACCGACCCCCCGGCACGATCCCGACCCCCTGCCCCAGCAGCAGCTCTGTCCTTGCCTTTGGGGACATCCGATCCGTCTGACCCCTGCCTGGGGTTTGCTAGAAACAGCAAGGCTGAGGCAGAGGGTGGAAGACCACCACCGTGCTTAGCTTCCATCCCCTGCCTCTCCCCCAGGCCTGGCAGGGACCCACGAGGCTGGTGCCTTCGCAGGACACCCCCCACCCCAACAGCCAGGAGCTCTCTGCTGTGGGGGGAGATGCCCCCCACGCAGGGTAGGTGGGGTCAGGCCAGCCAGGTGCAGGGGCTGGAAGCTCTGCAGGTAGGGAACATCCCATCACTGCTCTGAATTTAATCCCCTCCTCCTGCCCCTCCGTGTGCACAGGGAGCTCCTCTCCCAATTTTCTTTTTTTCTGCGGGAGGTGCAGTTTTCTGTGACCATATTTGTTTTTCTCAGGTCTCTCTCTAGCCCCAGCCCCCCTCACCTGCCAGCAGGTCCCCACTGGTCCTGCCCCTCATCCCTCCACCTCAGCTTTCTCTTCTCCAGGTGATGGGAGGGAAGGGCAGCAATTCCTTCCTGCTGCTGGGGGGAGTTTTCCCAAGAGACACCACTCCATTCCCAGCCCCACACCTTGGTCTTGGAAGAGTCTTTGCTCCCACCACCCGTCCTTGAGAGTTCAGAGCACCCAAATCTCTGCAGGGGACATGAGCCTCATGCGATACCCAACCAAAGCCAGGAAGGAAAACTGCCTTTCCCTTAGGATCCTGTGCTGGATCCCAAGTCCTGTTGACCCCAACCCTTCCCTAGTGCTTCTCCATTCAGACCAAAGCTCAGCCCCTCGGCAGTTGTACCCCCAGCAGCATCCCTTGCCGGGGCTCCCACTTACCTGGGAGGAGCGGAGAGAAGCGCCGAGCTCCCTGCTGAAGGGGAAGGGTGGGCTGGGATCTGCAAGCGTCCCAAGGTGATGCAGCTGTCAACTTATAGTGACATTTGATCGTCTGGAGGAGCCTATTGGCCCCAGACTCCCTGTGCTCAGCAGGGAAGGGAACAGAGCGGGATGGGGCAGGGGGGGTGGATGGAGGGGGAAGCGAGGGTCGAAGGAAAAAAAAAAGTCATACCATGTATAGGAGCAGCTGGAGCAATTGCACAGATGATGCTAAGATGGGAGGGACATGTTTGGAGGGAATAAAAAAAACCTCCAGGGCTTATGTTTCTATATTTACCACCCCACCAGGCAGGCAGAGCTTAAAGGGGGGGTATCTGAGGCAAAGGCACCTCAAGAACAAAACGCAGGGCCCCCACAGCTCCATGGTGCATAGTCACTGCCTACAACCTGGTTGTGGCACCCTGGCTCTTGCAATCCCAACACTCAGCAGCAGCCTTTGCCCTCCCAGCTGGGCAGGGGCTCTTCCCTGCTGCCCCTCTGCACGTAAACTGCTTCGGTTGTGCTGCAGGGTTAGAGCCTGCGGCCACCTGGGGACCTTTTGCTGTCTGATGCTCTTTGAAATGAGGAGTCACGGGGCGAGTGAGAAGTCAGAAGCACTTAGCACACGTGTCACGCATGTGTTTGTGTGTGGGTGGCATGTAGCACGCACCCACCTCTTGCTAAGACTGCCAGGGCTCTGCCACACATCAGGGCTTGAGGAGACCTGGACAAAAGGCAAGGGAGGAGGAACACAGCAAGAAAGCTTGTCTGCCTCGAGCCACACTCCGAGCCTTTCTTAGCATGATACAAAAGCGTTATTTAAGGAAGGTCATCTTGGAGAGGGCAAACCCCAGACAGCTGGACCCCACCTGGGACCTTCTAGGTGCCCGGAGGGGTTTTGCCACCCAAACACCCTCCACAGCTGCACGGCTATGCCAGCAGAGGATTGCAGTGCCTTGCACAGCGCTCTGGCTCACTGTTTCTATTTCACTAAACCTCACAGGCTTCAGCTCCCCATCCCCTCCCTCCCGCCTGTCCCCTTGGCAGGGCTCCCCAGCGATGCAGAGCGTGCCCTCCGGTGTGCCTGGCAGCTCCAGTACCCCCTTTCTCCCAGCCTGTAGGAGCAGAGAAAAACTTTCGGAGCTGCGGGACAGGCGATATTTTTGGCCTGGGTCACAGATCGATTCCTGCCCACTCTTTCCCTGCCACTTGCAGGAAAGAGTCCCCAGCCGAGGATGTAGAGACAAGCTTTTTAAAGCCGTGGAACGGGAGCAGAGCGCTGCAACCTCCCATTCACCAGGTAACATGCATGAGCAAAAATCCCCTCTCCAGCTTGTCTTCTCCAGCTTTCCGGCAGCTTATCCCCTCGCCTCCCTCCTGCAACCTAGCTCAAGCCAATGCTTTTGTTATTCATCAGGTGGGAGGGGGACAGTGCATCCATCCTCAGCACCTCGGCTTCAGCTGGGCGTTTGCCGGGTGGGGTTCCGGGGGGGCACCCTGTGCTGCTGAGGATAGCGGCACCTGCACGGGGACGCACAGCCAGGCCAGGTATCGCAGCCTCCGCTCCCCTTCCCCAGCTCCGCTGAAAGCTCTAACGCAGCAAACCAGCTTCCACGCCGTGTTTTCGGCACCGTCAAGCATTTTTGCCATCTTCCACCGGCTCATTTTCCTCGGGCATTCCACCAGCTGGGCACATCGCCAAGAAATACAGTATTTGCCCAAACTGGCAGCAGAGTGGGGATGTAAGGGAGGGGAGTCCCCCAGCTGTTTCTCCTTTTCTGCTCGCGGTGGCCCCAGTTTGGCAATGGTATTCACCAGCCTCCTTTGCCTGCAGGCTGGTTTTAGATTGTCCCTGCTGCTGACGGGGCATCGCAGCTCAGGTCTCCCACACCAAGGACGGGATCAATCAATGAAAAAGAAAACATGTGCATCCAAGTGCGTGTGAAGCCTGGGCTTACCAGGCCGGTTCTCAGCAGATGCGAGGTTGAAAGCTCCCGTGATCCCATCTGCTGGAAGTGGGTTGGCAGGAGCAACATGAGCACCTTGCAGGCTTGCACAGCCTCCATCACAGCAGTGCTGCTTGCACACCAGTGGCAGGAGCACTCTTCACATCACTCAAATTTCCCTCTAAGCATCTTGACAAATGTGACATTGATGCAAGCTACAGGAGGGACAGGTAACCAGACATTTCTACCTGCTGCAGCTCTATTCTATAACGGATGAGTTGCAAACATCTCTGCCTGCAGCATCCCCCCCAGTTCCTCTACACATGTGCCTGCGCTCAGCTCGGTTCCTGATCTGGATGTTTTGGGCAGCTGCTCTGGGCAATGCCCATCTTTACATTAGGTCCATGCTCTGTCTTCCCTACCGTGGCCCCTTGCCAGCAGGGCCCGTCTGCCCGGTGTGGTCCCGACGGATGCCCGTGCACCCCGCGGGCTGCCTATTTCACACATACCCTACGTCTAGTCCTTATTTCTCTTCTTGATGCCATCGCGCAGCAGTTTCATTCACAGCCTGCAACATTTTCATCACCAGCTTTGCCTCTCTTTACTGTAGATTGTCCTGCCCTAGGATATACATTTTGCGCTTTCTTGACACCATCTCTCCTCCCTGCATCAGCAACAAGGTGTACTTGGACTCACCTTTGAGCAGCTGCAGTGCAGCCACGCAGCCTGGAGAGCCACAAATCACCACCGACTGCCTCACGCTCCCTACTGCTCGCGTGGACCAGATGAGGGAGAGGTGATCCTGGCTGCGGCTGTGTTTCTACCTAAAGCTGTCAGATTTAGAGAGGCAAAGGCACAGCGAGCACCTGCCTTTGGAGAAGCCCCTCTCACCAGCTGCCAGGTTAGGAGAGACAGCCCCAAGGCCAAAGAGCGCGCACGTGCAGGTCACAGATATGGACCAGGGTCTCAGCCTCCATAGAGTCCATCCGCCTGTGGACCTCAAGCCTGTGCCTGGCACGCCGTTACAGCGACAGCATCTCTGCTGGGGAGGGGATACAGCACACAGGTGTTCCTCTTTGAACAGGAGTGACAGACCGGGGCACAGATCTAGAGAAGTTTCCACTGGGTAACCTGGCCCAGTATCGCATTTCTGTTGGGTAGGTAGGAGCACCAAGGCTGGTTATTTGAGACGGGCCACGGGAATATGCAGCATAGCAGGGCCACTTGCAGGGGAGCTGGAATCAGCTGTTCTCATCTTCTTCGGCTGTCAGCTGAACTATTGCAGCAGCCAGCGCACCCAGGGGGAGATGCCTTTAAATACAGTGTGCACACATTAGCCCCGGTAATTTTACAAATTGCATAAAGATGGGCACTTTGTCTAAATGCTTGTCTTTTTTTCTTTTAATTCCCTCACCCCCTGTGCTCATTGCACACCAGTCAGTGGGCAGCATTTCCATGGATCACTGCCTCCCACGGCTGGATGACGCCCAGCCAGTGAGCTGGAAAAGCGCATCTGAAAACCTCTACAGCCCTGGAAGCCTGGAACCTGCGTCACCAGGTTCATTAAAAACGAAGCGTTTTAAAGAAAATCAGCTACGCCCTTCCCATAACACAGATGCTCTTCCACATCCCAGAGAGACCTAACTCCTGAAAAGAAACAACATGTATTCCTTGTTCACCAGTTACTGACCAACACTGGGCAAACTGATCTGATACCGAAGTGCATCCTGCGTTGCCCACGAGCTGTGCCAGAGGACCTCCTGAGGTCCTTCCTCACCCAAACCCGCCCACGACTCTGCACTTACATCTTCGTGCTGGAGCTACAGAGCAACTTTCACTGACACCTTCTATCATCTGAAAATAGTCAAGTTATCCAAAGCAAATTTATTTGCAAGGAAAATAGGTTTTACATGAGTTGTTCCATCATTCATTGTCTGAATGTTTCTTTAATTCCGCCTCCCGCCCAGCGTTGTCTCTGAACGCTTTCAAAACAACATCTTTTGATTTTTTTGCATGATACAGCCATTCTGGTTTTGGCACCTTTATCTGCTTATACAGACACCAGCACTGAAATGCTTAAAGTTACCTGGGAAAACACGTTGATGAAGCTGACTGGGGAAGGGTAGGGTTGTGTTCTTCTGGTTTCTGACACTCAATTATAAACCTTATACCGTGATTCGGGGCAGGCGGGAAATGGGAATCACAAAAGCCATTTGGGAACAAAAAGTCAATTCTCATCCAGTTCCTCCCCTTTCTTCTTTTTATCCCCCCCCCCCCCCCAAAAGAAACGGATTCTGCAGCAGGGTTTAATCTACTCTAACCTTGAACTGCTGATGTCCCATGTTCACTGAAACACTCTTTCCAACTTCATTGAAGTAGCTGCCAATAAAAACGCAGATCAGACAGTCACTAAGTAAGTACACTTAGAGAAAAGACAAAATTATATACATATATATATATATAAAATAAATATCTTCTATTCCTGGGTAAATCCAATGACCTGTTTTATGCAGCCAGTCAAGCAGAGATCAGAATAGCCTTAAACTTTCAAACCGGCTCCTCTATTTCAGTATCAGCAGGCTGCTGCCATCTCGCTGGCAGTGATGGGATCCTGAGGCATCTGAAACACAGCTCAAGCCGGCCGAGCAAAGACCACGCTTCCTCCCTGTCTCCTCTAATACCCCGCTCGGCAGCTGGGCTCAGGACCTCGGTCCTCGGTTTGTCTCTCGCTCCCCCGGCTGGAAGAGCGCTGGCGCAGTGCTTGCACCGCTGGCGGCAGCTGCGCTGGCACAGGGCAGTGCGAGGGACCCCCGGGCTGTGGGATCACCCACCTGGATCCTGGAGGGTGGCTGGGGAACCGCAGGGGCCAACACCTTCTCCTGATGGTGGCTTCATGGCATCTCAAACAGCACAAAAAGGGGAGTAAAGGGCAGCAAACGAGCTTCCTCTCATCAATGACCAAATTACCTACTTATGCCTCCGTCTGCCTTCCTGATACGGCTGTTCTCCTCCTTGCGTCTGGAGGGTGGGAGTCAATCAGCACTTCTGGAGAGGACTCTAGTGCGTTATCCCTTCTGTGAAACTCGGTCAGGAGGAGAATCTGCCCCCTCTTATCCCCTCTTAGCCTGTAAGAACAGAAACTTTACATCTTTGCATAAGAAATAGGGAGGGATCTGAACAGCTCGTGCTTCAGCATCAGATGCAAACGTAAGCCAGCCTTGTGCGTCATTTGTGCAGCATACACTGCAAGTGCACTCGTTAGACTGGTGTGGTTTCAGTGGTGACAGTGGCAGAGCAGGGTACAACATGTCCTTGAGCATTTTTAAATTCTGTTGAAATTTTCTTATTCATAACGGGGTTTTTTCTAAGTTTCCAGTCGGGTTGGCTCTGGTTGTTGTTGTCTGTTTTTTCTCCCAGCAACTTTTTCAGTGTTGGAGAGACACAAAGTCACTCTTAAAAGACAATGGCAGTTTTGAGACGTTGAAGTCATCAGTCAAAGAGGAATGAATTGCATTAGGGTACTTGCATGAAGGATTGAGCACCTACCCCCCAAGTCCTTCCATGGGTCAGTGCTGCCCTAAAGAGCAATGCATCCTGCAGAGCCAGGCATGATCTCATCAGTCATCGGGGAGGCAGAGAGGGAGAAAGCCAAGAGCTCACCTCTGAGACCAACCCCACAACACCAGCATCTGCATCCCTTCCATGAGAACCGGCCTCACCCACGGCTCTGACGGCTGCTGGTGCTTTGCTACCTTGATCCACAACAGAGTGACTCAAAGCCAGATTAGAGATGCATTAGCACACCAGGTCAATGAGCGACAAGGCTTCACCCAGTGGTGCTGGAGAAGCAGCAAGAGTTTGCCTGTAGAGCTGGCTTTCTGGCATAGCTCACCAGCATTTCAAAAGTCAGATGGAACAAACCAAGCTTAACCCGGGTATAAAGCTGCTTTTATGGTATAGATTTCCAAAGATACTGCTTTTGCATGCCCCTGTCTCCCTGTGAGCAGGGTTAACCTACTGCCTGCCTGGCCACCCACGCTAAAAGGCTCCTGAAATGCTATGAAAAAACAAAGCCCAAACTGGGATGGCTGCTGGAAAAGGGGATGAAATGCCCCAGGGCCAAGAGGCAGTAAATAACTGCGTGGCATTCGGCCAGCTCACACCTCCGGCCAGGGCAAAGGAGGGTATCGGTGCCATCCTCACCACCTCACTTGAGCAGTCTCAGCCCTGATCTTTGAGTCAAAATGCACACAACCAACCAAGCAAAATTCGCCGAACCGATCAGGTCCAAGCCCCCTCTGCTCCGCAGCATTCTCCACGCTTGCAGCCTCTGCATACAGCACATCCCTCGCCAGGAACAAGCAGAGACAGAATTTGTGTTCTTCCTCTCTGGTGGTGCTAACAACAAAAGCACAGCCCCAAATTGGCATTTTGCAACCCTGACTTTTGCAAAACAGTAAATCTGACCAGCAAACTTGAAAAGCCTCCAACTGGCTTCATTGCCTGGAGCTACTCTGCTAGAGTATCTGTCCTGGCAACGTCATCCTCATCTGCCCTTCACCTCTCTGGTACTTTAGATGCCAAACTTCGCAAGAGCAAAGCTGGGGACATGCAACGGTGTTACTTGAGAGCCCTTCTTCACGCTAATTTTAAATGATGGACCTTTTCATGCTTTCAAAAAGAAGTCACTTTATTTATTTTTGAGAAACCTCTTGGGACTACTGGCTACTGTAAACACTCTTGTCCATCTGATGTTTTGTACTTACCTGCAGGGCTTGAAAAGTCACAAGAAAACAGCACCCGAAATGATCTTGAAGGAACAATGACCTGTTAATTTTGTAAACCGAACAGGGTAACATGATGCACCCAACATGCAAGTGATTGCAGATGGAAACGAATTACACATCAGTAAGTACCAAATTTCACCTTTCTTCAGTTAATATTGATTCCTGATTTTTGTGGTAGACTCTTCCTCCATCACTCAGCTGTTTGCTCTGGGAGGTGTGCTGGCTCCGTCTGCTTTAGACAGCTAAGGCGTGCTCCCTGTGGGTTCAGGAGACCCTCTGCGGACACCCTGGGTCTAGGCTAGATGTCTCTCTGAAGAGAAGGGATCAGACTGGACCATTGGAGATACAGCCTGGGTCTCATCCTCAGGCTATTTACACCTAAATGGATGAGACAGTCCAACGGTGAGGATGAGGACTGAGCCGCAGGATGGGAGCCAGGACCAGTGCCTGGACCTGCTGTTTTGGCTGTCCCCAGAGGAGATGAGCAAGGCAGGAGGCCAGCTGAGATGCTCGTAGCAACCACCTGCAACCTTAGGAAGGACTACCTACCTAACCAGGCACCTCCAATCCAGTAATTACACTTGTAGTTTGCTGGTTTCTGCTTTAAAGTGCTTGCTCATATAAATCCCAATGACACTCTCCCCTTACTTTGCTTCAATCCCCCCCACTCCGCTTCTTCCCATCCCCCTCAAAAGCCCCAAGCCCAATGCACTTTTTTTATTTACTTGAAAGATGAAGAGTGCACGTCTTCAGTATTGCTAAACTGCTATTACTTACAGTTATCGTGAAGAGATTAAGCACCTTTCTGAAACTTGTGATCTAAATTAAATTGTTCCACTGCAAGCAAAACCCTCAGGGGACCCAATGCGAAACCACAGGGAGATCTCCTGCGCTGTCTCAGTACGATTATCAGGACCCTTGTAACAGGTCCATCATTTCTGAAGCAAATGCCAGCTCCAGCTGCACTTCTCACCACCAGATCAGTTTTTTACCTGCTTTATATATATATATATACACACACACATATATGTATGTATCGTGCAGCATTAGGGAAAGCGTGTTGAGCTGGCAAGAGTTACCAAAAGCGCAAGCTCAGAGCCTTGCTCAGCAGCATATCAGCTGCCACCTCAGTATTTATAGCTGCCCCGCTCTCGGAGCTTGTTTATTTTCCTTCCCTAAGGTGGCAGTGGCAGGAGGGGAAGCTCTGACATTCGGGCCCAGGTGTCTCCGAGCCTGACCTTTCCTTCAAAGAGCAGAAACTGCAGGCACATTTCAAGGAACAAAGTCATTTGGCAACTCTAGACTCGTGCCCACGCGGGGCAGAGCTGCAAGCAAGGGTCGAGCAGAGATCTGTTAAATGAGCCAGCACATATACATAAGGGTGGTCATAAAAATGAGCCTGTAATTATTTTATACCTGGAAAGGGAACCCGTTGAAGTCTAGCCCCCAGTCTCAAGGCAGAACAAATGTTACATAAAGATACAATGTTCAAACCAGGCTGGAGTTTTCCATCAGCTAAGCTTTCCCCAGGTTTAAATAAGGCTGGTTTATGGCCTGTGGGAAACAGGCATTGCAGCGCTCATGGACCACGGTTTTCAATCCCATCTTGCATTTGCTTGTATAGAATCATCTGTTAAACCTTGTTGGAAAAAAAGCAGCCCCGAAGCCTGCCACAGAAGGCAAAGCAGCGCATTTCAGTACTACCGTACCCCCCCCAGATTTACATAGGAGTAGATGCTGTAGGAAAAGACGTTCCCCTTCTGAATAACCGAAACAGGACAGGGAAGGAGTTGCAGAGGAGCAACACCTGGAGGCGTGCCTCAAGGTGGGAGCATGGAGAGCCCACGTAGGGGTTGTGGCCTCTCTCTTTGGGCACTGTTGGCCTGCCAAGGGGATGGTAATTTGGGACAGCAATCTGGGATAGCATGGGGAACACAGGCAGCCAACAGATATAGGGACCAGGAAAGCATTGCTCTTCTCCACCAGGCTTTGAAGGTAAACTTAATCCTGCCAAAAAGACTCACTCAGTCCTTAAGTTTGTCCTTGTTATGCTCAAAATGCAACAGCCCCAGGAAAAGAGCGCGCTGAGGTCTCGTAACGAAAGCCTCAGGGATGCCAATGCTGCAAAAATTACGATATTGCAAAAAACTAATGTAGGAAACATGTGGAACAGTCACCTACTGAGTAAGACCAGAGCAGTAACCGCTAGAGAGAGGCACAGCCGGCTCTCCATCACTCACATGGGCAGGATGGGTCCCCAGGAGTGCTCCTCACATCCCTGGGAGAGCAGCGGTCCCCGCAACACGCAGCTGCGCAGGAGAGCTGGGAGCAGCTGGCTTTGCAAGGGCTGCAGCACAACTCCACCACCACACACAGCTGTTTCTCCACAGCAAGTTCCACCTGCAGGAGCTTTGCATTTTAGTGAGAGGAGCAGAAGCACTTCACAGATGCCATGTTTTCTTCTGAAATGAGCAACATCATCAGCCACAACGACCCGTGCTTGCTGGTGAGGGGAGAAATGAGCCTTCATTCCCTCTTAGCATCACCCAGGACGCACATCCAGTGCACCTGGGCGGCAGCATCCCTGGCATCAGGGAGCCTTTCACCATTCTGGTAACCCCACTGCCACTCCCACCACCATGTGCACACCATGTTGCTTTGGGAGGAGAAACGGCACATCATAAAGTCAACTTAATTGTGGAAAAGTTTCTCCTGGCAAACATATAAAGAGCTACACACATCTGCTCCGAGCCAGGCCTTTCCCTGGCTCCTCACCACCACTAGAGCTCTCTGGTCCCTCTGGGAAGCTTCTCACCCAACCTGCTCATTTCTGTGCTGGGACCAGAACCTGAAGGACAGCAGTTGTTTCTGCTGAAACCATATGTAGGTCCACATGGGCTTTAGGTGGGGAAGCTACGCCCTGCAAATTAACCCTCCTTAGAGGAGGAATCTCATACAAGCAGCTTCTGGGGCCTCTTCTGCGCTCCCCAAGCTGGTAGGGCACAGGCATAGCAGCAGCAGAAGTTTCTGGCCATCTCTTTCCGCCAGCCAGCTGCAGAACAGAGTTGAAACAAATTCGTGCAACCAGCTTGCACACATGCAAGGGTACAGTAGCCCTGCTTTCATCTCAAGCCAGGCCATCTCTATAGACCCCATTGCTACCACTCTGGTCTCACTTGAAAACCCCAGTCTGGCAGAGGAAGGGCTGGTGGGAGGAGGAGGGAGCCAGATGGTGTCTGTGCTCCCCAGTGTGCTCTGCAGAACACAAGCACCTTGGATTCCCACCTCCAAAAGGAGCTGCAGCAGAGGATGGGGAGAGGACAAAGGTACCGATAAGCAGAAAGATGACAGCAAGAAGGGATATCTGAAAACTTTCCACTTCCTAACACTTCAGGAAAGCATAGGCAGGGATAGCACAAACCATTTGCTGTCTCTACAGCACAGAAATGTTACGGCTTGAAAGGTCACCTCCATAAAAATGTTTTTCATTAGATGGTTCCAGGTAGGGTAGTCAGCTCATTAGAACGCTGGGCTCCTACACAGACAGCTACATTGACTCTTCTAAGCTGTATAAGTAAGCTATAGATTATTTTATATATATATAAATAGCTGACATCACCAGTGATTTTGGTGGAAGCTGTGACCTTGCTCAGGTCTATTAGTTGGGGAAGCTAAGCTCTGTGCCTCTCCTAGCTGATCACTCCATAGGAAGCCTTCTGCATGCTGCTCGCTCTCTCACCCAAACACTGCTCATTCCATTTTACAGTCAGTTACCCTCAGTAACAACAAAGAATGCAGCAAGATGACGAGGATCTCCTAAATGGGGCAGGCACACAAAAAGCTTTTTTCCTGTATATGTCAAACTCCTTTTTTTCTTGTCACTCAGCCTGATGTTTCTTGTCCTCCTCTTACTGCTCAAGCAGAGAGTTGCAAGGTCTTGGAAAACAGCTTTGCTGCAGGAACTCCCACATCAACAAAATCCTCAGAGTTGCCAGTGTTACAACATCTTCCTCAAATTTTATTAAATGCTTACCAAAAAAAAAAAATATCCAGGTCGCAGTAAATTTAAGCAGAAAGCACACTGATGCAAGAGGAAAGAAAAACCGCCCCCCCTCCAGGAGAGCAGAAACTAGCTGCAAAATTATGCTGACATGGGAAGAGGGTAGAAATAAGACTTTAAAGAGGGGATGGGGGGCAGGTACATCATGAAGGCGTGGGTGAGTTCAGAAACAGCCCTGGGAGCTGAGTTCCAGACCTCAGGCGCAAGGCCAGAGTGCCATTCTTTGGGGCTCAGTTTCCCATGTTCACAGCAAGCGCTGCCCTCCCCAAAAACAGCTCACTAGGATGCCCTTTCACCAAGGCAGCTTCCAGCTTAAGAGCAGCAGCCTTAATATCCTAGATTAATTAATAACCCAGAGACCCTGCCCACCTCCAGGAGCACAGCAGGCAGGGTATCAGCACACCCACCACCTCTGACGCTCCGAAGTGTTTCGGTCACCAGCACTGGAGCCCACAGGTTAGAGAACAAGCAAATCCCTTTCCCAGAAGAGGGAGATACCAGCAGCGGCCAGCACTCCTCCCCTGGGAAAGGAGACCTGCGTTCCATGTTAGACAGGGAGAGGAGGGCAGCAGCTCTCTGACACAAAGCTGCTAATGCTGCTAAGACAGAGAAGTGGCAGGAACATTTTGGCACAGGTATATAACTGTGATTAAAGGATGATCTGGGAACTACAGAAAAAAAACAACCCTGAACGGGAGTAAGCTGAATGTGATTTGATGTACACAGAGACAGCAGATGGAAGCCCCTCAAAGAGGGACAGAGGCTGCGCTGTAAACAGGGGAAGACTCTACCCACAGCTGGCACCAACAGGGTGACAAGTGGCCCTTGCAGCCTCCTCGTGCTCAGGATCTGCCCGTGGCCCTCCTTTCAAACACTGGTTCTTTTAGCGGGTGTCTGTTGAGCCCACTCTCTCCCCACTACTGTTGTGGCTTTTGGTCACTTGGGTGAAGTTCTTCATCATGTAGCAAAAGCCCTGCCAGCTCAGCAGGGCAGCAGATCCCTCTCTTCCCACACTTGAGAAAGAAGAGAGGGAACAGACCCACAGCCTCCCATCTCCATAGCAGAGCCATATTAAAAAAAAAAAAAAAAAAAAAAAAAACAACCAAAAAACCCAAAAGCCAGAGAGTCACAGAAAAGGTTAAAACAGGGGTGGGTTTTGCCAGCTGATTAGTTCCTTTCATCCATCCGGAGGCAGCGGGGTATTGCTCACACCTCGAGAGGAGTCAGGCTGTACCAAAGCAGACTGACATCAGGCAGGAGAAGAGAAATATCCTTCAATTATCTTCTGTGGAGCAGAGGAAATAGTGGCATTGAGGTTTGCATCGAGCCAGGACCAAGCTCAGCTGCAAGAGAAGAAAACAACAAGTTTACACCTACCATTTGGGCTGCCATGAGCGACACCCTGGGCCGCACAGAGGCTGCGTCTTATCTAGCAATTATGGGTGGTTTTCTCCCACCCATTTCCACAAAGCCCTGTGGACCAGCCAATAAAGCTCCGGCACTGCAGGACACCACCGCACAACGTGCCCCCGGCAGAGCCGAGGCGGAGGGCTGCGCGCCCGGCAGCGGTCACAGCTGCCCAGGCAGAGGGAAGGATGATGTGCTCCTGCCCCGCCACCTCCTCCGAGGGGATCAGCAGGTTTCCTTCCAAGCCTGAGAAAGTCACTAAAGCGGCGAGCGTTCCTGCAGCCCCCGGCAGCCGCAGCTCTCCGCTCGGGACCATCTGCGGCGGTATTGGGTTCCTGCCGTTCTCCATCTGCTCCACGCGCGACAGCTGGTGCAGCCGAGGGACTCCAGCACGCAGATGACTTTTCCATCATGTGATAAATGACTCCTCCATGCTGACACTCTCCAGCCATTCCTGGTTTGGGGTTGATTGCAGACGGAGCAGAGTTCAGGAGAACAGTTGGGGGGTCCGAGAGGTCGTGACCTCCCCTCCACCCATGGGCGCTCAACCAGCAGCAGGGAAACTTAACCCTCTGAAAGCCTCTTGTCTCAGCTTCTAGCTCAGCTTCCTTCCAGCTTACAGCAACCCCACCCAAGTTTCTCAGGCAGTGTTCTCCGCACTGCCCCTGGGTTTTTCAGCCTTTCTGCTGGCAATACAGCAAGTCCATCTGTCCCTTTGCTTTTGCTGCATTACACGGTAAGGGAGAAGACTCCCACAAAACTTGCTTGTTGCAGAACTTCTCCTGCATACACACAAAGCTCTGAAGGAAACATGAAAGGCAAGCATGACGGGGAAGACAAACAAGTTAACAGCTGGTTTCCTTTTGCTGTCTCTTAGCATCTCTCTGCCTCACTAGGCAAACACACAGACTCTGGCACAGTCGCATGCCACGGGAGTTACCACCCACGCAGTCTCCAAGACCCACAGCACAGCAGGTTTCAAGTCAGATGGGGTGCCGAGATAGCAGCAAGAGTGACTTTTAAGAGCACAGGCTATTGCAGGAGACCACAAGTCTTGAGGGTACAGGGCACAAAACAGCCCCTAAGTTCAGGAACAAAGGGAAAGTTCTCCTGGCGCATGCAGATTCTGTCTGAACTTCCCCTGCAGGAACCCCGCACCCCCTCCGCGGTGGCACCTGTCAGTTCGCAGCAAGTCCCAGGCAGGATCCTGCTCTGACCCCTCTGGGAAGCTGCGTTTTCCTGGGGGGCAGCAGGCCGTGGGACAAGGAGAATAAAGAGTAGTTGGGAAGTTCACTGCTCTGCCTCTTCAGTATTCCCAGCACAAGCCTGAAGCAGGTCAACCTTATAATTCTGGTTTATCAGTGCTGCTAGACCACAGCTTATCTGGTAGTACAGGCTGGCTGTGGGACCACAACAAACAGCAGCAGATGAAATCATTCCATAATCAACCCTAACATCAGATGCATGTATTAGCCCACCTTGCAGCAGATAAGAATCACACAAGCAATCACTAATTCCTGTACAAACAGAATCAGAGTAGTGTTGCACAACAGCAAGCATGCGCTTCAACGGAGGCATTTTGGCTTTCAGACCAAGAATAATCTAGAATATCCCACAAGGCTGGGGAAGAGAGCAGGTATATGATGAAGGAATGGGCTCTCAGCCTTTTTTCAGACTTGTTTCTAAGAGTAGCTCTTGGAACAGAGCAAGTCCTAATCCCAGGCTTTTGCCTAAGGCATGAGGCTGATAAGCCACTGGGAATGCCCAACAGTTGTCACCCCCAGCTGGCACAAATCCCCTCCAAGCCCCCTTGCCAAAATAGCAAGAGGTTTCTCATGCCTGCAGCTGAAACAAATCATCAAATCATAGAACGGTTTGGGTCAGAAGGGACCTTTAAACGTCCTCTACTTCAAGCCCTTGCAACGAGCAGGGACATCTTCAACTAAACCAGGTTGCTCAGAGCCGCGTCCAGCCTGGCCTTGGATGTTTCCAGGGACGGGGCATCTACAGCCTCTCTGGGCAACCTCTGCCAGTGTTTCACCATCCTTGTAAAAATTTTCTTCCTTGTGTCTCATCTGAATCTACCCTCTTTTAGTTTAAAACTCACTACAGGCCTGCTAAAAAGTCTATCCCATTTCTTATAAGCCCCCTTTAAGTATCGAAAGGCCACAGTAAGGTCTCACTGGAGCCTTCTCTTCTCCAGGTTGAACAGCCCCAACTCCCTCAGCCCATCCTCACAGCAGAGGTGCTCCAGCCCTCCGAGCATCTCCGTGCCCTCGTCTGGACCTGCTCCAACAGGTCCGTGTCTGTCCTGTGCTGAGGAAATCTGCTGGCAGCAGCACACTGCTTACTGGACATGCCCAGACCCTGCCCACTGCAGGCTCTGCTCCGGAGGACTTCTCCTCCACCACAGCGAGGGCTTCACCTTGAAGGCTTTGTGCCCCGCATGCCACCTCTCTTCAGTGCTTTCATTTGCTGTTGCAATTTTTTTCTAATTTTATTTTTCAATTATTGTTTTTTAAAAAGCCATCCTTCTTCCCGCCACCCACAACCAGTTTTGGCAGATACACCACCTACCTGCAGTCCAGATCAGCTTCCCAGCCCCGTGCTGACCGCAGCACCGCAAGCCCAAAGGCAGCGTCAGGAACTCAACCACAAATCGCCGTTCTGTGCTTCTGAGAGTTTTATTCTGGATAGCGCTCCCACATAGCGGGTATCATGCTACGTACCCACACTAACCAGAGCAGGGAGCCATGAGGAACTCAGCAGAGCACATGCAATAGCCCCACTGGGCAACCCTGACCACCCCACCTCCTCGTACTCGTTCCAGGATGCTCAGCTGCATCCAGCACTGGGGTTAAGCAGCGCAGCGATTTATAGCTTTTCCTCCTTCCATAGCAAAACTCAGCAGCTCTGTGCTGAGAGCCAGGACAGTCAGACTTCTTTCTGGGGGCTGCCAAAGAGTCATTGCAGGTCAGAGGCTAAGTTTGGTGCTCCTCAGCCTCAGCTCAGGAAGAGAAAAAGGGAAGAACTGAGACTAGTTTTATCTTTCTATCCCCAGCACAGACCCTTAGCGCCACCGTGCAGGAAATCTAACCAGTGCTCACTAGAAAGGAGATGGTGGTGAGTTAGTGACAGAGCAGGAGAAGCCGCTGTGCATCCCCCCGGGAGCAGCACAGTGTTGGCCAAAGCAAGTCCAGCTGCAGTTGCCACTGGGGATAAGACCTGGCCCAGAGCACGACCCACTTCTGTTGCACTGAAGGAGTGACACAGGCAGGACAGCAGCAGTGCTCCCCAAGGGAAAGAGAAAACTAGTCTTAAATTGATTTACTAGTCAATCTGAGATTGACTGCAGAAGGAGAAGGTTGCTGCTGTGCTTTACGCAGCAAAAACCAGTCAGGGTTAGTGTTGTGACAAAGCACCTTCTCACCAGATAAATAACTTTAAATGAAAAGTCCAGCATTTCACAGGGACATCTTTACACTAGCCGAAATCAGTCAAGACCAGTGCTGACTGACTCAAATGACACACGGAGTTCATGGCTGTTTTGTTGTACATTACATCGTATCAGAGTATTAATAACTGGAATTTGGAAAGCCATGAAACATTCCCGATTTGTGCCTCTGGAGAATGTTTCAAAGCTTCAAAATTTCAGACCTCCTCTGTTTCTCTTGACATCTCCTTTCAAATCCCGCTAGGACTTGCCAAGACACGGACACCTGGGGTCCCAAGGAACTCTCACCGGATTTTGTGCTAACGCCAGGAGCAGGAGAGCTCCAGGTTTGGCAATAGAGCATCCTCCCAGTACATCTCTCACCTTGCTACACCACCCTCACGACCCTCTGAGGCTATCCTGGGAGACTAAGAAAACCAAGGCCAACGCTCTTCTCCCACAATACTGACTCCATATCTATGGCTTTTGGAGAGATGGAGAGGGGGCCTTATGTGTGCATATTTCGGAATCTAGCCCAGGGCTAAGCCCACACCAACTCTAAGCTTTGTGTTTTCTTCCAGGAGATGACAATGCTCATAACAGTATCATCCTCCATCCAGCCTGCTCCCATCCACCACCACCTTTCTCCTCCTCCCACCCTACCAAAGCCTGGGAAGGACAACCTGCGGCTCCAGCGGCTGCTGAAGAAGGCAGCCAAGAAGAACGCTATCCTAGCTTCAGAGCAAGCCAAGCCCTTTCGGTCCTGCCTCTCGCCCGTGAACGAGGCCAGCTCTGACCTAGAGCACAATGAAAGCACTCCCCCAGAAGAGCCCCCCAAAACCACAGCCCCCTCCTCTGCCAGCCTTCCATCCCACCTCTCCATCAAGCCCATCACCCACCGCATCCCCTCCCCTTTCCGAAAGAGCAAGCCTTTCACGCTGAAGGTCACCGAGCAGAGGCGCATTGCCGAACACCTCATACTCACAACCTCCCCGGCCATGCCCCTGCTACACAAGCCAGGAGCTCCTGAGATTCCACAGAAACCTGAAGGCATGGACACCCACCTTCCCACTCCATGTGACCCTTCAATAGCTGTTTTCCCCCAGCCTCCTCCTTCCAGTACACCCAGTAAAGAGCGAGCACCAGAGGTTACCTACGTCACCAAGGTGCACACGTATTTCCACAGCGTCAAGCCACCCAGGGCTAAGACACCCACATCAAATCAGACCCAAGCAACAACCACCACCAGCCATGAAGACAAAAGGCCTTCTTCTCCGGCACCTGAAACAAGCCACTCTGAACCATCTCCAGGGCAGATACCCGCCCCGCTCGATGACAGCAAGGCCACAGCTCCCACCCTGGAGCCTCCCCTCCTTTCTGCTGCAGAGGCAGAGCCTCCTGGTCAAGCTCCCATACCTGCTCCTACTGGAGAGCCCGTCAGAGCCCCTTCACCCAAGCCCAGCACCTCCAATACCCACACCGATAAGCCTGCAACCCATGGAAACCACACTGAAATATCTGAATCAGAGAGTGCTCCTGAATTACCCAAGCAAGATGGTGACATCCTAAAACCACGGACACCCAGCCCTCCCTGGAGGCAAGCACATCCAGCCACAGCAAGCCCTGCACAAGTTGACAGCACCGAGGCCACCTCCACGGACACCAACACAGAACATTTAACTCAACCGCAGTTGACCCCCAGCTTACCAAATGCCAGCCCCCCTCTCAAAGCTGAGCCAGCACCATCAGCAGCAGAAGCAGCAAGACCTCCTGGAGCCAATGCCAGTGGCTGGCATCGCCTCAAGAAGCACTTGATGGTGCAGCCAGAAGCATCCAACTTCCCAGAGCCCAAGATGGAAAAGCTGGGACAGGAGGAAGGAAGCCAAGAGAAGGACAACTCTCAAGCAATCAGTCAAGACCACAGGCCATTTAAATCGAGGGCAACAAGGATGTGGGATGCTATTTTATACCAGATGACAGTCAACAAGGAGAAGCAGCAGCGAGCAGAAGAAAAACAGCCACGGAAAGAAGAAAGCATCTTTCTTCCCCGCCGCTTACCCATCCTCCTACATAAGCCACGCTTCGATGCCCGGAAACTGAAGGAACTGGCTGCCAAACCCATGACAAAGATCACCACCGCCTTCGAGGTGAGCCGGTTTAGACCCAAAGTGGCTGAGGAGCACTGCAAGAGCTTTAACAGAATGGCATCGGGATGGTCAGTCAACTGAAGCCAGGCTGCTCCACCAGACCCTCACCTCTGGAGGTTCCTACAGGGCATCAAACAAGCGAATACCTACGACTAGGTTTACTGCCTATCAGAGCCTAGTGTAAGGAAAAAATAAAATTAAATAAAACCTCTCCAAGCCAGCAGCCTCATGCTGTGGCTTTAAGAGTTACTCTCCATATGTATATAAGCTTAAACATGTTAATACACCACATCCACAGGTCACGAGCCAGGAAAAGAAACATGCACTTGTTTTAAGAAGAGCCAACAAGCCGCACCATCTGCAGTAACAGGGGGAAGAGAGGGGAGGGACACGGTGAAGACAAATTCTGGGTAGAAAAAGCCCAGTTTAGAGGAGGAGGATGGAATATCAGTTTATTTTGTTGTGTTTAAGACCAAGATAAATCCTAGAAACAGAAGCAGTTGTAGATGAGACATGAAGGAATCTGGGTTGCTCCACATCTCTTCTAAGGAATCTTAGAAACTGAACTCAAAGAGAACACACATCACCTCACGTCATCTCTTTAGCTTCTCCACTGAAAGTGCACCCCACATTCATTCACTGCAAATGAGGTGGAAGCTCATCCTGCCACCCAAGGCACAGCACAAGGTATCCATCCTGCTCTCACACAGCAGTTCCCCTGCCTAAAAAACCAGGCACCATCATTTGATGTCCTCCTTGGTCAGTCTACTAAATCGTAGCGCACAGAAGACTAACTCTATTGCGGCAGTCAAGCTGTGTTGTGTCTTTTACCATGCTTTCAGTACAGCAAGAGTGTGCATCAGCATGTGGGTCGCCAACTCTGCCTTTAAACAAGGTGCTTTTTTTCTCGGGAGGGGGTGTGTGTTTGGGGGAGGGGGGGGGGTGTCTGCTAACTGCACGTAGTCTCATTTTCAGGGGGAACATCACGATAGTTGCATACTTACTGGTGCCTGGTGTCCTGAAAAAAGGGTACTTAAACCCCCCAGCTCCGTCCATCCACAGAGACAGCTCTGCTTTCCAGCATTACAGCCACCCTTTGCACCTCCATCGCCAGTGGGCTTATAAGCATGAAAGCTGGAGATCAGCTATTTCTGTTTCACAAGGGACTTTGTCATATGCTGAGATGTTCCTACACAGCTAATATAGGATTGCCATGTTTAGTCCAAATAGGAAACTCAATACACAGCCCTTTCCATACTGTTTGTGTGCAGAGGATATGGACCTGACCAAAATTTCCATAGTCAAACTGTGAACAGACATAGAAACAAAATCAAGAGCCCCTTTTGCTTTTCTGAAGTCTTCCAATTTTGCAATGATGCTATAAGAGCAGCTCAGTTACCATCAAACCCTTACTGAACTTTTCACTTTGCTGTTCTTATCCCCTTTGTTTTATAACACCTTCCCTATGCCAAGGAATAAAAATTAGAAAACAAGAAGGAAGAATAACCAAGTATCTAAAGTTTGGATATCTCTGACCTCCCAGCTTCCCAAGAAAAAGTTGAATAGAGGGAGGTTGGAAACGCACCAGTAATCACAAGTGGATCCCAGGTAAGCCTCTGCAGAAGAATTCAACGTGCTGCAAGAGAAGACTGTAGCACACAGCAACACAAAATCAAAAGTCAGAGAGAATGCAGTGTAAAACACGTAGAATGCCTGATGCAGATAAAGACAACGTTACCACACAGCACGAAAGCAGCGCCTTACTATCCCACAGCAAGATGGGTGCCTGTGCACAAATCTGCGTTTGTAAGATCCACAGCATTAGCACAAAGCAGAACAGCCGACACTGATTACACTTACGAGATGAAGTGAATCTGGCCAGGGAAGGATGGTTTCAGAAGCAATTGTGCCTTAAGCCACTTTGTCCTACAGTGAGGACAACCACCCAAAACAAACCAGCAACACCCACATAAGGCTCATTTTGCATCTGCTGGGCTTCCCACTAGGCTGCGTCCACAGCCCAGTCCCACCACGCAGGGGTGGAAGGTGAAGCATCTCAGTGGGGAGTGATTCCCACCGTGGGAAGCAGAAGGCAGCAGGTCTGGCTGCATGGTTTAGTCCTTTTGTCCCAAAAGTGAAGGGCAGAGGCAAACAGCAGGCACTGTGAGTCCTGCAGAGATGGACCCTGGCACGAGAGCATCACAGAGGAGAAGGTATCAGATGCCTGGAGCAACAGATTCCCACCAGTGCCCCCGCATTGGGAGCCACTGCAGCACACCCCAGCCGAGCTGCCACGCTGGGCGAGGGAAGGGAACCTGCTGGGCACAGGGTTTGGTTTGTTTTCAGTGTCAAACAGCCTTGGGCAGCTTCTGAGAGCCCAAATTGCCTGGCTCTGCAGCCTGCTCAGAGGTCCCGCAGCTCCAGGAGGGAGGGGAGGAGGAAAAACTGTAGCCGTGCTCAAGCAACTAGAAAGCTGATGCGGTGGTGTTGGGTAAGTGACACGGGGGCAAGTCAGAAGAGTTTGGCAGCAAAAAGGCAACCGAAGGGATCCAGCAGCAGGGAAAAAGGATGAACATAGTTGAGGGGAGCAGAGAGGAGCTGGGGAGCAGGGGCCTCACAGCACACAACACAGCCAGCTAGAAACCCAAGGAGAGAAACAAGCCAAGGTCCTTCAGCCATCAGAGTCATTTGGCTATTCGCAGCCTGTAACACCTTCCTTGTGAAGGAGCACGCAGGGCAACAGTGTCAAGCTATGGCTGTCTGGAGCCCCAGGGGGACATCCCGTGACACTCACTGGCCTCTCAAGAAAAGGTGCTGGAAAGAGACCAGAGCTGAGGATATCTTCCTTAGAGCTGCTAGCAGCAGCTCAGGTAGGGCAACCAAAACCTGCTTGCTATAAAGAACTGAAGCTCAGTAGGATCCCACCTGGTGCATTGAAACAGACTTCAGGAGAAAGAGGACCCACCAAAGAGGAGACCTTAAAACAGGTTCCTGAAAGCCACAGGCAGAGAATCAAGTTGGAGGTACAAGTCCTGTGGGCTCCTCCTCCTTCACAGCTAAAACCACAGCTCTGAGCAGGCTTTGCGTCGTACTGCTGCCCCCTCAAAGCGGCATTCAGGAGAGCTGCTCTTGTAAATGGGCACCGCAAAAGGAAGAAACCCAAACAAGATGTGCTGCGCTCAAAGCCAGCTCCTCGGGGGAAGGAAAGAAGGAACACAGCCCAAAGAAGAATTTAGAAACAAAAGGTGTTTTGTAGCAGACAGAGCTATTTATAAGCTTGGCTATGAAATAAAGCTTCTTTTTTATAGTAGGAAAAAAGTGAATGAGCTTGTTTTCACCCTCAACAACTTCCTCTCCTCTCACTGTGCCAGATGCTGCCCAGTTGGATCCAACCAGTTATCACATCCCTCTATGCCAGTCCTCCTTATTGCTGCAACCCTCTACTATCATCCACTCAAGATAACACCGGGATATCTATTAACACAACCACAATAAGAGCACGAGATCCAAAAATCGTTTCAAGAGGGCACAGAGACAGCAACCCAGCTCTGCCTTCCCCCTTGCTGCACATCTGATGACAGCCCTTTCTGCTCTGTTGGTCTACCCAGCACAGCAGATGCTCATGTCCTCCCCTCTACAACCTAATTACAGGCTGGTTCCAAGAGGTTGCTGAAATCATTAAAAGATTTTCCCCTGGTTAGTTCAGTAAATCTGGGAATTAGGCCCCAGAAGCATCTGAATTTCAGGAGTACATCAGCCCCCACACTCAGCCAAAATGCCCTCCAGCTATCTACTTGTCCTTGCAACATCAGAGAGCATAAGAAAAAAAAATTAAAAAGCAGATAGAGACTATTCCTTCAAACTAGCAAAGGCAAACACATCTTCATCCAAACAGCAGTAGCTGAGGGACTTATTCTGCAGATTAAACTAACACAGGTATTTACGCTTCCTAGTGGCATCAGAAAGTCAGAAACCAAAACAAACCCCTGCTGTGTGCCCACTGGCTTCCAGCTCAGAAAGTCAGACGTTTGCCCAGAAGCAAGGCTCCAGCTGTTACCGTACGGCACCTTCCAACTCACCCAGCAGAAATAACCCCCATGTCCTGCCAGAACACTGCCAGGAGTTTGTCACACAGTGCAAGGTCATACCCCACCTACCTGGTTAATGAGTTCTCCAAGCATGCTATTGCTCTGCAGCATCATCTATCAACACCTTCTTGTACTGGCCGTGGCCTGTTGCAACAAATTTATACCTTTTGCCAGAATGAGTGGACTGAAGAGGAGAGAAAAAAAAAAGAGAGCCAAAGTCAGCATTTTCCTCCTCAAACAGGCAGTCGAGATCACACAACTGAAGCCAGAGGAGCATGTGATACAGTTGTCTAATCCCAGAGGGCCTGGAGACAGCCTGCTCTGTGCTCCCTTCTTGCCACTTCCACGTAAGCTCTTTGCACAGACCAACCACCACTTCAAGCAGCAGGCACAGGAGGTGGAACAGAACGGGAAGATGCAGCACCAGGTGTCACGAGGGAGGGCTCTCAGCCGGGGCTGCTCTCACCCGTGGCAAGAGCCGGTTCCATTTACCACGCTGGCAGCAGTACCAGCTCGGGAACAGACAAGGTATTATCATCTTCCTCTCCCAGCCTGGACAGTTCAAGCAGTGCATTTTAATGGGCATTCCCACAAATGTACTGGTCGGCACAGACCCCCAGATCCGTCTGCAAGTGTTACTACTGTCTCAGGGTTGGCTTCACTTAATTTTGCGTGCTTTCTTTGCTCTCAAGACTAAAACGCCTAACAAGAGCAAAGCAACTCACATCTGCAGTTCCCTCTGAGCCTAGAAGGCTGGGGGTCCCAACTCGGGGGCTGAGCACAACATGCCGCTCAAGACACCCTTCGATATTACTGGTTATAAAACAACTTTGCCCCCGTTTTTACTAGGGCTGAAGCAACAGCAGCTCACTGTTAGGAAGAGCTCTTGGGTATGCGGTTGCATTGATAGATACAGGCAGCCCTTGTCCCTGCAGAACACCTGCTCAATGCTTCCACAACCCAGCCAGGAGCTCTTTTTTTTTTTTTTTTTTTTCTCCACAGAAGAGCAAGTGCTTTCATGCTCACACAGACAGAAACTCACCTTGATACTGGTCTCAGGCTTGGGATCGCCCTTCTGTTCCCAAAGGCTTCTTTTACTCATGATGTCTCCAGCCACGATATCCTGAGAAGATGATGTTCTCATTACCCTTCACTGCTAACGCTGGTGAACATGTCTTTGTTCACGTCCCTTCCAAACCCACACATCTGACCTCCTTTTTTATTTAGAAGATCACAAAATCTGACCTATGGCAGCTGCAGCTAAAACCCAAGACTGAAAACTTACTTCTATTCCCAGTATGGCCTACGTTTTCCCCTCTCTTACTCTCAACAAAAGCCTGGATCAGAGATCCAAAATATTTTTCTTAAATACTTAGGACATGTTAACATCAAGGCTTTTTTTTTTTTTTTTACGTGGAAGGAATTTTACTCACACAAACAGAGGTTTGCAACTGATGTGTTACAGAACCAGCCTTGCTGAGAATGACCAGAAAGTGAAATTAAGAGCACAATACAAAATACTCTTTGCATTTTCCAAGTTTACAAGATTTATCATCTTGGTACTAGATGGAAGTCTGCGCTGAGCAGATGGAGCTCAGTTCTAGCCGCTGCAGCAGATCTACGCTTTCTCCCCACCAGCTGATTTTATTCCCGTTTCAAAACGGAGCCCCAACCAGCAGCACAGAGGCTTTCCTAGCTGTACCACAGAGAAAAAAAATTGGGACTCTAGCGCAGACAAAGCAAAGCTCTGAGGTCTTTGGGGTCTTTGCAGCGAGCCTTGCATCCTGATGGAGGAGGTCGGATCTCCAACACAGATGCCTTTATAGCTGGTAGGCACCACCACCGCGCCGTACCAAGGCTAACGCAGCCCCCCCTCCCCCGCAGGAGCAAGGCAAGTCCTGCAAGTGCCGTACCTTACAGGGCAGGGGCTTCGCAGCAGACTGAGCTGTGACCTCTCCGGTCTCCCAGAGGCTTTTTGTGCTGGCTACCATCATGCTGGTGGTGGGAAGGTCGAGAGAGGGCTGTCGGACAGGTTTTGGAGCCTTTGTGGATGTCTGGAAAATAAATGGAGAAAGAGCACCATCAGGGAGTGTGTTCTTTTTCCCCCCCTCTCCCCATAATTGGAGGTCCTCAGGGACGAGGGGTGTAAAAGGAGACCTGCAGGTCTTGCTAGTTCCTGCCAGATGCTCCCACCCTTGAAGCAGGGAACATGATGAGACAAGGATGGCACAGGTCTCTAAAGAAACCTGCTTTATGCTGTGAAGGGAGATGGAGACAGAATGGGGTGCTCCCAGCCAAGAGGAGACAATTCAGTTGTCACCTCCCAGATGGTAAGACTAAGAGGCACGGTGGGAGAGCAGCGCCCAGCAAAGGGAGCTCCTCGAAGGCCGGGGCAGACAGACAGCACAGCAGCCCACCTCAATAGCCTGTGTGTACTGCTCCAGCCTGTCGTCAATCTTCGACACGGGGAGGGGAGGCTGAATCTTCTTTATGCTGTTACTGGAAAGCAGAGAAGAAGATTAAAGTGATCCCCCAGTGCCTCAAGCAGAAGGGGGGGACTTTGAGGGCCACAGGCGGCCTGTCCCTCCTTCCCCTCCCCGCAGCAGGGCCCTCCAGCACCCTCGGTTTGCAGAAGGGACCTGCGGCACCCCAAGGTCAGCCCCAGAAATACCTTTTCTTTATGGAGCGGTTCAGTGACTCGGTCCTGTCTGTGATCTGAAACGGGAGAGAGAAGGCCAAGATGTTACTTTTGTCCACGGACCTCGGACGGATGTAGGTCACCTCAGCTGACTGTAATACAACCATTTCTTTTCCCTGATCCCTCACCCAGATTTTGGTTAGAAGCGCCTCACTCAGCCCCATGTTCCCACATAGGTCAGAGAGACAGGGAGCATCCCCTTTCCTCCTCCTTTCCAAGGCAGGTGAGCACAATCCCAACCAGTTTCAGGGGCAAACCAAGAATGTGCAGCTTCACTGACAGCTAAAACAGCAACCAAGACTATTTTTTCTACTCCCCCTGCTCAAGGGCCAGGTATCTCTCTCGGACGCTCAGTCTCCTAGCCAGACCTAACAGAGAGAGTGGCAAGTGTGGAAAGGCAAGGGGGGAAACCAGAGGCCCTACCACCCGCATCTGCGGGAGGAGCCAAGCACGAGAGCGGCACAGGCAGGAGTTACCTCAGGTTACCCACGTCGGAGCAGCACACAGACGGGGCGAGCCAGCACGTGGAGCCACCTGCAAGGCAGCCCTGCAGGTCAGGCCATAAGGAAAGAGAGTTCTGCACCAGGGGCTCCTGGCCAAGGTCTCTCTGGCCAAGGCAGGAAGGCAAGCAAACACATCCCAACCACTGGATAAAGGAAAGCTGAAGCATTGCTAAACCTCACCACCCTTTCATGCCCCAGAAAACAAGAATACAGTGAGAAAAAAAAAAAAAAAAATCACTTTCAAGTCAAAGGGCAGGCTCTTTCTTAACAGCAGTTCCTACAGAGCCCAGGAGCAGCAGCCAAGTAACAAGGAACCTTCTCTCCCCGTGTCACTGCTGCCTGCGCCACTGGAAACTTCACCCACCAAGGCAGCAGAAAAAAGGCAGCACTAGGTGCTCATTTTCAGATGCTCTCAGGATGCTGGTGCACATGGTAACGTTAACCCAACGTTAGCACATGGCCTGCGTCCAAACACACCCTCCCTCCCCTATTCTTATTTCAATTTTAAAAGGCTTCTCCATAATGAGCAAGAACTTGATGGTTGTAGGTGATGAAACCTTCCTCTTACAATCTTCAGCTGAGCACAAGACAAGACAGTGTCACAGAGAGGACACATTTAACAGCTGCACCCAAGAGCACTGAGCCCATTAGAGAAGTGCACAATCATGAAACGGTGCTGCCCTGGCTAAGAGATGTGCTGGGGAGAGTCACTCTGCAAGGTCCCAGCAGAGCTGTGTGACACATCCCATCAGCCAGCTGCTTCTGCTGGGCAGGCTGCCCTCCTTCACTCGGTGCTGCAGGAACTGATGCTTGCCTCTGAGCCGTGACTTCAGAGAGTGGGTCGCTCATCCCCCTGGGGCACTGATGGGCAGGCTGGCACCACATGGGACATAACAGCACTTGAAAGGGGAATCTGGTAGACCCCTGCCTATGTCTCAGCTTCTCAATCACAAGTAGGTAAGGTACCACTAGGAAAAAACCTTGCCAACCCTTCCAGAGAGATGTTGTGCAGCTGCAAGCCACCCACAGGTGCTTCCAAACAAGCAACAAGCTAAATAGAGAGGGGCCTGCAGGTGACAGTAGATCTCGGCATGACAGTCAAGGCAGGAACAAACTTCCCTAAGCTATTTGGAGACCACCTCCCCCTGCCCTGTAAGGCAACTCCTTGCAGGCAGATTCATGCATTTCTCTGGTCCAAAGCATGTTCTGAAGGCCAGAAGACACCACCGCTGCTCACCTGGCCAACCTCAAAACTCAGAGCTCACAAGCAGCCTGGGACAAAACAGGGCTGGTACGAGGTTTCCCCCCTGCCACCGCACACCTCTTTCAGCCCCCAGGTCACACTGGCCCTCTGAACACCCCATCGCACTGCGACACAACATCTGCCTGCCCCAGATGTGTACCTGGCCTCCACCAGCCACAGCTGGCTGGGGAGCTCACTGCCCACTGCAGATGCTCTTGTCTTTCCACTACCAGCAGTGTTTCTGCTGAGCAATCCCGTGCCAAAACACCTTCTTGGTGGTCAACGTGCTTAATTCTCAGTGCTCACACAAAGCTCTGCGAGCTGGGGTGTAAAGATCCTCCTTCCTTTGGAAAGGTCCCAAGCTCATATTTTTCCTGAGCAGCTTTACATCCAGCTTTGTGTATTGGTGAGCTCTGACACCACTGTATAAAACACAAAGACTATATTTCTAAACCTTTCCCTGGGCTAATCTTAGGAGCAGGAGTTAAGCTCAGGTCATGGGGCTATGTGTGTTTTGGGCTTGTAATGACAAAAGTTTCAGCACATGAAAGGTGCTGGAAGAGTTTCCCACATTTCCCCAGCAGTTCCACTCCAGGGATATGCTTTGGCCACCCCCACCCCACTTTTCAAACCCAACATTAGCACATGGCCTGCGTCCAAACACAGCCTCCCTCCCCTATTCTTATTTCAATTTTAAAAGGCTTCTCCACAACGAGCAAGAACTTGATGGTTGTAGGTGATGAAACCTTCCTCTTACAATCTATTTACTTGTGCAAGAGGAAGCATCCATACAATCCGCCTCATCCGGGAAGTATTGACTAAGCAGCAAATAGCACAGATCTTAACACAAAAAAAGCAAAGATAGTACCAACAAGAGATTAACAGGCTACACCGGCTCCTCACCTTTTCCCTCCATGCTATAATTAACAAGCTTAGGGCTTACAAAGGCAAGGAGCCATTCACTACCGAAATGGCTTATCTGTATCTATTGTATTTAAAAGCACGGGGACAGGACGGGGATTTGTGGACGATGCAACAGAAGTCATGAGACGCAATTCAGGTGGCGTGAAAAATGGAAGTTTCGCAAGAGCATCAATGCAAACAGATGTGATTGGGGAGGACACAATGCTACAGAGATGAGGAATCTCAGTTTAAAAAGCTTAAGTCATACTTTCTGATTTTATTCTAAGAAAGATAGGGGAATTCTAGTGCTTCAGTTTTGGGGTTTTTTTGGGGAGGGAAGGAAAACTTCATTTTCTGGTTAAGTTCATGTGTAACCTTTGACCACGATCACAAGCTGAAAGCACAGGCGTCTTTCTCAGTATTACAATATCCCCTGGAGTCCTCAACGAACTCCAGACTTTCACGGTGACTGGCAAAGCCCACACGGAGACAGCGGCAGCCTCACAGCGCACGCAAGCGAAGCGGGAGGAGGGGAGGCAGACAACCAAGGCGGACGAGCGGAACAGATCAGGCCACTTGTCCCAGCCCGTAGCAGGAGTGGGATAACAGGATTCACACCCTACGTTACCGCAAGCCCTGGATCATCTTTCCTCGTCACGGGTGAGGTGCTGTGGCTGCCCTGCCTCCAGAGGGGCGCAGGCACACGAACCTTCATGGAGCACACCGTGGCGTGGTCCGAGCCCAGCTCCTCCTCTTCCCCGCCGGGGGGGCTTGGGGCCTTCTGGCGCTTTTCTGATGCTTCTTCTTCCTCGTCATTTCTCCTTCTCTTCTTTTCCTGAGTGCAGAAAATGGACAAGCCAGGAAGTGAGCTGGTCAAACTGCTTACTACGCAACAACAGTGATTTTTTGTCCCCCTGTCTCCAGGCTTCCTGCTTTCCACTAAATAAATACGTGAGCACAGAAACTTTGAGTTCACATCATCTACTTTTGAAACATCCAGGAAGAAGCTCATGTGTCAGTCAGGGTTGGGAATCAGAGTTTTGCAGGTTCAAGGCTCCAAAATGATATGAAAAGGGATCCTTGCATCAGTTTATAAAGATTTCTTACCACTGTGGAGATACGAAAACCTGAATTTCTCATTTAGAGGCCACAAGGAGAGAGAGCAGCTGCCTTTAGAATAAAGAGCTAGAGAGAGTCACACACACGGTTCAAATGCAGAAAGCATACTAGCCTCAGCAAGTCAAAATCCATTTACAACAAAAGATATCTGAAGCTCAGCCACCCTGCTGGGCTCGCACACCTCTCAAGTTCCAGGTTTGTCTCCTTCATTAACCAGGAATTACACCTTGTCAGAAGAGCAAGGCAAGAAAACCTCAGCTGGGAGCAACGCAAGATTGAGAGATACATCAAGCCAAAGTGCTCCAAAGGTGCAATAAAGGCTGGAGAAGAGAAAAACAAGCAGTAAAATTTAGATTTGAGTTCTCCTGAAGAGCTGCTCGCTGCCGACAAAACCACAGGAGAAATAGCAGCACTTTCCTTCTCGGGATTGCAGGGACACTAGTTGGCACCCGGAGCCCCGGGACAGGCACAGCGGGCGGAGGCTGCCTGCAGCCACCCCCAGAGGGGACACAGGCGAGAGCAGCACCAGCCCCAGGTTACACCACGAAAGGACATCTCCGTGGGCTCAGCACCCGGCAGCATACGCAGCAATGGTGAGCCGAGCTCTTGGAGAGCAGCCCCCAGCTCCCCCAGCAGCCCTGTGAAGAGGAGGTGGTCAGCTCCTCCTGATCCCACCTCTTGCTCAGCTCTCTCCTCTTCCTCACGCTCTTGGACCGGTTCTTCGTCCTGGCACAGCCTCTCTTCCTCCCTGATAACTACATTCTCCTCCTGGATCTCCTCCAGGCTTTCCCGACCCAGCTGGATCTGCTCCAGTTTGACTTCAGTTTCCCTCACACCACCGTCCTCTTCTTCATATGACTGTCGTGGAGACCTAGAGGAGGGGGACAGAGGTCAAAGCACCAAAAAAAAAATCGTTGTGAGCCTACAGACACCATCAGGTGCCTCAGACCTCTAGAAATCCAGTTTTATCACACACACCCCCAATCCTACAGCCTGCTGGGTGTTTGACACCAGGGCTCACAGCCACTTCGTGGTCCCACCTAATTCCAGGCACCCAGGTGTAACACCAGTCCCGTCACACTCCCACACTTTGAATGTCCAAGACTCAGCTCAACTAAGAGTTGTGGCAGAGCTGAAGGTACCTTCACCTTCCCAGCCTCACTGCAGGCAAGACCCGCAGGAAAACGGGGATCAGACCCCCCCTCAGACCCCAGACAGAGAGCACACTATCACCAGGATGTAGCGCTGGCTCAGTTGTCTGCTCAACTACAGCCAAAATCCCAGGCAGACCAGCACGCTCTGTGGTCCTGGGGCACCAACGCGGACCTGACGCTGTCCCCACGGCTCCCTGCACCCATCCAGCGCGGAGCACCAAACAGCCTTCCTCCGCCTGGATGCGTCTCGCACATCGCAGAGCCTCTCGCTGGAGGAGGGTCTCACCGACACCACATGAACATGCTTCCCAAGATCCCCCTTTTCCCGAGCTGAAACTAAACGGCAGGGCAAGGCTGCAGAGCTGCTCACGTGGGGTTTTTGCTTGCAAGGCGCAGCGCTCCGTGAGCAATGCCTTGTCCGCACCTGAACCACGGTTGTGCCCACTGGAATAAATCACGCCTCGGCCCATGCCATGGCCCGGTAAAACAAAGGCGTCCCAGAGCAACCAGGGTTCACCCCTTGGCCTCAAACCACCACGGTGGGATTTGTACAGGAGGATTCCTCCAGGTCTCTGAGGCTGAAGAGACCCAGGAGTGTGTTTAAACCATCAGCTTCGCAAAAGCAGAGCAGCCCGTGCCTTCGGGCACAGTTGGTGGAGGGGAGCACGTAACCACAGAGCTCTCAGCAGCTCACAGCGGTGCACCACAACGTTGTGGCCATCTTACTTTCCCCAGCCGGAGGACAGCTTTCTCCTTCCAACCATTTCTTAGAAAAATCACCCAGCCTGTGACAGCAAGGCTGGAGAGCTGGCTAGTGGGCAGCCACCAAAGTGCAGGGCTGACTCACCGCTTCCACCTCACCAGCCAGCACCAAAACCTGAAAAAAGGTTCAAGTAAGGCTTTTCTACCACGCCTCTCTGCTGCTAGGAAGGCAGCTGACAGACAGCCACCATCCAGCCCTCCTCACTGATGCCCAGCGAAAAAGCTGATGCATACGCTGGCTCGCTTGGCCATCCTCTCACACCATCAGTGCAGTCACCAACAGCAAACAGACTCTGAAAGCCCAGAAAACTAGTTTCTCTTCACCAGAACGCTTGCAATGCCTCCAGCTAAAGCGCAAGCTCATAATAAAAAATAAGGCCAGCAGGTACAACGCAATCTATAGGATGCCTTTTGCACCACAGCAGCTTTGTATGGCAGGCAGCCAGCCTGACACAGCTCCCACCCTCTTGCACGGACCTCCCCCCCAAAGCAGGGAACCAGAAACCAAAAAAAAAAATAAAAAAAAAAAAAAAGGACCTTCACAGCAAGGTCCTCAGGGGTTGCACAAGCTGGTTTAGCTCCACCTGACAGCAACCATCTCCACCCTCTCATCCATAGCCACCACCTAAACACCCTGCGTGTGAAAAATCAGGGTTTGCTCCCTGCCAGGTAAGCAGAGAGCCGGGAAGCGTGGGGCACAGCAGGCACAGCCCTCCTGTGCTCGCACCGCACGCCCAGCCTGCCCCTCACCCGAGCCAGCCCACAGCTGCTGCCGGGACCCTGCAGGGCACAGCCACCCACCAGGGAACCAGAGGCCCATTCCCAGTAAGCCCCAGGGTCTGAGCCGCTCCAGCTGCCTCTCGCAGCCAGCCCCCAGCCAAAAGGCTGCTCAGCTACAGCCCCTGCCTTAAAGCATCACCCCGTCTGATGGGCTTCACCTGCCACGGATGCCACCTCCCTCCCCTGCTCAGCACCCTCCTGCCTCGCTACAGAAAAAACACACAAGCATCACAGAAAAACCCAAGGAGCGATTTCAGGAGAGGAAAACGCAACCCTTACAGCTAATTCTCTTTTGAAGGCCAAGGAGGGAAAAACAGCAGCCTTTTTCTCCAGACAAGCTTTTTGCAAGTAGGGTGGAAAAAGAGGCATCATGCCAAAAAGCAGGTGGGGCTGATTTCTAATTGCTCCCACAGATGTTATAATCAACAGCACAGCGAGGTGCTTGAGCAAGGCTTGTGGGCTCAGAGCTGCAAAGGTCCAACGTGCAGAGGGGTTTAGCGCTGGTGTGTGGAAAGACATAAGAAAGAGGAGAGCTCTAGTTATCTGTTCAGCCGTAAATATTAATCTTAGGCATTTTTTCAGTCTTGTGGGTAAAGAAAAGGCTGTGTCATCACAGCGGCAAAATTCACAATACCATCAAGCTGCCAAGACAGCTGAGTCCCAGAGTTCGCGTGCAGGTAGACGGTGTCCCAGGGAAGTGGTTAAGGCAGGAGTTTGGTTCAGCTCGGCAAGGGGTGAGCGATGGCAGATGGGGATGAAACAGCTGAACACACAAGCCCCTCTCGGGGCTCTCTGCTGCCTGTTTTTCCCCCAGGGAAAGAGAACTGGAGCGCGAGATGGGCTGGGGCCATTAACACCCGCTATGACAGGAGTAAGGAAGCAGCGCTAACCTAGACCAGCTCTTTAGGCTGGCCTGGATTATATTAGAGGTTGTTTCAGCCCTTGCAGCAGCTCAGTGAGCTTAAATCTGCTGTTGTCGCTCTGCCAAACCCAGGCATCCTGGCAGGCTGTTGCTTGGAGTGCCAAGCTCGATCCAAACACCCTCAAAGCCTGGAGCACCCCTGAGCCTGTCCCTCCTCACCAGCCCACATGGCCGGCGGAGAGCATCCATCCCAGCGGTGCGGGGCTCATCCTGCCCTGCTGACGCTCCGGCCTCTGCCTTTGTTCTTATGCACGCTAGGCTTGAGCTGGGCTTGGGCACCCCTCCTCGGGGACGGTCCTTCTGCTGGGTGCATTGGTTCCCCTCCCCTTAGTCCGGCTGTGTCCTACCCACCTCTGTTTGCGCTGCTCGAGCTTCTGGGACCAGTCACTGAACCCCTCATCCTCCTCCAGCTCTGAAGTCCCAGATGGCTTAAAGTCATAGCTGAAACACAGCAAGAAGGAAAATTAGGATGAGGTGCAAAAAACCCAAACCTGGTCTGAAAGAGCCCCCAGCCCGATACCATCCTCCTCTCCCCCCAGTTATTCCATCTTCTTTCCTCTGGCCACTCCCAAATCCCACTTGAAGCCTTGTCCTCCGTTACAGAAGATGCTTTTGACACACGTTTCAGAGTGCCCTTGTACAGAGGGGTCTCTCAGGGCATCGCTGCAAGATGGAGAGGAAGAAGGAGCAGCCCCACGTCTGCAGCAGAAGCACCCTGCTGCCTGCCTGGGCTCCGGGGCTGCACGCGGGCAAGCAGAAGACAAGCAAAGCAGCACACCAGCACCAAGAAGTGTGTGGTTTTTCTTCTGTACCAAAGCTGGCCCTAGCTTGTTAGGACCAGACGTGCTTCAAACTTGGTTGCTGCTTGTCCTGTGCTTGTACGCAGCCCCACAGGCAAGACAGCAGCAGCAGCAGCAGCCTGAACAGGTCACCGAGAGCCAAAGATGAGGCCACCAGCTCAAGGTCGGGGTTGGATCCTCACGTTCCACTGCAGCTCTGAGCCACTCACAAGCACTTGCGTGACTCCAGCTCCCTGCCTGGGAACGCCCCACGGCTGTGGGGAGCCACAGCCCCCCAGCACCAGACACGAGCTGGCCATGCATGGGGAGCCCTGGAGGTTTCCTATTTTCCCCCCCTGCATTCAGAAGGAGACTCGCCTCCCAGCCAGGGGTCCTGGGTGGGCAGGGGTGTTGCGAGCATCGGCCTGAGGAGGTGGCTTGGCAGATGTTTTTGGGATACAGGGCGGTCACATCACCTGTGAATTGGAATTAGGATGTGCGACTCACAGATTAGTTTAAAACTCAAAGGTTCAAAGTACATAATAAACGTGGAAGAGTCCTTGCTTTGCCTTTCTGGGCTCTCCGGTGGTGTCGGGAGATGCTTGGTCTCCTCCATGACCCCGGTGGCTTGAAATATGGGCAAACTTCTCTGGGCAAAAATATGGGGGGGGAAAAATAAATATGAAAACTTCTCTGAGGTTTGGAAATCTGCTATTGAACTGATGCAGGAGCTGAGGGTATACAAAAGCACCAGGCTCACCAGGGCGGGTAGCAGGGGCTGCGCACTGAAAATGTCTGCTCGGCCACAAGCCTGAGTACAGCCCGGCTCCTGCCACGGTTCAGGATCCCCTTGGCCTGCCGAACAGCGATGCCACGTAGGTCTAGGACATCGCAGCCCAGGCTGGGTTATTTTCTGCTGCGTGTGTGGCAGCAGCTTGTGGATGCCACAAGATAACGCTCAGGAAATTTGATGCAGAGCCAGGATGGGAGCAGGGATCTGCTGCGTCCCTGCTCAGGGCTTCAGGCAAGCTGCAGTGTTGGTGATGCCCAAGGCAGAATCCCTCTGCTACTTGCGGCCCTGAGCAGCTCCCAAGGAACGCTGGAAACTGGCCAAATGCTGTTTGAAAACTGGTCCCTTCCCCGTGCCCCTCCACAAACACAGCCCCAGGGGAAGCACTAAGCCAGCCCAGCCCCATCAGCATTGTCCCTTAAGCTGTCATCCATCCCTCTGGCTCCCAAGGCCATGCATGTCTTTCCTGCAAACCTGCCATTCTGCAGGTTATTTCTCTTTTTTTAGCGGGGGGAAGGCAGCAGAGGAGCTTTGCTCTGTCCCTTTGGTGCAAGGAAACGCAGAGGGTGGGTTTGCACAAAGAGAAGCGACATGGACAGGATGAGTCCCGGCATGGGAAGTGCCGAGTGAAGGAGGAGGCAGTGTTTACACAAGGGAGAGTGAAGCTTTTCGGAAGATTAATAGCCAGGGCTGACCCTGGCTGCGTGAGCAAGCCCAGGTGGCTGTCAGCAGCTGCAGGAGAAACCAGGGGATGGCCAGAAAAGAAGAAACATCCTTCTGGTGAAGCCTGGCCCAGCGAGCTCAAGCGTCAGGGAGCAGGGAGCAAACCCCCTTATTTTAGGAGTTGTTCTTGTCATTACCGCCCTTCACGGATGCTTAAGCACTTGATTAATTTTGGGCAACACCAACGGTCCCATGGGGCCAGCAGCATGTCTGTGCCTATACCCACGGGACTGGGGCTGCTGCACACTGCTCTGTGCCGGGGCCGCTCACAGCATCTTCCGGCAAAGCAGAGATCTTGTCCGCTGTTTTAAAGACCTTTACGAATTATTTTCCAGGCCCTGTGTGAAAGGGGTTTTGGAAAAGCTAACAATTATTATTACTTTCCAGATCTTCTGTTTGCTTTTAGGGCAGACTGCAGTGATTTTGTCTGCAGAACATCACCAGGTGTATTGCCACAAAAGATTCTGAAGCTTCTTTGCCATGCTTTTAGACAAAAAAACCAACAGAGTCCTGAATAATTTTGAAAGTATCTAAGAAATAACTGATCTTTTCATGGAAAAAACCCCAGATTTTTATAAACAGCTTTTGCTATTTTTTCAGTAAAATGAAGCTGCTGCTTCTCTCTGACTGTAATCCCAAACCCTGCTGCCACTTTTCATTGTGCTTAACGTATTTAGATAAGTTGGAACACAGAATTAGTGGGGAGACTGAGTTTGTCGACTCAGAGCGCAGACTGGTTTTTGTGCCAGCCCTAGTGCTGCACAGCCCCCGGGCTGCTGAACTGTGGACACAGGGAGGCTGTGGTGGATGCTGCAGTGGGGTGCTGGGGACGTGACTCGTCATCCTATCCCTTCTCCGGGGGGTTCCCCTCTGACAGCAGGTAGCTCAGCATCTCCATAAATGCCTCCTGAGCTATTTCCATTCAGGACTTGCCCCATTAAAGCATGAAGTTAACTTTCACCCTTGGAGCTGTGAACTGCACCAGCTCAGGAGCTGCTCCTCGCTGCCCACCGCCAGGGCAGCCCCCTCCGAGGGAGAGGCGGGGAGCCCGGCCAGAAGAGGTGATCGCTTGCTTGGCCACCAGCACCATGATCTGCCCAGGGTTGTGTGTCACATCCTGAGGCATGTGTCTGTTATCGCAGATACCAGGAACTTCCATTAGTTTCAGTGTAGGACGGTTCACAAGCTGAATTTTAACAAGGCACTGAAAGCCCTGGCGATGTGGACTCCCTGCCCGAGCTCAGCCTGGCCCAAGCTGTCCTACTGTAACTCTCAGGGCAGTAGAACACTCAGGCTCTAGACAAAAAAAAAAAAAAACAAAAAACAAACAAAAAAAAAAAACCCGTGTAAAGCACAGGTTCTGGCTTTTCCTGCCCAAATAAGAAACACATATTTGTTCGTTTGGGCTAAATCCCCCAACGCAAACCTGTTAGGGAACTTCCCCATCTCCCCACACCACCCCAAACGGCAGACAGCTGCTCCAAGGATGCGGGAGGGTTTTGCTGCAAGGAGAGAGTGTGTTGCTGAAGGATTTATCTGTGGGTATTTCTTACTGGTTTTCCTGCGCCGGACTCGCACTCTCCGAGCAGGAGACGGTGCCATTCAAGCCCTCCTCTGCCTGGGACCTCAACTGCTTCTCCCGCTCCCGCCGTCGCCGCTCTCTCGCCGCCTCCTCCTCATCTTCCACGCTCCACTGTGCTGTCAGCCTGCCAGGACAGAAGGAAAACCCATCCTTAACACTGTCGGGCAGTGCCTGTGAAACCTGGCAATAATCCCCACGAGGTGCCTGGGCTCCCCACAGCAAGCGGGGGGCTCCTGGAGAAGAGCGCTCCCGCTGTGAGCAGCGGTCCTCCAAGTGGCATCCCCAGCTCCACTGGCACAGCTCCACAGCGGGACCAGCCGATGTGCAAGGATAAAGTGGGATGCACGAGAGCCTTTCCCAGCCCCGAGGAAGACATGGTGCCTATCCCCCTCGTCCCACAGCAGCCACTTTCCTGCAAGCTGGAAGCCCACTGGGAAGCACCATTCCCTGCAAAGCAGCTTTGCGCCCCAGGAAGGGTTTGTAAAGGGTCTTGCAGTGCTGCAAGAAATTCCACCCCTCTGTCTCAAGCTTTGGCTCAGGAAGGGTGAGATCGGCACCCTGGGGGTGAGTTTCCTTAAGCAGGAGCAGAGGGCACGGTGGCAGAGGGCAGCGGCTGTGTTCCTCTCTGCCCTGCCCAACTTCCTTCCCCCCCTGCAGAGAAGGAAAACCTGCCCTGGCTTCTCCCAGGCATCTCATCTGCTGGATAATAACACCTCTGTCGGCAGAATGGCCTCTTACATCCCCGAGGAAGCGATAAGGCGGCTGCCACATTCCTCCTCCTGCGATAGCACACGTCGCCACCCAGCATCGCCACCCAGCATCGGCTGCTGCTCCACCGCTGGCGGCACCGGCTGGGATGCAGGCAGAAAGGGACATGCCACCACGGTGTGGTCACCACTCACCCAACAGACTTGTCATGGCAGCTGGAGTGGGGCAAGTCTGACTCGTGGTACCCGGGCCTGATGCTGGGGCAGATGCTGGGGCAGATGCTCCCTCTCCCCACTCACCCCTGGCTCAGCCAGGTCCAAACCAGATCACAAGGGCTGTTTCCCCTGGTGTTTGCATGCCTGTCTGCAGAAACGCTCTCGTGCGAGGCGTGCACATGGGAGCCGCATGCACACAGGAGCTGGGAAGGTGATCTTCCACCAGCAGCAGGACCCAGCCCGACCTGCGCCTGCCCCCACTTCGGGCACACCCCCAGGACTGCAATCCCGATGCTCTGCAGGAGATACGCTGTGACATCAGTTCAGGTTGGGGCAAAGGGCTTGTGGAGAGGGAAAAGGAAAAAAACAAACCAGAAATGCCTTAGTTGAGACTTGTTTCATCCCTCATTTGAGCGAACAAGGGGCACGTTCCAGCTGACCCCAGAAGCATCACTCTGCCAGCCTGCCCAGCTGTGCCCACAGCCTGGACTATGAACCGTGCAAGGGGGCCTCACCAAGATGCTGCTTTCATTCAATTTTCATTTGCCCCCTTCTCCCAGCAAAGGAAAAAGAAAAAAGTTGGGATTAGTTGAGATATTTTTTTCAAGAAAAATCTGGCTTTTGTAATTCCACTAGGAACCTTGTCAGCCTTTCCAGGGGAGGCTCACTCGGAGCCTGTTTTACTCCACAGCACCAGCCAGGCTGCCTAGCTTAGCCCGGGTCGCATCCCTTTGCGGAGCGGTCCCACCACCCCCCCAGCAGGGTGCTGGGGGTGACCCTGCATCCCTGCCCTCCCAAACTCCCACCTCCCCAGAGGTGGCAGGGCCAGGATGCGGGGCTGGATGGAGACAGGTCACCCATCCCTGCTGAGTCCACGGGGGAGCAGGGAACCGCGCACATCCTGGGTCTAGGCCAAGAGACGGCTCCACCGTGGTGTCATTCCTGCCTGCCTTATTTTGGGTGGGGGCTTTCTGCAAGCAGCAAATGCAGCCACCCTTCGCCCTTCTCCCCCCAACCCTGTCACCCCTTGCCACCTTGCTCTCCATGGGGAATAAAGTTGACCCGGACCAGAGCCTGGGCTCCCCTCCTCCCTTCCCGACTCGTCCCACACTCCTATTTATTATTTTCCCCCAGGTTCCCATAGAAACCCTTGTCTGTGGACCTGGCAGGAAGCCACTGTGTTGTTGGGGTTTTTGGTTGTTTTTTTTTTTTTTTAATATATAAATGAAGTCATTCATTAAACTCTACCATGATCTCCCTCCCTTGTGCGACAGCTCCAGATAGTCTCCGATTCGGAAAGGCTTTTAACCCCGTCTAGCCCGTATCGCCCCAGTTATGAGAAGCAAGGTTCATGCTTATGCCAGAACAAGTTAGATTCCGATTTAATTCTTTCGCCCCCTCCAGTTTCTGGGGAAGCTGGGGCAGAGGCAAGGCTGCACCAACCCCTGGCTTGGCCGGGGTGCCCAGGGGAGCCTGGAGGGGGGTCCGCTCCGACCCACGTGAGCTTTCCGTGGTGCAAGAGCAGCCTTGGTTGGCAGCCCTCTCCCTTTCCCAGTTGGATGTGACTAACTCTCTCCCCATGACCTCACCGGCTCGCTATTCTGTCCCTGTATCCTCCGAACCGGCTGAGGACAGAGCCGGGGGCGACCGTTCTGGGGAGAAGGATTTTTTTGCAAAAGCAGGGAAATATCTTTCCCAGCTCCCGTGGCCGCAGAGCAAACCAGCCTTTGAGTTGCCCACCACCGTGCTGGGATGCAGCTCCAACACACTGAGCATCGTGGCAGGGCTGCAATGCTGGGAGCTCCGTGTCTGCTCCTCTCAGCAAGACGGGCTGTGGATAAGCCCCCCCAGAGCCCTCATTCACCCTGGGTTCGGAAATATCAGCACCCTCCAGCAAACACCGAAAACCAGTTTATTAGCAGATTTGGAGCGCTCTTTCATGCTCAAACAGCCTGGCAGCAGAGACAGGTTTAATAAGTGATGCTTTGGGGTGCAGTAGTCACACCAACAGGCGGAGGGAAAAGCACGACACCTTTTTGACTGTCCTAGCTGCACAAATATTTGTCTTCAGCAAAAAACAAACCACGCAAAAAAGAAAAAAAAGCCCTAAGCAGATGAGAAACTAAACCTTGCCAAAGTCCTTGCGTTTGGGTCAGCTACAAGGTTTTGTGGGACTGCAGACAGAATGTGCCATTTCAGTTGGGACAAGCCCAAGTATGAGGAAGGGGTCAGCTGTTAAATTGCCTTTCAAAGCTAAAGGGTGGAAAGATTTAATTTCCAAATGGTTTTGTTTTCTAAGAAGGGGCCACAGTCTCCCGTTTGCTCTAATTCCTCGCAGTCTCATTCAGGAACTCGACGTGCTCAGCCCACAGTGGCGTCGCACAGCCACCCTTCCCATTTCTAGAAATAATTAGCTGGCACTTCAGGATTGGGCTGATACCCCATACCCCTGCCTTCAGCTCCAGCCAGCACGGTCCCAGATCGGTCCCAGGCTGGGGCAGTTTTGGGAAGAAGCAGGCTGACAGCTGCTGGTGGGATTGAGAGCTCCCCGCTTCATTTCACCCCACACAGGGCGTGGAAATGGAAAGCAAGAAGACCTGAAGCTTGAAGGCTTGCAAGATGAGCTACAGCGTGCTACACTCCTGCATTCAGCCACATGCCTGTATAGAAGCATTTTCATGTGAGGTGAAAGGAAATTCAACCCCTCACACAACCATTCTGGGGACTGGAGGAGGGAGGGAGGTTGGGTGGAGAGACCACTCTGTTGTCCCAGCAGCCAGGAGCTGCGGCAAGGCTTGCTGTGGCAAGACCTCATCACAGGGCCGGGTCGTTTCTCTTATGTGATCCCTCCATCCCTGCCAACAGCTTTGGGAGGTCTTGGTTTGGGCTAAAACACTCTCTGTGGAAGGGGCTTATCTCTTCCCGAGGAGGTGAGGAGATTCCACAGGTCTAAGGATGGGCTGAAAGCACCTTGGTTCAGCTTTGGCCACAGTGCCACAGCTGGGCAAGCGTCCGGGATGCTCAGACTTCTGCTCTGACGGGGGCTGGCTGCCCATTTCTGATCCAGCTCTTTCTTGACTTCACCTCCCTCTGGACCCCCAGCCGAGGGAGGGGGTTTATTTCCATTTGCCCCACAACACACCTCCTCCCGCTGCACAACAATGCTACAGGCGCGCGCGCTCTGGCTGCACCCTTGCAGATGGCCACGAACGCCCGGTCCAGACAAGCCAGCATTGCTGCAAAGGTCACGTTTCCTTTGGGCAATTCCTCACCAGCACTTGAGGAGATAATAACATTCAGGCAAGGGAAATTTCTGGCACCAGATGAGCTATGTTTAAGGGAAACGCTGCAGACTCAAGGAGCCTTTTGCACAGCCGATGGCTCAAAGGAAGCTTTGCTGGCCCAAACCCAACCTTCAGCACTAAAGCTAATTCCAGAAAGGAAAATGAAATGCCTCCTGGAGGCTTTGGGCTTTGCAGACCTGTGCCAGAAAAATCCAGGAACCCTCTACCAGCACATTGGACATTCCTATCCCCTGAGCTCACCGGGGTACCGGGCCAGGTCAGTGTTGATTTTGGTCGCTGCCTCTGTCGGGTAGGCTGCCCCACAGAGCCAGGGTTCACGAGGGAAGAGGTTTTGGGAACAGGGTTTAGGAGGAGCTATATGCAACCCCTGGCGTGACGACTGCTGTTTCCCAGGGGATATATTGCCCCATCACCTGCGAAAGCAACAGCATCCACCACTGCTGAAAATATTACCCACGAGAGGTGGGGGCTGCATGAACTAGAGGAGAACTAGGAAGGGTAGCCCTGCATCCCCCAGCAGCCATCCCGCCGGCCTCTCTGGTGAGGTTAGGGGACAGGGAGATGCCAGAAACTTATGCGAGGGACCTTCTCCTTCCCACATAATCCATTGCAGCCTCCATCGCCTTGTCCCGGTGACAGAATACGGCCTCGGACTGTCAACAAGTTCATCCTGTGGCGGAGCAGAGCTGCCAGGCTTTATTTCATATTGTAGTTATCACCCATTTATAAAGGGTCCAGACATGACTGGCAGGGGTACAGAGATGTGCAGCTCACCCTGTCATGTGAAATGGAAGAGGACACCCTCAAAAGGCTACAATGGAGCATCTCCCTCACCCACTTGACCTTCCGCCAAGAAATCAATCACTTATTTATCTCTTATAAACAGCATATAATGGATCTGTGTGACTGAGTCAAGCATGCTGAAATACCCAGATAATGCCTCCGCTCGCGTCATTCAGGACAACCGGTGTCAGGCCACTGCAGGAGTCATGGCTGAGGACATTAGCATGCAATGCACGCTCATGCTGCCATGGCTCAGTTTCTCTCCATCCCCGCAAATCACGTACGCCCTGGCTCAAAGCAGTGTCCCAGGGGACGCCTCACACCACGGGCACCAGTGCCAGGCATCAGGGTTCAGCATCTCAGTCCTTTCCAAAGATCCCTCTAAGGCCCAGGTTTACCTCCACCTATCAGGACACCTTCAGAAACCTGTCCCTGAGCTCAAGGGCTTGTCCAAGGTCACCACAAAGGACGCAGTAGCATCCCAGCCCTCTGATTAATGCCCTGACAAGAGGCTGCTGCTGAGCACCAGCAACCACAGCTGCGCTCCCTGACACCAGGGTACACGGGCTGGCAAAGCATCTCTGGTCACCACCGGCTCGGACAGCAAGCAACAGTTACGCTTCTTGATGGACAGGTTTCTCTGGCTTAGGAGTAATGTGGCTTGATAGCAAAGACTACAGCTGGGTAATCATCCTATTGGATAAGGAAGGGGGCATGGAGAGCAGTATGACACAGGGAGACTGGGAAAAGAAATAAAATCACAAATTTTTATGTCACAGCCTGGAGTTTATTTCAGCCTGGTCTCGGGGGAGATGGTTATCGTAGCTCTGAAAGACAAGCTTGTCAGTCAAAGGCAGCCAGAGACATTGCACAAGCCTCTCCCTCCCATACATTCATGTAATTCCTCAGCTGCACTGCTCCCTTCAGAGTCCAGGCTGGAGTCTGAGCAAGAAGGGGGGCAGAGCGGGGGGGCAAGCTAAAAAAAAAATGCACGTATATGCTTCACCCTCAGCCTTTTTCTCATACCAAGCTTCCCCACCCCACCAGTAGCTGGGCAGTCTCAGCCACGTCTCCCCATTTCTCCTATAAATCACGGCTCGCCTGCAAGATGCCAACAGGACAGAGCTGCTTCCCACCACGGCCGGCCGCAGCCCCTGCCAGCCCCCCGAGTGGGGGTGTCAAAGGCGTCACGCCTGGCGCGATAAGGGCATGCCGAGGCATCTGGACAGAATACGATACGGCCCAAACTTTCATCAAGCTGAAATGGAAGAAAACCCACATGCAGCACAGCAGAGACCTATCCCCCCTCGAAAATAAGAGCAACTCTTCTTTTTTTAAATGAACCTTGGGGTTTCTCCACAAAAGCACATCCCATTTCTGCCCAAAGAAAGATGTGCAGATGTGCAACCGTGCATCCACACGTGCCGGGTATAAAACTCTGTCTTGTTTAGCCTTCCTCAAATTCCCTGCAAAAATTGACCTGTCACTGTGGCGTGACGCGCCGGGAAAGCCCCAAGCTGGTAATTTACTGCTTCCACAAGCGAAACGAGAGACATTTGAGAAAGCTGGTGGTGAATGGCAGGAGCCGGCCTCCGAGGAGGGATACGGGCAGGGCTGGTCCTTCATCCCCAGCCTCATCTGACAGCGGCTCCAGAAAGGCACAGGGGATAGTCCACACCTCCAGATGCCGGGAGTGACGCACAGCCCACTCGCAGAGGCACAAGGCAGCCGATGGGAACGACTGCTTCTTTTTATTATTATTGGTTTTAATCATGGCAGACAGAATCCCAAAGAATCCCTCGCCAGATGATGGATTGCGCCCCCAGGACCGTGGGTCCTTAGCACACAGATAGGCTGGTGTGGTAATGTAATAACATCACCGGTCAGGAATTTGGGGGGGTGGGGGGAAGAAAGAGCTGGAGTTCGAGCCCTCCCAGTGCTCCACAGTATTCAGTAGGTGTGAGAAATCAGTGCTGCACAGAACCTCGAACCACAGCCCTTTCTCACGGTCTCTCCATCTCAGCCCTAAGGTTCAAGAAATCGGAGGTTTTTTCTAAAAAGCAGGAAGTCTGGGCTCTGTTTTTGCAAGGAAGAAGCACGTCCGAGGAGAAAATAGACTTGTCCGAGAGGTTTTGGACTGCATTACCCAACTTTTGTATTTTACTTTTCACCTTTCTGAGAGATGCGTGCCTCCATGGCCTCCCTGCCTTGGCTACAGTCAGCCAGCAACCCTTGATACACTCACACTAGAAAACAAGTCTGAGCCTAGGGGCCAAGCAACAGCCTTACCCCTGCTTCAAGCAGGGATTAAGAGTGAGATTCATATCAGGCGCGTTGCCTTTTACAGCACTACTAGCTCTACAGCCCTTAGGGCGACGTGGTGCCCCCAACCCCGGCAGCCCCGGCAGCAGGAGGGGGTTTGCTACCCAAGCAGTGGCATAAGGCAGCAGGGAGGCCGTGAGAACATGCTGCTCCGCTCCCTGGGAGAGCCAAGGCTCTCTTCGCTTATGGCCATCGCTGATGAGCTGTGCTGCAAGAGGAACCAGAGTCAGCAGCAAGCCCTCAGTCCCTGCTGCGCTAAGGCAGCATGCCCTCGTGAGAAAAAACAGTCTTTGCCCCCAAATACTGATTGCAACTCCTGTGGCTTAAGGGCACGGCCACCCCAGCCTCGTGCCATGGGAAGGAGGCACTTGGCAGCCCCGGATGCCCTCTGCCTCCCTGCCCACCGCAGAGCTGAGGGGTGCTGCTGCTGCTGCTGCGTTTTAGTGTCCTCCATCGAAAGAGTTAAGTCATACAAATGGCGGGAGAAGGAAAAAAAATTTAAAAGAGGAGTCTGGAAGCTGAAAATTTGTTCTCACACACCATCCCAGCTGCAAAGCCTCAGACCTCAGCTTCCCCGTCCAGTGCCCTTTCCAGCTGAACCACGCTCAGATACATGTGGTGGTCCTGCTCCACCCTGCCAGAGGATGCAGGTAACCTGTGGCTGCAGCCCCGGGGGGCTCAGAGGCTCGTTACAGCTCCTCAAAATTTCCATGGGCTCAAGTTTAAGTGCCAAATATCCAGTTGTTTGAGAGCAGGTAGAAGTCTGAGACAAGCAAGGCTAAAAGCAGACAAAACCCATCAGCTGGCTTCTGGGAAAAGGCGATGGTAGGTGGAGTGCTTCGGAGGAAACAAGCCCCAGGGCTGGGAAAATCTGGGAATGGATCCACAGGGCACTCAGAGGGGATGGATGAGCTGCTGCAACTGGAGAGAGAAGGATGAGCTGCCCTCCTTGGAGGGAAAGCAGAGGGTGGGCATCCCACAAGGCACCCAGGGAGGGGGCACCCGCCACACACTGGCTTGGCCCCTTACCCCCACCTCGCCCCACAGCTCAGCTGGGCTGCAAGGCCACTGGTTCCTCCTCGCTTGCAAAACACAGTGACATCGCTCTGCAGGCAGCTGGTGCCACAGAAGCCACACTGGGATATGGCAAGCCCCTGGGCATATCCCACCAGGGTCAATCTGTCCCCCAGCCACTGCTCCCCGCCAGCAGCGACTGGGCACCGCTCCCTTCCCACCCACCACCCACAAAGGTGCCCATCAGCTCTGCCCTGCCCTGGTGATGGGATGCAGAGGAATAAAAAACCAGCCACTAATAAAAACATCAAAACAGGGTGGATTCAGGAAGGCCGTGGTGGGCAAGCACTGCAGGGACCACAGGCTCCTTGTGAAAGGTTGAGGCAGCATTGCAAAGTATGAATTACACCAACCAAGGCCCTGTGCCCCATGCCAGCATCCCTCCTTCCTCTCCCCACACAGCAGCTCTGCTACTAGCTTGTTCCTGCACGTTCATTTTCCCCGTCTCCCCCTAAAGAGCTGCCCCACTTCTTCATGGCAAGCTTTCCTCACTCCCTGTGCCCACCCACGACCCAGGGAGGTGCAGTAAAGGGGTGCTGCAACAGCCCCCAGAGACAGCAGCCACCTACCAGGCAACAAACCGTGCCCAGACCATGTCCTGGCATCAACCACCTTCCAAAAAAAATGTACTCCCCCTTCAAAGCACCATCCAGCCCTCCCAAGCGCTTCAAGCTCCTCGTTCCCAGCTCAGCGCTCGGGAGGTCAGGACAGAAATACTGGAGTAGCATCTTCCCTGCTGAGACACATCCTGGCAAGCTCCAGGAAACATCGCATGCAGGCAGGCGGGAAGGAAGGCATCCCGCAGAGGTGCGCAGAGCCCCGGATCCCCATCAAGCTCAATACAGCACTCCTGATATATACCAAAATTCAAGGAATTCAGGGAATTTTAAAGCTACCCCTAATGCTGGAGTACTCCAAGCATCACCAGGGCATTGCTCGACAACGCAGCAGCGCGTTGCGAGGAGAAAGAAGGGGCCATGCAGCCACTTTGTGGGCACCAGGACCGCAAGTGCTGGCATCGGCTGGAGGCGGAAAGCATCTCATCACGTATGGCGGGCCAAAACGCAGGGACGCGCAAGCATGATTTCAGATCTCATGGCTTGACTTCCCATGTTAATGACTCCACAGAAGATAAAGAAGCAAAAGTCCCATCCTACAAAGGAAATAATTAGGTTTATCACCCGATCTAATTTTCCGACTCGTTTACTTCCCCTGAGCTTTTTCATCCTCGAGATTCAGTCCCCCTTCCCCGCAGCATTATTTGTACTCCAGCATCTATGGTGTTGCAAAGACACGCAATCACAGGCGCTGGTGTACGTGTTGCCCGTGCAGCACTGTGCTTTGGAGCCCCTGTTCTGGGCCAGCTCCCCTGTTGTGCTGGGAAGCATACGAGCAGCGTGAGAGAAAACTGTCCTTTCCCCTCAAGAACAGCTCACAGCTCGCTTCCTAATGACACCCGAGATTCCCCCACACGCTGGATAAAAACCAAAGCGGCCAAGAGGAGAGCAGCAGCGCTTCTAACGCGCACCCATCTGCATGCACGCTTCACCCCACGGCTGCGTGCCCCAGGCAGGCACCGCCAGCCCAGCTATGGGGCTGCGACGGCAGCAAGGCACCGCAGCACTTAGCGGGAGCAGCAGCGACCAAGAGGCCTGATAATCCAGTTTCGAGGAGCGGCACAGCTGATTTACAGAGAGGCTGATTTGTAGGTTAATTAAACAGCCATATTCTTTTGTGAAACACTGGAGGCTTGATAAATACGGCTAGAGTAAAATTCCAGCAGGAGCAGATAACGAACTGAATGAATCGACATGACAGGCGCTGGATCCCTATCTTATTTATAGGAATCCATTAGAAGGATAAGGAAAAATAGACCGCAATAGCAAGATAAAGGGGCTCATGTTTGGAGAGGACTTTAAAAATACAAAGTCTTGTGGGCGTGTGAGGGATCACCGCTGTTAACCTGCCACAAAGGGAGAGATCCTTCCCCAGGGACATCCCGGCAGACTGTGCTGAGGAGGGGAGTGCCCAGGCACGCAGGGCGAAGCAGGGGAGGCAGATAAACCACAGCTGCCCATCCTTCCCCATGCCTGGCCCAGCCACTCGTGCTCTGCAGCCGCAAGGTATGACCCTGGGCTCTTTTCAGCCTCCAGCCTGTCCGACGTAAGCGGCACGCTCCTGCCCGCACCTTCTGCAAAGGCAGCGAGGAACAAGGAGGGCTCATTTTTCCAGCCCACCTCCAGGCTGGGAAGAGGTGAAGGATGTTTCCCAGAGCGCTGACTCAGCGCTTCAGCAGGCAGAGCCTCCGACATGGCCCACCGCTCTCAAGCACAGCGACCCACCGCGAAGCACCGCCCGTGCTAAACCCATCAGCAGGGCCAGTGGAAAAGCCGTTGCACGTAAATCTGGCTCCCGGGAGCGATGCTCAGGCGATGGCCGCCAGGCACTCCGCCACACGCGGGCCTGGGCCACTCTGAAATGCTGGGGGGTTTCTCTCAAGCACAAGGCTGGATGCTTGAGTGTTGGGACTCAGCTCTTCAAACCAAATCCAGAATACTTTTAGGTTGGTTCCAGCTCAGGGTCCCTTAATGCAGCTGCAGAACAGCCCAGCAAGCAGCTCCCTTGGCTAAGCGATGCTCAGAGAAGGTAATTCCCTGTCTTCCCCTGCTGACGCTCTGCAGCAGGAGCGGCCAGGTAAATCTTGGCATCACACCGAAATCCCTGGTGCTCACAAATTTGGCTCTGAGCAGCCATTTTCACTCTTGTGCTCCAGGTCACCGATGCACTTGGGCACATCAGAAGAGCCTAGGACCTACGCAGTGTAACCGCTCTGCCTGCGGTCACCTTGGGACAGACAAAAGACAGAGCACGGCAATCTTGCCAGCAACGTATCCTCAAGCCAGGAGCCTCGAGCCATCCCCTGACTGAAGGAGCTTGTTCCCACACCCGAGGTGGCAGGGCTTGCAGAGCCAGCCCCACGGCCAGGCTTAGGAGGGAAATGGCCCCAGGAGAAAACACAACTGCAAAACAGGCTGTGCTGTGCCTGGAGCAGATCGTGCCTACTCTATTGACCCCTGCGAGCATTAGTGGGCTTTTTGGGTGCAAACCATGGATGAAATCCCTCACGCATCTTCACACTCCACCTCCCTCCTTGTCTGTAGGCAGGACTGGGAAACACAACCACACAGCCAGACCTCAGCTGGCTTCAGCGTAATAACCTCACTCGGGACAAATGTCATCTTAGAGTTCCTCTGGTAAAAGCCCCTGTGAGTCTCTGGGACACCAAAAGTCCCTTATCCACAGCAGGAAGAACTTGGAGACACCATTAAGGGCAGGAAAACACCCCTGGCTTGGGCTGTGCCAAGGACAGCTCGTTGGACACCCCTTTTCTGTGTATGAGGCACATGTGCTTCCCCCTGCTCCCCCCGACCTGCCACCCTGCAAAATAAGTTGCCGCCCGGCTGCGAGCAGGTGATTCCCACCCCAGTTCACTTGCTTGGCCCTCCTCGGTACCAGCTGGCCCCAGGTCAGAGCCCACCCCTGGGCGCTGCACACCCACGTGGAGGTTTCCTTACCCCTCGCGAGCCCCTGCCTGAGCCCTGCTCCCAAGCAGGGATGTGTAACTGAGACCCCAGCCCCTCCAGGCTGAGACCAGGGAAGATGCGTGACGGGCCAAACCAGCGGAGCCAGCTCCTCCTGCTCTCCTGCCATCCCAGGGGCCCGTGTCACCAGCAGGAGCTTTTCTGCTGGCACCCCTGGGTCTGGAATGGGCCCTGGGAGATGGTGGGAGGGACCGGGTGGCTGTAGGAGCCAGTTTCACTTCCAAGGCAAGAATCTCATGTCAGAGGTGAGGTTTAGAGGCTGCGTTACCAGCTAGGGAAATCCCAAAGTAACTGGAAAAGGGCTGTCCAAACAACCCCCATGCTGGCATCTTCCACCTCCCAGCGGGAGACCAGCAGGCACCGGCAAGCACAAGGGAGCCAAGAGGTGCCCAAGACGCAGGATGCGGGTCCGTCACTCCTTAATGCCATCCCTCACCCACCCAGCTGCTCCCACGGAAGAGAAAGAGGCGAGGAGTGCCTCTCTGCTGCCCAGTTGGAGCCACCAGCCGGGTTTTCCCAAGGAGAGCAGCATCTCCAGCCCCAGGGAAAAGCCGAGTGACCACATGGAAGCGAACCCCAGGGCCAGCAGACAATGTGGCTGTCCCCGGCTGACAAGGGGAACCAACCCAACCGAACCATCTGCCTCCCTGCCCTGGGAATTGTACTCCGAAAGAAAGGGTCGGAGCACTGTGGGGATGGATTAAACCGAAGGAGCGAGGTCAGCTCGCAGCCCGGGAAGGATCCGGCCCTTCGCAGATCTCTGAATTGAAAACGCACATCGCGGCGTGCACAGCGCACGCTTCCTCCCCGAATAAATAATTAAATAAATAAATACACGAATGGATAAATAATCCTTTTTCTAAGCAGAAGCCTTCGGCGCTCAGGGGACACAAAAAGGCACAGTGAGCCGTGGCTGAGCGAGGGGGGGGGGCCGGGCCCCCCGCCGGCTCAGGTGAGTGTCACGGTGCGGTTGTGCCCAGCTCCCCCAGCGGTGCGTGCTGCTGGAAAAGCCATCAGCAAGTTCCATCTGCTTTTCTCATCCTGCCGCTGGGGAGGGGGAGCTGGGGGGGGGGGGGGGCGGGGGGGGGGGGGATCTATTTTCCTTCCATCTGCCGGAGAACGGGGCTGAGGAGGGAACCGAGCTGATGCAAAGGGACGCGGAGCCGGGCGCTGCGCAGCGCGTCCCCTGCCCGCCGCGACCCCCGGGCTCCCCCCCCCGCAGCCGGAGCCGGCCCCCCCGGCAGGTGGGCTCTCACCTGATGAGGTTCTGCAGGCCCTGCTTGCTGGAGTTCCTCCTCAAAACCGCGCTGGTCATGGTGGCCGCGGCCGAGCGGCGGGCAGGGTCCCGGCTGCCGCCCCCTCCCCAGCGCCGCAGGCAGCTGCCCGCCCGCCCGGCTGCGCGCTCCGCCGCCCCCTCCCCGCCCTCAGGAAGTTCTGCAGCTGGTTTCCTTTTGTTTCTGCTCGCCCCCCCCCGCTCCACACCCCCGGCTGGGCTCCTCCACCTCCCTCTCCCCCTCCCCCTCCGCCCCGTGGAAGTGTCACGGGGGAGCCGCGGCGGGGGTCCCGCCACACAAAGCCCGGCGCTCCCACCCTGCCCCTCGCCCTCCTCGTTGTAACTCTCCTCGCCCTCCCTCCTCCTCTCCAGCCCCTTCTCCTCCCCTGATTCACCCCCCTCCCCTTCCCTTTTTTTTCCCCCGCTCCACCTTTCCCACTGCCTTCCCCAGCGCCCAGCGCCGCTCGCGAGCAGAGCCCCGGGGGCCACTTGCGCTCCGAGGACGCTGAGCCGCCCCTGCCCCGCTCACGGCAGCAGCCCCGGGCCGAGGGCTCACCCCCCGCGGGTCCCCAGCGCCCCCGGTGAACCCACCGGACACCGATGCCCGAGGGGCTTCGTGCTGGGAGGGAGAAACCTTCTCCTGGGATGGAGATAACGGCTGGGCTGGGGGGAGCCCCCGGGCTGCAGCCCCGGGCAGGAAAGCAGCAGGCACCCTGCTTCTGCTCTCACACCTCCTCCTCACCTCCTCGAGTGACCGACTCTCCCGTGCCTCAGTTTCCCCAGCTGTCAACTTGAGCAAAAGCAAAAAAAAAAAAAAGAAAAAAAATCTGGCTTGCCTCCATGAAACACTAATATTCCAGGAGATGAAAGAAATGCATGAGTGTTTGGTGAAGGATTAACAACGTTGCCACCTGCTAAAGCGAAATGCCCGTCTGCCATGCATTCAGCTAATTGCTCTTCATGCTACCCCATCATGGGAGCAGTCTTGGGAAAAAAAAAAAAAAAAGCGGTATTTTTCCCTAACTCACATTCCTGCTCCACATCTGCCTTTTCTAGGGATGACATCTTCTGCTCTAGCAAACTGGCAGGTGCCTGCACTTGTACCTAGCAAATTCCAGCCCTCCCTTATACCCGCAAACCATGGTGCTCATGGCATGGCCTGCCCATGCTCCCCCCCGGGAAGGGGGACAATTCCTCTGGCTGTCTCCGAGATGGGAGCAGTTATGATGGGACCAGCCTGCTTAGCCCCTTACCCTCCTCCTGCTTTCAGTCCCTCTCATCTCATTTAAATGTTTCTTTTCAATCACTTCTGCAGAAGTGTTTCTTGCCGCCTGGTAAGCTGAAATGGAGAAGTGCCCGTGAAATACAGCCAGAAATCTTAATAAAAAGGAAGGTCATTAAAGCCAGACCAGAAGGAAGTGCCTTCCCTCCTTCCCACTGTCTCTTCATTTCAAAACAGCTTTTTATTTTTCTTCAGTTATTTACTAAGCACCCCCTAAGCGATCAGGAACAACAAAAACCACTAAGCAGAGACATTGATGATGGCCTCACTCTGTGGGCTGCTCAGATGCTGTCACACTGCATTTTTTTCCATATAAATTTGGTGAGAAGATGCAAGAGATCCACCACAAAAGGTCTTCGTCTCTGAAAAAGAGCCTGTCCAAGCCCTGCAAGTCCTTACAGGAGTAATTAGATTTAAGCATGTGAACACTCCTATTGACCTCACCACAATTGCCCACAGACCTGAGATGAAGTAGGCACCTATAGGGTTTTCTTTTTTGAGAGAATCAGCCCAAACCTGCCAGTGAGTCCCATGGTCCAAGGCAGCCAAGGGTGCAAGAAGGAGGTGCCTTGGCAGGCAGAGACATATCTGGCAGCCATGGGCCAGCAACAACTGGGGACTAGATGAAATCACAGCAGCACTCTTATTTCAGGCAGAGATGCCGAGCGATCCGCAGGAGCTGAGGAGGGGCAAGGCGGAATGCAGCCCTGTCACCAGGAGAAGGCAGGAGCTTGCTGGCTGCGGGGAGGGAAAGAGGCGATGGCACACCAGTACCTACTGGAGGTGAGATCCTCCAGAGAAACAGGCAGAGCGAAAAGCTGTTGATTCCCCCAGCAAGAGCGCCTTGCCTCCACAGCCGGGTTGTCTCCAGGAACGTGCCAGCGTGTGAGCTCCTCGTCTTGCAAGCGCCTGGCAGCCTTCCACCCCAAGTGCAGGACTGCCTGCCTCTCAGAGATGGGGGCCTTCATGGGTGACAAAAACCATGCTCGGGTGATGAAATCCAGGACCAGAGAGAGGTCTTGACATTAGCTCTTATGGTGTAAGGTGCTAAGATCATTTGGAAATACCAGAAGTGAAAGCAGTGAGGAAAAGGGTCCCTACACTGCAACAGGCAGCAGGCTGAGCTCTGCATTGCTCCGGGAAGAGAAATTCCTGGTACTGAGCTCTGCCTGGAGAATCCTCCTGCCTGCACAAGGTGGCTGTGCTGCTTGACCTCTGGGGAAGGTTTTCTGCCCTTCTTCCTGGCTTTCATCTTGGAGAAAGACATCAGATATGGCAAGAAAACGCATCCTTCTTCCATCGTCAGCAGGGTCCTGCTGGACCACGGGGGAGGAGAGCAGAGCAGGACACTAAACTCACAGCTTGCAAGAGGGGAGGGAACTGTGTACTGGGTGACACATGGACAGAGTCACTGTCCCCATCTCCGTGGGGTGGGGAGCATTTCAACCCGCTATTCAAAAGCACAGAGGCTGGGCCTGAGGGACCACGGAAGAAAGAGCAGTGCAGGTGAAAACCCACACCATCGCCCTGCAGAACAGAGGCACCTTCTCTCCCCTGGCCTCCCTCACTCGCTGCCGAGCCCAGGTGCATCAGTCTGAGTCATACCACGCATCCAAGAACAGTAAGGTCACCATCAGTCCCACAGCTGCTTGTATTCTTTCACAGAAACGAACCTCCCGGTCCCACCAGGAAGCGGGTAGGAGTACAGCAGACGCAGGAAGAAAAACAAAGAATTAATTCAACTGTTATTTTTTGGCACAGTTTAAGCTAGGAGAACCACCATAAATCTCTGCAGCAAAACCACACCCCACTACAGGAGCAGGGATGCCTGGAGCACCCAGAAACACACTGCAGAGCACCGGAGAGCTTCCCAGAGCTCTTCCCAGCAGCAGGGGAAGCCGAGAAGGTGACACGTCAGGAGGCAGCAAGTCTGTCTCCATCGCTGCAGGAAGGAGGGCGGGAGTCCCAGAGAGATAGGGCCGCACCAGTTCCCGTTAATTACACAACCACTCTGCTATGTAGGACTAGTTGCAAAATCAGTTGGAGGCTAACACATGGTCTAGGAAAAGAAGAAACAAACAGACTCGAGTCCTGCTAGCAAAGAAATGCAGCCCAAGCAATTTTAATCTCCAGTACTGTTGGGATGCAGAGCACTGTCAGCGTGAGCCCTGACGTACAGTCACTTCCAGAGCCGGTTCTTTCTAGGTGCCATCAGCTGCCAGCATGGTTTCCAGAGGTCCATGCCTGCATGTCAGTGGCAGGATCTCACCCAGAGGAGATGGTCTTGCAGGAACAGTCTCACCTCTTCAGCAAGGACTAAGCAGCCCTGTCTCAGCCAGAGACCCTGTGCTTCCACCAGCAGCCCCCCCCAGGACGATGGATTAGATAAGGTCTCCTTGTTTTGCCTTTGAAGTGGTGCCTCCTTCCCTTTGCCACCCCAAACCTCTCTCCCTATCGTCACGCCTCCCCAACTTCTCTTCACCATGCACATGCAACCCCCACTTTGAAACCAACCTGGCAGATGTCAGCACTGGTCCAGCCCCCTGGGAGCCCCAGTTCAGTGAAAGGGGCACACCGGTTGGCACAGCAGCTGCATCGATGGTGTGGTTTCCACATTAAGCCCGATGGATAGGGTTTGCTCATCTCACCTTCATCCCTAACTCCCGGTTAGCTCAGTCCAGCTCATTCTGCCAAGCACTCATGTTTGAGCAGCCAGAGAGGCCAAAGCAGGCAGCCAGAGACAATCCCAAGGAAACAGGGTGTCTAGCAGCCAAAAGCAGCGCGTTATCTCCTTCACACCAGAACAGCTCATTACAAGCGCCAGAAACATGCTGTCAGGGCATCTCGTCTGTGCGATGAGCTCAGGGTGCAGGGGAAGGAGCCCAGTCCCAATGATGCTCCCCAGCAAACCTTCCTCTGCCCAGGCCGTGGGTCAGGAGGGGACGTTCCCAAGCCAATGCGTGACACCACGGGTGTTCAGGGAAGGGGTGCTGTAGGCAGGGACTGTCTTGGCCCAGAGCTTTTGCCTGGCTCGTGCGCTCAGAGGAACAACACGAAGAACATGTATAATTGTGGGCTGGGTCCAAAGAGTCAACAAGCACCATGTCATAATAAGTCTGAAGTCCTTGGCTTGGGATCAGCGATGACTTTCTTCCTGTGACATGCAAGGAGGCAAAAATGAGAGGGAAAGGAAGCTGGGTCTAGAAGGAGCATCCCTCTTCACCTACCCCACAGCTGCCTTCACCCTCACACAGAATGGAGGAGGCACCTTCCCTCCGGGGCACCTCATGGGTACATCCATAAACCTGATATCCCAGGAGTTCACTTCCCCGGCCAGGGAGGGGAAGACACGAGCTTACAAACCTTGTAAGAGAAGGTGCTTTTGCTCCAAGGGTGATACACACGAGGACAAAGGATGAGGGAACCGAGGGAGAAGGAACCAAACGCAACATTTAAAAGCTGGATTTAAAAAAGCCAGGGGAGGGAAGCAAAGAGGGGGGGGTGTGAGCATTAACCGGGCAGCCCAGCACAGCTGAAGGACACCAGAGCCCCTGCTGCGCTGGGTGCTGCGCGAGCGCGGAGGGATACACCTGAGCTGCGTGCTGAGCTACCATCTGGGTTTTACAGACCAGGACCAAGGCCAAGTGACTCAGCCAAGCCCTGGAGGGGTGCAGCTGGTCCGGCATGGCGAGCCAGCGTGGCTACCGCAGCCAGCAGCAGGCACCGTATCTATATATTAGGTTCTATCAGCAAAGCCGTTGGGAAAGAGACAGGAAGACAAAACAATGGCTTCAGATAAGACGCTCCCAGCCCACGCAGGAGGGTCATTACAGGACAAGAGGAGAACTGCTGGCCCCGAGGAGCTTGGCTCCATCTCTTTGGGATGCCTCTCCACCTTAGGGCCAAGAAGCAGGACAAAGGGCTCCTGCCGGGATGAATAAGCTGTAGGGAACTGCTGCCAGGAGGTTGTCCCACCGCCGGCAGATGCTGTAGGAAATGACTAAAAAAGGCCTTCTCAGAGCATCACATCACCTCGTCACCAGCCTTTGCTCACTGAGGTCTGGAAAGCTGCTGAAGGAATTTGAAGTTTGAATGTCCATTGAAAATAAATGGAGTGGCCTTCGCTTTGGCTAGGTGGATTAGATGGACACCGGGCAGCCGCGGACACCTTCAGACCTCTCCCGTGTTTAATGTCAGAGAGGAGCAACCTGTAATAGAGGCACCACCTTCTTTCACCAAGTGGCCTCTGTGCGATGCATTTCAGCATCACCCAAAGCCAAGCAACACATCTGGTTGATTTGTAAAGTAGCAGCGCTGTGCGAGAACAGCCCGGTGCCTAAGCCATGCTGCTCAGCTGACCAGCACGGCACAGCTTTCAAGAAGTGAAATACAGCTTCTACCCGATATAAACTTATTAGCTCATCTGCAGCTGGCCTGAGGCTGTGCTGTAGCACCGCATTGTGCAACGCAGGCGGTTTTAGCAACCATCAATCCCTGCCTCATGCTGCCGGGCTGGTTACTCTAGCTGGGGTCAGGGTAGACTAATGGATAAGAAGGAACCCCCAAGCATCATCTGACAGCTCCTGCTTCCAGGCTGTATCCTCACCTCAGGCTGCACCTTGTCCTGGGGAAAGGCATCTCATCTCAACTTCCCAATACCCACCCATGGCTCCCTCACCAAGCTGGGCAAAGGGTGGGAGCTGTGATGAAAGGGTGGGCAAAAGTACCGTCATATATCAAGACATCTGAAGACCAACAAGTGCCTCCATCCAGAGGGAGGAGAGTCATTAATGTCCCCAAGTGAGACCCAAAGAAAAGTCAAGATGAGCCTTTCTCCACAAGGGACGGCTAAGGCTGTATGCAGGAAAATGGCGACTGGAGCAGAGAAGCAGCAGAAGGGACAAATGCCACCCCGAGGAAGGAGCAGCCGCAGCGCAGCAGGGGTGCGCAGCCTGTACCGCATTAGTCTGTCCTTCAGGGCAGCTCAGCTCAGGCACACTGCTCTCGGCTCTGGGTACGTGAAGCCAAGTGGCAACTGCAAGGAAGCATTTCTCTTAAGAGGAAATTATTATTGCCATCAATTTTACCGGGGAAGAACTTTGCCACTCCCAAACGGCTGGCGGCTGTGATTGTTGGGGGTCTGTCAATAGTTTAGCGTTTCTCGATGCTAATGGCTCTGGAGCAAGCTTTCACTGGAAACTGCTTTTGCAGCAGAAAAGCACATGCATGCACAAGCACAGAAGAAGAGATCATATTTTCCAAACTGTCTGGCAAGGGCTTGATAAAAGGCGTTGCACATACTGTCTATTTAGCTGCAGCAAGCAACATACACCTAGAGCTGGGAGAGAGGGTTCTCGTAATGCAGAATTAACCCCTAGCAAAGGATGCATTTTCAAATTGAGAGTCTAAGCAAAAGAACCGGAGACCTCCAGCTGATGCAAACTGGCACAGATTTATGGCAGGCGGTGGGATGGTGCTGATGTAGAAAAGCATTCAGGTCTGCACATCTGTGCAATAGCAAGAGAAATCCAACTCAACTGAGCTCCAAAAAGACAGTCTTGCACATCTCAGACCGGTCGCTCCCAGGTGGCTCCAAGTTTTTAAGCCACTGGGTGCAAGTCACCAATCAAGAAGCCCACTGGCTGCCATTTCCATTCATTAATAACTCCAGCTGGGTTTGCGCATCTACCTTCATCTTTACCCATCCGTACGAGCCACCACTGCTCCTTTGAGACAGGGTGAGCCCAAGTAGCTCCTGGGTTTATACTCACCCCATTTGACTCAAGACAGAGCTATCAGCATCAGCTCTGCTGCCAGCCCCAGCAGCCCGTCCCAGGAGGGACTTGTTTCAAGCAGCAAATAACAGATGATATTTCATCCCGCCTTGCCGCAAATTCTCCTGCAGAGGACGGGGGCTGCTGGCCTCCCTGCCCAGGCACTGCGCGAGCAGCGGTGGAGCCCCCCGAAAACCACTGCAGACCTGCCTGCGAGAAAGACCACTCCGAGTGCCGAAACCTGGGATTAAGACACTCCAGCAGCTGCCTCACACATCTGGTGTGTGTTAGGATGGATACACTGGCAAGGAAAACACACACGGGCTCCAAGCAGGGCTGGTTAACCCCTTCGTGACTGAGCCTCTGTGGAGCACCTGGACAGACTGAGATCCTCAGCCAAGCCCCAGGAGAACTCGGCTCAAATCTCAGCAGTGCCCTGTACTTCCTAGGAAATATTGGGCAATCAGCGAGCAATTCAGGTGCCTAAACATAGGTGTCAAGTGCCACCGAGGATGGCTTGGGTTACCTAAGACACCTGCCAAAGCCTGGTAGATGTCACATGGGCCCAATGTGACAAGCCACCTCTTCTGGGTACCCAGTCCACAGTGGGTGAGTCCTACTTTTAGGGCATCCCCTCCCTTTCCTAAACATCTCAGGCTCAACTGGCTGGCCTTGCAGTACAGATAACCTGTCCTCTTTGCTCCGAGGCCGGAGCTACTGGGATAGCTACAGAGCATCCACCACGGTGACACCCTGACCTTGCTTGGGCACTGTAGGTGCTGTTCTAGTACTGATCGTACTGCAGTTGTGCCGTGCAGGACAGCTGCCTTCCTAGCATGCACAGGACCTCCTAGGACATATTTTTGACCCACACACCAGATGACCATGATCCAGAACACAACCTGGCTAAGGAGGCCCCCGAGTCCCTATCATACAAATACACCCCTGTGCTTCCTCGCATTGATCTGCGTTTCTCCTTGTGAAGGGCTTGAGGAGAACAGAACCACCCCTGGAGAACCCATACCCCATGCCTTTGGCTTCAAGGGATGCCAGAGCACCTCCTCAGTGAACCCAAAGACTCTGCATGATGAGGAACTTGTTGGACTCATGTTAAGGCAACAGGAACCACAGCCATGGGAGGTCAACGCTGCTGCACGAGCTGGGTGCTGCCTTGGGCAGAGCAGAGCCCTCCCTCGCCTGCGCCAGGCACCGTCCTCCCCGGCCAGGCTCACGTAGCCAGACTGTACTGGGGAGCTGCAGGGAGAGCAGCAAATCCTTGCGGCATTTCCTCCGAGCCCCTGAGGACCACAACAGGTTTGCACTATCCATTGGAGCCAGATTACACTCCCCGAAGCCTGGCGGCCACCAGTCCCCACCTGGGCAACAACTTTCTTCAGGCCACCTCCAAAGAAAAAGCTGTTCCCGACGAAAACATGACACGACCAAGGCCTCGGAGCACCTCCCGGCCAGGAGGTCTGCCCAGCTGCGAGTCAGCGTCCCGCTGGAGGCTGCAGCCAGGCTGGATGGGTGCCTGGCTGGGAGCAAGCCCAGTGCTGGGGAGAGCACCGAGGCAGCAAGGAGCCCACTCAGCTGCCGTGTGGACCCTGCAGCTGGGCATGGGGTCATGGGGGTGAGGGATGTGACGGGGGATGCAGGGGGGGATGCAGGCAGAGCATCTCCAGGGCTGGATTAGGGGGGTCAGTGGAGGTCAGAGCTGAGGGGCCCAGGATCCCCAGGGCACGCCAAGGTTAACCACTTTGCTGCCACCTTCTACACTTCCAGTTACTGCTAGGCAAAGGGCTTTCAGATTTGGGGAAAGGCCTGAAACCCTCTGAAGCAGCACAACCATGAAAACGCCCATGCTGGGGAGGACGCCCAGACCAGGGGGTAGAAGAAAACCCCTCTTCCCTTGCCACCTTCCCAAACCAGCCCCCGCACACCTCACACATCTCTAGGCTGAACTCAGCCATGCCCAGGGAGCAGCACTCATCCTGTGTCAGCTGCAGCAAACCTGGGAAAGTCCACACAGCTTAACGTGTGGGCAGGGGGGCTGCAAACAGACCCTGAGGGGTCCCAAGACCAGGATCCTCCCTGAACCAAAGTGCCACAGTACCCTCTGACAGCATCTCTCCCTCGGTGACATGTGCACCGAGGGATGCCTGCCTGCTCCGCCAAGCGATAAAGCCCCGCCGTGCCCCCAGGCTGCCTGGACGTCGCTTTCCTCAGCGCTGCGGATTATCGGTGCTGTTGAACAAATCGGGGCAAGCAGAGCTCGCCCCCTCGTGGGATGCAGCCGGGGGACGCCTGCCCCCACCCCAGACAGAGGGGCTGGGTACCCCCGGGGTGCAGGCTGGGCTGTGCCTCTGCCCCCTTTCTTCCAGAGCAGCGGGAGCCCCAGCACCACCGCAGCCAGTAGAAGTGCTTTTTCACCCCACGCCAGCACTGCTGGTCTGGCAAAACCTTGTCCTAGCAGCCCCCAGCGTGGTCCCGGGCACAGCCAGCCCAGCCTTCCCCACAGCCAGGCCTCTCCAAAGTCCAGGGGCAAGGGATTCCACAAGTTTCGGAGCCAGACTTCACCCCACGAGTTTTAAAACAGCAAGCCCTCCAGCCAGCAAAGAGTCTTCTGTGGTTTAAAGAAAATGCAATTCAAATAAAGGCTGCTGGGCAATCCCCTACTTTGATGCACACACCTCCACACCCATAGCTTTACACTGCAAACTAAGCTCAGAGGCAAGGCAGGCTTTTATTTTTTATTTTTTTTTATTGCAAGGAGAAAGGGGCAGTGAAGGCACCTGATACCTCCCTATCATTACAGACTGTTCTTTATCCCTAATGCCCCTGCCAGGGCATCCATATCCAATTTGGAAACAAAGTCTTGCCCAGCTTCATTACATTATCCATCTGGCCCTCCCCTGCTCGTTTCCCCACTATTTTTCCACTTCAATGAGCCCAGCTGGGTCAAACTGGGACCGGTAACCCCCGAGCAAGGATCAGCCATCCCTCCCCAAGGAACCCGCTGTGCTGAGGGGTCCAAAGACTCTCCACATATCAGTTTTCCCAGACAACCTCCTTCCAGCCACGGGTATACTTAGCAACAGCAGTCATCCCAGCAAGGACCCTCGAGACTCCTCTAAGGATCTGGAGAATTCAGGACAGCTGGGGACAGACGCGGCAAAGCAAAAGCCCAGGGCTCGTGCCGCAGGGCTGTCCCCAGGCGGTGACCATACATGGGCTGCCCAGGCTCCTGGCGGCTCACCAGCCGGGAAGCCCCCGGGAATTTGGGCAAAGCCCATCTCTCCTCTCAGACCCCACAGGCAAGAGAGACGTGGCGCGGCAGCGGCGCTGTGGCACGGGTGCAAGCACCCGTGAGAGACAAGAGCGCAGCAGCTCAGGTCAGGGGCTGCTGGAGCCTCCAGAGCTCCGTGGGGAGCGCTCCAAGTGACAAGACCCAACACCGAGCAGGCTCCCAACCTCCCACCATCAAGACAGGACACCCCAAGCAGCCACCTCCCCAGAGCCCCCCCAGCTTCTTGCTGGTTGCAGGAAGGCTTCGCATCAGGCTCACACTGCAGCAGTTTCCTATAGAACAGCTCCAGGCCGTGGAAGAGAGCCTAACACCAGTTTGCTTTAGGTGGTGTTACACTGGTGTTACACTGGTGTTACCAAGACTTTGCCAGCATGTCCTTGTTTGTACGGGGAAACAGAGTAAGCTACACCCAAATTAGGATTTCTAGGACATTTTCTAATGCAAGCTCCTCTTCTGTATACACGTGCACAGCTAAATAGATACGGTCCATTGCTTAAGCAGACCCAGCACCTTTTTTCTCCCCATATCTCCTCACTGTGCATTTACACCACGGAGCCTTGGGATTTACTTTCCTGGCAGCTCCATCACTGCTCACACCTCCAGCATGCCCCAAGCTGCCTTAGGAGCACTGTTCTGACTCCATCCACACACGGGTCAGCTAGCAAAGAGCTTTGTCCCCAGGGAGAGGGGATGAGAGAGCTGAGCTAGCCACAGAGAGAGAAAAGGTAGCCCCAAGCAGCGAGTAAACACTTCCTTCCTCCATTTGGGGAGTGGAAATCACCAGAGCCCAGCAAGTATTTATACAGCACAAGTAAAAACAGGAGAAGTTTAGAGCTGCACATGAAACTATTACCTAAATTGGGAGGGAAAGTAATTCTCTGCAGAAAAAACCAAAAGGAAGTTATTTTTCTCGCTACTTTTGCCCTCAAGTTTCACATTCCATTAAAATTCTAAAATGCAGCTAGGGAGGATGGACATGCCGCCCTGCTGCCACTGTTCACATACGCACTTTTTAAACGCGTTTCTAAAGGCCGTTGGAGTGCTGCCGAACGACCCCTTGCAGGTCCTTCTTGCTGCCTCTTGTTTAGCTGAAGCTCGGGCAGGGAACACAGGAGGGAACAAGCCATCGCTGCCCCAGCAGCAGCTCCCGCCGTACCCGTGCCCACCGCCCTGGGCCACCCCCACCTGCCCCCTGCCCCGCAGGGCCAGCTGAGCCCGCCGGCAGGCCACGGCCAGGCTGGAGTGGTGCTGGGAACCACATCCATGGTGCTGAGAAGCCCCCGTGCTCCCCCAGCAGCCAAGGCTTCCCCTTTGTTTCGGCAGGGAGCGCGCACGGAGCCTTCCAGCACCTTTTGAAGCTTCCAGTGAAGCCTTCAGCCACGGCTAATTGCTGTCAGGTGTCAGCCAAAACACTTACTTACTGCAACCAGCAGTGACAGGAGGTGATGTGCCTTTCTCCTCTCGTTGTCACTCAAGGGTTTGGGGTTTCTTTCCTATCGAAGACATTAACTGCGCTGGCTTTCAGAAGCCTTGGAGGGAAATGCTAATGCAAGCTTTGAAGTTGGAGGCGAAAAATCAGGCAACCCCCCAAGCTCCCTGGATGCTCAGCCTGAATCCAGTCCAAACCTAAGTACTTCTGGGTGATACACCTCAGCCGAGCTTATCTCTGCCTGCTTCCACCACAGACAGATGTGGGCTCTGCCGCTGATCTCTCCTCTCTAACCCCGATGGAAAGCTGTTTTTTTCAAGTGAACAGACCCCAGAATTTACGATCTCTGCTGATGAAGCAACAGAGCAGAGCGGAGTCACAGGGTGATGTACAACCTGACAGCAGCTAGCCTAAAACATTGCCAGCTTAATTTGGTCAGAGACACAGGGGACACAGCAAGAAAGCAGATGTGCCCGGCGTTTGCTGCAAGGAGGGGAGGCAGCGGATCACCCACTGGTCTTAGAGATGGAGCTGATGCAGCTATGGAGCAGGTCCAGGTCACCAGAGCCCTCGCTGAGCTTGCCCGCTGCTGGAGCTGCGGTTCCCTGCTTAATTAACCCCCTCCCAGGGGCTTTGAAGTTCAAAGATGAGACCTTTAGGAAGCCTAAGCCTCTCCCTAGCTGGAGGAGCTTGTCAAAAGCCCGCAAGAGCATCTGACCCATTCCAGCCTCATGGGTCATCATCATTTCGGCCACACAGCCTCCTTCCCCACCATCACCCCCACCCCCCCAGTTTTCCAGCCTCCCAGTTTCCCGGGAGGCAGACGTGGCGTTGGGGTACTGGGTCCCCAGGCCTCACCTCTCGCTCTCCCCAGGAGATTCATCTCCCTCTTGGTTCACACCTTCCGCACCCTTCTGGCACCCCTCCGAGTCTGACATCTTCTCCCCTGGCTGGCGCGGCAGCCCCACGGACAGCTCGGGTGCGAGGGCTGCGTTTCACTTTTCCTGTGCTCGGCAGAAGTGAGCTGTGCCGGAAGCTTCATGGGGGGATGGGGCAGAGGGAAGGCAAAATGGGGGGTTTTCATTTTTTTAAAAAACTGTTAGGACTATTTTAAGGTCTTGCCGGTGGCTCGAAATCAGGAAGTTCTGGGCTAACCCAAGGGGAAAGCAAGGGGCACAGACATCCCCACCACGGCAGGGAGCAGGGTGACCCTCTGCTGGCCCTGCTGCCCACGCCGCTCTGGGGACAGCCAGCAACTCCAAACACAGTGCCCATACTGCTCTGGGGACAGCCAGCAGCACCAAACACAGTGCCCGTACCGCTCTGGGGACAGCCAGCAGCGCCAACTGCAGTGCCCGTACCGCTCTGGGGACAGCCAGCAGCTCCAAACACAGTGCCCGTACTGCTCTGGGGACAGCCAGCAGCTCCAAACACAGTGCCTGTACCGCTCTGGGGACAGCCAGCAGCGCCAAACACAGCGCCCTGCAGTGCCCCAGGACCAGGGTGCTGCTGCAGGAACTGCTGAGCTCGCCCCGGCTTCACACCTCTGAAAGCACGATGGAGCCGAAGGGTCTGCTCCTGCCCCCAGCCAGCACCGCTCCTGGCCCTGCTCCCTCCCCAAGCTTCCTGCTGCTGCCACCACGGGTGGAGGTTCTACAACCTGCCCAGGGCTCGGACTCTTACCGAGGTGGCCAGGAGCCGGTGTTACAGCCTGGCGCGAGGATGCCAGCAGAGCTTGGTGCCACAGCCTCACCCTTTCCTCTGCAATGAGGGGGATGAGCATCCCCAGCTTCAGAGGGGGACCAACAGCACAGAGGTCCCCCATCCCCATCCCCACAGCACGGTCCCTGCCAAAGCCTCCCTGTCCAGACCAGGACCCCCACGGCAGGGTCAGACCCTGCCGGCACCATGGCACAGGTCAGGGTCTGGTCCCCCAGGCATGCAACACCCAGCTCTCCCACCAAAGCTTTATTTACACCGCTGCTGCCAGGATGCAGCTCTTTGCAAAACCAGAGAGAAACGGCACCCAGGCGGTGCCCTCGAGCCCGGGGGTACAGTGGGGACAGGAGAGAGTGGAGGATGAGTGTGGAGAGGCAGGTACTTAGGACTCGCCAGCCTCGAACATCTTCTTCCTGCCCTCCATGCCAGACTTCTCCTCGATGTTCTTCCTCCAGTCACCGACATCACGGAGATCCTTCTCCTGGGGGAGGGATGGGCACAGGGGTGTGAGCGGTGCCCACCAGGGTGAGAACCCACCCAGGCAGGGCTCTCCACCTGTCCACCCATGAAAAACCCCGTGGCAGCTAAAGGAGCCCAATTCCACCCATGCTGTACATCTTTTTGGGCTGCACCTTCCTTTTTCACCATCGTGAGTGCCAGAGGAGGAAATATTGAGCAGGAAAAACATTATGGAGAAAGGCTTACACTCAGCCCTGTCTATCACACAGTGGGGCGTGAGCCCCAAAAAACAGGGGCCAACTTCCATATGGGCAGAGGGGAGAGGGCAGGAGTACCTTCTCAGTGTCCTCCTTCTTGACTTGCTTCAGGTTGGCTCGGAGGTCCATGCAGACCTTGTGCTTGGAGCCCAGCAGGGCCCGCAGCATCGCGTCAGCAGACATGCGCACCCTGCGCAGGGGTGGCCTCTTGAACTTGCCCCGCAGGTCAAAGAGCTTCTGGCTCAAGTCTTCCAGCTGTGGGGGGATGAAATGCAGGGGGACAGAGAAAGAACGGGTCGGGGGTTTCATGAGATGGACCCAAGCCATGCAGGGGAACATGAAGGATGGGCTGGAGACTCCGCTGAAGGATGGCTCCAGGGGAGACTCACCTCCTTGTTAGTCTTCTGTAGCTTCACCTCTGTGTCATACCTCTCCTCATCCACCGACTCTATCTTGGCATGAAGCTTTTTGCACAGCTCCTGGGAGGAAAAGCAGAGGGATGTTGACTGCTAGGACCCACACACATGACTCCTCCCTCCTGACTCTGAAAGACCTCAGTTTAGAAAACCAGACGGTGTCGAGGGCAGGTAGCAAAGGGCAGCTTGCAGGCCAGCTCCTGGTCTCCATGCTTCTGGCTGGATGCAAATGCTGCCTCAACACACCATTAGAAACACAGCTTTTCTGCCAGCCAGACCCTTTTTTCATTGTTGTTTGTTTGTTTGTTTGTTTGTTTGTTTCCAGCTGCCTCTCAAGCCAGTTCCAACCCAGCCAGCTCCAGGGCACCCGGGGTGAGAAGGGGGACAAGATGGGAAGACCAATGTAGAACCAACAGGCTGACTGATGGAGCCAAATTTTTTCTGCTGTGGCACAGCGAAAGGGTTAAATAAGTCTCTACCTGAAGTTCCTGCATGGATCCTGGGAGTGACAGAGGAGGGCAATGCTCTGCCAGGTAGTTTTGCTTTTCTACTTCTTTAGCAGCAGCTTCTTTTTCTATTTCCGTGGCAGCGAGCTGGAGCATAGCACTCTGGAAGGCAGCAGGAGGATGGTCAGCACGGGGTGGAGGCAAGGGACGGGGACGGGGCGTCGGCAAAAGAGAGAGAGCTCTGATGGGAGAGGCAGCTTGGGGAGCTCTCCATCAACACCAGCATCTCCAGGTAAGGGATACTGGTGGGGACCCAGTAAGGAGCGGGGAGGGGGGGGAGGGGGGCACGTTGTACATCGTGGCCTCTTCCAGGAGGGAGAGTGATGAGAGCTGGCTGGCTCAGGATGTGGTCAGGACACACCTCGCCCAGCCCCAGCAGTGCCACATACCTTCAGGTGCTGCCGACGGGCCGTGGCTGCCCTCCTTTTTTTCTGCAAGAAGGAGGAACAAGAGAAAAGCAGGTTATCAGCTGCCCATTCCCCTTCCCGTTCCCCTTCCCCCTGCAATCCCGCATCCCGCCGAGGACCTGCAGCCCTGCCAGGCTCCAGCTGGGGTGGACGGTTTGACACACGGTTGGTCCCCAAGCCAGCGGCACTCAAAGATGAAGCTCCCTGCTGAACCCAGCTTTGCCAGCCTCAGGTAGCTAAAACCTACCAAGCGCCTCAGGAAAAGATAATGAGGATGATGAAGATATGTGCATATAACTTCAAACTTGGCTTCCTGAGACTTTTGGCCTTTTCTGTAATTTCCTCTTCACTCAGACATGTGCTTCACTTTGCTAACAGCCCCGATGCCCCCGGGCACTCGGGACCTGTGGGTTTTATTTCTGAGCAGTCCATGGCACACCTGGTGAGAAGGATGGCCAGGCAGGTGAAAACATGAATCTCTCGTGTCATTTGTTGGAGCTGAAAAGACCCAGTGCAAGTGATGCTGAAGGGGGTTCCTCACAGCTGGAGGACAGACACAACTGGAAGGTCTGCAGGCCTGGAGGCTGTTCTGGCCAGGAGAGATGGAGAGCCACGACGCTGCAAGGTACAGACTGGCTTCACCCTGGCATGCCAGGTGAGAAACAATTTGGGGAGCCTGGAAGACCAAGCCTGTCCTTCTGTACCCGTGATGTGCTGGAACAGCAGCAACAGGTCTCCTATTTATAAAAGGAAGCCACAACTTCGCTGTGCCACTGCATTGCAGCTGCTCCCTCAGCATTTTGCCCAGAGGACCGAGCAAGGCTGAGCATGGCCAGCACGGGGGAAACACACCCTGACATCTGATGTTGTGGTGGGGGAGTAGAAAGCAGCATTTCGGTGAGTCTGTGCTGCACAGAGGAGGAAGTGGATAAGGATCTGCAGAGCGAAACGTAACAAAATCTCACATGTTTTGCATAGGCAAATGGTGCTGCGGTCCTCCTGGCAGGGCTGGGGGACTCTGCAGAGAAGAGGCATCCAGCTTAGAGATGCTGAGCACCAGTAACCAGCAGGATTTTGCTTGTATGAATCCAGGCACGGGCCACAACAGAGCGGATCCCTTGAGTGCCGTTAGCCCAGGGCTTATTCTCCATCTGAAAACTGGTACCTCAGCAAAGAGCTCCCTCCAAGCCTTTTCTGGGGGCACTGGGTTTGCTGGGGAATAAAAGCACCTGTTGGACGTCAGCACCATATTGGGGAGTTTCTGTGGGTCCCTGAAATCCTCTTTAGTCTCAGTGAGGACAACCTTGAGCCTGTGGTGTTTTGGACGTAGCGGGAGGTGCCAAGCGGAGATGCAGGATGGAGACACACGCTGAGAGGAGATGCTCACTGACAGCCACTGACAACCCTCCCGCACTTTCCCCTGCCTTTCTCCAGCCACCCCTGGGCTTTGAGCCCATCCCTGCTCTGGCTCTGCCAGAAGCCAGGGAGAATGTACTAAGGATGCGACCTCCACCCTGCTTATTCTCCCCTGGATCCAGATCTCCCTGGATTGCCTTTGAGATGCGATTTGGCAGTGCTTGGTGGGCAGAAAATGAGGGGCTGGGTGTGGGGAAGAGCGAGAGGATGCTTGACCTGGGGCTGGGTGGTAGGTGGGTGATGGAGGAGAGGTGGCTCTGGACCACCGCCTTCCCAGCACCATCTCGTGGCCGGCTGGGGAAGCAGGGAAGGAGGAAAAAAAAGCATCTAACCCCAAGCCAGGAGGCAGAAAAGACCTTCAAAAGGGATTTTTCTCCTCCTTCCCATCTTTGCCAGGAGTCAGCAAGAAAGCCTTGCCATGAACCATTCTTCACACACACACACACAGAGCAGCTGCTTCTCCTAAGGAGGAACGGTGAAGCCAGGATTGATACCATGAGCATCGCTAAAGGAAAAACCCCGGTGAAACACACTTACCTCATCACTGTTGAGGAAAAGCAGATGGCCAAGGAAGCGAAGGAAGAGAAAGGGGAAAGGAGAGAGAAAGGCAGTTAGCATCCTAACTGGAAACAAGCGAAGGAATCTTAATACGAGTAAAAAGTCGGCGGTTGAACAAAAGTTTTTAAATGCCAACAATGTATTAGAGACAGAAACATGGGAACTTACTCAGACATCTTGCTTTAGATGGTTGTGAGCCTGCAATGAAAACCAATAAAAAAGGTTCACAATTATTCCTGCTGGTGGTGACTTTCTTGGGTTTAAAAACAAAGCAAGATTCCTCTAGAAAAAAAAAAAAAAAAAAGAGGAACAGGTTTGGTCTTATTTCCCAACTTCCCCAAATTTTTGTCGTATAGGGAACTAGGCTGCAGTCTGTGGGTGAGGGCCAAACGTGTGCACACTCACAGCCACACAGACCTCAGCATCGTAGGACTTCTGGGCCAGACCAACTGGTGCTGAGCCAGAAGAAGAGAGATTTCTGACAGTAATTCCTGCAGGTATTTCTCTTGTTTGACCCCCAAGAAACCGTTCTATGCAATGAAGGAAGAAGAGGAAAAAGCTGTTTTCAGTTTACTGCCTCCCTTTGCCATGCAGTCTTGCCTCACTTCATGAACCAGAAACACCCCAAAGCCTGCGGAAGGTTGGCAGCCACCCCAGGTGACAAGGGAGGACTCCAGGGGATGCTGCTACCAGGGTATGCACCCCCTGCACGGGGCGGGGGGGCCGCTGCAGTGACCTCAGCGCAGGCGATGTAGAACAGGGTTGAAAGCTCTTGTCGAGTTGGTAAAGGCACAAAGAGTTTCCCCACACAATTCCTTGCATTTCCTTTGAGTGGAAATCTTACAGGTACGACACAGCACATTAGGGAAGAGATGGAAGAGCACCTTTGTTTTGTTGTAAATTATTTCCCCGTAAATAGGATTTTACTTTTCCAGCAGAGCAATAGCTCTTGCTCTTATCTCATGATGGAAGGATGCAGGAGTGTTGGCCAAGCCCAAGGTGAGGCAGTCCCCGGCAGAGCAGGCAGTGCCCTGGGCAGCCGTCGGCAGACCTGGCAGGCTCCGGCGGGAGGCGAAGTGTTAACGGGGGCTCATGCCCGAGGGAGGAGGCACAGCTTGCAGGGCCAAGGAAACTTTATCCTGGAAAATGTGCAGGCCCATCACATTACTTTAGAGAGGAGGGGGGAAAAGTGCTTCTAAAAATGGTCAGGGAGCTGCAGAAGGAGCTGCAGCTGTCTCCTCGGACGGCAGCCTTTTCCCGGTGCCAGCCCCCGTGACTCAGGGAGGTCAGGGCGATGCGAAGCAAAAGCCACCGCAGGTGGCTGGCCTACAGCTGAGGGACGGGGCGGCCCAGGAATGCCAGCTATTTTTACTTCCATCCCTGCCCTGCGTACACACAGCCGCTTTGGTGGCAGCGATGCTGAGGAAGCGAGGGGACGGACGCCAGGCTGCGGCTCGCTGCCTGCAACGTGGGCTTTAAATCACCTGTTCTGGGGGAGGACACAGCAAACTTGGATTTCGGTCCCTGTCCAAGGGTGCTTTTGGGGAGGAGGGCACTGCGAGGACCGGGCTGGGAGCTGGAGGAAGCGGTGTAGGCAGGCAGCATCGCTGCGTTATGGCACGCAAGGATCCTGCGTCCTATGGCGCTGGGAAGGTCGGTGCTAGGGAGCCTCGGCTCCGCTCGCCACTCAAGCCAGAAAGCAGAGCCAGCCAGGGGAGGGGAAGGCATAAACCAAAAAGGTCACTGGAAAATTCAGAGGGAGACTTGCCGACGCACAGACCCCTTCCAACAGGCAAAGGATGGAGGAGGCTTTATTAGCACCCGGTTCTCCCAGCAGGTCACCCTCCACCTGGTATTTATCACCCTAAAACTCAGGTGAGTGAATCTGCTTCCCCATCACCCCCTAAGAGCAAGCTGGGTCATTAAGAGACATGCAAAACAGCTCACCCAAGTCTGGAGGAGAAAATCAGAGTCCCGTTGGCCGGACAGGCGAGCTGCTGGCAGCTGGCTGAGTAAGGAGGTATAAAAGGGCTTCTCGGGTGGCTCAGCAGAAAATCCACCTTCTCTTTAAGGGCATGGAGACCTTCTCAGACCAATGATGTGCAAGAGCCCCTTGTGCACCTCCCTTGGCTGGGGCAGGCAGCCCCCGAGGACAGGGCAGCCACCAGGGATGGAGGGGTGGGGAGGGGGAGGACAGCTTCTACCCATGGAGTGGGCGAACGGAGGAGCCGGGGAGGGGCTTTTCCTTGGAAGTGCCAAGGAGGGAGCCTTCCTCTCCCTCTTCCTCCCACCAACCAGCCGCACTAGGCAGGGCTTCAAGGTTGTGGGGAGCCTGGGCTCCCTGCACGCAGCCATCCACCTGCAAGGCCCCTAATAAAATATCCTCTTGGAGACACAGAGTGGGTCATCTGCGGACAAGGGCACTGCTCCATTCACCTGCAAGGGCTTGGGAGCAGCTCTGTCCTTCAGGAATGAAGGGGGGAAAGAGCCTGCACCCCACAACCCACCGCTGACAGTGCATGCAAAAGCAATCCCAGAGTGAGCCACCCATCATTAGCATGCTCTTCAAACCTCACTTACCACACGGGAAGCATTTGCAGCTCCTCCCCGTGTAAAATATTTCAACACAACCAAGGTTTTTTAAAAAACAAACCTGTGGAGCCACTACAGGCAGCCCCAAGGCTCACAGCAGCACAGGGGCTGGGAGAGGCAGAAAGGTAATCGCTCCCGTGGGATGCCCCAGATCCCTATCTCCATGGGTCTGAAGGGGAGGCAGATGGAAATGTAGCTGGAAATACTCACCAGTGCCAGCCACAGCACAGGGAGTCTATGTGTGTAGGGGATCCCATGGAGACAGGAGGCCAAACAGCTCCCGTCCTCCTCCCCCAGCCCAGACGCTCCCTCCCCTTCCAGCTGGGGTTTTTTAAGGCTGATACAGACATGGCCCTGACAATAATTTCCAGGCGCCCCTCAGATGTTATATAGATAGCAGCAAATCTGCTGCTGCAAGCTTCCTGTTTCACCACCTTTAGCATCGTGCAAGCAGTGCTGCAGATGCCAGTGAAGGAAGAGCGTGTCCTTGAGAGGGGGCTGGTGTCTTGCAGGGGGGTTCCCCTGTAGCAGGTGGAAGAGGGAGAAAGCCCTGGTGTGGGCAAGGTTGGGTCCTGGGCTTTGTCCCTCTCAAACGTCAAGAGGTAGATGGTTTGGGTAGCGAACATCGCAGTGACAATGTGTGATGGCCTGTAGGTCTGAGCTACCCCCTTGCAAGTCCACAGTGAGACTCCTGGAAATGCACAGCGGAGGTGCAGGGCAGAGGCTCTGGCTGGTTTTGCCCTCGGCTGGGCTCCCAGGTAATGGCTGTGGGCCAGCACCTAGTAAGCAGCTGGGCTTGGGAAGAGCTGTAACGAGGATCAGGCCAATCCAGCCCTCGTCCCCACCCACCTCCGGCACATACATGTCCCCCAGATGGTGAGCTCAAATGGAGACAGGGGTCTTCAGGTCCAGGCCAACCTAGAAAACACAAACTCCAGCAGCTTCTGCCCTCAGGAGCATCCCTCACTGCAGCCGCGGAGGAAGGCTCCTCGGTAGAGGCATCACTGCACCCAGCATCCATCTCCCATCTGGACGTCAGCAAAGAACAGTTTGGCAGGAGGAATGTCTGCTTGTCCCAGCTAAAGCCAGTTTCTCACAGAGACCAAAGCAAGCACATTTGCAGACAGACAGTGTCCACGCTCAACAGCCAACAGCTAAAATCACCCATTCAGGAAAGGCTTAGCCACTTCACGTCTCTCAGTGCCAGTTCCATAAGCCAGGTTTGACTCTGGACTTAAACTGCCTCTATTATTCTATCCAAAGTCCCTACAGCCCTTTTCTTTAACTCTCAACACAGCTGCAGGCGTTCTGGCTACTGCTGGCCCACCAGTACTCCAGAGAACAGCCCAGCTTCTGGTGAAGGGATCATAACTGGGGGAGTCCTCCATTCAAAAATTCCCCACAGCCAAGGCATTTCCTTCAGCCTGGTGGCATGAAGGCTTTCTGAACCTCCTGGGGTCCTGGCATGCAGCACAGCAGGAGAGGTTTGCTCTGAGCTCAAGGTTTTGGTTATCACCTTGCGATAGGCAAGTGTTGGCCTGAAACAGTTGAATAAAGAAGTTCAAAGCAAGCAAGCCAAAAGTTTTCTCGCAGGACAACAGGTGTGTTTGTAGGATGCAGAACGAGCGGATGGTGAGTGTGGTAACGGAGTGAGCAGAAGGTCAAGCCTCCAAGTCTGCATGGGGCTTTCCCTGGAGCCACCTTGCACAGAGGTTAAGCTGTTGGGTGGCTCTCCCAAAAAAAGAAAGATGCCAAAGACCCAGAATATCATGAGGAATAAACCCAATGAGGACCCGGAAAAACAGCAAAACCAAACCATCCCAACGTTAGAAGCTATGGTTAACGTGAAGACTGGCAGAGGTTTCCAAAGGAAGTAGTGTAAGTGTTCAAGTGATGAATGAACAAGTTCCTTGCAGAAAACCTCAAGGAAGACATAAGAAGCTCAAGGCAAGTCCTTCAGAGAGGGGCTCGGTCTGCGAATACCAAGTACGAGTGAGGGTATTGCACAGGGGCCAGGAGCAAACGCACCACTCGCACTTGGGTACCTTTCCCATGGAATGGGTGACCTTGTTCCTTTCCCTCCTTCCCCTCCGCCTGTGCTAGAGGAATGTGCCGTGGGTATGGTCCACCATTCCCAGAGGACTTTCACCATCCCGCAAGGCCAGGCAGAGGGAGGACCTAGCATATACAGGAGATTCTGCCCTGCGCGGTACTTCTGGGCCAGGCTCCTCCAGGGAACCTCCACCTGTTGGAAGGATTAGCCTGATGGATCCATGCAAGCATGGGCACCTCCTTCACCCTTACACCTCGCCTCCTCTTCAGCATCCTATGAGCACCAGGTGGACAGGCACTATGGAGTGACGTGACACCAGATGACACTATATCAAGGGTGACAGCAAAAGAACAGCCTTCTCCTCAGCAGCAGCCGTGCTCGTGGTAAAAGCTCAGGCAGGACCACTGAGGGAACCAGCGTCTGACTGCCCTTTGCTTTCCCAAATTCACATCAGGCCAAAGCAAAGCAAGCTCTGCCCAGGACATTCCCTGCAGTGTACTCCTAAAATAGCTCCCCACGCTCTACTTCTGCTGACACCAGCCTCTAGGAACTGCCACAAAGGAAGGCCGTCACCTTTGCATCTTGTGCCACTGCTGTCGTACACACCCCACAGCTACAGTCACCTCGTTCACCCGTGAGATGGAGTTTAGGTTTTTGCTTTTTCCTCTCCAGGGCTGCTGCCAAACAAGGCAGCCACCTTGTCTGTTTAGCTCCATGCCATCCTCCTTGACAGGGAGTGCTTCAGGCACATGATGTTGATGTCCCCAGGCTGCGGGGACATCTCCAAACTCACCAGCAGGTCCTGATGACACTCCTGGATATTCAGCGGGTACTGCACCCTCACAAACTCAGAGTGCCAGCAGCCTCATGCTGTGCTTGACCATCAGGTACCGAATGCCACAAGTAGGACACAGAGAATAAACATCCCTGCAGTGGATGAGGACACGCTTCCTTTTCTCCAGCGAGGCTTCGATGCACTCAGTGTCTGGGAAGCAGGGTTGCCCTATTTTGTGATGACGCCCATGGAGCAGAGCCTGGATGCCGACCCTGAGGCATGACCAGCTGTGCCCAAACCCGCCCCTGGGCAGGCTGCTCGCGTCGCTGGTGCTGTCAGTGCTGCCCATGCGCAGCACCTGCCCGCTGCAGGCAGTATTGAGGTTCCCCAGGGTAGATGCAGTCAGTTCTCTGAGCAATGGTGGGTCCTGTGAAGGGGAACACGCAGGCTCCCCTGGTTTTGGACCAGTGGACACCGCAGGATGTGGGGGGGGTTTCTTCCAGCTCCCCCTGAGGGGTTTCTTGGAGCTGGCATGGGACAGGAGGCTGGAATTGGGCTTGGAGCTCCACAATAGTGGCAAGAAGAGGGAGAAGTAGCTGGAGAGCTTGGCCTTGGAAGAGGAGTCAGCTGGACAAGGCAGGGAGCAGCAGGGGTGGGACTAGATCTGTGGGCACAAGGGATGCCTGTGCCAGGGACCCTGTGCTCTTAGCCTCTTCCGTCTGCCAAAAAAAAAAAAAAAAAAAAAAAAAGAAGAAAGGACTGGCGAGCCCACAGAAACACAGCTTTCCTGCTGCATGAGCAAGGGGGGACAAGCTGGCAGCTGGCTTTGCCCACAGCAGCACTTAAAGTCATGAGAGGCCCTGAAGACCTTAACCTTAACCAGCCCAAATACCAGTCACCCCGTTGCCCCGAGATAGGCACAAGCACACCCCAAGGGCTCCCCAGACCCGCAGACCACTCTGCCAGTCCTGGGGTGCCGGCTTGCCGGAGCGTTGGTCCCCTCCTGCTGATGGCACTAAGCAGAGTGAGCACAGCCAGGTTGCAGGGCTATGGACACCACATCCCCACCCTGCTCTTCACGCTTCACTTCTACTCATCACCAAGTCTGGACAAGAGCCTGTAGGAACAGAACAACTCTGTATGGCCATGTACAAGTACTCACATGCAGGTGCTTTCAATATAAATACTGGCCTTGAAGAGAAACAAGGCATTTTAATGATCCCTTCCACTCCAGAGGGACAGCCAGAAGCTTCCCCCATCTCCTCCAGGGAGCCCCCCCGGGCAGCCAGCCGGGGGGCGGTGTGCTGGGCAGCTTGGAAGATGCAGTTTTGGTGAAAGTGTGGCCCTGAGCCCCCTGAGAGGGAGTGGTACACCCTTCCCCTGCTCCAGCCGAGGGGTATCAGCTTTCCTCCCACCCACCCTGCAAACCTCAGTGGTGGTCAATGACTCTTGCGTGGGGTCTCCCTCCACCGTTGTGCTCCACCAGCCTCCCCAGGCTCGCAGCGTGGCAGGGCGAGCCCTTGCTTCTTTGCAAGAGCCTTCATCAAAAGGCAGCCATCCTCACACTGCCTCCGGGTTTTGAGCCAAGAGGCATCCTCATATATTTCCCCAACCACAACCACAAAGGATAAAAACATGTTTTAAAAGAAAAAGCTTCAAATCTGCATAAGACCTCACAAAGTGAGGAGCTGGAGCTTTTGAGAAAGAAACCCATGCATGGCAAAGTACACGTTTTGCCCATAAAATCGCAAGACATAATGATGTTAGCTAACGAATATTTATAAAACAGGCACGCTTGCTCCTGGTGAGAAGAGCTTAGACACTCTCCAGTTCTCAAAACCTGTGAGACTAGCCAAAAAATCTGTGGCTGGAGGACAGCCAGCCCATACCCAGGCTGAACGATGACAGCCCATAATCATTTTAGCTTTACGGCAGATGACTGGTGGCAAGCTCGTACAAAGCTCAGCCTTCTTCTGGTGCAGTTCTCCCGTTTGATTTCCTGAAGTGCAGGGACAAATACTACAAAAAAACCCTGAACGAGGGAACAATTTGCTTTGGGAGGGAATTCAGGAAGCCAGAAGTCTTGGATCTGGATGTAAATAACTGAAGTATTAAATCGTCGTAGCAAACGCCTCCATTTTCAGTACTTTGTGTCTCCTTTAACAGACCTCTGCCTGGCGCAAGCCCTGCTTTTTGCCTTGCCACCAACCTGCAAAGCTGCTAGTTAAATGCAGAGGGACTGTCCCTTGCATGAAGCAGAAGGAAAAACTCCCCACCCACTGCCCCGGCACCTTGCACCATGCAGATTGACTTTGGACACCTGCTTTCACGCCCCCCTTAACCCACCAGCAAAACGCCCTTTGCTGCTGTGGTGCAGGATCAGGCAAGGGCTGGCTCCTGCCTCCTGGAAAAAGCCACCTGGACACGCCGGCATCGCCACAAGGCTGCTAGCCGGCTCTGCGGCAGTGGGCATGGGCTTGCACCACAGCATCACCGCTTTCTCTCCCTTTCGGCCCACACGCTCTGTCTCCAGAAGAAGAAATCTTGGCTGCTGAGGCTCTGGCCGGGGCCACAGACCAGCTGGCTCAGCCGCAGCTCGGAGCACGTACCTGTCCTGCCCTCTAGATGCAGACGTGGGAATCCAGCACAGACACAAGCTGAGAAGGAACTGGTTTCCCCCTCCTTTAACTTTTCCTGTTGCATCTTCCACCAGGGAACCTCCTGCTCCCGGCCCCCCGAGCACATGAGGAGCGCTGGTCAGGCAGAAGATGCTCAGACATCTGGCCTTGGTGGGTGAGGGGCAGCTAACCTCGCCAAGGTCACGGCGAGGGGAGGAGGCGCTCGCATGCGAGACGGGCTCTCTGCCTCCCCGTGAGCAGGCTCCGTTCACTTTGGGTGAAATAAGCCACAAAGCAAAGCCCAGCTGCACCAGCCCCGCTTCAAACAGCGGCCAGCAGGTACGCAGAGGATCCTGCCAGCGGAGGAGAGCGCTCGGAGCCTCGGTGTAAGAGCACCGGGCAGACCGAGCAGGGAAAGCCACGACAGAGCAAGGAAGCAGCCTCGGTGGTGCGTTAAAAACCAGAGCTGGGTGGAGATCATCCCCACCCGCTCACCTCTCCCTCTTGAGCAAACAAATCGGTTTGCTGAGTTTTACTGCACCAAGGCTCACCCCAGGGTGCCCAGGGCCAGCGCATCCAGGCGTCCACTGCCGGCTTCCCTGGCTTCCCCCCAAGGCACCCCGGGCTGCCCTGGCAGCTCTGCGCCCCCAGGACCCGCCAGGGATTCGGGCTCTGAGCCGGGCCAAGCTGGAGAGAGGATGGCAGGCACTGGTGTCAGGGGTAATGCTTCTCAGGGAGGGGATGGACCTGCACCTTCTTCAGCCTTGTCCGTTTTGGGACTAATACGTGCTTTGATGCTCGGCCCTGTGAATTATGCAGCGAACCTCAAGGCTGTGACTTCAAAAAAGCAGGCTGGAAAAAGTGCACACACACACACACACACACACACACACACAAATAAGAAATGCCTTTTCCCAGCACCTCCAAAAGCACTTCTGGGTCCTTCATGGCCCTAAATCACCACACAGCATCCCCAAAAACCAACCTGGCGATGGATTTGGGACCCCAAACCCAATTCAGAGACGTTCCCTTCTGCACAGCCCATTCCAGCCTGATTTAAGGCTGAGACTGAAGGTTGAGGCTTTAAAGCATCCCTTTATAAGTCTTTCTCAGGTGACTGATTTCCTCCTCTGTCTCATTAGTGGCTGCCAGCAGATGCTATTTCCCCAGAAGAAGCCACACTCCACTTGTTATAGCCATCTCAAAACCATCCTGTCATTTCTTCCCTCCTCACAGCCACGGCGAAGCCGGGAGCATATTTATCAAGAAGCAGACACAGCAGATTTTTACGGTTAAGCTTAGGTCATTAATCTCTATCCAGAGTTTTCAGAATCTTCCTCAGCTTCACCGTGTTTGTTTAATTCTCAGAGGGTCACTCCATGAAGCTCTGGGTAATTGCAGATTAACCGCTTTTCAATATTAATGGCTCTTCATTAATGTGCCAGACTCTCTCCCCTTCAGAGCCCAGGCGATAGCTATTAGCGTCATGCCCACAGCTCCCCACGGTGCAAATTACTTTTGTCTTTAGGGCCGAAATTCCATGATAGGAGCCCAAATCTTCCACGTGCTATGGCTGCTTTGTAGCAGAAATATTTTGGAGCGAGAGCGATTCCCTCCCCCAGCCTAACGCAGCGAGCTTCCTCCTGCAGATGGCTCAGAGATGCTCTTCAGCCACCCCAAACTGCAGCATATTCAAGGAGGGGGAGGGATGGTGGCACCTCTCCTGTGCCCTCATCTTTCTAGGGGGCATCTTTCTGTACACAGCCCGTACCCAAGGCCTCACAGAGCAGGGCAGGGCGGGACACATGGCCACAAAAACCTCCCAGGTGACATGAAACCTGCCCAGAAGTGACGTGAGGGCTGCAACCCAGCCTTCATCAGGGTAGCATGACCATGGCATGAAAGTGAGATCCTCAGCCCCTCCACCCTGGCAGCACCTCCAGGTGCCAGAGTGCGAACCTTGCTGCGCCGGCACTGCGGGGCCATGCGGGGTGCGTGGGGCTGACGCTGTGCATCTTCATCTGCCTGACCCATGGCGCTTGTCGCTGAGGAGCCCGAGTCACATCTTGGGCTGCACAGCTGAGAGTGGGCAGAGTGAAGCCACGTGGACAACCAGCGGCTGATTTTGCCATCTCAGTTAAGCTCTAGCCAGAACACAGAGCACACTTATCACAGAGGCGCTGAAGAGCTGGTCCTGTATCTCTACACCTTCCTCATCAGCATGTCCTCTTTCTCTCCTCTCAAGCCTCTTAGGGGGCTTCAAGTTCTGGGTCTTGTTTAGAAGCCTTCACAGGGCACATTAAGCCTTCCCAAGAACTTGCCTCTTGCCGAATTATTCACAACCAAAGAAACTGCCCACCCCAGCCTGCCGGGATGTCAATCCTCTGCTTTAAAAACATCAACGGACATGGTGGTTTTGCATTAGCTTGAAGTTCTGTGTATTTGTCCCCTCGGCCCACGAGCAGCTGGGGTGAGCCAGCTCCTGCACCCACACCATCTCCTTAGCACCCTCTGCTCTGTGCCCAGCCTTGCCCGGGGGGGCCGAGCTGCCCAGCTCCGGGCATTACACAGGGCATGAGCTGCGCCAGCAGCCAGGGATCTCTTGGTCAAGAAGAGCCACCAGTCCCCTCTTTGCTGAGACCGAGCTGGGATCAACACATCTAGATGTTGCTGAGCAGAAGCCCCTCGCCCCTCCACAAGCTGTCTGTCCTGCCACTGGGTGGAGGAGGAGACCCCCCCACTATCTGGGGGGCAGGGGCAGCTTGAGGTGGGACTTCAGCCCCAGGGCTTTGTCAACCACATCTGGGGGCTGCAGGCTGTGCCACTGGGCGAGGGGCCGGCGGGGGTTGGATAGCATGTCAGACCAGTGCCGCAGCTGGTTGCCTGTGGCTCGGCAGCCCAGGAAGAGTTTGCCAATGGGCTCGTTCTTCGTCACTTTGTCGTGATCCCAGACGGAGATGACCACGTCCACGTTCTGGGGGGAGTACACAAGAAAGAGCATCAGTGGGAGGGGGCTGGCCGCAGCGAGGACCTGCTATGTCCTGTGTACTACAGGGAAGCCTACCTGGATGTGATTGAAAGGCACCTCAAAAACAAGCACCTCATTGAAGTAAGGGCTTAAGGTGTTTTTCTTCACACTTGTCCTCTTCTTCTTCCATTTCTTCCTGTTCAGGATGAGATGTACCTTGACAAAAGGATCTGAGGAGACAGAGAGAGGGGACAACTGGCAAGAGTTACAATTTTTGACCAAGGAGCTCAGCCATGAAACAGCTTCCCTGGGCGATTCCCAAGCAGAGCACAGCATCCCATGTGTTGCTCCTTGTAGCGAACATCCATCCCTCTTCCCCTTGCCCAGAGCTCACCTCCTCCTGCCACCAGCTTCCCATACCATCCAGCCACGACATCTCCTCCTGGGAGATACCTCCAGCTCTGCCCAAAGCTGGAGTATCAGTGCTGGGGAAGGCTGAAGCCAGTGAGGGGTGGCTATGGTGGTGGCAGCAAGAAGCAGGGCTTGACACTAAGAGGCACTTACAAGGCTTCACAGCTCTTGGTGCCATCACTGAGGCCTGGGCAGGAGCAGAGCGATCCAAGCGTGAGCAGCGCCTGCTGACCTGAGAGCCCATGGGAGTCCATCCGCTTCAGCTTCTTGGCTTCCAGGATGAGCACCGTCAGCTTGCCAGTACTGGGGACATAGCGCAGCGAGAAGCAGATCTCACCCAGCTGCTCTTCCTGATGGAGAGATGCCAGTGATGAGCACTGGGCAAAGGAGCAGGCTCATCTGGGACACAAGCACCAGGCTGGCCCCAGGTTTGCTGGGTCTCCCCCACCCTCGTGCTTGCCCCCAAGGACCTGGTGCTTGGGGCGGCGGCAAGTGAAGCACCAGCGCATCCCTCCCAACAGTTTCCTCTTCACCAGGACCAACCTTCACTTTACTGCCCACTGCCAGGTCACTCCACTGCTCGATGACGTGCTGCAGGCTGACGCTGGCCAGGGGCAGCCGGACCTCACCAATGACTTCGTGCTTGGCAAAGCGGTTGAAGTCACAGACCCGCATCACCAGCGTGGATTCAGGCACCTCTGCCTGGGGTACCTATGGGGGAGGACCCGAAAGCTGGACTCACTCCTCAGTGGCAGCCCTGCCCCACAGGATAGGGCAGCAGATGCGATAATAGGTTTTTCTCCCTGGTGCTTCCACATCCCAGTTGCAAAGACATCTCCCTCCCTGGAGAGGTTTTTTTCCCAGGGAGCAACATTGCAACATTCTTGATGGGACAAAAAAACCATCAGCAGCTTTAGTTTCCTACCTGGAAAGTGAAGCTCTCATTGAACACAGGGTTCAGGGTCTTGCGGTAAACCCTGGTCTCGTACCTCTTCTTCACATCAGATGTTAGGTAGGTGATCACGTAGGGATCAGATGTGCCACTGCTGTCCATGGCCTTCAGCTCAGCTGCCTGCTTCACCCCGACTTTCAACTTAAAAGGAGCAATGTACAAGGTCACCAGCTGGAGGGGGATGGGGCCAGATGACCAAGGGCTTGGTGGGAAGCAAGCGAGTGCAGCAGGAAGGATACCTCCATGGCGTGCAGGCATGAGAGCTGGCAGGCTGTGGGCAGGGGGTGAGGCGCAAGAGGGTATGGGCCACCTCAGTGGGCAGCAAAGAGGGACCATGCAGGACCAAAGCCTTTTCCCTGCTGTGCTGCGGCCACGAGCATCCCTACCTCCTGCGCACGGAAGTTGTACTCCAGGGAGTACTGCAGCTTTCCTCGCCCTGTCTGCTCCACACCATGCTCCAGGTCCTCCGCCTCGGGCTGGACCTGCAACAGAGCGCAGTGCTACCCTGAGGACGTGCTCAGCCACATCCCTGGCCATGCTGCACTCCCACCGCCCTGGGACCAGGCAGCACCCAGGGGAGGGAGATGGGGGAGAAGGGAGAGCAGGACGCACGAGGCTGGCGGTGGTGCTGCTGCTGACAGCAAGCAAGCTGACTCTCTCCTTCTTCCTGGGCTTCTTCTTGCCACAGCAGCACCTGATGATGCAGATGAGGAAGAGGAGTAGGAGAACACCCACTGCCACAGCCACAGCGATGAGTGCCCATTTGGGTACTGGTGTGATGTTTGGGGAGCAGAGATGGACAGAAGAGTTAAATCCAAGCAAAAAAACGACAGAGTTGATTTAAATCTGTTCCTGTTGTACTTTCAAAACTGCCCCTATAATCCTGGGCAAGTGTCCCATGGAGAGGCTGCAGCTGGAGACCCTTCTCCAAATGGGTAGCGAGGATGCCCTGCACTCCTGGAGTGGCACAGTACCGCTCTACAGCATACCCACCCTGACAGACCCCACTGGAAAAAGGGATTTGGAGAGAGGGAGAAGTGGATACAGAGCCACAGAGTGCAGGACCCCACCGGATAATGCTGCCTGAGAGAGCAGAGCAAGCACCGCCGTACTCACGTGGGATCCGGCTAAGCCAGCCGCCCAGGGAGCCCGGCCGAGCCGTGGTGCTGATGGCCATGGGGCTGCCAGCGAGCGGGGAGGCTGTTGACCTGCCATTCCTGGCTGTCACTGCCATGGCTAAACTGGGGTGACCTGGGGACACAAGCAAAATTAACAAGCTGAGGATTTCCTTCCCAGTAGGTGCTGGTGGCCCAGGGCTCTAACCAGAGCAAACACAATTAAAACGCAGAGCCCAGCGGGAAGGTCTAGAACTGCGGGCAGGGAGTGCTCTGCACTAGCTGGCCCCTCACCTACAGCCTTGCCATTTGTACCCTGCAAGCCTGCCTTAGGAAAGGGAAGGGAGCAGGAAGGATGGATTGGGGCATTTTCCTTCGTTTTTGAGAAGTGGAATCACCTGGCTGTAGCGGGGGGGGGAAATCCCCACAAAACCAAGAGCTGTTTTGCGCTGGCCCCTCCCTGGCCAGGCAGCACGGCGGAAGGGTTTGGGTTTGCCCAGCCCCAGGCAAGCCCCACCATTAGCTAACAGCCTCTCTGGGGCTGAGCAGCAGGAGGGTTTGCTCCTGGGCTTGCAGCAGGGCGGGTGGCAGTGGTGCCACCAGGCTGGGGTCACACTAGCTCGGAAATTTTGCGTAAACCCAACCTGTGCACATGGCAACGCTGACGTGGCTTATGGGAAGGCTTCACATTTAAAGCAGAACGGTCCTTCATTAACTGTTTTCCCCATAGCAAGCTCTCATTCTAGCATGAATGCTTCCTGGTAGCCTTCTTGCCTCCTTTCGGGTGAGGAGCGGCAGCAGGACGGTGTGCCAGGAGCAAGACTGTGCAGGGAGCGGGTCTGCAGCCGTCACAGCGCTGGTGGCACCCAGCCCTGGCGCCGTGGCCGATGTGGGCAGGCATGTGCCCATTTGCTGCCCCAGCCGCCTGCCCCCCTGCCAACACCACCTGGCTCTTGCACGGGGATCCTCCCAGGGAGAAACCAGCCCTGCGCTTCCCTCTGCTGAGTCTGCAAAGCCAGCAAGAGCCTTTGATTTATCCAGCAGCGGGCTTTGCCACGTGCAGGCATAGGGCTGGAAGGATGTGGGAACTGCTGCCGCACCTGCGGCATCATCGCTGGGGCAATGCAGTGCAGGTTAAGTGACTTGCCCAGGGCCACCTGGGACGTCTGTCCCATAGGACACGCAAGCTCCACGCACAGCCTTGCCACCAGTAGCTTTAATGATCAGTTTCTCCTGTCCCCACATGAGGAATTCAGTGCCCGGTGACACACCTGCGATACTCAGGAGGTGCCCAGCCCTGGCTTCGGGCTGTGGCAGTGGGTAGACACAACAGCGTGGGTGAGCAGACACCCACCCAACACAGAATTAGGTGTCTCAGCACTTTTTCCCCACCAGACCCCCACGGGCTGTGTCACATCAGTCTGACATTGGCCCTGGTTTAAAAGACCAGCTCATCCCAGCCCCACAGGGTGACCCGAGCTGCTGTTTTGGAGACGATGGGGACAGCCCTGCTGTGGTCTGGGAGAGGCAGCGCAGCCTCAGTGGGCTCTGCAGGGAGCGTCAAGCATCCCTGCTCCCAGAAAAGGGGCTGGGGGAGCCCTGCTTCTTGCTCCCAGCCTGTGCTGACCGCATTCACGAACTGGGACTTACCGGTGAGTGTCCTTCGCAGCCTCAGTCTCCCTTCCCCACTGCTGTCACATGTGCCAGGGGCATGCTGCGGGGTGAGATGGGACCCCGCCAGGCACGGAGCCCAGGGTGCAGCTGCGCTGGTGGCTGCGAGGCTCGGCCAAAACAGGAAAATCTGCTTTGCCAGCCCAGGAACCGGGCGGCCCCAGCAGCTCCATCAGCCCCACCTCACCGCTGACCCAAGCGGTGCTCATGCAGGCGAAAAGCCAGCGGGGAACTCCCTGCCGGACTGGGAAACAAAACCTGCCCTCCTGCCTGCGAGAAGCCAGCGGGCATCGCTGCTGTGCCCCAGCAAATTCACTTCTCCGTGTTCCCCCTGCATCAATGCTGGGCTGGACTGCGTGGCTGTAGGCACTTAGCACAAGGGGACAGGCACTTGCAAGGGGACGGGTGCAGGGCTGCATCCATCCCTGTGGGCTCTGCAAGTGCAGCTTGTTGACCCACACGGGCACACAGTTGTTAATGCATCGTGTGAGGGCTCGGGAAATGCGTGCAGTGGGGATGAAGGGGGATGCAGCGCTCCAACACAGCCGGGAGGACAGACAGGATGAGGCGACACTGCTTGGGTGGGTCCATCTCCCAGCGCCAACAGCAGCAGCACCAGGCACATGCACAGGAGCTATTTCACTGTCATCGCTGTCACACTGAATTTATGCTTGCACACTTCTTCCCTTGCAAAGTCAGCCCAAAACCTGCCTTGTCACTGCAGAAATTTGGGGTGGTGCCGGCAGCAGGGAGCGATGCCGCTGGGGCCTGATGGCTGATGCAGGCATGGGGGGAGAGGCCTCAGCAACCAGACCCGTCCCAGCTCTGCCTGGCTGCCCCAGCACACCAGTCCTGCCAGATTTTCACATGGGCACCAAGGCGCGTCACACTGGGTGCCTGGTCACAGCAGAAGTGCCTGGGCTGCCCCCCCGCCACCTGAAACACAGCCTGCTTGCAAGCACCCTGCTGCTCAGAGAAGCATCATCTCCAGGAGCAGGAGATGCTGCGGGAATGATGCTGCAGCAGACTTCTGAGGTGGAAACACAGATGCCAAAACATTTTTTGCTCTAAACTGGCAGTTCCACAGGATGTACAGGGGAAATGCAGAACGGGGACAGGGGTAAAAAGCAACAGGCCCAATAAAATCAATCATGGAAAGGAGGTTCACATTTGCATGCTAAAAGCTGAGCATATCAGTAGCCTTTTCGACAGGCTGTTTACTGGAGACAAGCATCTCGGTGAAGCCAAGCTGCGCAGGACCCTGGCTGCAGCCCACACTTTGGGAGGCAATTTGGTGATGCTGGTGGCAACCTGGTGCCATGCAGGGGGACAGATGCCCAGCCTCAATGCAGGTGAGTTCAGTCTCTGTTGGCAGGAGCCAGGCTGGGCACCTGCTGCTCTGGGCCACCTTCCAGCAGTGGAGCAGGGACGTGCCCCAGCTGGGTGAGGGACAAGCCGCAGGATGGCTTCCTCAGTGTCACCCCCTGCCCACCCCCCTAGATCTCACTCTTGGGCAGAAAGGAGGCGTTGAAATACCCTGGCAGCACGAGCCTTGCAGGGCTGGGTGCCGCAGAGCCCACCTGGAAAAGCAAGATCCCAGCCCAAAACTCACCCCTGCTCGGGGCAGCGTGTAAGAGGCAGCTTTCAGAAAAAAAGGGGATGGGGACCCAAAATTACAGTAAAATTGCAAACATGGTGAGACCCTGCTGCACCCTGCCATGCTCTGCACCACCTTTCTCCCTGGCCCAGCTCCCTGCGTACGCTGCAAACCACTCTGGAACAGGTACCCCTGTATTTTCAGTCAAAACCACAGCAGTTATGCATTCAAGGGCTGGGAAACGAGGGGGCTACAGGCACACTATATAAATACCCCGGCTGCAAAAATAGACGACGCCGCAGCGCTGGCAGGCAGCGGCTGAGCACGAGCACCAAGGGAGCCTGAGGAGCAGGAGCGGTGCTGAGCCCCTTCCCCAGGGCACGGCCACGGCCAGCCCGGTGGCCATCACCCCCTGTGCGGCGCCGGCTGGGAAACGCAGCCTGGCCTGGGCACAAGGCCGAGCCGCCCGGCCGCCTACAAATCCCAGCGTGCCGGGGAGCAGGGCTGCACCCCAGCCTGGCTCCTGCCTGCTTCCTGCCTGCGCGGGGCGGGGGAAATATAAACACCGGGATCTCGGGCGGCGTCGGGATGCTGCCGCCGGACAGGCTGCGCCGGGGAGCAGAGGCAGCGCCGGGGTGAGTCTGGGCTTTTCTCTCTAGCGAAATCCGAGTGCGGCGGGGCAGGATCTGCCCCACGGTGCGCAGCTGCAGGCCGAGCTGCGGGCAGCACAAGCATCGCCTGACATGCGCTCCTGTGCGCCTGCCACTGCGCACCGGGGTGCTCACCGAGGCGTGGGTACGTCCGTATACGCGTATCTGTACATAAACCGTGGGTACGTTCCTATACGCGTATCTGTACATAAACCGTGGGTACGTTCCTATACGCGTATCTGTACATAAACCGTGGGTACGTCCGTATACGCGTACCTCTACATAAACCGTGGGTACGTCCGTATACGCGTATCTCTACATAAACCGTGGGTACGTCCGTATACGCGTATCTGTACATAAACCGTGGGTATGTCTGTATACGCGTATCTGTACATAAACCGTGGGTATGTCCGTATATGTGTATCTGTACATAAACCGTGGGTATGTCCGTATACGCGTATCTGTACATAAACCGTGGGTATGTCCGTATATGTGTATCTGTACATAAACCGTGGGTATGTCTGTATACGCGTATGTGTACATAAACCGTGGGTATGTCCGTATATGTGTATCTGTACATAAACCGTGGGTATGTCCGTATATGCGTATCTGTACATAAACCGTGGGTATGTCCGTATATGTGTATCTGTACATAAACCGCACTGCCGTTAGTGGAGGCTGGCAGATGGAAGGGAGAAGGCGGGCTCGGTGTGCAGCACTCAGAAGAACAGAGCAGAAATTAGAGGGGGTGCTCTCCCCCCCCCCCCCCCCAGGAAGGGCTGCTCAGCCCCGTTGCTGACTCATCTAATTTTCACTTTCAGAAAGGTGCACGGCTGAAATGCTGTTGGAGGAAAGCTGCTCCCTGCTTGGCTGGGCTGGGGGTGCCAACCTCCCTCCTGCTCTCTGGGAGAAGACCCCTTCCCAGCATGGGGCATGTGTGGAGGAGGCAGAAGGACACCTAGCATCTCCTGGCTTTCCAAGCATGCCCCGGCGGGGTGGGGGAGCAGCCCTGAGGGCAGGGCTTTCCACCCCAGGGGCAGTCAGGGGCTGCACATGCGAGCATTGAACCCTCAATGGCAGGGCTCTGCCAGCATTTCCTACCACCCCAGGCGATGCTGTGCAGTCCCTGGATAATAAAAATGAGTTAAAGAAAACAGAAGCAAAAGAAAAGGCACTATGGAGACCCCGACTCACCCTTTACACTTCATGCTGGCTTCGGTCTATGCCTGCACAGCCCCCCAACTCGGTAGCCAGGTGGGGCATGAACTGGTAAGTGAGGTTTTAAACCCCTTGCCATTCCCAGCACATCTGTGTAGGGCAGTCATCGCTGCCTCTGCCCTCCGGTGTACTTGTAGGAACTGCCGGGTGGCGATAACCCCCACGGGATCCCTTTCAGCGGGAATGGGAACGGCTCCCATCCCACAGGCTGAATCTTAGAAGTCTGCTTTAACACTGACTAGGGTGGAGAAATGAGGGGTACAGCTCGGTGGTTACAGAAGCCACAGAACCTAAGTGTACAGAAATAACTGGGATTTATGATTCAGCTGCTGGGCACAGGCAGACCATGCAACACCCTTAAAAGTGCCATCTGCCAGACCTGGGTTAGCACAGCCTGCACCGAGACCTCCAGTGTAGGGGCTGGCTGGCTCACAGGGCTGTGGGGGGCAGGGCAGCCCCACTGGGGGGGTGTCCCATCTGCACCCACACCCTCAGGCCTTTTACAGCTGCTAACAAGCTACTCATTCAGAGAACTTGCTTATTTGTGGATACAAGTTCACCTTTCAAGCAAAAATAGCAAGAAAGCAGTAAGGATGTGAACTAGAAGCCCACCCACAAGATCTGACCTACTTTGGCTTTTAAAAGACAGACTTACTTTGCTGGGAGAAGAGCTCCACGACTGGTTTCAGCCGTTCCCTCCAGAGAAAAATGCTCTTCAGGGAGGAGGGCGGAGGGGGGGGATGAATGAAGCAGTGATCTCTGGTTGAAAATCTCCTTTTCCATCATATTTATTTGCAACTAGAGCAGGATTTCTCAAAGCAGAGCTGTTGTCAACAGAAGCAGGTCCATTTGGGCTGCTCCACTTGGTGGGTAGGATATTCCCTGTCTTTTCCACTCTTCCCCCTCTCTAGACTGGCTGTATTATAATGCAACAGTTTAATTGTATATTTTCTCTTTGAGGCTGAAAATCAAAGATGGCAGAGCCTGAAAGCACGGTCATAAACACCGATGTGAAACAGGTAAAAAATTGTTCATTACAAAACATGCACCCTGTATTTCTAAAGGAAATTGTGAAATGCCACCACAGGGGGACACACACCACAACCTGGAGCTGTGGTGGCCTGAAATGCTTGTGCCTAGGTTTCAGCAGAAGCGGCGCATCTCAGGGCTGCTGGGTGCCTGGTCCCAGTGAGGTCCATATGATTGCCACATGGGAAGTGGTTCCAGGGCTGAACCTCCAGTTGCACGGGCAGGATGGGTGCATTTGCTCACATTTGAATTTTGGAGTGGCCAGGGAGAAAGCAGCAGCTTTTGTACATATATAGTGACTTTATTTATTAGACTCTCTAGAACAGACACAAGCAAAGGGTAAAGCCACCAGTATGTGCAGTGAAACCCAGCAGTGCTCAGCTCAGCACAAATAGATAACCACGGCTGTGCTGTGCTCACAAACAGCAAAATTATGAAGCAATCCCCTCTGCTGTGAGCTGTCCTCAGAGTATATGGCACTTACCAGACAGGTTAGGGTTTCACAACAGCCTGCCTCATCCTTGGTGCCCTAAAGATGAGGATTGGGCTTGGTAGCTCGTCTCCAAAGGCCCTCTGGCATCAGGAACCATGACGCATGGGTGATGCCTCCAATGCCCAACCCTACCACCCCAGTCGGTGGAGCCCTGTGCCCCCCTGCTCACCCCACCCCCAACAAGCTCCTTCTTTGCTGTCCCCTAACCCCACTTTCCTCCCTGTCCTGCAGAAAGACCCCAGCAAGGCACTGGTCATTGCAGTGACCACCAGAGCCATCTTCAACCTGGAGGAGGAGCACAAGCTCTACCTGGAGAAGGGCAAGGAGGAGTATGCAAGGCACCAGCAGGCTAACCAGGACAAGCCCCTGCCCCCGGGCACGGCCTTCACCTTCATCCAGGTGAGCCCCATGCCTGGCCAGGGGCACATGCAGACACTGACAGGACAGGGCAAAAGCTCAGAATCAGCTCCCATCACAGGGTGCAGATATGCCTGTCCTGGTCTCATTGCAGGGCATCAAGACCTGTGCTCCTCACCCATCCCATATGTCCACCTCCCCCTTGGTGGAGTATTCTGCTCCCTGCCCTCCTGGCGATGGCTTTTTTGCAGGGTGGTTGCTCTGTCTGGCTCTCCGTTACACAGCTGATGGCAGCACAAACCACTAACCCTAACTGTGACAGAGCCCTGGCAAAGCCACAGCAGTCACACCCACCAAGAGAGTCTCACCTTCTCCTCGCAGGCAGTGCAGTACGTGAACAAGATGATCCTGGAGAGCAACCCAGCAGAGGACGAGCTCTTCGACATCCTGGTGCTCTCCAACAACAGCCCAGAGAGCAGTGTGCGCATCGTCAACAGCGCCAAGCACTACGGTAAGGGGGTGCCTGCTTCCCCCCCACCCCAACCAGGCTGCAAAGTGAATAAGGCACCACAGTGGAGCATCAGCAAGCGCAGAGCCAGGGGATACGAGGGGAGGGGGTTATTATGGAACCAAGCCCGATTCCTGCCAGTCCCATGCACACCGAGGGTACAGGCTCCTCAGCAAAGCCCAGCTCCCCCCAGCCGTAGCCTCCGCGCTAGGGGGTCTGGCAGCGTTTTGCACAGCCTGGGCATCCTCAGGCAGCTACTAAAGAAAAGAGTTCTTAAAAAAAAATAAATAAATTCCAGAGTGCTGTCAGGAAGGCTCATTTAAGGGAGGGAAGAAGGAATATTTAACTGCACTCTGCAGTTTCGTAGGAGCACCAGGGCAAGATGATGCAGCAAAAACATGGGCAGGCTCCTCACACAGCAGTGAGGAATGGATTGCCCCGAGCTCTTCAGCAAAACATGCTGAGACCCAGGGAGGGGAGGTGGGAGGGCTGCGAGGTGGATTTTGCCCCATAACAGACTTTGCTCACATCCCCTGACCCGAAGGACTGGAGATCTCCAAGTTCTGTTTCGTCAGCGACAAGGACTCCACACAGTACCTGAAGTCCCACGGGGTCAAGCTCTTCCTCTCAGCTGACAGGGCAGATGTCTGCAATGCCCTCCGCAGAGGTGCGTTCTCCCCTCCATCCCACGTCCCCAAACCCACCACGCTTTCCCCAAGCAGCTCAGTACCAAGAGGCAATGCCAGAGCTCTCACAGGGGCAAGGGGGTGAATGTCACACCGAGTACCAGTACACCTCTGACCAGTTCAATCTCCTCTTTGTCCCCACAGCAGCCTGCAAACACACCAGGGTTTCCCAGCTGCCTTCACAAGTCACCAAGTACTTCATGCATAATTCTGGCCATGACTCTGCCATGGGCTGATCATTCCCTGGCTGACATTTCAGCCTTTCTCACCAAAGATGCTGCCCATGGCTACTCCCTGCATCGGTGTGAGTGCACGGACAATTCCCGGGGTTTTGCGTGGATGCCACAGAAATTTGCTTTCCTGGTAGATGCTGTTACCGTGTGTTCAGTGATAGATGCAAGCACATGCTTGATCTGGATCAGAAGGAGTGCATTCTCCCCAACAGCTCTAATAGGTTTAATTGCCTCATTAATTTGTTTGGGTATGAGCACATCAGCTGGCTAAAGGCCTTCAAAGTTGGGAGGAAGCCATCGGCAGCCGGGGCTGTCCTTTGCTGCACAGCACATTCCTGGAGCCTCCTTGAAGAGCATCATCGCTCTGACAAGTGTCTCTCACCCGGGGACCTGGGTCTGTAGATGAGGGTGGGCAGGGAGCAGCTTGTAGGAAGAGACCTGTAATTAAGCCAATTACTCAATCGAGCAGAGGTGCCAGTCCCTATTACTCACCACACGGAGTGCTAAATCTGGCCATTAGAACCTGGCATGGCAGGGTGAGCAAGCACCAGGAGGAGGGCTGCTCGTGCCTACACAACCACCCCTCATCTCTTAGCAGAGCTCAGTATCCCTCCAGACATCAGTCTCTGATCAGCAGCACTTTCTTGTCCACTTCCATGGGGGGATAACACAGCCCTAGAAAAGCTGAGATGACCCCCTAGAAAGCCCCTTGGCTTGGAGACCCCAACATTGTGGGATGGGGCCACAGCAGATGCATGAGGAGGCGCTGGCCGTGCACCAGCTGCTGGCAAGGTGTCCCTCCAGAGCCCCACCTTGCTGTCTCACAGGGGTCTCGGCAGCACTCGTCTTCCAGCAGGAGGTACAGACCCCCAGCACCCCCCTCCGCGTGGTGTTCGACGGGGATGCCGTGCTCTTCTCTGATGAGACGGACCAGGTCTTCCAGGAGCAGGGGCTGGAGAGGGCGGTGGAGTACGAGCGGGCAATGGAGGCTGTGCCCATGGGAGAGGTGAGCAAGCCACCTTGCTGTAGTGGGCCCCCACCACCTCTGCACCCACCATGAGCATCTCTCTCCCACAATGGCTTTGCCATGAGTAGCCAGAAAAAAGCACAAATCCTTGCAGGTTCCCTTTGCAACCACCACTCAGTCCCTGGCATGAGCCTGACCTGGGGTCCCACTGGAGACCGATCTGGCCGGGTAACTCCTATAAGGGAGCCTCAGCTCCCAACCACCCAGGGCTGCGGTTACCCCCAACACCACCTTTCCTAGGCTGGGACCTCTTGCTGTATGAGTCCCTGCAGGACTGCTGCTTGCTGGGATGTACCTTCCTGGTCATTTTGGGGTTAGGATGAGCACCACAACGCTCACCTTCCTCCCAAGGACCCCAGTGCACAGCACCAGTCCCAGCATTGCCCAGTCCTGCACCCCACAGGCATTCCTGTGCTCTGCAGAGCCCTGAGAAACCCTGCAAGAGGAACAAGCGGCTTGTACAGGAAGAATAGATGCCTCCTTACTTCCCACCCACTCCCAAGTGTCTTCCCATGCTTCCAGGGGCCCCTGAAGGCTTTTGCCATGCACCTTGGGAAGATGCGCAAGAAGTTCAGCCAGGAAAAATCCCCCATACGCACCTACCTGGTGACCGCCCGCAGTGGCCGGGACATGGGCATCCGAGCCATCAAGACACTCCAGGAATGGGGTCTGGCCATCGACGAGGCTTTCTTCATGGACGGGGCTCCCAAGGGCCCCATCCTTGCCCAGATCCAACCTCACATTTTCTTTGACAACAGGCTTCATAACATCCAGGGGGCTCAAAATGTGGGTGTACCCTCTGCCTGGGTCCCCTCCTGCTGCTGATGGGAGGGAGGACTGCTGGCCTGCAGCCCAGGGGACTGGGCCAGCTGAAGGTGGAGAGGGAAGGATTTCCTAACCTACAGTGAGCAAACCTCAGGGAAAGGGGGTAAAAGCATTGCAGGAGAGCACTGACCACCAGGCAAGACTTGATGCTCATTTCTGCTCCCAATACAAGGTCTTTTAGGTCATAGAGTAAAGCCAAGATGCAACTGCTCCACAAAGGAAGGACACCTCTGCTGTGACACTGAGGACTACCACCTACCTGCCCCATAGGACCTGGGGGCATTTCTCTCCTGCAAAGAAATAAACGAAGCTATTGCCCCACACATGAGCTAAAGGGAGCATGAAACTGAGCTTTGAATAAAAACACTAGCTTTGGCTGTGCTCAGGCAGCACCTGAGATTTAGTCTCAGGACATCTGCCCAAAGGAAGCCCTCAAGTCCCTGCCTCATCAGACACACTCAGCTTTGGTTTCCCAAGGAGGCTGGCATGCTAGTAAATCCTTCAGGCAGCTCCAGCCAAACTCAGCAGAGGAAGAAAGACTTCAAAGCTGTAAAGGACCTGCAAACATTTTGGAAATAGGTGACCGGGTTGAAGAAAGCAAGGCCAAGCTGTTCACCTTACAGAAGGGATTCTAGCACAAGCCACCTTTCCGCAGGCATACAGGCTGCTCACAGCACCCTTTGGAGACCCAGACCTGCATGCAGGACACTTGGCTGCTGGAGCTGGACCAGCTCTGAGGTCCCTGCAGGAGACAGCGCTGTCACAGAGCTCCAGTGTCCCACCAGGAGAGGGCACTGGAGATGGGCAGCCTCCAGCACAAGCCACGCAGGGACCAGGGCCACAGACCAGTACGGCAGGGGCCGGAGCAGGGCTGCGTGCCCTGAGCTTAAATGGGCCTCCAGGGCTGTGGGTGGAGCGTGTGGGTGGGGGTCCCAGGTGGGGGTCCCAGGTGCAGCTGCTCAGGGCAGCTGGGTCCGTTGAGGGGTGCTCAGAACCCTGCCTGGCACCAAGCCAGCCCACGTGCGGGGGGGGGGGGGGGGGGGGGGGGGGGGGGGGGGATGCCTCTCCTCTGGCAATTTGGACTCTGCTTTTCATTTGCCCCGGGAGCAAGCAGCCCCCCAAGGTTCACTGCCAGGTTCCTTTCCCCAGGGCTGGACGTGAGTGGCCGACACTAGAGACCACTGTGCTGCCCAGGGACCCAGCACCCCGAATCCTGGGGAGCTCCCCAGAACAGCCTCGCAAAGAAACAGAGACTGGCTGCTCAGGGCAGTGCCTGCTGCGTGGCAGCGGGATTATGGATGGAGGAGACAAAGGCGGTGGTGGCTTAGTTTTTTAATCTCAGTGTAATCAGAAAGTAAATTTTTTAAAGGCTTCACAAGCATCAATCTCACCAATGCTTTTTCCCCCCCAATAAATAAATAAACGAGCATCCCTGTGTGAGCACTTGTCCATCGCACCTGTGTTCAGCAGTGTGGGAGGAGGGCTGTGATAACTCGGTGCTCCTTTATGGACACTCAGTTCTTTTGTCTTACACATGTACATCAAGATAGGTTCAATACACAATAAACATTTGGATTTGGCCCCTGAACATCTTCTTGCATCCATGTCCCCAAGCCCACTCCCGCTATCTGGGGCCTGGGGACTCTGCACCTCTCGCCCTAGCAAGGGGAGATGCTGGCCTTGATGTGCCACCAGCACAGGTCCCATCCCTGCCACCACAGCCACTGTGCGGGTTTGAACTCAGGGCTGCCAGGGCAGGGCAGGGTTGCAGGCGTGCAGGGCTTTGGTAGCAAGCCACCTCCAGAGATGCTAAGCCAGGCAAGATCTTGGCACTGGCAGCCTGGCCCCCAGGCCTTTTACTCAGTTCAGATGCTGAAATTAGAAGTTTCAAGGTAGTGACATCAACATCATCAGCCACTCATCATTTGCTAATATTGATAAGCACCCATCAACCTCTGTCACCGAGCAAACATTAATTACAGGATGCTCAAAACATGCCTGGTAACCAGGTACAGATGTTTGTCCCACATTTACGCAGGTCGGATACCACTGGGCTCGGTATGGGGATCCAAGCACCCATCTCCAGCCCCACTCACTGTGTACGACCAGCTGCTTCGGTGGCAGCTGGCGGTGGGAACACAGACCCAGTGGTGGTGGTGGTGGTGGTGGTGATGGTCCTGGACATCGTCCACCACTCTGACCCACTGCCTTTGCCGATGCCTGGACAGCACTGGCAGGAGGTTGGTCAGTGCCTTGGGCAAGGGGGAATTGGCTGAGTCAATGGTGGTGGGGACAGGCCCACGTGAGCCATCACAGGGTGCAAGCTGCTGAGGCAGGGGAAAGGCGCCACGTGCCTTCCTCCAGCACTGTCAGCACAGCGGGGGATGACAGGGCAAAACATGTCCAAAATGAGAAAAAAGGAAGGAAACTCAGGGTTTGTAGGGTTGCAACATATGGGGCCAAGTGCAACATATGGGGCTAAGTGCAGCTGCTTCAGGCCACAGCTCAAACATGTAGCATCAAAACTGCCCTTTATTACCCTGCTCCAAAGATGTGGCATCAGAAACTGCCCTTTTCTGCCCTGCTTTGAAGATGGAGCATCAAAATCACCCTCCAGGGCAAGGACTGCTAGTTCACCCCCTGCTGCAAGGGTAAACTTGTCATTTCTGTCTTAGAGGCATCTGTAATAAGTTCATTAATGCTTGGGATGCTCCTCAGGTCTTGGCATTCTGAGGCATTTTAATCTCCCTTCTTCAAAGGGTTGCAGCTGCTGGGGCTGGCAGTGGGATGCTTCTCCAACATCCATCTCAGGTTTTGGGGGCCAGGGCAAGGCAGGAGCAGGTCACACCACAGGGACAGGATCCCTTTGAGCCCTGCTGGGTTTCACCGCTTTCCACTGCCGTGCAAAGGAGTGCAAAGGGGGCTCCAAGGACCTGCACTTGAATCTGACCATTGTTTTCCAGAAACCCCTTGACAGAGGCTGCTGGAAAGCAACCAGCCAAAGCCAAAGCCAAGCAACCCACCCCAGCCAAAGCTGCCTGGTGTCAGGGGCTCCCCCAGCACTGACCCGCTGCTTTCCGGGCCACCCCAGGATCCCCTCCCGGTGCAGGGAGGGAAGCAGGCAATGCCCTGCTCTGCCCAGCCGCAGGCCGGCCGGCTGCCTCCTCCACCGAGCCCAGCCCTGCGGCGGTGCCGAACAAACAACCCTTGTTTGGGGGGGGTGCGCGTGACCCCAGGGATCGGAGGCTGCAGCCAACTGGCCCCAAGGAGTTTGCAGGAGACCTTTGCCCAGGAGCTGCCCTTAATCCCCCACTCACTGCACCAGTCAGTTCAGGGTTGCAACGCGAAAAAGAAAAACTTAGCACTATGAGAAAGAAAGGATTTTTTTCTGAAATGGTGGCACTGCAGGGAGGGGAGATTGGCAGGTGTTTAGCTGCTAACAGACATCTGCATTGGCAGTGTCCGAGCAGTTCTCAGCTTTACTGACTCCTGGCTGCAGCGGGAGAGGATGCTGGAGGCTGCAGGACCCAGGCACAGCTGCGGTGTCCACCAGGGATGCTCCCACACCTCCCTCTACCCACAGCCTACAAGCACCTGCAGCTGCGAGCACAGTGAAGCATCTTCACATTTCTGACCATAACCCTTACCCTAAGCCACCCTGGTGGCAGAGCTCCTTCAGAAACACTCAGGGGTTCGCAGCCAGACAGGCTCAGATGCCAAGTCCCACGCTGCAAATAATCATTAACAGGGTGGTTTGCGTGCGGGAGCTCAGAGAGAGGGTGTGCAAAGCCGCAGGTTTTGTTTGCCAAGGTGCTTAAATGTGGGTTCAAGATCTTAACCCCAGTCAGGCACGTTGGAAAATGCTGGCTGCAGCAGCAAGTGAAGCTGGAGCTTAGGAGAAAGGCAACAATAAATAGGTAGGAATTAAGAGATTTCCTGGCCTATTCACACTGCAGCAACCGCCCTAGGAGGTTGTGACAGATCTCCAGTGGAAGCTGGATGGTTGTTCCCTCTCCAAGGAAACACATTGCAATTTTAAGCCAATCCTTGGGTTGCCGTGGGGTGTTGAGCCTTGTCTTCCTGAGCCCACCCTCCTCCCAGGACTAGAAGGCTCAATTGCTTTGGTGCTTTGTCACATGGATGATATATGATTGCATAAATGATGGCCTTCTTGGGGAAGCTTCAGCTGGAAATGAAAGGAAATAATTAAGTGGCATCTAGTGCTGGCAGAGAAAATGGACAGGTGTGGCCAGAGGCACATCTCTGCATTGTGCATGGAAATCCCACCGGTGAGCCGATAACCCCCTGCCCCAAGCAGGGCTCACATGGCCCCTGGGACCGCAGCAGGGATTGCTCAAGGCAGGCAACAAGGTGAGTCGGGTCCCGGTGCTCCCCATCACATCCTGGCGTGGGAGGTGATGACTCGATGCCATCGTTGCCACTTACCATCCCATCCCGTCAGCCGCCGGTCACGCTGCCTGCTGCCAGCGCCTGCTGGGGTTGTTGTTGCCCATCCCCAGCAATTTCAGCCTGCTGCAAAATAACTCAGGTGAGGCAAACACCACGAGATCCCTGCCCTGAGGAGCAGACAGGGCCGGCAACCAGGGTGAGGCAGGTCCCTCCTCCCCGCAGTGGGTACCAGGTGTGTCCCCAGCCGCGGGGGAGGACGGGACGGGGGATGCGGAAGGATGTCCAACGCTGAGTGGGGTCAGGCACGGACGGGTGGCATGGGAGTGGCAGGGATTTGAGCAGGGCCACGGAGTACGTGGGACATGGGGATGGGCGATGCTGAGTTTGGCAGCAGCCCAGCAAAGCAGGACAGTGTACAAGTAAATCCCAGTGAAGACACCAGGGCAGTTCACAGGCTTGAAGACCATCAACATTTTGCTGCACAAAGTCTTTTTTCTTTTTTAAATATCATGGGGAAAAGCTGGAAGAGCAGGATTTGATGGACAAGGTCCACCGGGGTGGAAGCACCCTGCGCTTAAAGGCTGCTGCAAATGGCCCTGATGAGGATGGAGCCACGCTCAGGGCTCCTGCCCGTTGTGACACCCAGCCATGCCACCCAGCCACCAGTCAGCCACACTCGCCCGCCACCAAGATCAGGGTTTGCAATGTGAGAAGACACCAAGGGAACAATTGCCACCCAGCCTAAGCCTTTTGCAACTCCACTTAGTGTCTCCCCAAGGTCACTGCAGTCCATGCTGACAGCCAAAAAATGTTTAAGCAGGCTGCTGGCCAGCTCTGCCTCCAAACCAGCCTCAGCCAGCACCGACGGACCAGGGACTGCTGCTGCCCGTGATGCCCAGGACATCTCCCCCAGTGCCTGCAGCGCTGGGACGTGGTGGCCAGTGCCTATATCCGTCCCTTTGCCGTGCTCAGTGCAACCCCTCCCCTGCTCCCAAGTTTCCCACCGTCTGGAGCTGCTGCTAAAGCACCTTCAAGTTTTCTTTTGCAGGTGTCGCCCAGAAAAAGGGTGTAATCTGGGATGTGCCCGTGCTGCTGGAAAATGCACCCTCACCTGTGAATTGTACGTCGGTTTAGGAAACGGCATTGGGAGTGGTCGAGGTCCTGGCACCGCGCCGGGAAAAAGTTACCGCCGCTTCCCTCGGGGGCTCAGAGCTGGTGAATCAGGCTCCGCTAATTAGCTGCATCCAGCAGCTTCACACCAGCACCGGGACCTTAAGTTGGAGTCAGGATGTTTGCAACCAGACCTGCCTGGGCTTGTGTGCCTGTAGGCTCTGCTCAGCTCAGACCAAGGAATATTTTTCTTTTGTCCTTTAGAAATGAGCTGCAAAATCTCGACCACTTTTTCCCGAATTTGAAGAGATGGTTGTCCTCTAGAAATCCCAGCTGCAGCTTTGCATTTGACGCCTCTTGGCCAAAAAATAACCAGCATTTCTGAACTGAAGCTTTTCAGGCCCTTTAGTTCATTGCAGTTCAGGGCATTGGCTACCACTGTGATAGATAATTTTTTAAAAAAATCATCGAGGAAAAGGCAAAGGTAAATGCATGGCCATGTGTAAGGAGAAAGAGACCACTGTAGCATCCCTGCCCAAGTGCTGCCAGGCTGCAGATGCTGCTAGAGCCCTGTAAAAAAATAGAGCCTGAAACTAAGCAGCATCAGGTCCTTGACCGTGCAGCAAGGGGCAGGTGGAACACGCCAGCATCATCCACGGAGGGGACCCCAGTCTCTTAGGGCTGGGGCTGGGATGCTCCTCCCTGTGGGAGCCACTGGGACTGAGTCATTCGACCCTTGGGAATCCTCTCTGGCAAGGATCGAGGTTGCGAAAAGTATGGCCCGATCCCAGGGGTGCGTCACCCCACGCCCACGGCTGTGGCCGCGGGGACCAGCGCTCCGGCTCACCCCCCGGCAGCCGAGGGGACGCAGGGGGCTGAGGAGACAGACCAGCAAGGAAAGGGGTTCATCCACTGCGCCAAAAATAGGAGCGAGGGGGGACAGGTCCCTCGTACATCTCTTGTACATGTCTGCCTGCTCCAGATGCCTCAGCCGCGGTGCTCCAGGTCTTGCTCTGCAAAAAAGGAAAAATGTGTAAAAAGCCCTGAGCCCAGGCTCATGCCAGCCTATCTTTTGGAGATAACACAATGCAGCTCTCACGGTCCCAGCCTATAAATACCAAGATGTGCTCCCAGCTCCTGGTTAAACATCCCCACTGTGCCTCTCAGGGCCTTGATATCAGGGCAAACATCCCACAGAGGTGCTGAGGGAGCCCGAACACAGAAATCCTGGCTCCGTGCTGGGCCCACTGGTCCCCCAGTGCTCAGGCACAGCGGTGTCACCTCTGAGACCAATGGTGCCAAGGGCTGGAGCCAAATTAAACACTCTGGAGATAAGTCCCCTAGTCCATTCCCACCCTGCGGGCACCCAGGAGAGGACCAGTATCATAACATTCCCTGATACAGCCCCATCCTCCCTTTTTCCCAACAAACCATTGGGAAGCATCTGGGCTCATGGGCACAGCGGACATGGAAGTCACTCAGAGAAGCACGACTAAAAGCAGCAACTCTCTTGCACTGGTATGAGCGCAGCTCCGAATGCGGACACAAGCCCTGCTACCACGAAGCCCAAGCAAAGGCTCGTTCATAACAGCTTTGTGAACAGCAAAGCTTGCCCTTAATCCCTTGGAATTAAATAAAGGGGACGCAGACTGGGTCTGGACTGCTTGACCCTGCTGAAAGACTTTGCTCTGCACTGTGTGATGGTATGGGGCAAACACGGCAGACTGGCTGGAGTGGAAATGCTGGTGGGGGAGCTGCTGTAGGTGCCCCCAGGGGTGGGGGGCAAGTTGCCCAGCCAGCTATGGTCTCCCTACCACTTCAAAGAGGAGGGAGGAGGGCTGGCAACTCCCTGGCTCCACCGCGGGCTCCAGGAGAGCCCGAAAGGCTGTAGGGGAGCCCAGGGCTTGGCATCAGGACTACCCTTTTTGTCTGCAAAGCACATATGCAAAGGGGTTTAGAGACCTGGGGGAGGGTGGGTTTGCTTGGGTGGGACCGGTTGGGTTAGTTTATGTCTGACCCGCTCCCACCTGGGGGCACTCAGCGCCGGTGGTACCCGGCGGGGCAAGGGGAGGATACCCCTGAGCTGGAGCCTGCAGCAGCCACGGTGCTAGAGATGCTGGGGACCCACCATGCCTTGGCCTCTGGCCCGAAAAGAGCCACGCGGGGTTTTGCTGAGTCACGCAGCACCACGGGGTGGGAGGGTGCCAGGTTTTGCTGACTCAGGGTCAGTGGCACTTGCCTTGACCACATGCCCGCAGGGGCAGGAGGAAAGCGGGGGCTGGCCGAAATAACGGGACGCAGCGGACTCAGCCAGCGCCTCCAGCCATCATTGCAGAACATCTCATCCCATCGGGTGCTGCGTACCGCGGGGAGACGGCAGGTTTCCCGATACCCTTGGCTTGACCGAGGCATGGCAATTTGGAGAGGTGGTGCAGCCCAGGGCTGAAAGACCCCCAAACACAGCCGGCACAGCCCGTGGGGGGGGGGTGGGGGTGGGGGTGGCAGACACAGACCCGGGGCAGTGGGGTACAGCGTGAGGCCACGGGAGGATGGAAGAGGCAGAGGATGGGGAAGAGGTGGCGTGGGCGAGGCGCCAGCAGCATGACCCAGCAATTTTCTAGAAGTTGCATGAGCAGGAAGGAGGTGGGTGAGGGCCAGGGACCCTGCCACGAAGCCAGGGGTCCCTCACCCCAGCAGTGCCCACCTCGTCCCGGGGCCTGCGGCTCTCCCACCCCGGAGGCTGGGCACAAGCAGGAACACAAAACAAACACCCTCAACCCTCAGGACTTGAAAGGGAAAGTATCTGCAAATCCGGTTTTATTTGTGTTTTTCCCAGCTGGTCTCGTGGCTCTGTAGGAGCTCGGTCAGGCCCATCGCTCCCTCAGGCCAAACCGGGCAGAGATTAGCCCCATCCGCCGCCTCCCAAGCAGCGGGGTGGCACCTCTGAGCCCTGCCGTGACCCCCCGGTGGTGGCGAAGACCCTGTCCCAGTGCTCCCCCGTGATTGCCCTTGCATTTGGGGGGGGGGGGGGCACCTCAGCGTCTGCCGGTGGGCCTAGCCCCCCAGGCTCTGCCTGGCACCAGCACCCTCCTTGGTGGCTGTGGGCAGCCCAGCACCACACCATGGTGGCATCTGGGGGGGTGGGGGGCCACATCTGGCTCAGCACCCCCTTGGCCCCTCCTAAGCTATGTCCAGGGAATGCCACCCCCGCAACGTAACCCCAGCCCGGAGGAATGAGTCCCAGTCGGGGGGCGGGGGGGGTGTGTCACATTGCCGGGGACAAGCATGGGGCTGGGGACTGAGCCCCCTCACTGCCAGCCTGGGGGCGGCTGCGCTCTGCGGTGTCGGGGTGCTGCTGCCTGGGGGTGCCCCCCCACACCTCCCCAGGGAAAGGAGAAAAGCCAGGACACCCGGGAAGCGGCCCAAAGGCGCTCCGGGACGCAGCGGAGCGAGCAGGCGCGGCGGGCGCCCCGTGACGCGCCGGGCGGTGTTTGCTGCCGTTCCCCCGCGGCTGAGTCACGGGCCGCGCCGCCGGGGGTCGGGCCTGGGGCCTGGGGGGGCGTGAGGCGGCGCCCCCCGCCCGCCCCTGCCCCTGCCCCTGCCCCTGCCCCCTCCCCCGCCCCGCTCCGGCCCGGCCCGGCCCGCCCTCACGTGACGCGGCCGGCTGCGGTGTCAGCCCGTCAGCTGACGGAGGGAGCGCGGAGAGGGGCCTCGGCGCCTACAAAAGCGGGGAAGGCAGCGGGCGCGGTGGCCCTGCATCGGCGAGACCCTCCGGCCTCCGTCCCCTGCCCGCCGCCGTCCCCTGCCCGCCGCCGCCATGGGGCTCCGCGGCCGCCGCCTCCTCCTCCTCCTGCTGGCCCTGGCGGGGCCCTGCGCGGCCCTCATCCGGTGAGTCACCGGCGGCCCCCGGGTTGGGGGGACACCCTGGGGCAGGACCCCCAGGTGCTGGGCCGTGCCGTGCTGGCCGCCGGGCCGCTCCCGCAGGCACCCCGCTGCCCCCCGGCGGGGCTGCTCCCGGTGGGTGAAGCAGAGGGGAGAAGGGCAGGGACTGCCCGGGTGGGGGTCGGGGCCCATGGAGGGGGCTCACCCCAGTTTCCCCTATTTCTGGTGGACTTCGGCGGCCACCTGCCACCCCCCTCGCGGCACAGGGGATCTGGCACGGGGTGCTGGCAGGAGCACAAACCTTGCCCATCCCACGCAGGTGGGTCCCCTGGTTTCGGTGTAGCTGTGCTACCCCCATCCCCGGGTGGACCCCCCACCCCCTATTAACAGGTGGGTGTTTGCCCTCCCCTCGCAGGATCCCCCTGACCAAGTTCCCCTCCATGCGGCGGGTCCTGAGCGAGGTGGGCAGCGAGATCCCGGACATGAACGCCCTCACCCAGCTCCTCAAGTTCAAGCTGGGCTTTGCCGACGTGGATGAGCCCACTCCGGAGATCCTGAAGAACTACATGGACGTGAGTAACGCCCCGCTGCAACCCCCCAACACACACCCAGCAGACCCCAGTTTGATATTGGCCGGGTGGCTGTCACTTCTGGGGGGTGCCCATCCCGGGGGGGGTGGGATGTGCCAGCCTCCTCCCGCCCAGCTGGGACGGTGAAGGAGGGAGAGATGTTGATCCCGTAAGACAGATTTGTGCACCCCCATGGCTTGATGGGTGGCTGCTGAAAGTTGCTTGCCATCATTGCTAAACCAAAAATACTACTAACAATAATTGTAATAGTAATAACAAACACCCCACTGCTATCCAAGCGGGAACTTTGCAGCTTCTGTGACCTATGTCCTTTCCCATTTGTCACTAATTAACAATCATAAATAGGGACCTGCTCACTGGCGGTCTTTCCTAGCATCTTCTGGTCTGTTTCGGCTCCACTTTCTGCAAGACTGGCATAAAAATCATGGTCCGCTCCTTGGGGCATAAAAGAGCAAGCATGGAACAGGGGAAGAGGGCTCACACTGGGCACCAGCTTGCCATGGGATGGGGGACGCAGGACCCTTCCTCTCTCTAGCCTTCATTTTCTGCACAGCCTCGGGGAAAGACACTGTGCACCGCTACCACCTTCTCGAGCAGCTTAGGGAGCAAAGGGAGCTTTGTGGTGGAAGCAGCAATAAAAGGAAAAGCCCGATAAAGGATGTGAGGTTTGCCCTCACCCAGCTGCCAGATACATGTGGGGGTTCCTATTTCTGGGTTCCCCGCTGGGTACCTTCATGGCTCTTGCAGGGATAGCATGTAAACACTGGCTGACAGAATAAATCTGATGCCGGATATTTGGGTGTTAATTCAGAGTATTCCCCCTGCTCCCCTTCTGTAGGGGCTCTTGTCATCCAGCCAGCACTGTCCTGCTGGGGCTGTGCTGGAAGGGCCACCGTTGTTTTAATCAGTGGTGTCAAAAGCCAGCGCGCTAGTCATTGTGCCACAGTGTTGTCTCTTGAGACCACAGCTCAGGCCACCGCCCGGGGAAGGCTTCTGCTCCCTTGTCACAGGGGGACCAGCCCAACCTGCGGTGTGGCAGATAAGGGATTGCTGGGTCCCTCCTAGCCTGGCTGAAAAGGCTCCTGCTGCCGGAGGAGCCGCTGGGATGAAAGCACAACCTAGACTGCCCTGTACGGTCCCCACCAGCCCCTGGGACCCCTTGCGGGTCTGTGTATCTGATACATAGGGCCCCTGCACCAGTGGTTAATTTTCAAGCCCCAGCAATAATTGCAGAATCGCTGAAAGAAGTGCTGCCTCCCTATTACGCCTAATCGCAATGGATTAGTAATTACTCAGCGAGCAAGGCTTGCAAAGTAAGCTCACAGGAGGTGAGCCGCTTTGATAACCTTATTTTTTTCTGCCCCCCCCCTTTAATTAAGTACACGGGGGGGGTTGGAAAGCCCACAGGCTGACTTCCCTTGCTAGCAGCCTTCTCTCCAGGGCCCTGATCCAGCTGCTTGTCAAGCAAGACACAGCTCTCTGCCTCTTCGGGAGGGCTGGGGAAAAACAGGTTCGTCCAGGACCTGCCAAGCATTCCCCATTCATCCCCTCCCCTCTGGATAGAGGGATGCCCTACAAACATCTCAGCCACTCGGGTTTCTTCTAGTCCCAGCAAAGACGGGCTTGCAGGGCAGAGGGTTATCCCTTTCACTCAAGCTCTCACCCTGTAGCCCTGAATACCTTTCTAGTGGTGGTGCTGCTGATGCCCTTTTCTCCCTCCAGCTCCTCCAAAGTCTTTCCACACCCGTGACTGAGCATTTGTTTATTCCTTGCCACCCCAGAGGCTCACCGGCATGCACCAAATGCCCCAGCAGTTATACCTCCACCTGCAGTGAGCAGGGCTGCTGCTCGCTGCAACCCACAGTTTCTCGGCAAACCTGCCAGCAAAGCAGCTTCCCAGCCAGTTTCAGCTTTTCAATAACGCAGGTGTTCTGCTTGGCTTCCTCCCATCCTTTTTCTCTTCCGTATATTGAACTGCATGCCAGCCTGCAGACCTTCCCCCTTCTCTTCTGTCCTGTCTCCTTGCCTGAAAAGTCCTCCCCTGCAAGCACCTTTCCCTCTTCTCCGCCCCAGCCTGTCCTTTTCACACCTGCTGTAATGAAGTTTGAACACCAAAGGAGAGCGTCCCTTACAGAGGAGGAAGGCTGGGAGCCCATCACTGCCAAAAACAAGAGGAGGGCAGTGTCTAGATAAGAAGCTGGTCCCTTTTTCAGTGCTAAGAGTTTTTTTGGTCTTTAATCCCAGCTTTTAGCCAGCTACCTCTGCTCATGGCTCCCTTTTCCTCCTTTGCAGGCACAGTATTATGGCGAGATTGGTATCGGAACTCCCCCACAGAAGTTCACTGTGGTCTTTGACACTGGCTCCTCCAACCTCTGGGTGCCATCTGTGCATTGTCACCTGCTAGACATCGCCTGCTGTAAGTGTCACCAGTGCCAGCCATGGCTCAACAGCTTCTTCCCTGCAGAAGGCAGGTCCTGGCATGGCAAGAGAAACTGAGGCAGCAGCCTGAAAGGGCTTGCCAAAGGCTGATGGACTCTTTAGGGTCAGAGCTTGAAATAGGATCCCAACCTCCTCCATCCATCCTTCATTACTCCCTTCCTGTTTTTTCCGTGCCGCATCACCCACGCACAGCTTCGAACCTTCCCCAACAGCCTCAGCCCTGCAGCTGGGGAGCAGCGTCGCAGGTTGTGATGTTTCTCCCCAAATTATAGACCGATGCTGCTGTTGCCCCATTGCGTAAAGCTAGTGAAAAAAAAATCAGCCTCTTGCCAGATCTGATACAAACTGGCCTAGTTCTTGGTTTATTAATGCATGGAGCATGTGCGTGCATGCTTACGGATTTATAATTAACAAAAGACAGGTAGGCACGGTGAGATGAAACATCTTGGGGACTACAAGTTTTTTTGCTCAGTGGCATTCCTATGCAATCAGCCTCCGCTGTTGAAGGTGTCAAACCCGGTTATGGCAAAATGCCATGTAGAAGCCACCAGCTGTGTTGCCTAAGCAGAATGGAGAAACCTGTGGAGCCAACAAATGCAACCATGAAAGGCAGCCCTCAGTGAGCACTGGGGGTAAAGAGGAAATTTGGACTTCTTGTATGGCCCTGGTAGTGCCCAGAGAGGAGGCGGACCACCTTCCTGCATATGTGAAATGAGATTTAGGATACTGGCAAGGTGGTGAGATCCAGATCTGGGCTGTCTTGGAGGTTCCTGATTTGTAGCAGGGAGCTGGTTTCTCAAGGCAGTGGCATGGGAGGTGCTGGGAGCAAAGGACTCGTTTTGTGAGTATGCAGCGGGCTTGACCTCCTGCCAGAGCAGCATCCAGACAGCCCAGCCAGGGAAGTCCCTGTACAGCATGTGGGTTTCTGTAGGGCTTGGCTGGTTGGTCCTCAGCCACTGTCTGCCCTGCTCAGCCAGCAGTCGTGGGGCTGGGCTGGCTGAGCTCGCCACACTCCGCTGCCCAGCTCATGACTGGGGAGGAATCTGTGGAGGAGGAATCTGCCCAGCGATAAAACCAGGCATATTGTACAGTTCCAAACCCTTCCAAGGGGAAAAGCAGCTTAGACTAGGGGAAAGCCCTTCTCTGCAAATAAAAAAAATATTTTGAGCCCTCTCAGTGCAAAAAGCAATGACCATCTAAAAAACAATTTCTAGCCAGTTTTGGCAAAAGTAACAAGAATGCACAGGCTATATTTAAAGCCACCCTGGTACTCCATGGCACAGGGGGGAACATTTTGCTCTGCTGGCTAATGCACCTTGACACACCAACGATGCAGCCTCTAGCCTTTTAATACCCAGTGGCCAAATCCGATTTCACAGCCAAATTGGATCTGCCCACCTAATTCCCCAGATGTTGGAAGTGCTTTGTTAAGCAGTCTGGACTTGGCAGATGCTGGGTTCAGACCCACCTTCACATCCCTGAGTGTCCATTTGTCCAGATGAGCTAGGGGGGGTGGAGTTAGGTATTGGGGAGCCCTAGGTATCAAGGAGCACTAATGTTTTCTGTCCCTCTGTGTCCCCTTCCCTGGCTGCAGTGCTGCACCACAAGTACGATGCCTCTAAGTCTAGCACCTACGTGGAGAACGGCACAGAGTTTGCCATCCACTACGGGACAGGCAGCCTCTCTGGGTACCTCAGCCAGGACACCGTCACGGTGAGTAACAGCTGCCCTTGCCCCCACAGGCCCAACCCCGCTTTCGGCAGAACGCTCAAAGCCGTTTGATTTCCATGGGTCCCCCTTCTTGAGTGTCCTACTTGCATAGCACCATGTTTCCAAGTGCTTTGAAACGAGGCAGTGACAATGACCAAGGCAGGCAGAGAAGGGGGAAGGTATTAATCAGCAGGTCAGCAGGCTAGGAGCATGGTCTCTGGCCATCCCTCCAACCCTCTTCCTCTTGACTCTGGAATTTCCCAGCCCAGGCACATGCCAGCGCCGCTGCACAGGCTGCTGGTGGTGCCCAGCTTGCTCCTGGCCAACATCCATGCAGGGCAGCTGTGCAAACACTGGTGAGAAACGGGCTCTTCCCTGCCCCATCCTGGTGTTGAGAACCAGTGCTTATGTTTGCAAAAGCTGCGTGAGACCTTGGAGGGGGGGTTGCCAGCTTGAGGTGGGCCCTGCTTGCTGGTGAGCTTTCTGTCCTGTGAGGGGTGGGCACCTTTCATGACTGCCCCCCAGGTACAGATGCTCGTGAGAGTCTGCCAACTGCCAAACTGCAGCGCACGTGCCCCCAGATTACTTGGTCCCTTGGCAGGTATAAGAGCATAAGTTTGCTTTGCTGGCGGGAGACAAAGCAAAAGTTTTGAATAAGCACGTAAATCTAAGGATTTAGGGTTTTCCATGTTAGGTTCAGCTGAAAAGTATTGGCTTACCAATTTCATCAACGTCAAGAGAAAAATATCTGAGAGGAGCCCAAAGTGGGTGGCTTATGCAAGGAGCACTCTTTGGCCCATTCTTACAGCAGGAAAATTTCAGGCTAGCATAGAAGCACTAGCTGTTGCCTCTGTGCTGCATCCAAAGGTGCCAACAGCTCAGGCTGGGTGCGGGACCCTCTTTGGGGGAGAGGGACTTTGACAGGCTCGATGAATCCTGAAAATCAGTGCAGACAAGGCTGGAGGGGAGAGCCACAGGGGCTGCCAGCAGCTTCGCACCTCTGGTTTTACTCTGCCTCCTGCAGCCCACCAAGCCTTGGGACCATTTCGCTTTTGTTTCATGCAGTTTATTTCCTGCATCCCTTGGTTCACTTAGAAACACCGCACTGCAAAAAAAAAAAAGAGAGAAAAAAAAAAAAAAACCTCCACCCATCTGAGCCTTCCCACAGCTCTCGCCAAATGAAGGCACTGTGTATGGAGCATTAATGGGTTCTCATACATTGGGTTTGCAAAATACGGAGCAGGCAGAGGCATCTGCGTTCATCTCAGTAATGGAGTGGGGCAGCAAGACAAACAGTGAACTTCATTGTCCTGTGAACGTGTGGGCTGGTTTAGGCACTTTCTCGCTTAAAGCAGGGGCTGAAGTGAGTCAGAAGTAAAATTGCAGCTTTTTTTTTTTTCATGGTTTGTAATTATCACCCTAATGCCAGCTTGCTAATTAGCTCTCCACTTCCCGGCGGCTCAGAGGAAGGATTTTGTGCCTGAGCTTGTTCGTGAAGTGGAGATGGCTCTTAACAGCCAGCACAGCTTGTAGCATTTGGTTTCAGTCTGGGCAGAAGCAAGAGAAACCTCATGCATGGAGCCTGAGCAGTGTCATGCTTGCAGTATGCTGGAGCAGGGCCAACTCAGCAGGTCAGGGACCTTCAGCTTGAGCACCAAGATGCTTCCTCTGATGCACAGCATCCTGTAGACAAGCTCCCAGTCAGGTGTAGTCTGGAAATTCAGACACTGCAACAGCCTTCAGGGTGACCCTCTCAGCTCCAGCCATCCTGATGGGTGGAAGCAGCCACAGCAGCCTGTGGTAGCACTGACATCCGACCGAAAGGCACTAATTGGCAGGTGGCCCAGAGTCCCTCAGCCCTGAATTTTTTTTTGGAGGGGGTGACAAGCTCATATCAAACATCGTTTCTCCTTTCGTGGAGGAATGATGCACTGTAGCACCACATTCCCTGGTGCTGCTTGCTGTCCGAAGAGCAGTGGGCTTAGCCAGCCCCCTGTTGCTCAGACATCTCATCCCTTTATCACAGCCTGACCTTGGGATGTCTGTCAAGGACAGCAGAGGAAACCTTGCTGGCCATGGGGCATGAAGTCACTCCTGGGGCTGCTGTACAGATACGCCACGGAGGAAATGCCCCTCCTCACCTCTCCTCTGTGCCTTTGCAGAGGGAGCCCTGAGCCCTGGTGCCAAACTGTGCCATGGAGGCCCTCACCTCTAGTCTGCCTTCGCCATCCAGCACTTGCCTGCTTGGCTGGGGCCACCAACGAGGAGGCCAGGCGAGCTGCAGGGTGCTGACACTTGTCTGCACAGTGCTGGAGGGCAGCCACCACACAGCCATCCACTGGTAATGATTTTTGGTCACTGTGTTTGGGCGAGAGCCAGCCGAGGAACAGAGACGAAGGACCTGTCACCTGGCTCCAGCACTCTGCTGAAGAAAATACTGTGTTTCAGTCCTGCTGCGGGCCAAGCGCGGGCAGGGTCTGCTGCAGCTGCAGCACCGGGCAGATAAATGCCTTCCTCTTGGGCTGTGCAGCCAGGTCAATAGTCAGACGAACCTAGTGCTCCCTTGTATCAGTCCATCACATTTTACTGTTTTTTTTTTAAGTGGAAGCTTTATCGAACTTTCTGAGGTGCAGGACCAGCTGTGCCAAGTGGTAGAGCGGTGGCTTTCGTAAACCTGTGGCGTACAACTGGGGCGCTCGCCATGCGGCAGCGCGCGGATGCGTTGCTGTGAGCTGTTTCGCCCCACATCCTGCCCTGTGGCTTTTCGCTTTTGCAAGGCTCGATAGCCCTTTCCTAGCACAAGCCTTTGATACCATTAAAGCCAGCACCGCCAGTCCCAGCCTTGTACTGTCTAACCCTGGGGGGATATTAGTAATTTACAGGGATCGTTATCTGCCATCAGGTAGGAGAGGCCAGCTTTTCAGTCCGGCCCGGTTCACTACAGGGCTGCTAGCTGCAGGCTGAGAGGCTGAAACTGTCCTAGCGCGGATGGTGAAATTGCCTGTGGTCAGCCAGAAGCTCAGAAACCTCCTGAACTGCTAGAGCCAGCAGACACATCCTGCTCCCTGTCAGCAGAGCTATCCTGCTTTTTGTGATCTCCTTTCCGGGGATCTGCCCTTGCAAGGCGTTTCAGCTTTCCAGCAGGGAACGCCGGTCCCTCTGATGGCTGGCAAGAGAGGTGACCTTTGCATTCACAGTACTCCGCTTGCTATTTTTGTGCTTCGGGCTCAACCTTGCTTCCCTGGCTGGGTCTTCTCCCCTCCCATGGGAGGTCTCTGCAGGCTTGTGGCTCTTCTGGGAGATGCAGCAATATCCTGGGGATGTTTCTGATGTAGGGGAGATCACAGGGGTTATTGGCAGAGGTGAGAGGGATTTGTGCTCTCAGCTGGGAACGGGTGCAGTGCCCAAGAAGGCAGGACACAGAGATAACTTAGATGTACGGGGTGGGGGAGAGGATTAAAGGTGCAGCACAAAGCTTTTCAGACTGGGAGGAAAGGGTGAGGTAGGTGATAGGGGAAGGGATGCAGCGGGGACAAAGTGATAAAGGGCCCTTTGTGCAAAGAGGAGGGGCTGCAAAATGTCATGGCCAGTGCCAGGAGCCTGCAAAAGGCTGAAATGCCAGAGTGAGGTGGCCAAAGAGCAAAGGGGGCCCCTGCCCTTAGGAGTGCGCTGAGCTTTGCAGGGACTCGGGAGGTGCCACTGTGCAGACAGAGCGGACTGTCTCGTTGCATCCGTCCCACCGCCCCCCTGCCACCTGAGGAGAGTGGCACCAGGGTATCTGGTTTCTGAAGCTGCCCACAAATGCAAGAGTGAAAGCAGGCAGGAGTGTGGCAGCATGTTGAGGAGCTGACTGGGTTCAGTTTGCACCCTGGTCCCCTGAGTCAGTGTTCTTTACAATCTGCTTTTCCCTTCCCTCCCAATCTCCCCTCAGCTCGGTAACTTGAAAATCAAGAACCAGATCTTCGGGGAGGCCGTGAAGCAGCCAGGCATCACATTCATCGCTGCCAAATTCGACGGCATCCTGGGCATGGCATTCCCGAAGATCTCAGTGGACAAGGTCACCCCTTTCTTCGATAACATCATGCAACAGAAGCTGATTGAGAAAAACATCTTCTCTTTCTACCTGAACAGGTAGCGTTGGCTTTGGTGGCACACTTCTCGTTTCAAGGGCAAGCCCAGCTAGGGATTTCTCTGTGTCTCCCAGTAGCATCTCTTGCTGTGTGCTGGTTTACACCCTTGACCAGCACCTTTGCGGAGGTCTCAGCAAGGTCTCCTTGCTGGAGATGTCAGGCCAGAATCTCTTCCTTTAACTGCTGTGAAGTAAGAAGAAGGGAAGTAGAAGGGCAGCCATTTTATTGATAAAAAGCTGGGTAGATCTGCCACTGGATTTCTTAAATGATGAAGAGACAGAAGATGTGTCCAGAGGAAAGAGAAGTAACAGCAGGGTTGCGATCATGAGATTACATGCTGCTAGTGCTGTCCCCGTTGTGGGGGTAAACACAGCCCTAGCCTGTTGCCAAAATACACAAGCCACGTGGCCACCACCATGTCACCCCCCAGGCAAGCATGCCCCCACCAGTCACCAGTAATGGTGGGGCTATCGCTCCCTCACCTCTTGGGGAGATCCTCCTCTGTGGCTCCCAGCACCTTCCCACCCTCTGCTGCTCCCACCAGGACGCCCCATCACCCTCCTGGTACCGCAGGGGAGACTCTGAACTACTTCAGCCCAAAAAGTAGCGCGCCGGGAGTGGGGAGGGCAGAGAGGGCTGCTGCTGGCCGTTCAAGCACCAGCCCTCCCCCATCACCATATTTCTTCCCATCTGCTCGGCAGTGAGCTTGTATCTGACAGTAACCTTGAGGATTCGGCTCCGAGGCTGCTGGCTGGCGCGGAGTCGAGTGCAGATAACCTAACGCTGCATCAGCCGTGTCCGACCCTGCACAGATATGTGTTACGAGCTAATTATTGGGGGAGTCCTTGTGTCAGTGCTCGGTTCCCCTTTGCCATCCCCTTTCTATGCAGCGAGTTTCTCCAGGTGCCCGTGAGAAAGCACCAGGCGAAAAGCTGCAGGGCAGGATGCTTTGGCTGGGCTAAAATCGTCCCGTTTCCCTACCCCGTTCTATCTCACAACAGCTGTCCTTACATTGACATACTGTAGCGTGATGCAAGTCATTTGTCTCCAATGCTGCTAATGCCGTGCTTCACCCCCAGGCACCCCAGCGTGTATTTTGGGGGCACTTGGAGGGGTGTGTGCTTGTCCTGCCCCTGATGTTAACAGGTTGGGGGATTGGTTGTGGGTTTGTTGTTTTTTTTTCAGAGACCCCACTGCTCAGCCTGGTGGTGAGCTGCTTTTGGGAGGGACCGACCCCAAGTATTACAGCGGTGACTTCAGCTGGGTCAACGTCACACGCAAGGCGTACTGGCAGGTCCACATGGATGCGTAAGTTCCCCCTCCACCTGACTACGTGCATGGGGACACACATGCAGACAGCTCACACCTGGGGCTGGGCTGAGACCCTCCTCGAAAAAGAATCGTATCTATCCCTGCAACACATCACGCCAAAAAAAAGCAGACTAAATTCCCACCCTAAGGCTGGAAATCTGGGTCGTTTGTTGCTGGAAAGGGAGGAGAGGCAGAAAACTGCAGGAGATGTTCTGCAAAATCCTTTCCTCTTGTTTATGGCTTGGCCCTTGAAAATGCCTGCTGCACCCTTGCCAAGCAGGTAAAAACGCTGGTGTGCCCTCCTTGCAGGCAGGGCGAACCCCATGGATTAAACCCCGGCTTTGCTGAGCTCTCAGCAAGGCCCAGGCTGCGTGGCTCCCCTGCACACAGCTCCGGAGGCGCAGGATGAGGCCCCAGGAAGCCAGCCCTTGACTGAAGGGCATGGCGTGGCAATCAGCGTGCATTGTTGGAGGCAGAGGGGAGGAGAACAGGCTGAGCTGCCAGCCGCCAGCCCTGCGGTCTATTCTGAGCTCTGCCACGTGATGGGAACTTAAAAGCGGCCTGTGATCAGAGTGTATCCTTTTCTCGGGGTTTGCATCTCTTCCCCAGCGCAGGGTTTTAGTTCTCATCTTCCCCCAGCCCTGCCGCATTGGCAAAGCGTGGCAGACCCTTGGCTGGAAGGCTTTATCCGTCTGCACTGTTGTCAGACGTGCTGTGGGTAATGGCAGCTCCTGTCATGCCTCTTTGAGGTCCACGCACCCTTCCTTGGCCCACGACCCTCTCCGCTGTCACACCACCCCTTTAACCCTTTGCTTTTTGCAGAGGCACAGGTCCTAAGAGTCCCTCGTGCACTGCCCCTAGCTTGCTCACGTTGGCTGCAGTGCTTGCTCTGGGGTGCAGGTCGCAGGCAGGGTAGGCAGGCAGTGGTCCAGGCTCTCTGTAGAACCACAGTAACACCTCAAGGCACCCACTCAGTCAGAAGCAGATGAGGGAGAGCTGGGAGGTCTGCACTGCATCAGTATTTCTAGGCACCTGTCTTTCTCGGGTATCTGTCACAGCCCTCCCTTCTGTGCCTGCCTGCTGCCCAGGCTCACCCATCTTCAGCTCTTTGCCTGCCGCTTTCCTGCAGCCTTCGCTGGGAGGCCTCTAAGGGTTGTCTTCTGTTTGGGCATCTCTCCCCAGGGTGGATGTTGCGAACGGGCTGACTCTGTGCAAAGGGGGCTGCGAGGCTATTGTGGACACAGGAACCTCACTCATCACCGGCCCCACCAAGGAGGTGAAGGAGCTGCAGACAGCCATTGGCGCAAAACCACTCATCAAAGGCCAGGTGAGGCTGGGCTGGGAAAGTGGGAGTCCGTGGCCATTGCGGCATCTGCGCTGATGCCCTGCTTTGCACCCAGATGCTTCTAGAGACCCCGGTCTTCTGTTCCCTCTGCTCTCCGTTCCCAGCCTGTGCTCCTGGAAAAGCCCCTGGTGTAGCAGGGACCCCGCAGTCTTTTGACCCCGGGTAGCATTCACCGCCCCGCTCATGCTCTCAGGAGAGGGCCAGGTCTTGGGAACTTCAGGAGGCTTTGGGTCACCTCTGACACTGTCTCTGGGAGGTGGAGGGGAAGGGGTGTGAGTTGCAGCTGAGGCCAAGGACTCACATTAATGTGAGTCCAGAGGCACTTTAATACAAATATATTTAATGCAAGTAACAACCCTTCCCTGCCAAGTTTTTAACCATTGTAGCTAACCTCACAAGGTCATCTGTCCTCCCGGAAACTGTGGAGGGACAGGGATATAAAGACCCTCTAGGAACGATGCTCTGTTCTGAAAGCCCTCCCAAATCACAGAGCCATGAACACTTCTAGGACTTTTCTGCAGTGTTACAAGACCGTGGGCTGCAGCAACAGCTGGCTTAGATGCCACCCTCCCCAAGACTTGCCAGTGTTAACTAAATCATCCTTGTCGATTCATCACACTGCAAGGCCCTATGTCTCTAGGCTGTACTGAGCCACGTCTCCCCCTCCAGTGACAAAGACCTCAGCCCTGCTGCATAGGGTGCTGTGCCCTAGGGCTCAGCAGAGCCAAAAGCTAAGCCCAGCATCCTTTGGCTCCACCCATATCCATAAAACCCTCAGGTCCCTCAGTTTGCAGCCCTGGGCAGGGAGCAACCCGTTTACCCCACCTCAGGCCTCTTCTGCACCCTGAGATGAGCTTTTTTGGGGGAAGACCACAGCAAAGATGTGATTGCGCCTGGGGGAGACTGTGTCCTTTCCTGAGGGTGTGGGAACTGCCATCTAAAGCCTTTACTGTTGCTGTTTCAGTACGTGATCCCCTGTGATAAGGTGTCATCTCTGCCTGTCGTCACGCTAACGCTAGGAGGGAAGCCCTACCAGCTCACCGGCGAGCAGTATGTCTTCAAGGTATGCCCAGGCAGCTTTTGCCAGCCCTGTGCTTCTCCCCCGAGGCCTGACTTTTGCCTCCTCCACTCAAACCTCAACCACAAAACCCAAAAGGCAAGAGCAGCAAAAGCAAGGCTGGAGCTGTCACTTGGGAAAAAGCCTGAGGGGCTGAGGTGACAGGGTGGTGGCACTGCTGGTGGACCCAGGCAACCTCACCAAAGGTCCTGCAGGAATGAGACCCACTGCCTGATGCTCATGAGGGATAGCAGGATGGGAGAGGAAGGGCGGGCAGGCTTTTGCATCACTTTTTATACAGATATTTTGCCCTTTCTTGCTGGATTCTGGTGCTGTGAGTCCAGCCTTATCATAGCAGAGGCCACCAGCCTGGCATTTAAGCCAGCAGAGTCAACTTGCAGGACCATCTTGTGCAGAATTTCAACAATGGCTGTAATTCAAGAGCTGTGTGGACTGGGAGGTTTATGGGCAGGTGTGGCTTTACTTGACCCTTCGCTGCATACAGGTTCTGGGAAGGGAAGCTGGGTTTGGAGCCATGGGAGCAGCAGGTTGGGAATTACTTTTGCAAGCTGCGGAGCTCAGGCTGGGAGAGGCTGAAGCGCAGCCGGCACTGGCGGGTGTTCCTCCCAAGCTTACAGGGTTGAAGGAAGGGGAGGCCCTCCTCGGATTGAAGCTCTCGCTCTTCTGTCTAGGTTTCTGTACAAGGAGAGACCATCTGCCTGAGCGGCTTTTCAGGCCTGGACATCCCACCCCCCGGGGGCCCACTCTGGATCCTGGGAGATGTCTTCATCGGTCCCTACTACACCGTCTTTGACCGTGATAATGACTCTGTTGGCTTTGCCAAATGTGTCTAAGCGCCTGACCCCCACTGCCTCTGCTGCACACACACTTACACACATGCACGGGAGCTGTAGAGAAAGATTACGAGGATTAGAAATCCAGTGAGTGGAAAGGAAAACAAAAAAAAAAAGAAAAAGAAACGGAACTAGATTTTAAATTACATGGAAAATAGTCATTAGGGCCCTGCTAGCTACTTTTTCCCCTCTGTTGAGTAAGTGGTGCTGGGAGGTCTCTATTTGACATCTCCAGCAGGAGTAGCCCCTTGCTTTACTGCTAGGTCTTCCAGTATTTGTTTTTAAGAATGATTCTCAGAGCTGAACAAGACCCTCTCACGTCTCCCAGCCCTGGTCTCCCTTCTGGGGGGACAGCTGGCTGGCGCCAGCACCCAGCACCTCTGTTTCTGCAGAGAAGCTGTACAGCTGCTCTTGGGTTTGGGCTTTGGGGAGGGATGGGGAAGGCTGTCCAGCGTGTTTACTACTTGCTTTTTCACTGATGAAGTGGGGGAGTGGGGAGGCAGGGGAGAGCCTGTCTTCATCACCCCTCTACAGCGGGTTGGTGCAGACTGCTAGGTCACTTCTCAGCGGGTTTGTGCTGGCTGGGTGCTAGGAGATTGTATCCCAGGCTGGAGAGACGGGGGGTTGCAGTAGTGTGCCCCAAGGGTTGAGTTTCAGAGCCCAAGGGCTCTGGTGGTGTGTTTTTGTGTAGTGAGGGTACTAGTGAGAGAGCTGGAGGCATGACATCTGCGTGCCTGACCTAACAGGACGGGGATTTGTAGGGGAGCTCCAGCCAGCAGGACTCTTCGGGGAGTATGAATATAAAAGGGGGTCAAGATAGGCTTTAAAAGAGGTCACTTGAATTTGTGGCCGTGAAGACCCATCTTTCTGCTGAGCAAAGTCACTTGACGCAGGTTCCCTCAAGTTTAGTGAACTTCTCCCAGGTTCCCCAAACCGCAGATCTTCCCAGCTTCATCCACAGCCAGTGAGTTGAGAATAATGTTTCTTAAAGCAACTAAGTGATCTTCAAGCTGACATCACACCAATAAAATCCGTAGGTGTTTGTCAGCCACCTAAGACCTTTTGGAAACATCATTTGCAACATTTCGAACTGGCCAAAACTCTCAAGAGACAGTTGAGAAAGCCAGCGCGCCTCCTGGGCAGGAGGGTGCTGTGGTAGCTGCTGGACTTGGGTTTGCTTTCCGGGCTGCCCCGTTCTGAAACCCAACTGCCCTTAACACCCTCCTTACCTGCTTTCCACCTTACTAACACTGGTGAGAGCTCTGTTCATGTCCACCCCGTGCTGCGGATGGAGTGAGGCGCAGTGCTGCTTTGGAGGGGTTGTAGCTGATTCAGCTGTGCTTGCAGATCCTCCCGGAGGGCCAGATAAGTGCATATGGAGCCTTTTGCTTCACTGGGCTGACGTCAATAGGCAAATACTGGTGGAGCCAGGAGGACGATGAAGTGTTACAAGCAGTACTGGAAAGCAGAAGAGAGTTTGCCAAGAGTCCCAGCCCGTGCTGGGAGTAGAAGACTCTTCACTTTCCCAGCGCGCTGGAACAGGTTCTCCAGTTAGGGAGTGGCAGCAGGTGGAGGGCAAAGCTAAGGGTGGTAAGGGGGCGAGATCAGCACCAGCCGTGACCCCAGACCAGGCAAAATAGAGGGTAAGATCCTGGCTCCCCAAAATTCACTGAAAAACTTGCCAGCAGTACAGGTGGGGCCAAGGAAGTTCCCGAGAAGGGTCTTTGGGTAGTGGGTGAATGGATGGTTATGCCCAGCGAAATGCATGCACGTCATCCCCTATGCTGAATTCACCACGAGCATCAGAGGCACAGGTGGGGAAGAGGTCCCAAGGTGAGCTGTGGGAGAGCAGTGAGGACACAGCCTGCAGATGCCCTGTCCCCACCTGCTGCAGCTGATCCGTTTGGCTTTCTAACTGTGCCTCGTGCCTTGGAGGGGTCTGGCATGGGCAGTGGGGACAGGCCAGGGCACACTTGGGACACATTCACTGTCCCCCACAACCCCAGACGTGACCAGTGCTGCTTCCAAAGCTTGCTTCTGCCTGCTTGTAAATCTCCACCTGCAACCCTGCATCTGGACACCTAAGGACATCTGTTGCAGACTGGCTAGAGAACAGTAGCATCTTACCAAAAAAACCCAAATCATCGGTAGGTACTCCAAAACCAGAAGATACCCAGCACCTCTCCGGAGAGCCCCAGTTTCACACCAATTAAGTGCCCAGAGCTCCTCCGAGTCCTGCTACATCATTTCCCAACTGCAGGATTTCTTCAGCACAGCGAGACAGAGACAGCCCTTTGGGTATCTGCTAACCAGACGTGATGCAGGGAGGGGGGAAGCCTGACATGGAGCTGGCAGCAGGTTTTGGACACCTCCAGCATCAGATTGAAGCAGGATGTGCAGCGCAGCCCCTGATCAAGCCCTCAGGCCATGCTTCTGCTGGGTGTGCGATGCCTTACATCGGCTGTGCTGTAGCCTCCATGGTAGCTCAAGGCTCGGCCCATGTCTGTCCTTGGGCGGTCAGGAGACGGCGCGGCCCAAAGCAATGCCCTGAGTGACAGACCTTCGGATGGGTCAGAGGAGCGGTTCATCATAGTCTTCCCTGAATGAGCCTCCTCCCCTTGTTCTTTTATTTGCATTTTCAAACAAACTCTTAACTGTGTGGGTTTTTTAATCTAATCTGCTGTCAGAATTACTGTCTCATCATAGAAAATTGAAAAGAAAATACAGTATTTCCCCCCTTAACTCTGAGAGTGTCTTTCCTTAAGCAGTCTGAGATGCCAAACTCTTTCTTGGTGTCCAGAGACTGTGCCTCCCTGACCTGTTTTCCCAGTACGTCTGGTCACCCACTCGTGTGAACTCATAGGCGTTTCGGAAGGGCTCCTTCCCTGCTCTCTGGTAAGGAAACATGCTGGCAGCTTGCTGCGTTTGTCTTTTTCAATGTATTAAAACATAACCCAGCCTCTGCAGGGTGACGTGACAGTCACCCATCTGACCCAGCATCTCTCCTATCCCACAGCCTTCTGGGGCCACATCTCCCTGGCCGAGTATTGCCAGGGGTAGTCCTCCAACAGGACGCTCACGCTGTCCCCTGGTCCTCTGTGCCAGCTACAAGCTCCTTTTCAGCTTGGGACACAGGGGGCCTGTAGCAGCTAAAGCAGGACTCCAGTTTCTAAGTCCAGCCTGAAACCCACTAGGATGTGGAGTTTATGCTCCCAGAGCCCGGTGATGAGGAACGTGGTGGGGAGGGGGGGAGTTCAAAACATAGGAAAAATCCATCCCTCTTGCCCGGCTGTGCGATTTTTAGTCCTAGCACTGCTGTAGAGGAGCTGGAGACTCCAATGCAGAGTGAAGGCCCCATGTGCCAGGTGGAAGATAAGAGCTAATCCCTACTTTGAAAAAAGCATCATCTACATAAGCAAGATGGATGCAGCCAAGTCCCATCCCATCTTCCAAGAGCAGATCTAAGCACACGGAGAGCTTAACTGATTTCCCCACTGGCACGTCCCGAGCCTCTGTTCCCCCAAGGATGCCTTAATACCCCAATCAGCTGTTCTGCTCCGTTAAAGCGATGGATTTAACCCAAAAGGGCTGGCTGGGTCCTGAAAATCAATCATGCAGCCCACCATTCCTCCATGGCCCAAGGGGAGAACAAGCCATCCGCTGCCAAATACTTATCGACAGGAATACGAGGGCGTTGTTTCTGCTGGGGGGATTGTGCCTAAGCCTTTAATCGTGCTGTGAGTACTGAACGTTACACCTCAGCGGGAACAATCGCAGGCTTGATCTTGGCCAGAAGCTGGAGAAGCCAAGAGCCAGGATTGTCCACCCATGGTTTTCCAGCGGGGAGCAGAGCACACCTACCCCCTGAGCAGCCTGCTCATGGCCCCTGCTGTGCTGCCCAGCAAAGCCCCAGTTTGCACCAGACCCTCTGTTTACTGCACCGTCTCTGCAGGACTCCGTGCACATGACAATTTGCTAACTCACTCTTTATTAAACGTCTCCACTGATGCAAAGAAGATAAAAATTTTCATTACACATCCCCTTGAGCAGCAGGGCGCTTGGCGCTGACCCTCAGGGCTGTCTTTACGGGTCTGATCCTTCCCCAGCCAGCTCTGCTCAGGGCTGTGCCAAGAGCCCGTTCAGACAAGGAGCTGCCCAGGGAGAGTGAGGATGAGACCCCTCATTTATGGGAGAGGACTTGCTCATCTGGTTGGCTCAGCAGTTTGTTCAGTTGCGAAACTATTTTTACTCATCAAGAATGACTAAGCACGTTGTTTTGGGGGCTGGTGGCTTTTCCTGCTCTTTCTTGGATTTATTTATTTTTAGGTTCCTTTGGGAGGGAAAAGAAGTGGAGTGCAGACTGAAGGCTTAGAGGACAGGAGACAGAGATCACGGGAGAGTGGGGAGATGGGATTTGCCCCTCCAAGCCTCAAGCTGCCTTACTACTCATGGGGCTTAGCAACCCACTGAGGAATTTTATAGGGGGAACAGGAAAAAGCATTCAGGAGGCTGGGGGTTTTCCCTTCAGAAAAAGGCAGGGACAGGTCCTGCTAATGGTTTTCTAGGGAGCTGGAGTAGGATTTGAGATGGAAGACTTTCTCACGGGTCTTACAGCGCTTGATTATGCTACAGCCGACATGTCTCTAACATGATTACAGGAGAATTGCTTTAGGCCAGGAAACATCTTTCTGTTCTCATTGTCCCCTGCTTAGCACAAGGGGATGCGGGCCTTGATGCCACAGTAATACTGACGATTGATTATTCATACTCACCCCAGCTTTTATCTGAAAGGAAGGTGGTTCTAGACCTTACAGTTGAGGACTTGCGCTGATGACCTTCAAAGACCCCCAGAAAACTGGAGGAGTGTTAAAATGAGTGCAGAATGCTGAGGTTTATTATTCCTTGAGTCATTATTTTTTAAGCCCGTTCCCTGATTTTGAAGGGTCACATGAACGGTTTTTGAATCAGTGATGCTGCATGTATGCCGTTGTGATCCACAGTAATAAACCTTTCACAGCTCACACTTGGCGTTGAGAAAGATGATGAGTTACCATCCCCAAAACCCAAACATGCTCGACAAACTGTAGGGTTGACCTGGTACCTGGAGAAGAGAAAAAGCAGCCATCCAACCTCCCTGACCTTTCAACGCTCTCCCTACCGGGGAATGTGCCTGCTTCTGTGGATCCCACATGCCCCAGCACCACCCTGCTGCCTCCTCCTGCCCCCTTCAGACCCCCTCTTTGACCTTTTTCCCTGCTCGCCCGCCGTCCCTGCCTGCCGTTGAGGAGCAGCCCTGCCTACGTGGCTTTCCACAGGCAATGAACAGCAGCTCCTGTGGCAGGCAGCAAGCTGCACCCAAGGGGTTTCGTTGCTCCTCCTGAGCCTACGGGAAGGATCCTCTGCACAGCTGCGGGTTGCCTAGGTTTGTCCGAGCCCTCCAGAAAAGCTGACGACAGCTGGCCGCAGCTCTGCCTTCCCTGCAAACCTCTTAATCCCACAGGAACATCGCTTTTACCCTGGCGCTGCTTCTGCTTCTCAGCAGTTTCTTGGAGGGAGACCTGGGTCTCGTCGCAGGCGGCGGTAGCACTAATAAACCCCCCTTTGCTTTGGCAAGACCCAACACCACTCCAGCAGTGATAAATCCCCAACCAGAGGGCAATTTGTCCTTTTTTGACCAGCGTAGGCCCCTTCAGAGGGCTTAAACCAGCCTCGTGGAAATGGGACCCCCTTTGGGCTGGGAGCGCTGCGGACACGCAAGAAGTCCCCTTGCATCGCGCTGACCCACAGGGACAGACCAGTGTGGGTGTCCCTACACGGGAGCCAAACCTGCCTGTGAACAGCGAGTGAATTACCATCCTTATTTCTTAGCTCAGCACTTTGTGGGGAGGCTTAAGGCATTTCCAGAGGATTTCCCTTCCCCTGCAGGTACTGCTCACATGAACTTTTGTTTTACCCAGCCTGTTCCCAGTATTCTGGGATTTCTCTGCTCCCAGCGCCCCAGCTGAGCTGGCTGCTGCCTCAAGGCCACCTGCGCCGGGCCAGACTTTGCCACTGTGGGGTGACATGGCATGTCTTCATGTCCTCACCCCCCGCCATGCCACAGCTGTGTCCTCCCAAATGACCTGCAAGCTGTCCCTGCACGGCACCAGCTGCTCTCGGGCATCGCATCCCCGGGGGGATGCTACTGCAGCACCCCAGAATCAGGTTTCCAGGCAGCTCCCCGGGCAGTTGGCAACGGGAGACAGCAAGCATTTCCCTGATCCTGTGCCAAGCCTGGGCACGGCCACATCCTCCCTGGCTCGTCCATCCTTAGTGACATCCCCACCTCCCGCCCCTGAAGCAGCCACATGCCCTGCGTCCTGCTGCCGGCTGCTCCCGCCCCTGCCCGCACTGAGATTTGCTCAGTGCCGGCAAGATTTATCGCCCCACAGGCGGGATTTATCCCCTTTTCATTCATCCCCCACGACCGGACCACTTCCCCAACACCACCACCCCCCCGGCACTGCATTGCTGCTCCCCCACACCACCACCCCCACCCCGCAGTACCAGCTGCCCCCACAGCCCCTGTCGCGCTTTAGGTTTCCCCCAGGCCCGTGGGAGCAAACCCGCAACCCTGGCTGCAGCGAGCCCCCACCACGGGGGCTCTGTGGGTGATGCTGGGGACAGTCGGGCCGAGCATCCCCTGCGGGGGCCGGGGAGCCCCTCGGCCGGCCCCCAGGAGATGCCCTTCTCCGGCTGAGCAGTACCAGGATGCTCCAAGCAGGAGGTGACGTCCCCGGGGAGGGGGAGACACAGGAGAAGGGCTGAGACACGGAGGAGCTCTCCTGCGCGGGGCATGTTCGGGGGGGGAGGGAGGGGGCTGCAGGTTGACCTTCCCATCCTCGAAGTCCCCCCTTGCCCCCCCCAGCCCATGGGTGCCCCCCCCCCCTCCTCCCGCGCCGAGGACGCCGAGCCGGAGGCAGCGCTGAGCCGGATGCGCAGCGGCTCCCCGCAGCCCTCCGCGCGAGCCGGCCGCTCCTCCTGATGCCTTCGCGGGAGCCGGATGGACGGACGGACGGGCAGCCAGAGGTGGACCAGTCTCTCCTATTTGCAAAGCTGGGGGATGGGGGACCCTCTCCCCACTCATCCCTTTCCCATCCCCTCCCCATCCCCTCATCCCCTTCCCCGTCCTCCACCTTCATCTCCTCTCCCCACTCATCCCTTTCCCATCCCCTCACCCCCTTCCCCATCCTCCGCCTTCACCTCCTCTTCCTACTCACCCCTTCCCCGTCCCCTCATCCCCTTCCCCATCCTCTGCCTTCATCCCCTCTTTCCCCTCCTCCTCCTCTCCGGACACGATATTCTCTCCCCACCCCCCGAAAAAAAAAAAGGGGGGGGGACGGCAGGGGGGAAGAGGGGAACCCGCTGGCAGGTGGAAGGAATCTGGCAATGCAATCCCACCGGGAATCCCGCAGAGACGAGGGCTCAGCCAAATAAAAAAAAAAAAAATTTAAAAAATCCCCCCGAAAAAGCCACCCCCCCAGGAGGTAGGAGGGCGAGGGGCCGGGCTGCTCTGCCGCCCCGGGGGGGCCGCTCCCCCGCAGCCCCCAGCCCAGCCACCCGCTGCCGTCCCGACATGGGACAGGGGCCGCGACAGGCAGCGACAGAGCGACAGCGGGCGGGGAGGGCGGCGGGGGCGCAGCCCGGACCCCCCGCCTCCTCCCGAGCGTTTCTGTCCGTCTTTATTTATTCCCTTACCGGCGTTATTTTGTGTCACCCCCCGTGCCGGGGCGGGTCAGGCGGGGGGGCGGGACGTGCCGCTGCTCCCGCCGCGGGGCCGGGGCCGCCGGCAGCTCCGCGCCCGGCCGGGGCTCCGCGCTGCCCCCTCCCCCGCCGCCTCCCGCCTCTCCTCCCGCTCCTGCCCGCTCCCGCTCCTCTCCCCGCTCTCCCCTCGGGCTCCCGGTCCCTCTCCTGCCTTCCCCCGCGGTTCCTCTTTCCCGCTCCTTTCCCCTATTTCTTCTCCCCCCCCCGCCCCCTCCATCCTCTCACCCCCATTTTTCACGGGGGGACTTTCGCTTTGCCAGGGCAGAGCGCGGTGACGCCGCGGCAGCCACCACGGAGAGGACACAGGACCCCCCCCTGGGCCCACCGTGCCCCTTCGAGGGGGTGGCCTGGAGCCCGAGACCCCCCCAGGGCCCCCCCCAGGGCTGCTTTGCCTGCATCGCCAAGCCCCCCGCTCTCCGGCAAGCTTCGCCCATCCTGTCCCCTTCTTCTGCCGTTTATCTCATGGAGAGCAAGAGCTGCAAAGGGGACAGTCTGCGGCCGGCAGTCCCGTGCAAGCACTCGGTGGAGAAGAAGACGATGACCAACCCCACCACCGTCATCGAAATCTACCCCGACACCACCGAGGTGAACGACTACTATCTCTGGTCCATCTTCAACTTTGTATACCTCAACTTCTGCTGCCTCGGCTTCATCGCCTTGGCCTATTCATTGAAAGTGAGTACGGAGCACGAGGCGTGGGGTTCGGGGTGGCCGGAGGGGGGAGGGGGGGGGCCTGGGGGTCGCGCCTGGTGTAAATCACATCTTTGCCACCCAAATGAAAGGTTGCAGCTGCTGGAGATGGGGAGAGAGGCGGTGTGGTTTGGAGCCGGGGATGTTGTTTCAGGTGGGGAAGAGGTGCTTTGGCTTGCTCCAGTGCCCTCGGAGGTGGAGGGTGATGGGCAGAAAACGTGGGGCTGGCTTGGCTCGTGCTGTGCCCGCAGGCACCCCGGCATTCGGTCTGTTCTTCGGGATCCTGTTGGTTAGAGATCATCAGGATAGGATCCAGCAGCATCGGATGGTGGGGCAGAAGCAGTAAGAAGCAGCCAGCCAGGATCAGCTGGCATCTGGCTGGGGGGGGAGAGGCTGCCAAAGTGCAGGGCAACCCTGCTGTTTCCTTCTCGCCCTCTCCCTAATTAAAACACTAATGCTGGTGGCCGGCTCCCCCCGCCCCGAGCCCTATAAATTCCCAGGCAAGCCCTGGAGACCTGCCAGCTTCACTGAACGAGCGCCAGGGAGCTGAGGAGGTGGAAGCGAGTGCAGGGGGGCTTCACACAGCATCGGGGCTGGGGGGATAGAGCTGTGCTGCTGGGGGGGGGGTGATGGCATGGAGCGTGGCCCACGGTGGGGATGGCAGCGGGCCGCTGCAGGGCAGGGATGGGGCCCAGCACACAGGCAGCCCCTCAGCCGGAGCCTGCCAGACGCAGAACTGCCTGAATGGATGTGCAGGGAGCCCGGGGCGGCTGGGTGGCCCTGGAGAGGAGCTGCTGATTTGTTTTGGCAGGCAGCATTTAGAGGAAGGCCAGGGCTCCATGGGCTTCCTCACAGAAGCAGGTCACTTAACCCCATCCAGCTCCAACTGGACCGCGCCAGCCCCTCGGGGTCTCTGGCAGAGAGGCTCAGCGACCCACGCCCTGGGCTCCCCCAGCACTGGCGCTGCGGTGCCTGCCTCCGTTTCCCCTTCCCTGAGGTGGAAGGTGAGCGCCCACCCACCACCCGTGCAGCCGGCTTCGCTGCTGCCTGGGCAAGGCACTTAACGGCTTATATCACACCAGGGCTGAGCATCACTACAAGCGAGACTGATCGAAGGGCAAATCCAGGCAGCAGCAGCCTAACACTAGTGGGGGAAGGAGGCCCTTAACGCCCCCCACTGTTTTAGCCAGCGAGGTAAGAAAGTGGCTTCCTCCCTGTTTTTCATGTCTTTGCTCATCTGAATTTGCCTTTCACAATCGGTGTCTTCCCCGTGCAAGAGGCTTGTCACAGCCGACTAAGAGAGGCTGTCACATCACCGGGACACGGCGGTAGCTGCAGTGAGTATCTGGGTAGATGTGGGCAGCCAGCAGTGGGGTCAGGACAGCCTGAGGAGCAGGCTGACCCATCCCCAGGGGACAGGATGGAGTAGGGTCTGCCACCTACAAAGTTTTTAGAGGCTGGACTCTTCGCTATCCTTGACACGAGGTGGAAGGAAGGGCAAAGCCCAGAAGTAACCCGGGGCTGGAGCCTCGTGCCGAGGCAGAAGTGTGGGCTCAGCACCTGCCTGCAAAGATCTAGAGGACATAAACTCCAGTGTGAAAAAAAAAGCAGCAGTGGTGGGGGAAGGCAAACGGGCAAACTTGCTCCAAATCAGGGGAAGGAAAATAGAAGATGGCTGTCAAAAGCCAGCCTTGGCTTCCGGACTGCGGAGGCAGGAGCTGTTCGGGTGTAACGATGGCACCCGAACGGACGTGGACCTGAGCGGGTAGAAATAACCCTGCTTGGGTTTGGAGCTCCGCACCGGCTGTGGCTCTGGCAGGGGGAAAACAGAACTAAAACATCCCTCAGAGGCACGGTGGCCGCAGGGATGGTGGGTGCCCTCGCAGGCTGCTGTCGGGATAGTCGGTGAGAGGCCACAGGGACACTGGGGCAGTAGCAGGAGGTCTGTCCTGGGAAAGACTACTGGGGTGTTAAGAAAGACAGGATCCTTCCTCACACGCAGCTGCTGCAGAGCCCTCCAGAACACCCCGGACAGGCTGGATGTTGGGGTTGTTTCTCCAGAAGCTTGTTGTTTTCAACTCTTCTACAGTCAATAAGGTTTTTCCCAGAAGTTCAGAGAAAGCAGAAGCAAGAAATGCCCTGGGGACAGATGTCCCTTTAAACAGACTTCTCTTGTTCCTCTGCAATTAAATGTAAGGACAATTGAGCAGCAGATACTAGGATGCCGCAGATATCTAGGATGTCTCTGCTCTGCAGAGACCAAGTTGAGGGGGGAGCACCTTCCCCTCCCTGAGCCTGTTCTGTGACCTCGGAGGGCAGAGCCCTCAGCCAGTGGAGCACAGGTTTCCTGGCTGAAGGGCTGTCAGTGCACTGATGGCATTAAATGATTCCTGGGTTACCCTTTTTACATTTCCTTTAAGCAGCATCTAGCCATCTCAGGAATTATCATTTTCATTACCAGAAATGGCATTTTCAATACCCTGCCATAACCGTCATCGCTTTTGCCAGATTCATGCTGTTAATAAAGCAGTAGTGCCGTTGTACCCCAAGTCCATGAGATGTTTCATTACATACCTTATCACACCCTAATATTTCCAGTGGTTTCAGCAGCATAATGCCCACACTGGAAGCTAGATGTATGCTTAGGTACACTTGAATATTGCCGTGAATCTGTCTCCTTCCCCATGCCCACTTTTATTGGCTTCAGCTACAGCTGGGAGAACAGTACCTCCACGCCTGCCTGGCCTTTTGCATGTGAGCTACAGCCTTCTAGGTTTCTTCCTGCAGGGAAATGCGATTTCGTGGTGACCACCATTTACTAAAAAAATGCTAAAAACCCACCCCAGCACCAAAGAGTTTATGCTCTTACTGAAAGAAACACTTGAAGTCAGGTGAAGGCAGAGACTGTGACATCCAAGCCAAGTACTCTGTGTGACAGACATCCTGGCCAAGCGCTCTGAGTAAGAGCGTGATGGCATGCCTCATCTTTATTTACACCCATAGCGGGCCAGATCCTCAGCAGACACAGCTTACTGGGCTGCAACGGAGTCACACCGACCCACGTATCCCTTGGGGTGTTGTTTCTAGCATCCCAGGCTTCTCAAGGTCAGCCTCCCAAGTGCAAGCAAGGCGCTCGCACGTAACTGTAAGTGTGTGTTGGTGCTGGGGAAGAAGAGATAAAAAGCAGGACGAGGGGAGTTAGAAACCCTGGAGTAACCTTAACCCCAGCTCAGCACAGCTGCGAGGATCGCTCCGACAGCAATGCTTTGGATTCCCTTGGTTTTGGTCACGAGCAAATGCCGTGGCCCGGTATTTGGCAGCTCCCTCCCTCCCTCTTTCCCAGCTCCAAGTGGTAACGCATGATGCATCAGCACCCGGTGATCAGCAGGAGACCTCGCTCCAGGCGTTAGGTCAGTCTCTGGGGACTGCCGGGCAAGCCAAGACCTGCTCAATACCCATCACACCAAGAGGTGGTACCTCGGAGGAGCTGGCATCCGATACGAGCCGTGATACAGATGCCTCCTTGAGCCTGTATAGAGACGAAGATGGCAAGAAGCCCTGCTGGCTTTTTAAGTCCCACCAGCAGCCCGTGGGGTTGCTCAGAGTTTTCCTGCCCCCCCAAGCCCACCAAAATATGCAGTGCGGTAGCAGCCCCGGAGAGCGGAGCCCTCCTGCCCGCTCTCTGCCTGGCCCCTAGCACGCAGCTCGGGCACAGCTCCTTGCCTTCCCCCCTCACCGCCTGTTGAGCTGCCCCGTTTCGAGTGGAAGCAGGCCAGCACAAATTCGTAGCTATTTGGTAACCCAAAGAAGCAGGGAGGCTGCGGCACCCAGCCCCTCAGGCAGGCTCTCAGCCTGCTTTTCAGGAGCAGCAACGGTTTCTGGAGGTGGGTGAGACAGGGGTGACAGTCCCATGGCGCTGGTGCCAGCATGGTAGAGGTATGTGGGCTGGAGAGCTCTTGGCCGATTCACAGAACAAATCAATCCAAGGATCCCCTCCAGAGCTCATGTGTAGGGATGCAGAGCTCTTCACAGACATGGGTTCACAGACAACCAGCTGCAGGCTGCATGCTAAAAGCCAGGCTGCCTTAAATACAGCCTCATTAGGCTCATCACCAACAAACCGTTTGTCTCCTCCTGCAAGCTGAGGCAGCACTTTGTACTCATGCAGCAAGTTCCCTGCTCCCAAAAACAGGAGGGGCTGAGCCCCAGCACAGAGCGAGGGGAGGTCCCGCTGGGGGCTGGGGAAAGAGTGGGGCAGTAGGAGCCAAGGGGGGTGCTTGGAGAGGAAGCTGAAGGTGAAACCCCAAGGGGAGGAAGGGCAGGGGATGGTGGTCAGAGGGAGGAAAGAGCCTTTGGGCACTGGCACACTGGAGGCATTGGAGGAGAAGGTGAGCTGGAGATGGTGGAGGACAAGGTGAGCAGCAGGGAGGTGACAGGCAAGCAGGCATGGAGGGAAAGGCCACCACTGCCTTTTGCTGGTGGGAGAGGAAAGGAGGAAGGTTTACACTATTAATTTTGTTAACGCACAAAAGCAGGCTTTTGTGGGAATTGTGGAAGGCCAGGCATGGAAGAGGAAAAGGAACCGTATAAATTGACAAGCCAGACCAGAGGTGAGGTCTGCCTCGGCCAGGGTGGGATCTCCAGAGGGGCCACCACGCAGTACTTTGGGGTACCTGGGGGCACCCTGCAGTCAGCAGATGCAATTATCCTTACACGCCAGGCATCTCGGTGCAAAGCAGGGCCAAAAATCCCTGTCTTGTTTTAGGCGAGGGGAGAAGAGTCCAAGTGATGATGAGAAAAGGGTGTGTGACTAAGGAAGCACCACACCTGGGTCTGGAGGGGGTTCAGCCTTGTGACCCTGGGGCCTTCTCCCTCACCCTGCTTCACCTCTTCGGCTGTGGGAGGAAGCAGCTTCCAGGGCTCCCAGAAGCTGGGGCACCCGCTGCCAGCACGTTACAGCGGTGGTGGCCACAGCAGCATGGGAATAAGAAAAGCTGAGGCTGGGCTATAAGAAAGACACCTGCATCTCCTTGAGGACAAAGTGGGGAAGGAGCCGAAACACTTGCCCGCTCTCCAGGAGAGGTCCTCCTCCAAAGCCAGGCTTGGATGCCGCAGCAGGACATTAAAGGGAGACATCTGGAAACATCTGGGGGTGCAAGGCCAGGCAGAAGAAGGCAAGGCCACCCTGGAGAGATGCGGGAGGCCGGGGCTGTGAGTGCTTTGGGAGGAGAAATGCCAGAAACACCTTTCCATTCCATCGGCTTGTGCGCCGCAGGGGCCCTGGCGCTTGTCCCTGGCTTAGAGGCTCCATTGCAATATAAATGAGAACGGGCAATGAGGGATCATTTGCATGAGGGTGACCGCTGAAGCCACAGGGTGTGTGTGGAAATAAAAAGGGAGAAGAGGAAAGGGACTGAGCACTCGGTGAGGATGGGGCAAGGAGCTGTGTGCCACAGGGGTGTGTGGGAGCAGAGGGGTGGAACCGGGCGGGGGGGGCATGGGGAGGAGGCAGCTGGGTGCCCTTTGGCAGGAGTCGAAGGTGGCTGTCCTGCCAGCGTTTGAGCCCAAAGAGCGGGAAAGAAAAGAGATGTGAAGGACAAGAAGAGGAACTGGGAGGGAAGAGTGGCACCAGGGAGAGGGCAGCCCTGGGTACCCCTGGCCAGGGATGCTCAGCAGCAGCAGGACTGGAGCAGGGCCAAAGGAAGAGCCTTGGGAAGTCAAGGGCAGGTGCCACTGAAGCGTACCCTGGGAAAGAGCTAAGCACCGCTCCTGAGTGTGAGCTGGTGTCAGGAGGGAGAGGCTGCTGGGGGCACTGGGAGAGGGCTGGGCATGGAAATTAGGGTGGCAGGGCCTCGGGGACAGGAGGAGCAGGAGGTGAGGAGTGGGAAAGTGTTCCTGGGCCCAAGAGGAACTGGCCCCACAAAGGCAAAGCAAGCGGTTTGGCCGCGGGAAGGGTGCAGAGCTCAGCGTGCCGGCCGCGCCGGTCTGCTGGACAAACCTCGTCTGCTGGAGAAACCTCCGTCTGCCTGGCGAACACCAGCAGCGAGCACTGGCTCGCCTGCGGCGGTGCGGCCGCTCCCAGCTGCAGCTGGGTTATGGCGGAGGAAGGGGCAAAAGGCGTTTGCTCCGTGAGCAGGGTTTGCCTCCCTGCTGCTGGGACAAGGAGAGCAGGTGAGAGCTTCAAAGAACCTGTGGGAGCAGCAGGCGGGATTTCTGGCCCGAATGCAGTGCTCCTGGGGCTGGGGCTGCAGGGACCTCCACGCTTCTCACCGGTGGATGAGAAGGTGCCAGCCGCCTGGTGCTGCTGTGCCCACGGGTTTTTGGCAGGATGCTAAACCTACTGAATAATTTCAAAGGTGAGTCATCCCGGCCACACAGCTGACACAAAAAGGTGTGCAGGCTCCCAGGCTGCCGGCTCGCTGCCCTCCCAGAGGTCATCTCCGCTACTGGGGGCACCAGCCGAGTATGCCACAGAGCCACCCACCGTCGGTGACTGTCCTCTGTCCCTGCTCCCAGAAGGATGCCCTGCAGCTGCTGAGTGCCCAGCAGCGGGGTGATGGGTCGATGGCCCCAGCTTCAGCTGCAGGCCCCCAGGAGCGGGGTACAACAGAGGCCGAGGACATGGCACCGCAGGATTTAATACAAGGAGGAAAACGGCGCTCTCATTCTCACCTGAGTGCCTGCTGGCGCCGGCTCCTGCCAGCCCAGTGCCAGCAGCAGCTGCCCTACCCATGGTCCAGGATCAATGAAGAGCAAGGGGTATGTGTGCAGAGAGGTCCCCGCTGGTGTGACGGAGGAGGGGACATTGCTGGAGGGTCTGAGATGTGGTTTTGAAGGCCCCATGAACCAGCATGGCTCCGTGGGCATGAGGGGTTCAGCAACCCTTCCCCATACGCAGGCAAGTCGCAGAAGGCTTTCGGGACAGCCCTGCGGGTAAGCACTGCAGGAGGAAGAGAGAAAAGTCACTCAGATGTGGTCTGAATCCATCACAGGGTCTCTTTGGAAAGCTCCAAGTTGATAAAAGCTGTTTCATCTTCCCAGGCAGGACCCTGGGGCTGGGTTTCGCAGCTTCCACCGACATCTAGTGTTGGGCCGGCAGCGACCGGGCAGGGCTCACGCGGCCGCAGCAAAGGACACACGAGGGATGCGCAGCCCCACGGCCTGCGACCCTCTGGCCACCCTGGATACCCCACGCGGGTACAGGAAGGGAGGAGGGGTAAAGTCTCCTGGTCCTTTCTTCCCACATTCTCGCAGCTCCGGCTGCCCAGCTCTGCTGAGGTCTGGCTGAAGGGGCAGTGCGAGGACAGGGACACATCCCTGCTAGGAAGGGATGGAGCCTGGCCCCCCATCTGCTGGGCTCGAACTGCAGAGCTGCTGCTGGCGGGCAGTGCCATCGCTGCCTGGCTGTGCCATCTGCTGCCTGACGATGCCATTGCTGCCTGGAAGTGCCATTGCTGCCTGCTAGTGGCATTCGCTGCCTGGCGATGCCACCTGCTGCCTGGTAGTGCCGTGCACTGCCTGGCTGTGCCACCCACTGCCTGGTAGCGCCATCCCCTCCTGCTAGTGGCATCACTGCCTCGCAGTGCCACGCACTGCCTGGCTGTGCCATCTGCTGCTTCATAACGCCATCACATCCTCTGCCATCAACTGCCTGCTGGTGCCACCGCTGCCTGGCAGCCTGGAGGAGGTGGGGACGGGTCAGCGACATGGACATGCACAGTCCTTACCCACTGCAGAGCTGTCCCAAGGCAAGCACACGTAAGTCCCAGCCTGCAGGATAATGAAGAGAGCAGACCACACTGTCAGGATTGAAAACTGCCAGCGGCAGAAACGCTACATGAGCCGCATCAGACCTGCAAAAGGAACTCATTAACCCAGGACTGCTTAATATGCTGGAGGCTGGTGCACAGCCCTGGAGCTGCAGTAGGATGCGGTGCCAGGTTTCACCCGTGCAGCCTCTCAGCGCAGACGGAGGTGTGGGGGTTGCACACCAAAACCACAGCCAGCCCTCTGGCTCGCGGGCCGGGCGGCCCAAAGCCCAGTGCTGCAGGGCCAGGGGGCTGTGACGCTGTGGGAAGGATGCTTTAGTGCCCACGTGCATGGGGTGCACCACGGCACCTCCATTCCCTCGTGCGCCCTCGAGCTCCAAATGACACTGCCCCATCCCAGGGGTCACCGGGACCTGGTTTGCTTGGTTGGCAACAGCAACGGGTCACTCTTCCAGGTGTCCTCCACTGCCAGGGGTCTACAGCCTGCCGGCATTACAGTGCTTGGCTTCGCGAGCTCAGCCCATAGCGGAGCCGGGATGCAAACCTCACCTGGGGGTGTCTTACAGCACCCCAAGTGTTCAAGTGCAAAGAGGCCCATCCCAGCCCTCATCCGCTGTACAGGTACCCTACGAGTGCATTGGGCTTTGCGGGTGTTGCTTGAAACAAGTTATGTCTTGTATACATCTCCCAGTTATTTTATTTCTCTCTTTTTTTTGTTGGTTGTTTTTTTTTTTTTCTTGGTCTCAGGTCCGGGATAAGAAACTCCTCAATGACTTAAATGGGGCAGTCGAAGATGCCAAGACAGCCCGGCTTTTTAACATCACCAGCTCAGCCCTTGCCACATTCTGTATCATCCTTATCTTCATCTTCCTGCGATACCCCCTCACTGACTACTAGAGTGAGGCCAACAGCAGTGGCCACCGCCAAAATGCCTCTATGCCAGAAGTGTCTGCAGTTGTTTCTTGTAGCAAGGACGCAAAAAAAAAAAACCCACCAAACAAACAAGATCCAAAAAACAAACACTCCATCTTGATTGCAAAAAAAAAAATAAAATTAAGTACATAAATAAAAATTAAATAAGTTTTATCAGCCCAGCTGAGCATACCCTGCCTGCCCCCAAACAGTACGTGAACTGCTGTAGGAAAGGGTCTTACTCGTACACATGTACAGGGAGAAAAATAGACTAAGAAATATTTATTTTATGGCCAACAAGGCGTGTGACAAGAGTGTGCAACGCACAGAGCGAGGTGCAGCTAGCGGCAGGCAGCTGAGCTCTGCCTGGAGGAGCGGCGGGGTCCTGCCGAGCGGCAGGCACATGCGGTGATGGATGGGGACCACTGGGGACCACGGCAGGGCTGGCTCACAACATATCAGGTGTGTTCAGACCGTCCCACTGCCCCCCCGTGCTGAGGGGGTTTCTTTTCCTCTTTTGGGTTTCATCCCCTGGTTCAAACAACTCCCAACCCCCGGGGAGCTGAGGGTGTTAGGATGTTCATGCTAGGAAGCCCCAAAGCCTCCAGAGACACCCCAAAGTGTAAAGGGCAGGTTTCTCCTCGGGATCTCCCGGCAGAGTGGAGAAGGAAGGCACCTTCTGGAGAACTCGCCTAAGTCCCCTAAACTGAGTGCTACTGTATTTCTGTAAATGGTCAATAAAAGATACCTCTGATATCAGACACTGCTGGGTTAATTCCTTCCTTAGGAGGGCTGGGCTCCTAGTCCCTATGGGCTGGCAAGAGAAAATGCTAGTGTCACCAGCAGCTGCTTGGGAGGGATTTAAAGCAGAGTGAGGGATGCTGCTGCAGGTCGGGGCCGCATGCGGCCGTGAAGGAGGGCACAGGTCCAGATTTAAGAGCAGAAACCTCAGCAACTCCCGTGATGGTCGATCAATGGCAAGCAGGCAAAGGCAGCTGAGCAGGCAGGTCCCTCCTCCCCTCATAGGACCAGCGCCGAAGACAGAAATAAATCGCCGCAGTCTGAACCTGCTGCTACCATGGTACTTCCCAGGGTCATCACCAAGAGCCAGATTTTGGAGACGCTGCATGTTTGCTGCTGAATGAGGCAGAAGCTTGGAGCCCTTCCTGAGAGCTGCCCGTGGCTGCCCGCAGTGCTGCAAATCAACGCACCCTGGCTTGGAAACACCGCAAATTAATGGCAAGACCAGGACTGAAAGATAGTTTTAGCCCCTCTGACACTTTGTCTCGTCTCATATGCCACAACCGTCTCACCTTTTTCCAGCTGTAAGATGACCTCAGGCAGAGGGAAACCAGTCTCTGCAGACCAGCCATGGAGCCGGGAGGAGGGATCAGCACCCACCTTTGTGCCCACCACGACAGCAGAGAGGCAGCAAGAGATGGGGAATGAAGGCAGGCCATGGTAGGACACTTCATCTACTGCTGAGTGCGTGGTTAAGTCAGCGTGCTGTCTCTGGGCTGTGCTCAGTGAGGGTTGTGCCATAGCGAGCCACGGGGACAGACCATGAGGATGCTTCCCTGCAAGCCTCATGAGATGTCTCCTCCTTCTTTCCCAAGTCTCCACGCCTTAACCCCAGCCTGGGCTTCATTTGTGGGGGAAGCTATGGGTGGAAGGACCTGCCCCATTTCCACACCAGACCAGATGAGCGGTCTGTTCTGCGCTGAAGTGTCCACTGGTGGTGCAGTACCTCCTGCCCTGGGAGGTATCTCAGCCGTGAACTGCACCGCAGTCACCTATCCAGAGGGCAAGATTCCTCCCAACCTTTGTTCTTGCTCCCTCCCCTGAAGCAAGTTCTGAGGGGTCACAGCCATCTGCATTTCCACCCCAACATACCTAGGGGCTGTACCTGGTCCCTGTCCCTGGCAGAGGAAGGAGGTGGCCTGTCACAGTGGCAATGCCTCCAAAGAGGGTGCAGCCACAATGACTTGCGTTGCAGCCACCCTGAGCTGGCACCTGATAATTGGAGCAAATTAAAGCTGGCTGGGACGGTGATAGTTTAGTCAAGACCTGGACCAGTCACCCCAAAATCCTCCGAGGGTTAGGAGGAGCGCAGAGGTGGGGTTGCATCACTTTTCCCTCCCCCGTACCTGCACCAAGCTCCCGCTGGCCATTAGCCAGGTCGTGGCTCCATACCCTTCCCCACCCGGTGCCCTCTCAAGCTTTGCAGCCCAAACACAAGCCCAGCAGGATGGGCCCGGGGGTAACTCATGCAGGGTGACCCCACTTGCACTGCCCAGGGCTCAGAGCCCCGGGTTTAGGTCACTGTGGGAACAACGAGCCTGGCACATCTTGCAATAACAATTGTGTCCCTTTCTATGAGCTGGGACCCATCGGAGCCATGTAGCAGGTGCTTTTGCACTCAGAGACCCCCCTGACTCTGAAATCTTGCGAGGACAGTGCTGCTGTCCCCACCTCCCTTGCCACGTGGGAGAGAGCTGCCTGCTTGGCATGCAGGCATGGGGCGGCTCAGATAAAAGGCAGAGCTGACACAAAATTGGAAGTGACCCAAAGCCAGCCTTTCCTACATTTAACAAGTGTGACAAATGAGTTACCATCATCCTTTCCCCTGACGGACCGTCTTATCTGCAGGAAAATGGATGCTGGTTTAATGAACCAGGGGGAATATTGAACTGACTCTGCAGCATTTTTGCATGTGTAAACCATCAGGGATGGAGAGGGTTGGCTGTCATTAGTAATCATCATATTTATTATTTGTTGCCCACGTTGTAGGAGGTGTGAAGACCGAAATTGCTGTGCTGCAGCAGATTGGAGGTCCACCCAGACCTGCCTCGGACAAGACCAGGGTAGCGGAGGAGGATGCAGTAACCCCGTGGCTGGAGGATGGGGTGATGGACCCCAGGCAGACGCTCAGCTCTGCCACAGCCCTCCCTCGACCCCACCTGCAGCTCTGGGCTGGGAGCTGCAAAGCCCCCGCGCTCTCCCCTCCTCATTCCTGGTGCCCCCCTTCATTTTGGCAGAGCCCCTCCAAACTCATGGCAGTAGGAAAGCACTCCCCAGATGGGAAAAATGAGGGGAACACATAGATTTCCAAGCTTCTTTAGGAAAATAAAAGTAATTTATTCATGCAGAGGTCTTCCAAGTGCAGCAGCATCAAGGTGCTTAGCATTCATTTCACCTTGCCGGTGTCGGGAACCCCAAACTGAGGTGGCAGAGCTGCACCCCCATATACTGGCAGGCAAGTACACCCCAGATTACACCAACTGTGCTGTTAAGCAAAAGAACGAACTTCTTTTCATTTTGAAGGAACGAGGGAAAGAAAAGCAGCCGCCAAATCTGACAGGTCCTCTAATTGCCTTTTATTTTTCCTCATTTTTTTTTTTTTTTAAATTTTGCAAGAAAATTCTGGAAGTTCAGGTTTGCCAAGGCTGACACCCGCTGCAGCAGAAGGCAGGCTTTCGAGGGTTGCTTCTCTGCCTTTTCACTTCTGCCACTCACAGCGTTGCACCGCACTCTCCAAATCGCACCTTTTCTTGGCTGCGAAGCTGCAGCCTCTGTTGCACTCGGCGGCGAAGGGAAGCTGAGAGGGGGTGGGAGAGGAGCAGCCGAATGATGCTTGAGAAGCGTCTTTTGAGATGGGGAAGAACTGACGGCCACGCTGCCATATAGAGATTTAATTGCGTTCCTTCAGGAAACTGAGCTTGACAGCTTGATGAGGATCTCTCTTCACTTTTTCTTTAGTTCGAGGGGGAAAATGGGGAAGGGGGCGGGGGGGGGGGTGATTGTTCCTTTCAGCCGACATTGTGAGATTGTGCTTAAAATACGGCTGCTGGGTTTGTGCCCCCGGTACACGAAAGGCGTTTGGGCAAAGCGCACCGAGGCGGGGGCGGGGGGGGCGCTTGCCTGGGGGGTGCAATGGCTGGGGGGGGGTGTGCAATGGCTGGGGGGGGGGGCGGCTGACGGCAGGCCCGCACCCCGGGGCGGGACACGGCGGGAGGGAGCCGGGCCGGGGCTGCCCCGCCGGAGCCGTGCTGCGGGAGGCAGGCAGAGGGCCCCCGCGCTCCGCCGCCGGCCGCCCGCCCATCCCCGCCGCCTCTGGGCGCCCAGCAGCCCTCGGGCCCTTTGGCCCCCGGTAGGGAGCCCGGGTCCATCCCCTCCCATCCCAAGCAGCCCAGGGACGCGCCCCCCGCCCCAAGCCCCGCCGCCGGGTCGATGCGAGCCCCCGTGGCAGCCCCAGCTCCCCGTAGGGATGAGCCCCTTGGTGCCAGCCGGGACACGTGTGACACAAGGGCCCACCCGCCGTCACCCTCCACGCTGGCAGGGGGAGGTGGCTGGGGGGCCAGTAGCACCAGGGGTGGGCGTCCCACCCGCCTGTGAGCAAACCCCACCGTGCTCACCCACAGCTCTGCCCCAGCTGCCACGCAGGGCTCGGTGATGCCGCCCCTGCACAAATGCTGCCGAGCCGGTTGGCGTCGCATCCCAGCTGGGGTGGACGGGTTTGGGTTTGGTCAGTCAATGTGACCCCACAGGTCTCCTAGGTCTAGGGGCTGGTGGGAATAAACACGGCGAGGTGGAGCTAATTCTGGTAACGACCTTCCAGCCCCGCGCCGGCATCCGCCGGTTCCCACGCCGGTGGCGAGCTGCCAGGCGTGCGGGCAAAGCGCTGCGAGTCAGGGCTGGAGCGGCCCTCAGCCTGGATACCCAAATTAACAGTCAGAGAGATGCGAACGGCAAGCTCCATCCTTCGGCAGGGTGTGTAAGCCACCAGCAAACCCAGCATGGAGCTGTAGCATCATAACCCTGCTTCCCAGGTGCTGCGGGGGCCGGGAGGCAGAGTCACGCTGCCAGTGAGTAGCAGCTTCTGCCTTTTTTCCCAGCTGTGTGCTGATGTCCTGGGTTACCTTAGTAAAGTCCCTTCACCTCTCTGTTTTCCCCTCCGACACCATCTCATTGGCCATTGGCTTCTCAGAAGAGGAACCGAAGTCTTGCTTAACGCCAACAGGTCCTGGGCTCGCTTGGGACCTTGGCACCGCAGGTGTCCTGCGACCGCTGCAATTGCAGCAGTGCCCAGACACGGGCGGCGGTCCCAGGGAAAGAGCAGGGGGCTGATGGAGCTGCCCCTTCCTTCCACTACATCACTGGGTGCCGGCAGGCTGTGCAGGATACGTGCGGCGGCGGGCAGCGAGGAGCGCCCAGCTCTGCAGGCAGACCACGGCGGTGAGCGAGGGTCTGCCGGGGGGAGGAGCGGGAGGCACAGATGGCAGCAGATGCTCTCATCAGTGAAAATGATTGAAGCAAAACACAAAACAAAAAACCCTAGCAACTGGTGAGCAGCCTAACAAAAACCAGCGCAGGGGTAGAGAAAAAGGGTCCAGACCTGATGGACCCTTGCACAGAACCTAACTCCATGCTGCCTTCTGGCCCAGGGTAATGTTTTTCTGTTTTTCCCACCCCCCATTCACATATGGCGAAGAAAACCCATGCCCTGTCCCGGAGCACTGGGCAGTGATTATTATTTAAGACTCAGATATACTGAAATGAAACCGGTTGGTGTCTCTCCCCTTCCCCAGTCCTCTCTCTCCACCCCCTCCCACTGCCTTCAGCAAAGCAAATCTGACCCCAGATGGCTCTAGGCACACCAAAGCCGTTCGCTCGCCCTCACTGCCTGGGACAAGCCCGTCTGTGCCAACATGCCACGCTGTTTTGGCACTGGGGTCCAAGGAGCAGGCATGCTTCCCACACCTGAGGGGTGTTAGTGCAAGCAAAGCCTCTGCACGGCTTGGCTGCTGCTCCTGCGGCCGGTGCAAAGGTCCTGCTCCTCTGCCCCTCCCATCCCTTGACTTCGACCCGTCATGCCAGTACCCAGCAACTGTGCCCTGCATTTGGCACATCCGCACACTCCTGCCCAGCTTTTCTCAGACATGTCCGGGGTGGAGGGAATCGGAGGGAATTTATTCAACATATGATGGGTTTTTTCCCCTTTTCCCTTTGGCAGGAGCGCCCCGCGGCACAGTCAGAGCCGCAGAATGAATGCTTCTGCAGCATGCGCTGAGCTGAATGGCACAGCACGCAACCCTCCAGCCTGCTACTTCTGCAATTAATTGCGCGGTAGCTGCTTTTGCGACATGCACGCGCAGCTCCGCACCCTGCAAGCGCTGAGCCACGCTGTGCACGGGCAGATATTTCTATCAGAAAAATGGAGACCAATCCAAGACAGCCCACTGTGTGAGAAACACAGCTGCCTGGTGATGCTGGAAGTGCCTTTTGCCTGCTCGAGCATGTCAGCTCGCTTCACTAAAGGAGTGACACAATTCTGGGCTTTGCAGGAGGAAGATGGTGTGCTGGGATTCACCGGGAATCTGCTGGGCTCCATCCCAGCCGTGGGGTGGGAGAGCTGGAGCCCTGCTCCCAGAGAGCACAGGAGCCAAAGAGGGGAGCGGTGATGCCCTTCCTACAGCAGGACGCACAGCTCACCGCAGCCAATCTGTTCCTTCACCAAACAGGGTGACACGGCACCCGGCAAGCCCCTTCGTGCAGCAGCTTGCCGTGCCCCACGCCGGGACAGCGCGGCCAGGGTGACGGGCACACGTGTGGTGGGAACAACCACCCTTGGCAGAAGCAGAGCCAGGGCAGCCTGAGGGTTGGCTCCAAGCATCAGCCATCAGCACAGTTTTGGGGTGGCGATGCCTGCTGTGGTGGGAATGCAGCAGCCCCCTGCACCACTGCCGGCTCGGGGGGCGGGAGGCTGGCTCAGCCGGCGGCGCGAGGAACTGTGTCTGACCACCGGGCAGGGCTCAAAATAAAAATTATTCTGCCATTGAAAGTAATTGCAGGTGGGCAAAAAGTCTCTCCTTTTTGATGGGTAAGAAAGTTGGTTTGGCAGCAATTTCTTTTTCCTAGGCTTAGTCTCCTTCATGATCAGGTTCTGATTTTAATCCCTGTAGGATGCAGAAGGCTCCTCTGTGCTCTTCTGCACTCGGCCTGCCATGGCAATTAGGGGGCCTGGAAAACATTTTAGCAAGAACTATTGAGCGTACAAGCGTAACTCGCATTCAAAACACATAGCTGGGATGCAATCCATCTTTGGATGCGCCTGAAATCTGGGAAAGAGGAAAAAACAGAGTGGAGCGAATTATTTTTTAAGTGCTTTACCTGAAATAAAGTGCTTTCCTTTAGCAATAACCAACTTGCTAAATAATTTTTGCTTGGCTCAGGATGGTTGCGATGGGGAGGGGGGGGGGATGCCGGCCTTGGGGCTGAGACAATAGATTCACATCTGGTAGATGGGAGCTTAGAGCGTGAGGCTGCTTTGTTCTGCCTGCCTGACCACAACAGCATTGCCCCAGCTCTCCCGCTTAATTTCCTCCGGGAAAAACAGGGATGCTGCTCGCCTGGTCAGTGCGCCCGAGCCACCCAGAGCCGGCCGGGCATGCTCGTGGTGCTGCCCCTGGTCAGTCTTCCTCCAGGTAGCCATGAGTCTGCACCCGAATGCCAGAAATTCAGGTTGAACAGGGTTGGGATCTAAACAGGGTTAGCTCCCAGCTTTAGGAGGCAGGTGAGGTTTTGCAAGCCGCCGCCGCTGCCTGCTCCCGGCCCCATGCGATCCCAGGAGCAGTTTAAAAGCAGTGAATCATTTGTTTTGGTTTCTCCCTACCAGGCGCTTGGCTGCAGCACCTCGCTCAGAAGCAGTGGGCGTGGGAGAGATGCACGCTCCGCTCGTGGGCTGGAGTCTCACCCGCTGGCTACGAGAACCGGCGTCCCACTGGCCCCCGGCCCTGCCAGAGCATCTCCTCCTCCTTGCTGCCATCAGGGGTTTCACATGGGTCAAACCTCTGGTGGTCCCCGTCACCCAGGCATGCACCAGGGGGTGCGTGGGGTGGCTGTGGAGGGTGGCTGTGGAGAGGTTGCTGGGGCTGCAGGCTCAAGAGGGAGCTCAGCTCGGCCTCCTGCTGGAATGAACAGTCCAAGGCAGGTGTCTGGCAGTCCCTCGGGACACCCCATCCTCTGCCTCTTCCTCACCAACCTCCCTTCCTCCCTTGCCTTCCACCAGCCCAGTAGCCTTCTTGCATCTCCTTCCTCGCCCTCCTCCCCTGCACCATGCTGCTGGCCGGGGAGCAACCTTCCTGACAGCCGGTCTGGGACACTCAGCGGGCAGTGGCGTGCCAGGCCTGGGGTTGGAAACATCGATTTTAACTGGGGTTTGGGAAAAAAAGTTGAAATCCTCTTCCTTCAGCATGCTTTGTGTGCTCGTGGCTCTCTGCCTAGGTAACAGCTTTGACAAGGCAGCTTCGGGATTTTCAAACTCATTTCTTTCCCCTTCTTTTTTTCTATTTTATGCCTGAAAAGGGGTGTTGGGGAGGGGAGGGAACAGCCCTAAGCCTGGAGCAAGAGAAGTCTTTCTGGTTTTCCCTGGCCGGGGCACTTCGCACGGCTGCAAGGAGGGAGCTGGGCAGGAAAACCAGCAGGAAAGGCAGAATGGAAGAAAGACCACGGCTCCATTCCAGCCATGCTGGGCACGCTCCTGCTCCTGCTCCCATGCCCACCAGGACCCAGTGCTGCCAGAGGTGCTGCCCCAGCATCCTGCCACCGATGATGGGCACTGGGCTGAGATCCCTGCGGTTTAGGTAGAGTAGCCCTGGTTTTGCACGCTTCCCTGCTGACAGCTTTGGGTGAGCTGATTTTCTGCGGTAGGAGAAGGGTTTGAACTCAACTCTGCTTATGCAACGGGGAGGGCGAGAAGTTTAGCAGGGTTTTATACCTCTGGTGCTCTACGAGATATGACCTTTCTGGGAAAGATTTTGCCGCCAGTAACTGTGGGAGCTCAACACCCTGCTTGAGCAAGCTGCCAGAGAGATGAGAGTTAATTTTAAAACATCCGGCATCCGTATCGGCAGGGAGGAAGGTTTCCTTGATTTCCTAAGCGCCAGCAAAACCTAAGCTTCTAAACCCTAATCCTCCTCTCAACTGGAGCTGCCGGGCCAGGGCCAAGGACGGCGACAAGCCCCCGCACATTAGCCAAAGTGGCCACGTTGGTGGCACCGCGGCGGGATGGAGGTGAGCCCACCCCGTCCAGCCGGCAGCCGACACATGGGCCGGGCTCGCCCTGAGCCCCCCAACTTTTGGGCCACCCTTTGCCGTGCCACCCCCCGACAGGGCGCTCCTCTTACACCCCTCCTTTCCCAGCCTGGGTGCACAGCGCGGGCCAGCACCGCCGGCCGTGTCACCCCACTGCCCTGCGCTCCGCAGTGGGGGCTGGGGGTGGGCTGCGGGTGGGGGGCACGAGCAGGCGGGAGCGGTGGTCCTGCCCGCGGGGGGGGGGGGGGGAGCATCGCTGTGAACAGGGAATATTCATCAGTGGGAACCAGCTATGGACCAAAAATACAGGGAAGCACAGTTTTTGGCGGGGGCTGCGCAGCCCTGGGGTGTCCCCCGGGACCCCAGTAGCCAGGAAGGTGCAGCCCCCCCCAAGAACACCAAAGCCGCTCGATGCTCAGCCCGCTGGCCCGCGGGGCAGCGCACCCCCTGCGCAGGGACCCGCGGGCCGGGTCGGGGGGCGCGCAGCAGCGATGACCGGGGCCCCGCACCCACACCCCCCCGCAGGGGGCAGCTCCCGCGCCGCTCCGCGCCCGCGGGGATGACGTCACCCTGCCCCTGCGCCGCCCGCGCTGATTGGCTGCGGGTGACGTCAACGCTGCCTTTCCCCCCCTCTCCCCCCCCCCCCCGTTCCCAAGGCATGACCTCATCGCCGGCGCATTCCCGGCCGCGCGGAGCGGCGCGGAGCAGCGCGGAGCAGCGCGGAGCGGCCCCCCCCTTGCCCCCCCCCCGCCCGCCGCGGCATGCGGGCCCTGCGGCGCCGGCAGCGGCCGCCGCGCCGGGTCAGTGCATCCCCTATAGATGTCTATACGCGCCGGGTCTGCGCGCCCCGGGGCGCGGGGAGGGGGGGGGCAGCGCGCCCGCATGTGCGGAGCGGAGCCGGCATCGCGGCCAGCGCCGGTGGACAGCGCGAAAACATGTGCCTATATACGTACGTGTATATGGAGCTATAGGGCTTGGGGCTTTACCGGGGGAGCTGGAATTATTGCGGTGCGAGGAAAAAAACTGGGGGGGAGGGGGGGGCGGTGTTGGGGCTGGGAGGGAGCAGCCCTGCAGCGGGCGGGGATGGGGAGGGGGCACCGGCGCTGCGCGGCCGCGCATGTCGGGGCGCTGCGCTTGTTTTTGGGGTGGGGGCGTTGGAAATGCCGCCTGCGCTTGCCGGGCAGGTAGGGGGGGCTCGGGGAGCGCCGGGACAGCCGATGGCGGGGAGGGGGGGGGTCTCCTGGGGGGCCGGGGCTGGTGGCGCAGGGACCCGCGGTACCAGCGCTGGGGTGTTCAGGGGATGGAAGGGGCCGGCGTGTCGCCCCGTGTCCTTGGCGGTGGCCGGCGGCCGGCGTGTGCGTGCGAACCCCGCTGCCGCGGCTGCGGAGGCGCCGCTGGCACCAGCGAGCTGAGCTGCCCCTTTAAAATACACCCCCCACCTCCCCCAACGTGCGTGGACCCACCGAGCACCCCCCTCCCCAGTTACTCTCTACTGATAAACGCTGCCCTCTGTGCCGAGCCTTGGTTGTTTTTAAAGATTCCTGGTTATTTCCCTTATTGATAAATAAGTTCCTTCTCCTTCCTGCTCCCCCCCCCTCCCCCCCCCCCCTCCCCGCTCCCTTTTCTCCTCCCCCAGAATTAAATTCCTGAGCAACAGCAAGAGCTGATGTCAGTGCTTCAGCTCGCATTGGGGGAGCTCTGTGCACAGGTCAGTAATTTGCGGTTTTGCTGGAAGGAAGGACGCGGTGCGGTGCTGCTCTGTTAAGGCTGTTGGGATATTTCTAGGCACGGATGCGTTGCTCCTTCGTATTGCGGTAGCTGGCAGCTCGCTGGTGGGAGCTGGGCGCTGCATAAGCGTGTGTGGAAGAGACCGTCCCCGTCCCACGCAGCTAGCGATGGCAAACGCATTGGGGATAGTTGCTGGAGGTTTTGATCTCCCTCGCATTTGGGGTATAAAGGCAGACACCCCCCCACCGGGAGATGGTCGGAATGTCCAAGGAGCCCTGAACAGGTAGCGCTGAGGGCTGCGCCTGGCAGTCCGGGGCCATGTTAACCTTGAAAGCAGCTCGCCCGTGGAGCGGTGTAACGTTCGCTTGCATTGTCTCACCCTCCTGTGCTAGGGCGAAAGGCTCGGGGCATGGCTCCCTGCGCCCCAAACGCGGCTGCGGGGAGCTTTGTTTTCGGAAGGATTCGATGCTCGGGAATTGGCGCTTATGGGTTTGGCCTTGCCTCTGTCAGACAGGGTTTGCTCGTGCTGTTGGAGGGTGGCCATGCCAGGGCTGTCTCTGTGGAAGAGGTTTGTTGGGGTTTGGGGGCTGGCTGGGGGTTCCCGCGCTCGCTTTGGCTTTGCTTGTAACGGTTCCCAAAACGAAATAAACTGCAGCACCGACAAAACCCTCCTGGCCGAAGCTGCAGGTATTGGGGATTTTAAAATGTCTGCAAGGGCTCTGCAGGTGTCTTGTCCCTGCTTTTGCCTGGCACAGCCCTGCTGGCAGGTCCTGGATGTCTAGGACTGTCCTGATGGCTGGGACCAGAGAGGACAGTTGGGTGCGTGAGCAGCAGATGGATGCCCAAACACCTCATTGCCATGCCAGTAGGTAGAAATTCTTGCCCTCAGCCCATCGGCAACACGCTGGAGCAGCACAGACCTGGGGCTGGAGGGTCTGCGAACTGCGATGGCTGCATCTCACACCAAAAGGCTTTTAACCCAACAGATTTTCTCCTGTGGCTTTCAGTTGTCCCTGCCTTGATGCAAGGGTAGGGAAAACCTGGATCTAGCATTGCTGTTTAAAATCTAGCCTCAGCTACACTGGGGAGAGCAAAGCAAAGTGTGCAGGGTCCTTAGGAGCGTGTGCTGGGGGCTCTGCGTGGAGATTGTTCTTGCAAATACTGCACTGTGTGTGTCTGCCGAGCGTGGTTTTGCTGGATGCCAGGCACCTGGCTGAGAAAACCACTGAGGTGCCTGCCTTTGGAGAGCTTAAACTCACCTAAAATTAAATGCAGCACCATTATTACTACCCAGACAGCCCCTGAGGGCTGGGTAGGACTTTGCAGCAGTGTCTATCCCATACTACCCAAGTGGATTTGGGGAGGTGGGAGAAAACTAGCTTCTCCCCCTGCAGCCATGTCTTCCCCCAAGAGACCTCCCCATAGGCTGGAAACCAGTTGTGGCTCTGGGTTTCTGAAATGACTCCTCTTGGCACAAATGTGAGCGAGTCCCCACTCCATCCCTACCCCTTACCTCTGCGCCAGCTGCTTTCACCTGCGTAAGAGATGGGGTGTGGGTTATGGGTGCTTTTCCTCTCTGGATTTGCTTCGTTGCCTTTAAGGAGGGCTGTTCTTAGGGATCAGAGGTTGGTTCCTCTGATGCGCAGCTAGGCTCCCGCAGCCCTGGGCGCAGGCAGGTGCAGAGCACGTTAACACTCTCGGGGATGGAAGGAGGAAAAGGAGGTGCTCCAGCGCTTGGCAGCCTGGATTTATGGCATGGGTTTGTAGGATGCTGCCGTCATACTGAAACAGTTCCGGCAAACTGAGTCTTGTAGGGAAGGAGGTGATAAAGAGAAGGGGCTTGTGAATGCTGGCTCCTCTCTGCCTGGTAGAACAGCTGGGAGGTTGCCCTGGGAGGGTTTGTAGACCTCTTTGCCCTCTGCCGTGGGTGTAATGGCAGTGTTACAGGAGAGATGGCTGCAGAAACACCCGGGTGCTCCTGGTGTTTCTCCCCACGCAGCTGCTGGGTCTCACCCCACTCTTTCACTTGCTGCTATGCAGAGAAGCTCCTGCAGCCAGAGCAGCAATGCCGTCATCCTGTGGGGAAAGCTTCAACGGGCTCCTCTGCATCCCTGTGCCCTCTGGGTTTTAAAACCTGTTTTTCAAGCTTTACATTTCTTCTCTGAAGATACACCTGTCCCACCTGATGCCGAGTGGGAAGGAGGCACCTGACGTAATTACAGGCGGGCTTGGGGAAGGGAGGTGAGTGGCCTGGGAGCATTCATCAGATAAGAAGCTAAACGAGCTCTCTGCTCAAGATTTTCTCAGCCTTGCTCAGGAGACCTGGGTGTACCTTGTGTGCAGGATTATAACACAACCAGGGGAGCATGGGGGAGGGGCGGGTAAAACCTGACCGTGCCAAGGTGCTGTGCACTAAGGGCATCAGGGGCTGCCCTCAAAGCCAGGCAGAGCTTGCAGCATGATGAGCGGTAGTGCAGGTTCCCGCAGGGATGGTGCGTGGTGGATGGCACCCCCGCAATGGCCTGATGGCTTTGCCCGCTCCTCAGATGGAGGGAGAGACCATGGCATGTGTTACATCCCCATGGAGGGATGCCTTGCCTTGCCAGAAGCAGGCCAGCAGCTGAGACCGCGGTGGAACGTATGGAGATCTGGCCGTGGCAGGTGCCTTGGTCACCCTGTCTCCTCTTTAGCGGGAGGTCATCGAAAGGAAAACAGGGTCTTATCTCTTCCTCTTCCAAGAGATGTCTGTGGACTCTCTACCCCGAACTCTTGGGTCGGTGCTGTCTGAGAGGCTCCTTTGGCTCTCAGCCACCTCCACTTCAAGCAAGGAGAGTAAGAGTAAAGGGGGGCCGTGCTGGGGGGCTGTACCTGGCACAGAGCCCTGGCCAGCCCATGCTGCAAACTGCCTGTAGGATGGCTTGCTCCATCTCTCTGCTATTTGGCTCTTCCTCTGAGGTTTTCTAAACCCAGCTGGACAAGGTAATTTAGGCTGGTGTGCAGGGGGCTTCTTCCTTTGCTTTCCCCAGAGCTTCTGCAGGTTTTTTTGCTGCTCTGGACCTCCAGTTTCCAAAAGTAGCAGGTAGTGCTTGTTTGCATGGTGCCTGTGAAGTATCAGTATTTCGGAAGATAGGTGCGGTAGTAGCCCAGACTGGGATTGGAGGAGAACCTGGAGGTGCTCACTGGAAATGGGTCTGGTACATGGAGAATCACCTAGCACAAACAGGAATGATAACAGCACAGGAATGCAGGTACTGTGTTGCATGAAGGTGAAATAGGTGATGCATTTTGTACTGACTTAAAAGCATCCCAGCAACATATTTGGGGCTGGAAATCCTTCCTTGATTCCATCTTTCTTCTTTTTCTTTTCTTTTTTTATTCTTCCCTCCTGCCTCCACTCCTCTTATGCCTTTTTCCCTGTTTACTGTGTGTGGAAAGCCCTCACAGTTCCCGTTCACCCACCCCGATGTGTGTGTGAATGACTTGTCTGCCTTCATTGTACCTTTTCTCTGGGGGCAGAGACCTTGTGTTCTTCAGGAATTTCTCCAGAGCCCTTTGGGGTGCTCTAGGAATTTGCAAAAGAGTCTCTCTCTGCAGCATTTCTGCATGCTGAATTATGGGGGGCATAATTCCTGAGACTGCTGATGACTGGGAACAAGTCATTCGGTGACCAGAAGGTCACGACAACCTGTTCTGGTGTTGACGTTAGCTCTCCTTTAAGGGAGAGAGGAGCCGGACGAGATGAGCTTCTAAGGTCCCTTTCAACCTAAATTATTCCATGACTACTCCATAAGTACCCACCATCCTGCTTCTCCCAGGCTTTTGTAGACTACCTGTTATTAGGCAGCGCTGGTGGGGGGATGAGGTGAGGTGGACCACTGCTTTGATCCTGTGTGGAGATTCCAATGACAGCATGACCCTGGCATCCTCCCCGGCACAGCACGCGTCCTCCAGCCCCGCTAATGATGCAGTGCGTCTTTCCGGTTTGTCTCTGCCGACCCGCGTTACTCATCTGGCACGTACGTGCGCAGTATGCCTGCATCCCCGGCTTTTCATCTCGCCTTTTTTCTTCTTTTTAATAGGGGATTTAGTTCTTTGAGGGGCGCTGCTGTCTAAAGCTAGCACATGGTAATTCAGCTGATGCAGCAGAAGCTCTGGTAGAAATTTCAGTCTGTTTATTAGGTGATTGCAGGTTGGGGATTTTTGTCAAGAAAGTCAAGCCCTTCCCACACATTAAACCTGCCTCTGCTTAAATCACATCTCTCCCATCAAAACCTAGCCCCTCCTGGGTGATGCCAGGCCATCTTTGCTCCAAACAAAGAGGGTCCATCACTCTCTGGGATGCGCTGTTGAAAAGCAACCAAGAAGTATCTACAGCATCCGATTGTTTTTGCGTTGCCTCATTTCCCTCATTTCCCAGCTTGTGATGGCAGCCTGGTCCTCCTTGAGCCATAGCTTGAGTGGAGTTATCCGTGCCATCTTCATCTGCCTTGGCCGGCAGCCCTGCGTGGGGAGCGGACGGGCACAGCCTGAGCCTCGCTTGGCACTTGAGGCTGTTGAGTAGAGGGCTGGTGCGGAGGGGGTGCCAGCACCGCTGACTGGTGAGCTAGCCTGGGAAAAACCACGTTAACAGCTTTGCTGCTGTTGGTGGACCTCGCAGAGATGTCCCCAGCAGCTTTGCTGGCTCGGAGGGGCTGAGACCTAGAAGCCAAGCAAGCCTGGAGCTCTGCTTTATGCCTGACCTGCTGCTCACCTCAGGTTTGGCTCTTCTGGTGGAAAGTCAGAAGGACACAGCAGGGCAGGAAGGTGACCCAGAGGGACAAGCCTTCACCTGAAACCAAGCTGGGGCTCTCTGAATTGTTCTGAGGAGGGGTGAAGGGACAAAATGCCTCCCGTGCACCAAGGGAAGTTGACTGCTGCAAAAAAACCCGAATGCAAATCTCTGACTGGGCAGAATCTCCCCAGACACATCCTTTTGTAAAGCGCTTGCATTGTACCATTAAAAATAGATCGGCGCGTTCTCTGCTTGCTTGCTGAATGCTGATGCCTGTAATTCTGTGTCATCCTCGCATTCCCTTCTGCTTTGAGCTTGGCTGCCTCTTGTCCTGGCACCTGAGCAAGGTTCATTCAGCAGTACCTGATGTAAAGATAAGTGAGCTCTGTTGGAGCCTAGCGGGATGGGCAGGATGGTGGGGAGGACTGGACTGGTCTTAGCTGGGGGTCAGCCGGCAGCCCTGAAGGGGCACGGCTTGGTGTGATCACCCATGCTTTCTGTTGCGTGGTCAGAAGCAGGGATGAGTGAGACCTGCTGGCGTGGAAATGAGTTGGAGGATGTGGAAGCACTGATTGGATGTCATGATATCTCTCTGGGTTTTTTTTTTTAAACTGGGGCTAAGAAAAAAAAAAGATATATATGTATCGTGCTTCAGTGTCTGCCTGGAGTTGGTGAGGAGAATATCGCTGCTCGTTTCCCCCAGTGAATGAGTTCATCTCGTTTGCCGCCCACAATAGCAGTGATGCTACGGATTAAGAGAGAAGGCCCGTGTTACAAAACGCTGCAGTACCCAGCTCCCAGCAGAGAGGCTAGGCTGTAGGATTTGGTACACAAAGAGCCATGGCATCTGACCAGCGAGCTGTGGCTCGGTGTGATCAGTGGGCACGTGCTTGTGCGGGGTGCTGAGGATGGAGGGACCTGCAGAACACTTTGTCTGACTCCCCTGTCACCTCAGACTAACAGGACAAAACCAGCTGGTAATGCATCACGGCTCCCAAGGAAAAAGGAGAGAGTGGGGCAGGAACGTCGGCTTGGGCTTTGCCTGTCTTGTGTGTGTGTTCTCTAGATAAAGGTAATCCTCCAGGATCCAGAGTGGGTGCCTCCTCGCTGGGGCTGCGCTCGGAGGTAGAGCCTGAGCTGACACGTGCTAATTCATGCCCAAACCTACGAGCAATTTGGCTATTGTGTGCATATAGGGAATCCAGCAAGCCTTCAACCAGGTCAGAAAAGTCTTGAAAAATGTATTTACGGCCCCGGGAGTGGAAATGGGGCGCAGCCCCTCACATTTGGGTTGAATTCTGGGTCTCCTAAGGAGGACTAGAGCTCCAGCAGGTGCAGCGTGCTGAACTGTGGACGTTGGCGTGTGCTGGCTGGGAAGCTGAGCCTGGCACCTGCACCTCAGTCTGCACCAGTTGTCATCAGGAAACTGCATAAAACCTGCACATCGTTCTTCGGCGAGGCCAGGGGTCGTCTTTGTCGTTTAAATATGGGGGGCTGCTGGTACTGTGCTGGCGGGGGCCAGCGGGCTGCCCCTGTGTTTGCTCGGCACTTGCTTCTCCAGCCTTGGCTTTCCCTGGTGCTCTGCTGAGGTGGGCAAACTCACGTCGCTTGGACTGTCCTTAAGAAGGGAAACTCTGGCACATTTATCTGCAGCTGGAAGACCCACAGCTTAGTCCTGTGCTTTCTTTCCACCTGGCATGTAGGTCTTGTGGAAAAGAGTATGCAGGTCCTGGAGACCCTTTCTTCAGGAGACTGCTAATGTACCCAGCAGGTATTTACGGTGTCTGGTGTCCTAGGAAGAGAGCCAGACCAGCCCCGCAGAAGCATCTAACTGCATACCTTTCTGGGCCTCCTCTGTCTGCTCTTGTTGCAAAAAGGCAAACAAGCTACTGGAGATCCCCAAGATAAGCTGCTGGGCTGATGGGGTCATGCAGCAAATGATGGGGATGTCAGGCTGCGGGCAGCAAGGGCCCCTGAAGCATCAGTAGGACTAAATTTCCCTTCTCCAGTGTGACATGTCCCCTGTGGTGTGTGCCAAGCTGCTCAAGGCAGAAGGTGCTCTCAGCTCTGAGATGAGAGCCCAGCCAGCTCTCGGCTTGGCAGGGTGAGGATGGAAGGATGGAAATGGGATAGCTTTGGTATTAGAAAGCAGCGTGCTTGGGAGCTCCATCCTCAGTGTGGGCAAAGGCAGCGATTAAATGGCTGGCTGGTCAGGTACAACCTTCGGTCTTGGGTTTTGTAGGCTTTAAAGTGAAAGCCTGTGTTTATACTAGAGGGGAAACCATGTAAATCATGTTAAAAGCACAAATCTAAGAGGAGGAGAATGCTGGCCTTGTCATCTAGACTCCAGTGAAATTCCCTTCCCTCCCATCCCTGTTGGCTTTTCCTGACTGGATCTCCAGACTGACCGCCACCGCTGCAGTCAGAAATTTTCCTGGGAATGGCCGGTCTGAAAATCCTTAAATGTGCCTGGGTCGCTTTGGTGGAAGCGGGCTAGGAGGTGATTGCATTTGCAGTCGTAGCCTATTCCAAGCTGCCGGCACAACATGAGGTGGGGGCGGGGGGGGATGAGGGACCCCTTCGCCTGGCTCAGCTGAAGCAGAAGAGCCGGTCTGCCTTGCAGGGTGAGGGGTGCATGGGAACGACTCCTTCGCAGCTGTGTACCGCTTGTCCCCTTTCCCTTCATCCCTGTGTTCCTGTGGCTGAAGCATGAGCAGCCCCCAAGCTGCCCCATGCCACCAGCCACGTACCCACGGCTGGCACCCCCATGGCAGCGCTGCCGCGTGCCTGCACGCCGCATCCCGCAGCTGCTGGGAGCGCACCACCTGGCACTTTGCTGAAGGACACCCTGGTCCTTCAGCCACATCCACCGGTGGAAAACACCTTCTGGACCGAGGGCTGCAGGTGCAGAGGGGAAACAGGAGGCGTGGGGAGGTGAGTGGGTGCTGCTCGGGCACATGCAGCTCCTTGCAGGGCTCCCCGCCATCCTGCTTCCAGCCTACGGGAATTGAAAGGAGACTGCGGCATAGAAAAGAGGAGGGGAAAAAAAAATAATCAAGATCAGCAAGCACCTGGGCCTGAAACCCTGGAAAGGTGCAGCGGCTGCCTCCTGGCAATGTGCTGCGGGAGGAAGGGGAGGCTGCCCCTTCCCGGAGCCTCTGTGCGTGGAGGGGGTGCACGGGGGCTCTCGTCCCGGGCGGGGGGTGCCTGCGGTGTGTCGGGAGCCAAGGGGATGTGGGGATGAGCAAGACGGAGGGGGAGTCCTCTGTCTACCCTGGGAAAACCTGTTGTGGGTCTTGGGGTGGGGGCGTTAGAGCAGGGCAGTGGACCGCGTTGCCATCTCCCCTACATGTCCGTACTGCTGGGGCTCGGGAGATGTCATTCCTCCCCATCCTCGAGATTCACCAGGGAAAGGTGGACAGGCAGACTTTGCATCTGGGTTAGTGGATGTGATCAGTGGTATTTCCCAGCCTCATTTTAAGGAGCAAAAGAAAAAAAAACACTCCATTTTTCCATCGTTAAGCAGAGAGATCTTTTGTGCTGCCTTTTAAAGGGACCTTGAGTAGCTGCTAAGCAATCGGCAGCAGTTACATCACCTCCAAAGCAGCTACTGCAGGCACCTGACAGCTTTGTCCCACTGCCACTCGGAGCGGGTGGGGGGGGGATCATTAGTGCTCCAAATTCCTCACCCTTGGAGAAAGCCTGCATCTCTTGCTGGGAGGGAGAAGCCGCTACACCGTTTATGATGCTGCGAGTGGCTGAAGGGCATCGGTAGATGGGCTGAGATTCACAGCAGATAGGGTAGAGCAGGGACACGCGTCCTGGAGTTTCCCAGCCCCATCCCGTTTGCTAAGCTGGGTTCATCAGCCCATGCAGGACCCCAGCATCTTTCCGGGAGTGAGCCAAAGGCACTGCAGTAGCATCGCCTCGGGCCGGAGACACAGCCGTTGCCTGGCAGCTGCGGGTTTCCAGGGAAACCAGAGGTGCTAACTTGTTAATGAGCCCCGCGTCACTGATTGCTGCTGCAAAATAATAATAATTAGTAATAGGTCCATGATTTAGGAATCCCTCAAACAGCATGAACCTGCCAAGGGGACTTCGCTAAGTGCTGAAGCACTTGAAAGAAATGAGGGGATGGGAGGAAAAAAGGATGGAGGGCTTGGAAGAAGTGTCACGTTTTACATCTTAATAAATGTCTGGAGAGCTGGGGGCCGGTGGGGTCCTGCCAGCGTCCCAGCGGTGAGCCTGGGGCTGGTGGAGGGCCGATCTGGGTGGATGGAGGAGCCCTGGCCAGGCAGCATTTCCCACAGGCTCAGAGGACAGGGTTACCTCCCCAGGTGGGGTGCAGGGGGAAGAGCCGGATCGCTGAGCTCAGTGCCGCCGGTCCCCCTGCAGAGGTGGCTGTTCTTTGGGAACGGCTGCTTTGGGGGTCACTGGGGACCAACGAGTAGGCGTTTCTGTGGGGTGCTCCTATCCCTTGGTAAACTCAAGGTGGAGATGCCACCAGAAGAGCATGATCTTGGGAGGAGCACCCCAGGAAATGCGTTCCTGGGGTCAGAGCTGCTTCCGCAGCAAAGCTGGCTGGCTGGGGCAGTGAGGGGAGCATCCCCTCACCTGGGCTGGGTGCGGAGGGTAGAGTCCCAGGGCACCACCCGTGGCTCAGGGCGAAGAGTGGACGTGCCGGTTAGTGAGGTTAATGGTTGCTACAGAGACATGCTGGTCTTCCAGTTGATGCCTCCAGTACAAGAGAAACCAGATCTGTGCCCTTCCCCCACCACAGCTCTCAGCTGCGGGTCTTGCTCGAGATGAGAAATGGAGGGAGGTGGCCTCCGCCTCGGTGGCCTGCCCAAGGACGACCTCCTGGCCCGCCGTGCCGCACGGGTGGGCTCGGGCTGGGCTGCGCTTCGGGCTTTCTTGCCCTCTCGCCTGGCCCGACCAGAAGAGGGTCACAGCCAGGCTGAACACTGGCCCTTCGCCCGGGTGGCCGTGCCCATCTCCGTCAACGCTTGTGACTTGTGTGGCCAGCACCCCTCACCTGACACGCGTGGCCGTGGAGGTGACACCGGGGACAGAGTCCTGATGAGCAGGCGGTTGGCCCAGCCTCTGTGTTAAGCTCTGCTTGTCTTTCTGTCCCTTGGCTGCGGTGTGGCCTCTCCTGCTCGGCTGTCCCCATTCAGCTAAGCCATGTGCCCAGTTCCTCATTACAGGCACTCCAGGGAGAGGTGGGATTAAAGGATTATGGTAATGTTCTTCAGGAACACTCAAGAAGATTAAGATGGCTTTAATAAACTGATAAGAGAGGGACACAGCTATGTTTCTGAAACCCTAATTTAGGTTCCAGGTTAACCTTTTCCCCTGGTCTCCTGTCACCATGGTGAGAAGATCTCTTACTTCAGCAGTGCTCCATGGCTATGCCTGTTCCTTCAGTTTTCCTTTTAACCCATCTGAGCAGAAGCAGAAAGACATCTTTCTTCCTTCTCTGGTAGCCTTCCCAGGCATGGAGGCATTAGAGTTCATTCTTCTCGGAGAGCCTGTCACACGCAGCCTGTGAGGTGCTATGAAGGTCTCACAGCCTCTGCTGGTGCCTGAGGTACCTGTTAGCTGGGGATGAACCCACCAGCCCTCAGTCTGGCTTCAAAACTGTCCTGTGGTTGCTCAAGAAATTACTCATCTGCTTTTGACCTGGCTGGACATACTCTTAGAGAAGTCCCTGTGCCTTGGGTCTAACACCAAGGTCACAGCTCCCTATGACTGCACTCAGTCGGTCACCTCCATCCCCCGTGGAGGCTCCTGGAAAGGGGGAGAAGAATGGACCAGCCTTGCCCTGCCTTCCCCGTCTTTTGGGTGGAGCTGGGAGTGGGACCTGAACGATGTGTGTGCCACCAGGTCCACCTGGGCGAGCTGGCGCGGGCGTTCCTCTGGTTGTTCTGCAGGAGGGCAGCTGTTAGCTGAGCTGGGAACCTCCTCCTCTGCTTCTCCCATCTCTTCCACCCAAGGTCTTGCTCTTCTGCCAGAGCTTCATGCATGGAAGGCCTCTTCCGAACGGGTTCTCTCAGAGCGGTTGGGCAATTAAGGATCTCTTGTCTTTCCCAGACCCCCAGAGCTTACCCCCTGCTCATTGTCTGGGGAGCAGATACCACATTGTATCTGGAGGTGCTGTGCAGCGTATCCCCCGTGTGGGATTGCTCCTTCCTCCCACTTCAGTCTTTCACTCTCATCCCTCTGCCGTGGTATTATCCCCATCTTTTTTGTCTGTCGACCCTCTCCATTCCCTTTTCATTTCTTGGATGTAATTGGAAGGACTGAGAAGAATTCGCAGCCTGGTGTCCTGATGGGGAAGGGAGGCAGAAAGGGATTTGGGGAGTGGGGTGTGAAAGGAAGACGAAGGGGAAAAGCTGGCTAATTTGCATCCTTTCTGAGTGCCCTGGCTCTATAGCCAAGGTACAGCAGGGGGTCTTCTGGCAAGGCGGTAGCGACGTAATGAGGTGTGTCATATCCCAGCAGGAGCCAGCCTCGCTCCCCCTCAGACCCCCTAATTAGAACTGTTTCAATTTTTAAGCCCCCTGGAGGAGTGCTGGGGGGAGGCGGGGGGGACCGGGGGTTCCTGCGGTGGGGGGGACCGCCAGCCGCCCGCCGAGGGGGCAGCTCTAATTGGAGTCACCGTGAGGAGCCGCAGAGCCATACACACTCGCTGTGGGGCTGGGGAGAGCGATGCTGTAGTGCCGCGGGGCTGCCAAAATGCTTTGTGCCAGGAGGGGCCATCTCTATTGCAGCTTTTAGGGCATTTCCATGCTCCCCCGGCCCCCCAGTTTGAATTAATGCGTTGGCAGAGGCAGCAGGGGGGTGATAAGGGGACAGGGGAGGGTTGCGCATCCTGATGTGGCCTCAGTTGGGAGCTCAGATCCTGAGGCTGGAGCCGGGGTGTCCATCCCCTGCTTTGGGAGGCAGTTCTGGTAGCCCGGGGAGGTTGGGGCTGGAGCCATGAGCCACAGCAAATGCGGGAAACTCCATCCTCGTGCTCTGTGGCTTTCCGTTCTTCTCCTGCAAGCTGGCTGGGTCCTCCAGCTTTGGTGACCGGTAACTGAGGTGCCTGTAATTTCACTCAATAGTGTGTCCTACTCAAGCATCTCTTTTGTGTCTGGAGCTACCATCGCAGTCGGTGCCTGCACCACCGGGCTGCAGGCATGGGGGCTCGCAGGAGCTGCTGCTTTACTCAGCTCAGGGTGACTCGTAAGCCTCCTCCGGGCCATGGAGCCAAATCCTGGCCCTGCAGAAGTCAATGAAAATCTTCACACTGGCCTTTTCAGGCATGGTATTCATAGTCCTCCTAATTCAGATGCATTAAAGCTTCTGTGGAACAGCTTGTGGGTTCTCTAAAACACTGTCTGGCAGGAACAAGAGGAGCCTCGTAGTAGCCCAGGCTTATTTTCTGAATGACTGCAGCAGCATTAAACCTAATGCCATTAAAACACGCCTGCAATGACGTGTACCGTTAAAACCCAAGAAGGCACCCTGACCTGAATGTCCCTCAGCCTGCTTATTGCTCTTATAGACCCCACGGGCTGGGCGTGGAGGACGCTTGTTCTTCTGATAGTGCTTCGGAGAGCACCGGGCTCGACCCTCCTCAGCTCCTAAGATGGAGCCCAGGTAGGCAGCCCTGTATACGACCCCCCCCACCACCTTTCAGAGTCTGCACGAGTTAGCTGCTGGAAAGCAGCAGCCGCTTGGGGCCATCTCGGTCCGAGTGCAGCTCCCCAGGGCTCTGCCCCAACGCCTGGCCTGTTTCTTGAAGGCAGGAGTGTAAGTCAGCTCCATTTCTTGGCTTCCAAGAGAGGTCATCTTCTCCTGACTTGCCAGGAGGCAAGCTGGCAAGATACCCACGAGCAGGCTGCGATACAAAGGCGGGTGAGATCCAGGGTGAAATGGTAGACGTGAGTGGGGCACACCTCATTTGGTGGTGTGTCTGATGGGCCCTGAAGAAGCTGTTACCATGCGGCAGCAAAACCTTATTGCTGAGCTAAGCCGCTTCTGTGAAACCATTAGCTCTGTGCTTGGCAGAGGTCAGAGAAAGCAAATTGAGTGTGAGGAGCTGTTGAGATGGGAACGGGGGAAAGAGGAGACATCTTGCCCCGTGCAGGTCCCCAGCGCCCTTGCCTCTCAAACACGGTGCGTCGCGGCTGGCTGGGGTGGCCAGAGGTGTCTGTGCAATATGTGGATCTGTAGATGCTCTGACCTGAAAGGCTCCTAAACGAGGTCTAGATGTGGTGAGAACCGTGGGGAGGGTGATTAGGGAATGGGTGTGCGTGGCCTCTTCCAATGCAAGTAGTAAGGGGTCACCGGGGGGGGTGGGGGGGGGGGCATGGTGTTAGCGGATTTGGAGGAAACCAGGGCTCCCCAACTTCATCATAGCTGGGCAAACCGTTCTGCTGCCTGCCACCGGCCACTGTGCCTGCTAAAAGCTGACATGGCTTCAAAAAGCAATTAGGCACATTCATGGAGGAAAAGCTCCACTGAGGGCTATTAAATGACAAAGAGAAAGCCCCTGGCTGGAGCGGCTCAGGATCCACAGATGCCCACAGGCTGGGAGAACATACCTAGAAAGTGCGGCTTGTTGCACTCTTACGCTTTTCTGAAGGCTGAGCCCTGGGTGACATGGCCCAAGGTGAATGTCGCGTCCTGCCCGGCTGACCGGATCCCGCCTTCTCCTTTCCTCTCGTTGCAGGTTCAGCACAATGAGTTGGCATCCTGGGTGTTAGCAGCGTGAGGGGACCAGGACAGAGTGCTGCCCTGCTCACCCCCTTACCCCCTCGCTCGTTCCCCTTGGGGAGACGGGTGCTGGCACCCCTGCCCTGCCCTTCCACCCCTTCCCCCCCGCTCGCCATAGAGGGGACGGGCCCGTTATGGCTGGGGACAGGCTCCCACGCAAGGTGATGGACCCGAAGAAGCTGGCCAGCCTCCTGAGGAACGGAGCGGAGGGCACCCTGGTCATTGACAGCCGTTCCTTCGTGGAGTACAACTCCTGGCACGTCCTCAGCTCCGTCAATATCTGCTGCTCCAAGCTCGTCAAGAGGAGGCTCCAGCAGGACAAGGTCTCCATCACGGAGCTCATCCAGCCTGCTCCAAGATGAAGGTAAGGGATCTGGCCAGAGGATGCTCACACCCTCTTCCCCGGTAGAAAGGGGCAGGCTGGGGGTGGGATGCAGGACTGGCCTAAGGGCCGCTCCATGCCTGGTACGCACATCCTCTACCTCCATCCCTTGACCTGCCGGCATCTCTCTGGCACCCTTTGGAGAGCCAGAGGGTGAGCTCATGCGGCCACAGGGCTGTCCTCAGAGACCTGCTCCTTGCCCCCACCCCAGTGATGTGCTTCCTGCTCCAGGAGCCCTCCCCGGGCGAGTCTAACAGGTATATCAGCCTTAGGACTTGTCCTAGGCCAGCAAACAACCCCCAAAAGCCTTCCCAGAGCTGTAAACTTAATCCCCTGCTAAAAACTCTTCCCCTCCCCTCTGTCATCTCTAACTCCATTCAGGGACATGTAATCCTCCTCCCCTGTGACGCCAGAAGCTCTTATCCGGTGTCATGGCATATTATCTCTCCCAGGCTCCTCTCTCTATCGCTCCCGGTTAAATAATAGAGGTGGCTGGGAGCCACGGGGCTGGGCTGGAGCCCCGGCCAGCACCGCGCCGGGTGCGCCCCCCCGGGGGGCAGTTGGCCGTTGCCCCCCGCTCGGGGCTCGCTTTTACCCCGTGTGTCTCCCCCCCTCCCGCCTTGTAATTTTATGGCAAAGCGAGGGTAATTCAGGCGATTAATCAAACGCTGGGCCCAGCTGGAGCCATCTGCGGCGTCCCCCCCGCCCGGCCCGCATTGGCTGCCGGTGACATCACCCCGCCGGGATGAAGGGGACCGGCAGCGCGGGGGGGCCGGGCCGCTCGCAGGGGGTGGCAGGGGCTGATTCCTCAGGGGCTTTAGCGCTCTTAAATCCCCGGGAGAATAAAGCAGAACGATCAGCGAGGGGGGGGGGGGGGGGGGGGTGAGGGAGCGGCCTGGCGGGGGCAGCGCTGCGGCAGCGGCGTTGCGCACCGGGAGGGAGGACGGGGAGGAGGAGGCGGGTGGGGAGGGGAGGCATGAGGGAGTTCGCGTCAGCTGATGCCGGCCCGGCAGCCCCCCAACCAGCCCCGCAGCCCCCCAGCCAGCCCTGCAGCCCCCCAGGCCAGCCCTGCAGTCCCGGCCGCCGCAGCGGAGGGGTGGCTCGGGGCGGGGCGGTGGGCCCGGCTCGGGGGTCCCCACGTGTCCCCGGGAGGCAGCGATCGCCCCCTCCCCGCTCCCGGGCCATTGCGTGATGGTCCAGGTACCGGCTGGGGACGTGCCTGCAGCCGGGGGTGCTGGGGGCGGCGGCGAGGCGGTGTCGCCTTTAATGCACGGCTCTTTTCCCTTCCCCCTTCCCCCTTCCCTTTTCCCCCTTTCCCCTTCCTTTTCCCCCTTTCCCCCTTCCTTTTCCCCCTTTCCTTTTCCCTTTCCTTTTCCCTTTCGCCTTCCCTTTTCCCATTTCCCCTTCCTTTTCCCTTTTCCTTTTCCCCCTTCCCTTTCTCCCTTCCCTTTCTCCCTTCCCTTTCCCCCTTTTCCCTTTCCCCCCTTCCCTTTCCCCCTTCTCCCTTTCCCCCTTTTCCCTTTCCCCCTTTTCCCTTTCCCCCTTTTCCCTTCCCCCTTTTCCCTTTCCCCCTTTTCCCTTTTCCCTTTCCCCTTTTCCCTTTCCCCCTTTTCCCTTTCCCCCTTTTCCCTTTCCCCCTTTTCCCCTTTTCTTTTCCCCCTTTTTCCTTTTCCCCCTTTCCCCCTTTTCCCCCTTTCCCCCTTTCCCCCTTTCCCCCTTTCCCCCTTTCCCCTTTTCCCCCTTTCCCCCTTCTTCCCCTTTTCCCCCCTCCCTGTTCCCCCCTTCCCCTTCCCAGTACAGGCGGAGTCCCCCCCAGTGCCCCCGCGGGCAGAGGGCAACCGTGCCCCCCCACCCAACCGGCTCTGGCAGCCGGCCGTAGCGAGCCGGGACCCCCGTGTGGGTTCAGCCGCTTGCCCTGGCAGCCCGCGGCGGGGCCGGGGGACACACGCGCTGTACCCTCACCTGGCGCGGGGCGGGGGCCGCGGCTCGCAGCGTCCGAGCCTTTGTGCGCACACCTGGGTGTTGGCACCCCGGGGTGCCGAGCTCTCCTCTCCCCCGTGCCCCCTCCCCCGTGCCCCCGGTTTCAAGCCGCTCGGGTGGTGGTCGCGTTTTGGGACCCCCCCGCAATCCACGCGCTGTGCTGCCGGGAGGGCGCAGGCCCTCGGGGGGGCGATGCTGGCGGCCGGTTCGGGCCCCTGTCGCCCCCGTACGGTCTTTCTGCCCCCACCTGCCGTAGCTGCCACCCCCCGGGCCCTTCTCTGCCCCTGGCTCCCCGCCCCGGGGCCGGGGGAGGCGGGGGCCGGAGCGGGGGGCACGGCTGGCGTTGGAAGCAGATGGCAGGAAGGGTGACATCAGTGGTGCGATTGTCCGGCCCCATTATTCCTCCCGAGGGCCCCCCGCCCGCCTCCTGTTTCCTGCTCCCGGCCGGCCGGGCTGCCAGACAAAGGCGGCTGGCAGCGGTGGGGGGCTGCCCGGGCAGGGCAGGGGCAGCCTGAGCCCCCCCCTCATCCCGCTGCCCCTCGGCTGCCCGGCACAAAGAGCTTGACCTGCGCATCCCGGCTCGGCGGTGCCATCGCGGTTTGGGGAAGGAGGCTGGGGCTGGCACGGGGCAGAGCTTCCCGGCGATCCCACCTTGCCCCCCGCTCCGCTCCCCCGCCAGCGTGCAGGCAGCGGGGCTCAGCGTCTGCCGAACTCGGTTTTCCCAGGGCTTGCACCTGCTTTCCGTACCGCCGCTCGGGAAAGGTACCGTTAACAGTGCTTCTGGATGCTAGTTTGGAGCGATGCTGCTGGGTAGCAGCAGCTCCTGGCTTTTTTGGGGCAAGGAAAGGGAAGGACCATTTTGTAGGAAAGAAGAAATGGGGAAAATAAACCTCCCTTTCTTTTTTCCATGAAAGATGCCTGCGATGGTGGGCAGAGCTAAGCCACTGCTCCCAAGCCCCGTTGTGTGCCACCTTCCCATGGCGCCTGAGCTGGGAAAAACTGCTGCAGCAATTCATTTCCCAACTGGTAATAGGCTCCTTCCACACAAAAATGGTACCAATGTACTGCTCTGGTTTTGGTTTTGAACCCTTCTCCCAATACTAACAATAATAAATTCTCCCAATAATAAATTCCAATAACTGAAATAATTCAGCTCCTCAGTGCAGTTTTTGGGGCAGAGGTTGTGGGAAATTCCTGCCTGGGGTTTTCACTAGCATTTCTTGAGGGAAATGTTGAAATTTTCGCTTCTTCAAGATCCCCCTGGAAAGTCTTTCCACGTCTCAACCTCTTCTTGCTTCCTGAAATGTAGCTATCTCTAGAGCAGCTATAGCCGCAGTCTGAGGCATGACAAGGGTCTCTTCAGGCGATGGGAATATTTATTTATTTGCGTTAGGAGCATGGCTCTGCAAGCAGCTGTTTTGCTTGAGGGAAAGCCGGGGCTTATTTTTGAGCCGTGTGCCTGGCTGCTCTTTATGTTGATGGAAGCCCTGTTATTTCAGTGGGGTGATTCACTGTGTTTTGAAACAATATGTGACTGAGATGTCGGTAGTAATTGGGATAATAAGAATAGCTTGCTCTTATCTTAGCCTGGATCACCTGTAGAGCATTATCATCCCTGCTCGGCGGGAGAGAGGCGGAGCAGGGACCCAGACCACGTTGAACCACCCGGTGCCCCAGGAACAGATGTCCCTAAGGGAGTTACCTGCAGCCAGAGCTGGGGAGGGTGGTGGTGGCGAGCACTGGGCCTGGTGGGAAGGCAGTGGATGGTCTCAGCTGGGATTTGGTTGGAGCTGTTGGCCGGGTGGTCCCTGCTCTGGGCTAGCCATCCCCCCCACCAGCCGAGGTTCTGGCAGGGAGGAAGGTTGTCCCCAGGGAGATGCCCTGGCTCACCTCCAGCGCTGGGGTGGGCCAGCAGCTTTTCAAAGGCGTGCATGGGTTTGCAAGCCTCACTCAACACCTGCTTGGGGCCAAACGACTTGCTGCGCCTTGGCCCTGCCGTCCCTTGCTGGCTGGGTTTGGGGACCCTTTCTGGAGGGTGATGTCTGGGGGTTTGGTTACTTCAGCATCCTTGGGGTGATGGGCAGCCCCCATGGGAGAGCTCCCACCATGGAGGTACTGCTCCTCAGGAGGACCCCCCTGTTGCCAGCTGTGACACTGCCCTATGCCAGCAGCTGGAAGAGGCAGGAATCTGACCCTGAGCATCTCTTCAGCTTTACCCTCTGCCTCTGCCCCAGTTAGCTTTTAACCTCCCGATGTTTAAGGCCAGAGATGGGGCTGTGCCTCCCCTGGCGTATCTGGAGTACATGAGGTTAATGGGAGACCTGTGGACCCCATTGAACATCTCCCTCTCATTTTCCTTTGTAGCGAGGAGCTGGGATGCCGGTGTGGGCTCCTCGTGTGCTCCACGAGGGCTCCTCAGGACCCTCCTGCAGGCATCCTTGCCCCAGCAAGCAGCGTATTTATTTTCTGCAGCCAGGCCATGCAAGGCCAGTGCTTGTTTGGCATTTACATTGAGTGAAACCTTATAACTTTAATAAGATGTAAACCGTGTCGCACATCTCTGCCGTCGCTCAGCAACCCTGCAGTAACGGCCCAAACAAAGCCTCCCCATGCAGAGGGAACACTAAATCCTATTGTGGGATAATTCTGCTTGGCCAGAGCTGGTATCTCCACTGCAGCCACCCTGGCCTGGACCGCCCAGCCAGGATGAGCCCCTGCCCTGCCACAGTTCGGTCCCCACCTCACCGTGCTTTTGTGGGAGATGCTTTCGCTGGTGTGGGGCTTCAGGCTGGGGACTGGGGTTTTGAGATGTGCTAATGGCATGATAGGGGGGCTTGAAGGGATAGCGGCCCTGCTAAGGACTGGCAGGCTCCTGGCTCCGAGCTGGCTCGGCAGTCGCTGTGCTTCCCTCCAGCTGTGCTTGGGATGGCCGCCTGCAGAAGTCCTGCTTCAGGGGTGGCCAACGAAATGATGCTGGGGTAGATCCTCAGCTGGCTTGCCCCCAGGTGGCTTCGGTCATTTTTCGGTGTCTTATTTTAAAATTCCTGCATCCTTTTCTCTGCCCTCTCATCCCACCGCTGCCTTTTCAGCCCTCCCATCGTCCTGCTGACCTGTGGGGCCAGTTTTGCTCCCCAGTGCCTTGTGCTGGTCTGGCTCCTTTGAGCCCCCACTTCCTAGAGCAGAGCTGCACGTGGTGCCCCGGCAGGGATTTCTGTTGGTGTGGGGCTGTCCTTCCGCTGCGGCGAGGAGACGTGATGAGCTCAGCTAAATCAGTGTGCCCTGCAGTTTTATTTGGATGGCACTCACGTTGCCAAGCAGGGAAGCACCTGCAGCAGTGTGTGAGAGCAGCATTAGTATCGACAGCAACCCAGAGCAAATCTGTTCTGCTGGTAAAGATAGGGCATGGCAGTGAGACAGCAAAAGGAGGCGGGTGTCCATGAGTGGTTCCTAGTTCAAGTGGTCTCCTAAAGAGATTTTGGAGAGGGCCAGGCATGTGGTGGGCGATGGGCAGCTCCAACACAAGCCAGAGGAGAGAGGAGCTTAGAGGTGCAGACCCTCCTTCCTTGCCTGCCGCTGCCGCCGCCTCCTCCCACGCCGTGATGGATGTGCCTTACCCGGCCGGCTGGGAGGGCAGGCACTCACAAGGCAGGCGTGTGCCATCCGCCCGACTATTCGGCAGATGCGCTGAGCCATGCCTCTGCCAGGATTTTTATCTTCTTTTAATGCATGGACCTTCAGGTAGGTGTAGGAACGGCCAGCTGCGCCTTGAGTGCTCTCACTGCAATCCAGCCATCACCAGGCTGGGGGGACTCCTGCCTGCAGCCAGCTGCCTGCCTGCGGGGTACCCCACCACCTCACCCACCCGGGAGGCCCTGCAGCAGCGGGCAGCAGGGCTGGGTGCTGTTTGTGGCATGAGAGGCATGTCAGAGCAGCCCAGGAGCTCCTTTCCCCCTCCCCAGCGCATCTCTGCAGTGTGCTGACCCCGCCGTGCATTACAGAAGGAAGAAAGAGCATCTCCCTGAATGCGCACTGAGCTAAAGAAGAGGTTTTCCCCCTTCTTCAGCCCACAGGGGTGATCGGCAGGTTTGGGTTGAGCTTCCAGAGGGGCAGTGCCTACAAAGGTGTTACTGTGCTGGGCTCGGTGTCCCCAGGCTGCCCTGCAGAGCTGTTGCTCCAGCCCCGCTCGCTCCAGCCGCAGCACAAGGGCTGTGCTGGGAGCACCCCTGCCTGCAGAACCACCCCCAAATCCCCTGGCACCAGCCAGGCTGCAGAGGAGTATCTGAGGGCAAAGGTTTGGTGGCGAGGAGATGGTGAATGAAGTCAGGGCGACTTCTGGGATGCGGTTAAGTAATGGCAAGCAGAGGGTGATGCTGTCTGGGGCAGGATGCTCAGAAGCGCTCATGGTTGGTGGGGCTGCTCCTGCAGCATCTGTACTGACACGCTTGCCTGTAGCCATGGAGCGGAGTCCCAGCCTGGCTGGACCCTCCATTTGGTGAGTGAAGCCAGCTGGTGCGGATGCTGTGGAGCTGGGGTCTCCTGCTGTGTGACCGGTAAATTCAGCTTTGCTTCCCATGGTGGTGTGGGCAGCATTCTCCTCAGTGCTCAGCCTATTTCTCTGACACCCAGTTTTTGCTGTTCTGCTGCAGGTGGAGGCAGAGGAGCACCAGGACGTGGTGGTCTATGACCAGAGCACGCGGGATGTGACCGGCTTGGCTGCTGACAGCTTCCTCTCCATCCTCCTGGGCAAGCTGGATAGCTGTTTCCACAGTGTCTCCATCCTCACAGGTAGGAGCCCTGGGTTACCACTTCACCTGGCACTCTTACCCCTTAGTCTGAAGTTACGGAGCCGTGGCCACATGTGTCCATCTGCATTTCCTGGCCACCGGTGGCCGTGGTGGCAGAGGGCAGCCTCACACGCGTGCCGAGGAGGCTCAAGCCACGCTGGCATTGCTGGGTCCTCCCTGTGCATTCATTCCTTGTGCTGTCCAGCTCTCCACCGCTGCATCCAGCACCAGGGTGAATGAGAGAGGAGGTTGTGGAGGGATCATGGTGGCATGGGTCCAGCCATCCGAAAGCTGCCCTTCGTTCTCACATCCCCGCGCTGCTTCATCCCCGGTGAACGTGCCAAGGGCCAGACCCGGTTCGGGAGCTCTCACTGCTGTTAAAGGGAGGGCGGGAGAGGAGATACGTGGATGTGCTGGGAAGGGGAAGAGGGGCAGAGGGTCATCACTGGGTGAGTCAGGGTCTGCTGGAGATGATGCTCTCCAGGCACGAGCACAGAGGCAGGAGGAGGCACGCGCTGCCCTAATTACAGCCCTCTTACAGAGCAAAATGGGAGGCAGGCGACTGATGAATGAAACTCTCCAGCCCGGCAGAAAGGAGGAGAAAGAGTCACGAGCTGCTGAAGGGAGAGTTAAAGCTGCCTTTAATTCCCCGTGGCCAGGACAGCCGGGTGTCTGCCTGGCTGGCTGCCCACCTCCAAGCTTTCTGCCCATGGAGGCGTGGGCAGGCGCTGCCCCCCCCCCCCCAGCCCCTTGGTCCCGCTGAACTCATCCAGGCTCCTCGACAGCGCCAGAAGCACGGAGATGGGGATCCTCGGCTCCCCAGGCCTGTCCTCATCCTGTGGCAACAGGGTACAGCTTTGGGGCTGAGGCAGAGGGTACCGACCTCTGTGTCCCCAGAGTGTCACAGCGATGGAGGGCAGCTGCCCCTGCAAATCCAGCAGCATGACAGACCCTGGGAAGGTGTGGTTGTGATGGGCAGGGTGGCACAGCAAGTGGCATTCAGGGAGCTGCTTTGAGTTAGAGCTGCTTTGTGATGGGGAGAACGGAGCAGAGAAATAGCGGGAATAAACCCCCTGGTTCAAGGGTTTCGAAGGCAAGCAGAGACTAAATGAAATCACAATAAAGCTAATTAACGTGGCCTGAGTTGCAGCAGCTCTGCTGAGGCCAGTGCTGGAGGATGCTGCTATGGGCTTCCACAGCAGCCCCTGGCCCACCCCGGCAGCTGTGCCTGTGGCTCCAAGGTCGGCGCGGTGTAAACAGGCTTGGCACATGGTGCAGGAGGAGGAGTAGGTGGCTTTGGTCACGTCTGGGCAGGAACCTGCACAGTCACCAGGATGGATCAGGAAACAGCCTTCGCAGTGTGACCCTGGCACCCCCAGCCCAACGCCGCTCCCCCAGGGCTGAGTGAGGGGCAGTGCTATATGGTGGCTGCAGACCCCCACCCCTGAGTCCTCCTGAAGCAGGGATGGGGCTGAATGAGGTGGCCCTGAAAGCCCCAGAGCCGCGTCCTCCCTGGGAAAGTGAGGGGAGGCTTGGGGGACCCCCGGTGCACCCCAGCCGCATGCATGGCGTGCCCCATGCTGGGTGACACCGGCAGCTTGCCACCCCCCTGGGCCATCAGCTGAGCCCCGCACGAGCAAACCTGCACCCCATGGGGGCACATGCATCCTCCATCTTCAGGGCAGACATTTCCATCCCCCTGGGCTGCGGGAGCCCAGACCCCTGTGCGGCAGCGTGGCAGTGGTAGGCACAGGCAAAGCTGATGTGGAAGATGGGCCACCAGCAGGTAGAAAAAACGGGAACCAAAATGTGGAACACTGGGTCATGGCGGCGGCGTTCTGCATGGAAATCGTGACTGGAAGCAGCTGCGGAGCATCGGGGGCGGCTGGGCACGCGGGGCGGCAGGCAGCACTCCCTCCTGCCTGCAGCTGGGCAGCAGCCCCCTGGTTTGAGAGGCAGCTCCGCAGTGCTTGGGAGGTCTGGGGCAGGATGTGTGCCCGGGCCTGATCCTGACCCCTCGCCCTGGTGGGATTTAACCCCTCGATCTGTCTGCTCCAGGCTCAGGCACTTTGTCCCACCCCAGCCCATCCTGTGTCCCAGGAGAGGTGCCTGGGTCCTTCCCAGAGGTGGCTTGTGACCCCAGGGGCAGTTGGGCTGGCAAGGGCTGCTGAAATCTCAGGGTCCTGTCCTGCAATCTCAGCCGGTCCCTAAATGGATGCCAGCACCCCAGGGAACCCCGTCCTGTGGGTCTCCAATCCGGTGTGGGCACCCTAGGCAGCCCCTCGATGCTCCCCAGCTCTCCTGAGCCCCTGCAGGTGTGACACGCACCCTTGCCTCGGTGTCCCCACCTCGTGCAAACGCCGCGGTTGGGTGCTTGGCCGTTCTTGGTCACCTCCAGCCCATCGTCCCTCAGACCCTTGAAGCAGCTGATGGGCAAGGACGGGGGAGCTGGGAGTGGCAGGAGTGGCAGCAGGGACCCATCAAGGGTTAACAGTCCAGAAGTAGCAATTCCAGCGGGCTGGGAAGGAGGAATCTGAGTCAATTATTCCCAGTCTTGGAAATATTCAGCTTCTCTTCTTTTTTCCTTTTTTTTTTTTTTTTTTAATTGTGTAAGTATAAATAGTGCTGCTTGCTGCCCTCCATCCGTGGGAGCAGAAAGACTGTTGATTTATATGGTTTTCCTGACATCACATGAAGTGGTGGAAAACTGAATGGAGCCAACATTTTTCCTGCATTACGTAATGCCCCCTCCCTCCCTCCCAGCCCAGCTCTGCTATTCCTGCAGGAGCCTGACTGTTCTTTAACCTTTGTTTACTTCAGCACAAACGCTCGTTTTTTTGCTTTATTTTTTGCTTTTTTTTTTGCTTTTTTTTTTTGCTTTTCTTTTTTCCCCCCACTTTGCTCCCCCTCCCCCCCCCAACTTCTTTTATCCCTGTGCAAACTCCCACTTGGTTTTTATTAACAGCCATTATCTGTTTATGAAGCAGCAGCAGCGGTCTGGCTCCATCACTCCCTGATGGCTCCCGCGTGCCAGCTCTTGTATTGGAGCCTGGCCAGGGCCGTAGCACGGTGCTGAGCTGCTGGGTGCTGAGCTTCACCAGCTCCTCTCTGTTTGTCCAGCTATGGCACAGGGTGGGGAGATGTCCCTTTGCTCCCATTCAGTGGCTAGAAGCGACAGCTGAGGGCTCGGGATGCTCGGCCAGATGATGCTCAGGCACCCATCCTGCCCCTGCTCCTGGTCCTTGAGCCAGGTGGTCCTGTGCCCAAAGCTGGCTGCCGGCTGGAGGTGGACCCGGGCTGGCGAGGTGGTCAGCAGGGTGGTCCCCCCACCCGACTGCCAAAGGTGGGACCCCCTCGCACAGCGGAGGCTCTTCTCGTTGTGGTCTCGTGCGCCCGGGGAGCTTTATCAGTGCGATATCACGCTCCGACCTGAAACAGGCCCCTCGCCTTCTGAGCTGGAGTCATGAGCTTTTCATCTGGCTCGGGAGCGAGTGTGAGATCATCTTCAGCCCCCCCACACACCCCACTCCCCCCCCCCCGCCTTTTGTACCAATTCTTCAAGGAATGTTTAAATTTTCCAGTCCTGTTCTTTCTAAATTTGGAGCGTCTGTTTACTCCCAGGATTCGGAAAGAATGTAACAATATCATCAGCGAGAAATCCCTCCCAGCCTTCCACTCGCCATCCTCCTCCTCGGTGAGCAGGCTGGCCTTGGCAGCGCTGGCCATCACCCAGGTCCTCTCCAGCCCGGCAGCGCCGCAGCCACTGGCACGGCCAGCGAGAGCTGTGATTGAATGGTGGCAGTGATCTGGAGGGGGCTGAGATTTGGGGAATTTCAGGGGAATCTACCAAAGGCAGGTGACTTCAGAGTGGCCAAAATGTAGTGAGAAAAGAAAGGGGGTTTCCATTGCGGGAGCTGACTTGGGCTGCCCGGCCGTGAGTGGGTTCAGCACTGGCTGGAATTATTTTGGAAACAAGGACTCAGGAACAGATAATTTTAATAAAAAAAGAAAAAGGTTTTGTTTTGTTTTGTTTTGTTGTTGGTTGTTGGAGGGGTGGTTTTTTTGCATAGGGCAGTCCTAAAAGGAGGTTAAACTTCAGGGCAGCTGAATGTGACTTTGCTCATCCTTGGCTGAAAATACCGTGATGCTTTTACATGTCATGTTGGTGAGATGCCACATGCCAGCATCACACCTCCGTTGCTGCCTGCACCGCTTGAAAAAATGTTGGGCTGGGGCTGTTTTAGAGGAAAAGAGAAGATGAATGAAAGAAGGCGAGCTAGGCAGGTGCAAAAGCAGCACATAGGCAGGGCAGAGCAGAGGGAACTTGCTTTTAGCCAGTTGCAGGGGCTGGAGTCGGCATGTGTATCCAAAAGGCAGCAGAAATACAAAAGAATCTGCAAAGCTTGTCATGGCTGGTGCTGAAGCTGAAAGCTTAGCAGGATCCGGAACCAGGACTGAGGTGTCTTTACAAACCCGATGTAAGGAAAAAATAATTTAAAACTTAAGAAAGAAAATACCCCGAACACCCAGGCTTTGGTCATCAGTCAGAAGCTGGCAGGAGTGGGCCAGCAGGACTCCACTGCAGCTGGTTATTTCATGGTCACCTTCCTCACCTCCCGCTCTGGGACAGCGCTGCGATTTCATCTGACGGCTTTGGTGTGTGAGCGTGTCTCCCGGGCATACAGCACGTGTGGGATACACTAACTGGTGGACTTTGTCCGCCGACTCCAGCAGAGCCTCTGCTCGATACATGGGCCTGAAGATGCACGCGTAGGTCAGGTTAGGGCTAGTTCAGGCACCCTCAGACTGCAAGAGCACTTGGGGACTTATCAGATGTACCCACAAGTTTTTCTCCTAAAGTCTAATGACTGTCTCTGAGTGTCCCACAAGCACCTCTGCCCACCCGTGGACATCTCCATCCCATAGCGTACCATGAGGAACCGAAAGGAGATCCGTGGCTGGCAGGAGTGCGGGTATGAGTAAAGAGAGCGCAGGGGTGGGGTGAGGTGGGGAGGAGTGCTCGCGTGGCTCTCTCATGCTTCTCCCACATTTGGGAGTTTGGAAGAACCAGCTTTGCAAATAATGTGGATGGGGATCCTGGTTGTGCTCAGGAGCAGAAGAAGGGTAAGAAGTGCTGTGGAGGGGGTTATGCTCAGCTTTTCTGAGGCCGTGGGTGGTGGGCGCAGCGGGATGACCTGTGGCGATGCTTTGCTCTACCTGTCCAGAGCGCTGGAGGTAGGGCACTATTGCCCGCCTAGGAGGAGAGGTGCTTTTTGTAGAAACCAAATGGTAACACCATGGTTTCTGATTTTGACAGCCCTGGAGGTTTAGGTAACTCACCAAACCTCCTTCCCTCTTGCACAGGACACCCCTGGGTCCATGGCACCGGAGGAGTTTCCTTCCGGCAGCAAAGCCGTCCAGGACCGCTTTGGCCAGGGCAGGACCGTGTTTTCTCACCTTCCAGCCCGCATCCAGTGGGTGCTGGCATCCAACCCTAGCCACCCAGCCCAGCGTGGTTCTAGGGAGCACTCCCAGTCTCCACAGCCCGAGGTGTGGTGTTGGGGTGAGGTGCCCCCTTCCCACCCTCCACCACGACTGGGAGATGCCTGGGAGCGTTTTGGCCCCGGCTGGACCAGCGGCTGCATCCCTGGGAGGGGTTAAGCCAGGTCACGTATGTGCGAGCTGATTGTATTCCAGACCTATGCTCTAAACCTCCCTGTTTAGCAACGCTGTCGTCAGACAACTTGTTTTCCCGATTCTATAATTACCCCGAGGAGCTTCCCCTCCCCCTCTGGCTGCGTTTTTAGCTGTCAGACCCAGAAAAGGCGAGCGTAAGGGCCAAAGGCAGAGAGGGATGGAGGAGAAGGGACTTAGGGAAGAGCAGCCCTCTGGTTGCCAAGACTTACAAAACCATCATGTCATTTCATTTCTCATTTCTGGAAAGCCGATGGAAGGCAGCTTCCCCAGTCAGAGATCCCGATGGGCAGGAGCCGCTGCCCAGTTATGGTTTCCTTCCTTTTGAGAAACCTGCCTGCCCCTTTCCCTGGGCCTGCACCGCACACTTGCAGGAGGTCAGCGCTGGCATATAAGGTCCCGGCACTGAGTGGAGAGAGGAACTGCTGGCCACTGCATCGCTGTGCTCTTGCCAGGCTATAGGTACTGTCATGATGGGCACGTAGGTGCTGAACAGGGGCTCGTTCTGCTGCTGCTTCTGCAGGCGGGTTTCGTGAGTCTGTCAGACCCCTTGCAGCAATGCTTTTTTGCCAGCGGGTGCTGTGGCAATGAGAGCAAGGCCAGGCTAGGCATCTCTCCCCAGGTGATGCATCTCTGTCTGCTAAATAGGGGCTGGAGGCAGGATGAGTGACAGCCTGGCCGAGAGGAGCACCTGTGGGCAGGGGCCAAGGGGCAGCAGCTGATGACACGGCATGTATTGCTGCACTGTGGGTGTTGCCTTTTTTCTCTCTACTTGACAGCTTTCCCCTACCCCAGTGCCAGCTCCCAAACCTTACCCTGGTCCTGGCAAAGGAGCAAAGAAGGTGGGGAGGGAGTGGGGGGGAGGATTCTGCCTGGGAAGTGGTGGCTGCAGTTGGCATCTCCGTGGGCTGGACCTCATGCTGGTTGAGGAAGGGGTTGCTGACTACCTGTGCTCACTTGTCTTTTACTGAGGGGCAGAGGGATGTGAGATACCGGTGAGCCTCCTGCATCAAGGGCTGCTTGGTAGTGTCATGCCCAGCTCCCCAGCTGGGGCTGCCAGCAGCCCTAAACTGAAAACTCAGTCCAAACACATCCTGAAGGAGCCTGTCAGTACCAAAATAATTTGTGCTGCAGGGTCTTGCAGACCTAAGGGAGTCAGGCAACCACAATGCAGCGAGGGAAGGCAAATGCATGCTTCTGTACTGCTGGGTCGGGGGCAGGTTGATGATTGCACCCCCTAATTCACCACGTGCTTCCTGCAGCCTCCCCCTTGGCTGGCACAGAGCAGCCAGCTGCTGCCCCTGCACAACCCACCGATGGTTTCCACGCCAGCAGAGCCCCCACCACAGCCAACGGAGCAGGTTGCAGCTGAATTGCCTGGGTAGAGCATGGGTAGAGCATGGGTAGAGCACTGCTGGTGCAGCAGCGGTAGGGATGGAGGCATCTCCACGCTGGGAGCCATTGGCACTGGCCACCAACATCACGCGCCCTCCCTCACAGGGACAGAGGTGGCAAATGTAGGGAACCACAGCCCCCCTGCAGAGCTGCTGTGAGAGCCACTTCCCAAGCACAGCTCTTGGGGGAAGGCTGCTCCTCTCTCTTCCAGCCTAGTTGGAGCACGCTTTGAATTTTATCCAACCTCTGACCCACATCTGATAATAATCAAACCATATTTGTTACAACAACAAGGCTCATTAGGAGGCTGGCTCTGCTCGGGGTGGGGGGTGGGGTGGGGGAGAGCACTTAGTTAATGCCAATGACCTCATCTCATGTGATGTCATTCAAAGGAAAAACACTGAAGTCACTCACATATGGCTCAGCCTGGGGTTTTTCAGCCTGTAAAGCTTCAGATTTTCAAAGGCACAATACATCCCCCCCACCCCCCACCCCTTCCCCGCCTCGCTCCTCTGCTTGCTATAATCCTGAATGATTTTCTGGAGGCTTGGGCTTAGACCAATAAACGTGGTGGAGACGTATTAAGGAGTCCCATGGGTGGGAAAGGGGGACACAAGTAATTCTCTCCCCCAGGACAAATGCAAAGAAGAAAGGCCACCAGCCCCCACCTGCTTCAGAAGCCACTGCTGATGGATAGACCCCAGCAGGACTGGGAAAGCCCATTCCTACATGTCTTGTCTTGCTGGACTTCTGCACTGAGAAGGCTTTGGTGGAGGGTGCATTTCCTCCAGAGCACAGCCCTGTGGCGCTGGGACTGGGCACATACCTCCATCTGATGTGGCCGCACACAGGCGTGAGCAGCCCAGCGCCAGCCCCATTCCCTGCCAGCTGTTGGGGGCTGTCTGCCTCCAGCTGTTTGAAATGACTCCAGCATGAGCATCCCTCCTGGGTGATGCTCTCCTTGGAGGCATCAAGAGGAAAGATGAGCTGATGGGTAGGGACCCTGGTCCCGAGCTCTGCCCTGCAGCAGAGAGCCCTGGAGAAGTTATTTAATCTTTTGTGCCTCAGTTTCCTCCTTGGGGAACCTGAGATTGTGGCATTGCTCTTCCCGGGGCTGGGGATCAGAGTTAAACGTACCCCAGGGGATGCACATCGGTACGGCCAGGAGTGGTGGTGGGCATGGGGCACAGCCGGGGGATGCCGGTCACCGGCCGGGGGGCAGCAGGGATGGAGAGCGGGACTGCATCCCCCCTCCTTCTTGGGGGTTTGATCACCCACCACCCTGACTGGAGCTAAAAGAGGTGTGGGTTAGCTGCCTCCCTCTAAGTCCCCGTCCCCACGTTAGCTCCGCGGGGCCAAATCCAGCCATCCCTCTCGACCGGGGGCTGCGGGGGCGGGGAGGGGGGGGCTCGGGGCGGGCGAGAAAACCGTGGTTGCGCCTTTAAGCGGGGAGCGAGGGCTGCGTCAGGCCGGGCGCTGCGTGTCTGTGCGCTGAGTAAGGAATGCGGCCGCATGCCTGACCCGTTAGCTATGGGAGCGCGGCGGGCCCGGCAGCGCTGCGCGCCCGGCGGAGCTCACTGCGCGGCGGCGGGCGAGGCGCAGGGCGGCCGGGGGAAGGGGGCCGCGCCGGGACCCCCCGCCCCGCTCGGTTTCCAGCTTTTTGATTTTTTGGTGCTTTTTATTTTTTCAGCCTGAGGGCTGGGGCCGGGGGCTGGCGGCGCTGTGCCGCAGAGGGGCTTTGGGGGGGGGGGGTTGTTAGCGCGGTCGTGCCGGCCAGCTGGTGTTCTGCTGAGGCGAGCGGCGCCGCCGAGCGCAGCCCGGCTGCCTGGATGCCCCTGGATGTGGTGGTCGCTCCCGCCGAGGACCAGTTTTGGCCAGACATGCGCGAGGGGCAGATGAAGCTGAAAATAAGGGTGCGGAGGATGAAGGAGAGCAGGGACATGAGAGGTTTGTCAGCCGGCCGGCTCCTTTCCTTCCGAGGGGGGCGGCGGGGGAAGGGGGAGCTGTGCCCGGGGGTCGGGGGTGGCTCCTGCCGAGCGCCCGGCGGGGACCGCAGCGCGGTGGCTGCGCGTACAAAGGGCGCAGGCAGCGGGCGAGCGTGCGGGGGGCGAGCGTGCGGGGGGCGCGGGGCGAGCGTGCGGGGGGCGCGGGGCGAGCGTGCGGGGGGCGAGCGCTCGCCGGTTCCCAGCCGCGGGCAGCGTGCGGAAGCGCTTGCGGAGGCGGCTAGCCCGGTCCCGCAGGCAGCAGCAGGGAAGGGGCAGCTCCTCCAGGCAGGTGAGGGGCTGCCTGGCTGAGGGTGGGGGGAACCGCTCCGGGGTCCCCTGAACCCCTCTCCACCCGGGCAGGCTCGGCAAGGGCGCGGCCGGAGCAGAAGAGGAGGAGGAGGAGGAGGAAGGCTGCGGGAGCCGCGGCGGGCCCTGCCGGCACCATCGCGGCTCGGACCGGGGGCGGCCGCGGGGCCGGGGGGTGAGGGGCGCACGATCGCCCGCAGCCCCCCGCCGCCACCCGCAGGAGCCATCTCGCTCCAGCAGCGCGGTGCCGCCTGCCCATCTTCGGGGGGGTCTTTCAGAACGGGGGATTGCGGTGTTTCCAGGGGGATTGCGGTGTTTCCAGCTCCCGGTGCCGGGGTGAAGGGCACGCAGAGGAAGGGGGTATTAACTGGAGCAGCTTAAAAATACACCGAGCCTGGAATGACCTAGATTACCGAATGGTTGAATCAAGAAACTTCACCTCCATCACCATCCACCTCCATCACTTAAAAATGGGAGCCTGCTAAAAGTGCTTGACAGGTTTTTGTGGCATGAAGCACATAACCCGGTGATGGTGTCATTAGTAATAAGTCGCTCCTGGAAATGACACATTTTTCTTTACTTAGAACCAGTAAGGCTGGTCCAAAGCAGGCACAGTCACCAGAGGAAAATCAAGCCCGGCAGCTCAGGGAGTGTGTGTCCGTGGTTGTGTGGGTGGAGGGCTTCCTTTCTGCCACTTTTCCTTTCTTTTTTAAGGATGTTTTCTGCTCACTTGGGAGAATGGGAGAGGGGTCTGGGAGAGGTCCTGTGAGGCCGGGGAGCTGGCACAGCTTGGGTGGCAGCGAGGCAATGTAGCAGCAGATGGGCACAGGCTCTTCGGGGTGACCATAGGGGAAATGGGGAGTTCACATGAATCCATAATAGGGCTGATTCATCGGTTTTCTCATCCCTGCTGCTGGGGGGGGGAGGGAAAGGAGCCAGCAGCGGGGTGATGAAATTTAGTGCCAAGTGAAGGGAGGGTGAAGGCACAGAGGCTGGGCAGGGGACTAGGAGAGCACCAGACATCTCTCTCCGATGCATCGAGATGGGTGGAAGTACAGAGCATCACCCAGGAGAGGGTGAGTTGGCCGGGCAGCGGAGCACGGCTGGCACCGGGCAGGTGGGCAGAGCAGGCAGCTGCCTGCACCGGGCACCGCCAGCCCGGCGGGGCTGGGCACACGCAGCGGGGGCTGCAGCACCGGAGGGGAACAGCCAGGATGGAGGCAAGGGGAAATCCCAGAAACATCCCAGGCAGTGGGAAGTGCTGACAAAGCTCCGGAGCTTCCCGGAGCGCAGTGAGTAAGGGTGGCAGTAAGCAGTGTTTCATCATGCTGCCCGGCTTTGCTGCCGGCCCCGACAGGCTCCCACCCAGCAGAGAGCCAGGGAGACAGCGTTTTGCAAAGAGGGATTTTCCCCGCGGTTCTGAGGGCCGACGTGCAGTGTGCTTGGCCCCTCTGCTTTCCTTCCTTCAATTCAACCTGCTGCAGAGATGCTCGGCTGAATGCTCAGGCTCACTGCCCTGCCAAGGCTGAGCCCGATGCAGGCAAGGGCTGGGGTTTTGCAGGTGTCGTCGTGCCCCCCCCCCCCCCCCGGCTCTTGTCATCTCTTGGCATGCCTTAGTTCAGCAAGGTGGTTTAACGCTTGGGGACGGATGTGTCGGGGCACTGGGAGCAGCGTATCCCCAGGGGACTGAGGTGATGAGGAGAGGGCATCCAGGCATCCCGGCCACCGAGCCGGCACAGCAGCGGGGGAGCCGTGCTGGTGCAGTGGCTGCTCCAGCAGCAGCCGAGGCGCGTGCTTGCTTGCATGCCCCGCTGCCCCTCGCCACGTGCCGCCCTGGCAGCGGCTGTCAGCCACCACAGGCATTTTAATGAGAGCTGGGCAGAGCACAACCTCTCTCAGCCCCCTTGGCTGCCAGGAGCTTTAGGGGGGCAGAGGGTCTCCAGCGTGAGCCCAGGCGTGAAACCCACCAGTAGGACCATGGGCTGCTGCAAAAGCTCCAACACCTGCATGGGGAGCAGGTCTCAGAGCAGCTCTGGCTGCTGCTCTTTAACACTCGTTATGGGAGCAATGAGGGTGGGCTATAAACCGCCTCTTTAATACCCTCGGCAGGTCTCCTGCCAGCTGCTGGTGTGAGGAGGTGGGGTGCAGCAGCTGCTGGCCCAGGGAGGGTTCGCAGCTCTGCCTGTGCCTGTGGCCCTCCTCCTCCTCCTCCTCCTCCTCCTCAGGGCTGATGGCACAGCGGGGTGACATGTCACCTCTTTTTCACTGTTGCCTGCTGGGGGGCTTTGGGTTGGATGTGCTCCTCTACACACGTGGGAGGCTGGCAAACGGGGCATGTCCCTGCTGCTGTGTGCCTCTGGGAGGGCATTTACGGGACTCGTGGGGCTGGGAGTGTTCAGGAGGCATGGGGCTTTCCTGAAGAGTGGTTTTGGGGTGAGGCAGGTGCCCTGGGGATCTTCTTGCTTCTTGCAAGTGTGCAGCTTCTTGCAGTTGGCGGGGCACAGCACCTGAGGCCAGAGCTGTGGGGTTGTTCCAAGGGAGCCTGAAGGAGGTGAGTCCATGGGGATGGAGATGAATGGGCAGCCTGCAGCCGTCAGAGCAAGACATGAGAGGGTGTTGAAGCCCGGTTGTTCCTCTGTCTCCACTTTATGCCTCCAGCCTAGGAAGACGGCCTTGGTGCAGGGAGGATCGCAGGGATCAGCAGGGAGCTGGGCTAGCCTTGCTTAAGGTGCCCCACGTCTCCCTTTGTTGCCAGCACCATCTCCCCTAAGATCCTGTGCACTCAGGGAATTGTAAATCCCCAAAGCTGGGGCTTACTATCAGGAGGAAAATGATGCCATACCACATCCCTGTCCCTAGCCAGGACTTTGTCCCCTTCTGTGTCACCTTCCCTGCACCACTACTGCTGCCCTGCCTTGGCAGAGAGGGGACCAGGGCAGCTTGCAGGGTGACGGGTGATGCCTGAGAAGTTGCCAGTGTCCCACGTGCAGCAGGGTCCCAGCTCAGCAGTCCAGCACCATTCTCCTTCCACCTTCTGATCTCCTTCCATGCCCATCAGCCCAGCGCCAGCACTGGGGCTTTTTGTTTCGGTTGTAGCCATCTCAGGGTCTCACACAGCTGCTGCTGCGAAGAGAGAGTGTCGAAGGGGCTCCTCACCCTGCAGTTTGCTGCTCAGGGGGGAAAGGTGCAGGGCTCCCCAGCAGCTGCAGCAATGCTGCTCTTACAGGAGCTTTTTCGAAGATGCTACTGGCCTCTCCCTCTGGGCTGATGGATGGGGCTCAGGAAGGATTTCCCGGCTGGCCACCTTCCCTCTGTGGTGTCTGTTCTCCCAGCAAATCCAGTTTCTCTTGGACGTTGTCATAGATGTTCAGCTGGAAAATATGCAGAGGGGAGGGCCTGGCAAAGATGGGGATGGGGAAGAGTTGTGGGGGTTTTTTCCCCCTCCTCTGTTAGCCACCAGGGCCATGCAGAGCAGGGCTGGGGGCTGACCCAGAGGGGTCTCCGCAGGGCACAGCACGAGGCAGAAGGGGAGTCAGCACCCCGTGAGTGAGGCCTGGGATGGGAGAAGAAATGAGGCTTCAGTTGTTGCACTTTTCTGGCACTAAGTTGCTGCAACACCCCGTGCCTCGGGTTCCCTCTTTCCTCTGGGGTGCTGGCAGCACTCCCCTCCCTCCCAAAAGCTTTGTTCCTTTTCAGCCCTGCCTTAAGCTGGACACTGATAAGGGGGTTTGTGTCTCTGGGGGCATTGCTGAATGAACCCCCCAAAGGTGGGGGGTGATTTTCACCTCCCAGCCCTCCCGGAGCCCTGCATGTTGCTGGTTCTTGGCTCCTTCTTCCTCCGTCTTCAGCAGGAGCAGTGAAGGTGTCCCCACTTCTGGCCTGGTTCCCTGTGCCCAAACAGCCCCCCCCCCCCCCTCCTGGGCCCACCTCTGCCTGTGGGAGACAGGAAGGCACTGGGTTTTCCAAGGAATGGTTTTGAGAGCCCTCAGGAATGCTGGAGATGTGAGCAGAGCATTGGGCTGTGCCTGCAGGGACCAGCTCCTCCCCAGCAAGCCTTGCCAGGCTCAAGGGGAGCATCGCAAGGAAACCAGAGATCCCCAAGCACCCGCTCCACGTTCGGGTACAGATCCTTCCTCAGCTTAATTCCCCATGTGCCAAGAGACACGGTGCTCCCAGCACCGGCGCTGAGAATAAAAGAGGATAGAAAGACCCATTGCTGCCCTGGCTCCTCGCCCTGTGGGGCTCTGCTGCTCTCTCCCAGCAAAAGCTGGGAGCCGTGGCCCGGGGAATGGAAGAGGGGGAAAGCCGAGGTATCGGTTGGAGCCCAGCCAGGGACATTCACTGCCTTTGGGATTGTTTTGAAGAGCTGCTTTGCTTTCTAAAAATGAAAGGCATGCTAGAGCAGCCGGTGCGGGGTGGGGTGAGCGTTGCTTCGAGGTTGGGATGGCATCGGGTACTCGGCCCCATCTCTAGGGTTTCCCCCGAGCCCGGGCTGCCCTCAGCAGCTGCGGGCGTGGGGGAAATGAGGACAGGCAGGATGGGAGCATGCCCGGGCTCCCAGTCACAGGGTTGAGGCTGTGCTTGGGACAAGAGTGGGGAGCTATAGGCATCATCTCAGGTGCCGGCATCCTGCAGTTGCTGGCAGCGTGCCGGGGCGGGCACCGCAGCCGAGGGTGCTGCTGCCCCTCTCCGCAAACACCCCCGCCGGCTTTGCAGCCTCCCCTGCCCGGACTTCCCCAGGCCAGGCTGGCAGAGGAGCTGCTGCCTGGCGAGCGGAGGCGGGCAAGGGGGAGAGAGCGGCATGCCCCGACCTGCTTGAGCTGTGAGATCACCCCACGCTCCCGGCCTTCAAAGAGCGATGGAAGCTGCACGCGGAGCCGTCGCCGGGTGTGAGTGAGCGCGGGAGGCTGGGGGCCTGGGGACCGGAGCAGGCATCAATCCCTGGGGCTGCGCTTGCCTGCACTCTGCTCCCCAGAAACGTGCCGGGTGCCTTTGGAAAAATCCCCGTGTTGTCTTGCGTGAGTACAGGGGTCAAATCTGCGCCGCACTCAGTGCCATGTACGGCAGCTTCTGCCTCCTGCTCCAGCATCCCCCAGGCACCGGTGGCATGTGCTGAAGCTCGGGGTGAAGCGGGGAGGTCGTGTGTGTCCGTGCAAGGCTCTGGCCGGTGATTTACACTCCTTGGCAATGGGGACACAGCGAAGGGATGAGCAGTAACCGGAGCTGTGCTACACCTGTGCTGGGCCTCCTGGGCCTCCTGCTTTCACTCTGATTTAATGTCCCAGTTGAGAGGTGATGTCATTTCAGAGGGAGCCAGAGAAAAGGAAGTGCTGGAGAAGATAAGGTGCTTTAACTCTACCCCTGGTGGCTTGGCCAGGTTTTGAAGCTGGGAGCTGTGTTAGCTGCCAGCCAGGAAAACGCGAGAGGGGAGGAAAGAGGTTGGTTGGAGGATACCTTCCTCTTGGGCCAGTGGAAGCTGACCCCAGGAGCTGCTGAGGTGGAGGGTGATGGAGGACCTTGGATGTTCCCGGGTGGTGCAAGCATGATTTTGTGTGCTGTTCTGGCTTCTCCATCAGCTTCGCCTCCCAGATATGGGAGGTGGGTTGTCTGTGGCACCGGTCATACCCCGCCAGAGCTTGGGTGCCACACCAGCAGCCGGGAGGGTGCTCCATAAGTCCAGCAGGAATGCTGGCAAGGTGCTGGCGAAGGTAAACTGAGGATGTGCCAAGGTTGCCCCACTTTTGAAGAGGAGAGAGACTGAATGGAAAGATCATTACCGAAGGCTTATTAAAAGATCTTATTTAGCTGTGGAGATGGGTCAGGGATTCCCATGATGCTGACTGAGTCCAGAGACTTGGATTTTCAGAAGGATCTCATGGAGGCATCCTGGTCCCTCTGACAGTCAAAGGTGGTCAAGCCCCAGAATCTTCTCTGCCCTTTGGGTGATGTCAAGCTGCATCTGCTCATTCACATGACTGGGAAAACTTGCAGGAGGACGTGTTGGGCTGATCTGACCCAAGGTCCTCTCCATTGCGCCAAGCTGCCACCCAGCTGTCCTCAGCTGGAGGGGAGTGAGGTTGGGCCACCGCTAGCCAGAGCCAGCTCTACCCCGGACAACAGAATCAGTGAGCGAGAGCACATCAGAATCGCTGGTGGCCTCATGCAACCATGCAGGACGTGCGACAGCACTGGGGGTTTTCCAGCCCCCCGAGCTGCCCACCGTGCAGGCGGGGCAATGCTTGCTGCCCTGCTCAAGTCAGTAGTCAGTGCTCTCTCTGCTTGAGCTAGAGACTGGACTCCTTCACGTTTAGGCTGTGCCAGACACCATGGCAGTAGCTCTGGCTGTCAGATGCCACCTACTGTGGCCCCAGCTGGGGGTTTTCTCTCATTATTGGGCTTCGAGATGCTCAGGCTGGGTATGACTGCCCAGCAGCTCGATGCAGTAAATTGGGCACTGCTTGCTGTCACATTCGGTAAGGTCAGAGCGTGAAAAACTGCAATGGCCTGCAGGTACCGCTGTGCTGGTCCAGTCCGATGTGGTGGAAATCATGGGCTCAGCAGTGCTGGGCAGAGGGGGCATCACTCAGAAACCGCAATGTCTAAGCATAGCTGTTGCGGCAAGGTTTGGGCTGACCTCCCCAGCCCAGGGAGCTTTTGCACCTTGCTTGTCGTCACCCTGCCCTGGCGGGTGTTGCTATCGAAAAGCAGGCCTGGTTGTCCCCAGAGTAGTAGGCAGCCAAGGAAAGGACTTTCTCTTCCCGTCGTTTGTCTGAATGAAGTTGCAAAGAGCACGAGGGGGTGCGGGATGCCTCACACGTGTTAACATCCAGCTGCAGCAATAAAAATCAGAGCTGGGTCTGCATGCCTTTCTCTGTGTGTGTGGCACGGTCATCACAACACATCTTTACTGGTTAGCAATGGCTGGTGGCTTTTTGCTCCTCAGGGCTCTGTTCTCAGTGTTGCAGGGCTACCACCACTTTGCCCCCAGCCCAGGCCTTGGGGCGCCAGGTACTGATGGCCTTGGCCTCGCTGCTGTGAGCTCAATGACCCCATTTTCTCTGCAGGAGGCTTTGCCACCTTCTCGTCCTGCTTCCCAGGCCTCTGCGAGGGGAAGCCAGCTGCCATCCTGCCGATGAGCATCTCCCAGCCATGCTTGCCTGTGGCCAACGTCGGTCCCACGCGCATCCTGCCGCATCTCTACCTGGGCTCCCAAAAAGACGTCCTGAACAAGGTACGGCCCTGCCGAGGGGACAGGTCTGCCCTGTCCCATCTGGGACCCCAACCATGCAGAAGAGTGAGGGCAGTAAGGACTGCCGCCCGGCGGGAGGACCACGCGCGGTTGGTCTGACCCTACCAGGAGGCTGAGGGCAGGGGGTGTGTAGGCAGAGCCTGGCGGAACCAGGGAGGGTGGTCGCAGGGTGACTCCTTTATATTGATGAGCTTTGGGGTGGTCTTCCCGAGTGCCTGTAGCAAAGTCAGGGGCAGGAGGAGCATGGCTGGGAAAACACCTGGGCTTGGAGCGGGAGTTACCGCAGCTGGAGGGAGATGTGGGACAGGAGCCAGCTTTGCACCCCCCCACCTCGCTAGCAAGGCTGCCAGCTAACACGGGTCTCAGCGAGCTTCCCATCCCCTCGGGAGCCAGAGGGAGCGGGAGCAAGCCGGCGTGTTCAGCTGTGGCAGCGGGGGGTGGGCAGCGCTGGCCAGGGGCAGGGGCTTGCCCAGGAGGCCCCAAAATGAGCCAAGTTTTGCTGTGGGGAGAGGCAAAAAGAGGGACAGTGCCCTTTTAAAGGTGCTGGGAGGGCTGTGCTGTGATGTCACGCCAGGGAAGGAATTTTGTTGAAAGAAAAAATAACGGGGAGAAGACAGAAAGAGAAATTGCAGCTGAACTGCCGCTGGGCGCCTGCCTACTGCGGGCAGGAGGGAGCCAGCCGGGCGTCCTCGCGAGGGGGGAAAGGGACCACGACGGCGGAGGGGGGATTGGAGACAGAAAGGAGGGAGAGAGAAATTATATACGGGGAGTAGAAGGAAATGAAAGAGAAAAATGCCAAGAATGTGAGCCCGGGAGCTGGGCTGGCTCCACAAGCGAGGCCGGGCTGTGCAGAGCCTGCTGGGGCGGGCAGGAGCTGGCCGCTGGAGAGCCAGGGCCCAAACCCCGGTGCGGTCTCCCGAGGAGCCAGTGTCAGGCAGGGATTTGATGGTTTCCTTCCCTCCCCACCTCCTCGGAGGGTTTTGTTCATCTTTGGGAGCTGTGTTTTCTGCCATCCCTACAATGTGGCCAGAAGATGCCTTATTCACAGGCAGCAGAGCAGGGTCAAGGGCTGGAGCTGTGCATGGGTGATGCTTCCCTTCTTCAGCCCCTTCCGAAGGAGGGATCCCACATGGCAGCTCCATGCGCTCTGACCTGTGGAAGGACTCTTTTATCTCCTTTTTTTCTCCTCCTGTTTAATTCTGGGTCTTCCCTGGAATGCAGTAGACCAGGCACTGAGACCCAGCAGCCGGCACAGATGTTCCTCCATTTTTCATAAGCAACCTGCCCCCAGCCGTGCAGGTGATAGTCAACCTGATGGGACGGGGAAAGAGGCAGGGGTCAGATGAGCCACGCATTTGGTGTCAGCATCGCATATAGCAGGTGAAGCTGGCCACAGCCCTGGGAGGGAAGAATGGAGGTCAGTGTGGATGCAGCAGTACACGCCCAGTACATCCCTGAGGGATGGGTCAAAGCTCACCCCCTCATTGCAGTTTTTTGTCTGACCCTACTTACCCAAGGTCTCCCTAGTGCCATTGTGTTTTATTGAGTCAGAAATAGGGGCAGTGATCATGGCCATTGGGTGGCCAAAGCAGAAAAGTCACAGAAAACCAGCCCAGGTTCACTCCAGTGTCAGGAGGAGGGAAGAGGGGGATCCCCTCGCCACCTGCCTGTGTCCCAGCACAAGAGCTGATGTCACGGTGAAGAAACGTGAACAACTAACAACTCTGTGAGAACTCCCGATGCGTCTGTGGGGTCTGGGAGCGAAGACGTGGGTTGGCACTGGTTAGCATAGGGTGTGTCCCATGACCCATTGCACTTTGTTGATGCGATGCCTCCTCTCTCCCTCAGCTGATACTTCCAAAGCTTTCAGCCAGAGTTTTTGCTGATTTGCTTTCTTGTATTTTCCTATGACTTTCATACTGGGGTTCCTGGGTCTCTGGGACCCCCTTCCGGGTGTCTCCAGTCTTATTTGGACCAAGGTAAAGATCTGATGAGGTTCAAATCTGTGTCATCTAAGTGGACACAACCTTCTCAGATAGTCTCTGCTGTACTGCCATCAACGAGGCCAAGGCAGCAGTGGGAGACCCACAGAGAAAATACTGGGCGGGGAAAAGGCAGGGAGTGCGCGACGAGGCTGATCTTCAGCACTCGGTGCTGGCTGAACGCAGTTGATCATTCGATCGCTTTTTTCCCACCAGGACTTGATGACGCAGAATGGGATAAGCTACGTCCTCAACGCCAGCAACTCCTGTCCCAAGCCAGACTTCATCTGTGATAGTCACTTCATGCGCATTCCTGTCAATGACAACTACTGTGAGAAGCTGCTTCCCTGGCTGGACAAGTCCATCGAATTCATTGGTGAGCTTTTGTTGCGGACCCCGCAGTTCTCAGCCTTCAAAACCTGAACTCTTCTGCCCTCGATGATCTTGCTCCCAGGAGCCCTGGTCCTTTCGCACAAAGGGGTTGAGGGTTGGGGAGGGAGGCTGCACTCATTTTGCTCGCCACCACTGACCGCATCGATGCTCTCCTCTGTTTCCTCTGCCGTGCTCCAGACAAGGCCAAGGTGTCCAGCTGCCAGGTGATCGTGCACTGCTTGGCTGGCATCTCCCGGTCGGCCACCATCGCCATTGCCTACATCATGAAGACCATGGGTATGTCGTCAGATGATGCTTACAGGTGAGTTTTACCCGGAGGGCAGGGAGGGGTTATGCCGGGATGCTTCATGCCACGGAAGGAAAGCAGGCTGAGCCCAGAAGGAGAGGGTGGGAGCTCCTGGCAGCTCTGTCTTGTCTTGGCTGAGTCCTGGCAGAACCAAACCGTACCTCCCTTGATAAAGTGCATGAAATGGGGAATGGTTGGAAGCAGTAAAATGGAAGGGGGAGGCAGTCCCAGCTCTACCCCTGAGGCATCGCGAGGCCCTGTGGTTCCCCAAGACCACTTTCTTTTGGAGGGTCTGGTCAGGAGGTCCTGGATGACACCTTTTCTCCCCAAAGAGGCTGAGAGAGTAGGGGTGCGCTGCTGAAGGGCTGAGCACCAACCGGGGCTGTCTGTGCCTCTCGGCAGGTTCGTTAAGGACCGTCGCCCGTCCATCTCGCCCAACTTCAACTTCCTGGGCCAGCTCCTGGAGTACGAGAGGAGCCTGAAGCTCCTCAAGGCCCTGAAGTCCAAGGGCGACCGGGGCGAGGGGGATGCCCAGCAGGACCCCGCAGAGGCAGCTGAGGGCAGCCGGCATCCCCCACCACCTACCTCAGAGAAGGCCGAGGAGGTGCCAAGAGGCGCTGGCTCGGCGTCCCCCAACGGCGACCCTGAGCGGCTGGGTGGGACCCCGAAGGTCCTGTCGCCCACCACCCTGCAGCAGGGGCTCAACGGCTTGCACCTCTCCTCCGAGCGCATCCAGGACACCAACCGCCTGAAACGCTCCTTCTCCCTGGACATCAAGTCTGCCTACTCCCCCAACCTGCGGCAGGAACCCCCTGGACCCCCCGGCCCTGGGGACACCCCAAAACTCTGCAAGCTGGACAGCCCCTCAGGCCCCGGCGGCCTCAGCTCCTTCTCCCCAGGGGCGGACAGCCCTGACCGGCCGAGCGGCCCCGACCTCCTGCTGGAGGCCAAGGTGAGGCAGCGGCGGAAGCACCGGCACCCGGCGGGCTCGCCGGCCCACGGGCTCAGCCTCAACATCGGCGGGTCCTGCGCCTCACGCAAGAGCCCCGGTGCTGAGGACGGGCTGCCGCCGCGGCTCGGCCAGCCAGCCGCCACTCCCGGTACCGCCACCACCGCCACCACCACCGGCACCACCGCCGCGTGGAGTGGGGTGCACCTGGAGTCCCCTGGCACGCCCTGCGGCGAGGCCGGCTGGTACTTCGGCGTGGACTCCGGCGGCACCAGCGGCAGCGGCGGGGGCCTGTTTGCCGGCGCCGGGCCGTACCCACCGCCGTTCGGCTGCGGCGGGGTGGCGGGCGGCTGCGAGATCAGACTGAGGGACAAGGCGCGAGCCGAGCCGCGGGATGGGCGGCACAGCTGGCACGAGGAGGCTGGCGCCGAGAAGCAGTTCAAGCGGAGGAGCTGCCAGATGGAGTTCGAGGAGACGATGTCCGAGGGCAGGGCCCGGGAAGAGCTGGGGAAAATCAGCAAACAGTCCAGCTTTTCGGGCAGCATGGAGATCATCGAGGTGTCCTGACACCCACCCGGGGCACCTGGCGAGGGGGGACAGGGACGGGGCGGGGGGATATTTAAGCTGGGGGAAGAGGGGAGGGGAGGGGGGGGCATCGGGGTTGTGGGGGGAGTATTTATATCCGCGTGTGCATTTTCGGGAGCGCACGCGTTGAAACTAAAGCAAAGGCGGATCGAGTCTTTCCAGAGTCGGGAAACATAACGGCGGATGCTTAGTGTCCCTCTCGCACCCACCCCGGTCCTCCCCCCACATCCACAGGGGGTCCCAGCCCTCGGAGACCCGTGCTTGAAACTTGGGCTTAAAATTTGAGTGGGAAGGGGCAGGGGTCGTGATTTGGGCTGCAGGGATGGGGCGCAGCGCCTGTGGGGGGGACCACGGCTGCCCCTTCCCGGCACCCTGGTGCACTAAGCATGCTCCCCGTGTTTCTCTGGCTAAGTATCCTAAAAATGCTGCACTGGAGCAGCCCTATACATATATAAATATATATTATATATAATATAAAGAAAAAAAAAAACGAAAACACACACACAAAGGAAAAGGTAAATGGTTTTACTGCGATTTTTATTGAGACGTAAATAATATTTCAATTTTTTTGTTTTGTTTTTAATTTATTGAAGCTGTTCATTCTGGCAATGATTTGCAGACAATGTGGGGCGGTACTTTCAGCTCTATTTTTACTGTGTATGGTATTTAAATCTGAAATACGAGTTTCTAAGCAATATCTGAGGCCTGTGGCTCCTTCTATAGCTCCTGTCGACAACAAAGATTTTCCTCCCCTTCTCTCCGGGCACACCGACAAGGGGACGGGAGACTCTTCTGGGCACTTTTTCTAGAAACGAACAAGCGAATAAGCAAACCGTAAACCTTCTTACAACACAAACTGAGCCAGAAAACTCTTCTGGAAGCTGCTGCCTCTTCTTCACCCCTTGATCTATGTTTGCTTCCCCTCGTCCCCATCCCGGCCATCACCCCCATCCCAGCCATCGTCCCATCCCAGCCATTGTCCCCATCCTGGCTGTCACCCCACCACAGCCGTGCCCCCCTCTCCTCCCTGGGCTGCCCATCCTCGCTGGAGAGGGCGAGGAGGGAGTCACCCAAAGCGGAGGGAAGGGTGCCGGCTGCTACCTTCAGCTGCGCGGGGAGGGGGCAGGCAGCGGAGGCGGGGAGGGGAGGTGGTGATAGTTGGGGTTTCTTGTTGGGGGGTGCCTTGCCTGCCTGCCCCAGCCCCTTGGCTCCACCTCGCCTCAGCTGCCGTGCTTGGGAGCTATGGGCACCGTTTTCCCTTTGGGGCAGTGGGTTTTCAGGTTTCCCCCATCCTTCGCTTTGCATTCGAGAAACTCACGGGGACCGTGCTTGCAGGTGCTGGGATTCCTCTGGCCCTGTTCCCCTCCGGGCCGGCCCCCCTCCTTCCAGCAGGTGACAAGCCGGCTGGACTCAAAGCTCTGCAAGCACGTGGAGGGGCACAACAGACTTATTTTCAGAGGCTGCTTCCCCCCATCCCAATGGGGAGCCAAGCTCTTGCCCCCAGCCCCAATGTCAGGCTTGCTGAGGAGCTGCTTTCTGGAGCTGTAGGCGTGGAACTGCCTCCACGGCAAAGCACATCTCTCCCTGCGGCTGTCTTTGCTTTCTCCCTCATCTCGCACTAGTTTGCAAAGCTAATACCTCAGGGGTCTCTGTTTGTGCATGTCTGTGTCCCGTGTCATCCTTGGAGTGTTGCTTTTTTCTTTTTCTGGGTCCACATGGTTTCTTTCCCTTTCCCCTGTTCCTCCTCTTGTCGTTCGTTTCTATCTTTAAATCAAACTACATGTGACAAAACCAAATGATCTCAGGTTTAAAACTGAACACAAAGCAGAGGCGTGAGGAGCTGCAATTGTGCGAGGAGGGGCTGCTCGCTTCAGCTGGTTGCTTCCCCAACCACCTCTGTGTCCGCAGGCGAGGCAGGTCTCTCCGGAGGCTCCCTGCTCTCTTCAGGCTGGCTTTAGTTTTTCTGCATTTCCATGGGGCCATTTGGTGAGATGCTGGGGACACCCATGTGCTCCTGCCTGGTTCCCTGAGACGGGGAGAGATGGGGGTGGCTGGAGAGCCAGGGACCACCTGTCTCTCTCCCCACATCGCTTTTGATGAGGGTGAGAGGGTCAGAGACCTTATCATCCCTCCAAAGCCCGCCGCCACCCATCATTGCCTCCAGCAACTGCCTCAGACCAGCTCAGTGTTGCCAACCTGAACGTTTCTCCCTCCTGGCATTGAAAGAACCACGGCGCTGTTTTCTGCGCTCCCTGTTTGGGTTCCAGTAAGCATTTGGGTCCCCTCCGTGAGCCAGGCAGCTGCTCAGGAGCTGCGCTTGCAGCACGGTCTCCTCAGTGGGCACTGATGTCAAGTCCAAGGACAGAGGGAAAAAGGCTTCATCTGCCCTTCAGTAAGCCCTCGGAGCCCAGGGTTAGCGTCGCCTGCCTCCTGCCCGAGCAGCGCTGCTGGTCCCCCTTCCCCTCTTGCTGCCCTCAGTGGTGGCATCTCCCAAGCATGGCAGGGTCATCGCCTGCTGACCCTTGCACCATATCACTCTGTTCCTGCGCATCCCGTAGTCCTCCAGGGCTGGCACCAGCATGGATCCGCTGAGCACGGGTAGGGCCAGTTGCTGGCAGGAGCTGGTTAGGTGTAGCTTTGGGTGGTGGAGAGGGGGCTAAGTGACTTCCCGAGGGGTTTGGTAAACAGAGGAGAACACGTCGGCACAGCCAGATGGGGAGATGAGACGAGGCACTAGTAAACTCTCCTGTCACTCATCCCGTTAGCTGACATGGTGCATCACAAGCACAAAAAAGCAGCTGAGTAAGTCGGGAAGGAGAGGGCGTGTGTTGTGAATGAGGCTGAAGGTCTGCGAAGAGGCAGATCCGTGGTTTGCTCTTTGTCATCTTCACTCTGCCGTCGCCTGGATGCTCCTTGGCCGCGTTTGAGGCTTTAGGCACTATGGACACCTCTTTCCTCTGAAACCAGAGCAAAGAGAAGCTGATTTTAAGATTAGTAGATCACAACTGCCAAGAGACATTCATGGCCCACCACCGCAGCCTTATTTTGGTGTACTTTGCATTCATCCTTCCCCCTTAAGCTGGGCACGTGCACTCAAACCCTCTCATGTGCAATATTCTAAGGCTATACCCAGGAAATACACCTTGATGGAGCAGCCCTGCCCGAGTGTCTCCTGCTGGTGCTGACCCAAAGCCGCCAGGATCACTGAGTGGCTGGCAATTAAATGACTTTTTTTTTAATCAGACTCTGTCTAATAGACCACTTTGTCCATGAATCAGAGCTGTGAGTTATCACGAGGATGGCTGTGCAGGCTGGTAGCCCTCCCCATCATCTGTCAGCCAAGTCTTTTTACTGGCTCTCACAGCCAGACAACCCAACACAAAGCCTCTCTGGAACCAAAAATCATCTTTCCATGCCAGTCTGGTGAGGGTGCATGTGTTTGTAGGGATGCACAGTGGCAGAAGTGTGAGCAGAGGAGAGGAAAGGTTGCTCCTGTCAAGGGGGCACCCAACAAAGCTGTTGGGTGCCTGACGGTCTCAGCAGGAGCAATGGCTGAGCTTTCCACCACACAAAGGACAGAGCAAACCACAGCTTTCCTTCAGGCTAGAAGGGACGTTGCACCCTTCCCTCCAGCCCCTGCCTGTCCTCCGGGCTGAGTCCCCCGGCCACCTCCTTCCCAGCCGCCCCCCGGGGCCCTGAGCGAAGCCGGCTGGGGGCAGCGGGCAGGTCGGCGACACTGACCAGAGGCTTGGGCTGGAGCAGGCTCGTCCCAGCCTCAGCAGCAGCACCCCCGGCCCCTGCTGCCTCCCCGGCCCTTCTCTTTGTCTGCCTGTTTCTTTGGATGTCCATCCCGCAACATTTGCCCCTTAGGAGATGATGTCCCCCAGGACCCCCTCCTGCCGCGTCCCCTTCCCCCTCCCATCCTTAATACTAATGATAATAAGCTATCAGTGTTGTCATTGCAATCTATGAATGATAGATTTGAGTATTTATGATTATTATTATGATTATTATGGTTATGATTCTGTACTTTTTTGCTTCTTACTCTTTGTATGTTGCTCTTTGTTTCTCTGTTGTGAATAAATGCAAGGCCCCATCACACCTTCTCTCTGCTCCCGCAGCCCGGCTGGGGCTGCGCTTGGCACGGCTCCTGGCTGTCCCAAGCCCCAGGAGGCAAACCCCTCGGAGGAGCTGGAGGGTGCTGCTTCCTAAGGGTATAAAGACCCCCAAACCCGGGGCAGATCTGCCCTCTTAACTCTTCCCTTCCCTTCCTGCGGCTCCTCTCCCCCATACAGGCGCTCGCTCATGTTTGTGAGAGGCAGGAACCCACCGGCACCAAGAACGGAGGATTAACCGGCAAAAGCTCAAAGCTTTTGTAGCTCAAAGCTTTTGTAACAGCTTTAAGGAGCGTTGGCCAGGCATCCAGCCCGCGGAGCATGCTCCCTCCAGGCTGTGGTGCTCTCACCTTCTGCTGGCTGCGCCTACAGGCTGCATCTTCACCCACAGGGGCTCGCTCTGCCGCGGCAGCTGGCTTGCAAAGCCCCCCCCGCCCGGCCCAGCCTGAGCCCTGGCACCCCACGGTGGCCCATGCCCTGCGCCTCCGTGGCTTCAGCGTGCTCGTCGTGCCGGCGCGCTGCCCCTGCCCGGGCACGGCGTGGCCTGGGAAAGGCACGTGGCCAGCGTTAGAGCAACCTCGGTGTCAGAGCAGCAAGGAGAGAGGTGAGCGGCCTCCGGTACTGGAGGGATTCAGGAAGGGGCTGGGAATGGCTCTCAACATGGGACTGGATACGGCCTTTATCCAACACCTATAAATTGGGGTGTCGTAAGCGGACAGAGTCCGTTGCTGCTTTTTCACACCCGTCACCTGGGCTCCTTGTACAACCTGAAGGTTTCCGGATGACTGTAAGGTGGAGGAGGAGACGTTAGGGGAAGGGAAGAGCAACCTCACCTGCGCTGCAGTGCGACACTCTGCACTGCACCAGCCCCATGAAGAGTCATTTTAATTTGCGGGGTTTAACACCACCCTTCTGCAAGTGGCCTGGGCATGGTCCCTTGTCTCTGTCGTGACTTTGCTTTGCCATGGGTTGGGGTCCTTCTCATCATGCTGTGCTGAACTCATTTCTGAGGTTGCTCTGAGACCACACCGGAGAGCGGAGAGCTCAGGTCTCACCCCTCTCTCAGGGGACCCTGGCAGACCCCCGTCAGGTTCCTGGTCCAGCATCACCCTTCCTACCTCACCTGCCTTTGGGGCAGCCATGGACGAGGAGGGACCAGGCAGGTCCCAACCATGCTGGAGCTGAGCCTCCGCAGCTCCTGCCCCCGTCCCTGCAGGATCAGGCCCTTCCTCAGCAAGCACAACACGGGGAGGGGGTCTGCACCTACCCTGGTGTATCTGGGGACTCTCAAGCAGGGAAGAGAGGCTCTGGCCACCAGCCCCACTGCGTTCCCTCCCTTGCTGCCCATTTGGCCAGTGCTGCTGTCAGACCCGGGGAGACACCCTGCCCCTGCCTCGTCTTTATTTATTTATTACTGGAGGCTGTAAACAGCAGTGCTTTTCTACCCTCTACTTTCTTTTCCTTTCTTTTGTATTTTGGAACAACGTGTTGTAATAAATACCCAAATAGGTGTTTTAACAGCTGGTGTCAGCCTTGCTTTTTGAGGGTCAGACCTTCTCAGGGTGGGGCTGGAGGGTCCTCACTGGGGGCTTAGTGAGGGTGATAGATCTTCGGCTGCATCAGTGGGGGCCAGAGCCAGCGGGAAGCTGGATGCACAGCCCGATCTAGATGCACAGCCAGACCCATGTCTATGTATAGGATCCAGCAGCTGGAAGCTGCAGCTGGACTAACTCAAAGCAGAAATAACACTCATGGCTGAGGGAGTAGGGGAATAAAAATTAATTGGGGCATTCATGGGCCCACAGACAGCCGCTCTAGGGGGTTCGGATGGTCTGGTGCATGATTCACGGCTCTGAAGCTGTAGGCAGGCACCTGAGCAGCCCCTTTTTGGTGGAAAGGACAGGCCAGGCCCTGCTCCAGATGGGTGTACACAAGTACAGGGGATGGTACAGACTGCCAAGCTAAAGAGCGCAAAGGCATGGAGTGTTTGCATTGAAATACATTCTGTTAGTAGTAACTCTTATTATTATTAATTATTTTGCCTTCCAGCTATACTCTGCTCCTGGCATGGTGGCAGCACACAGCTGCACGCTTCTTGTGCACTGTGGCTAAACCCTCTGAACTTCCCAGGTCCCTCCGTGGGTGACTAAGCTGCCCCACAGCACCAGTTTGGCTGTGCCAACCAGCAGCCCCGCTCCAGCTGGGCTGTGCTCAAGCAGAGGCTGGTGGAAGCATTTCCCTGCTCCCCCCTGCAGCAGGTTTGCTTTGGAGGGAGGCGAAGGCGTGAGCAGGCTCCCCACAGCTCTGGCTCCAGAAAGCCGCAGCACTTATTGACTTAAACACAGAGATGACATCCATCCCCATGGCTGCTTTCCACAGGCAGGGCTAAATCCCCTGGTCTTTTATAAATCCACTCCCCTCATCCAGCTGCAATTGCTGAGCCTTTTATAAAGCCTTTCAAAACTATTGCCATCAGCTGCTGCTGGGGTAGAAATGACACGGCCCGGTGTGAAGTTTCGGGCTCCTGTGCAGCTGACCCTAGCAGCAGCTGCCTCAGAGGGGCTGTGTGCATGCCCTCATTTCTCATCCGCTTGTTGCCGTGCGTGGCGTGGGAAGGGAGAATCATTTAATCCAGAAACATGAGCATTCCTCCCATTTCCCTCCCCATCTACCTGCTCCTGGCTTTGTTTTTCTCAATCCGCTGCCCTGGGGAAGATGCCGCAGCGGAGTTCCCTAGGGCTGATGCCTTGTGTCGCTGCTTCCACGGGCACAGTTAAACCCCCGTGTGTTTTAGAGACAAATTCTCTCTGGGCCATTGAGCCACTGGCCATGGCACCCACGAGGGAGGGGACCCAGGTGATGCTGCGAGGTGTCTGCCCTTAGCTGGGCTACCAGCACGCGGAGGTGCTGTCCCCGGCAGAGGCACCCATGGGCGCCCACCCGGCGCAGCCTCCTGCCCCGGTGCCGAGGCTGCTTCTCCTCCCGCGCCTCATGGATTGCGCAGCAGAAACCATTACTGCAACGAGAAACCCAGGAAGGTCCTTTTTCCAGCTCTTGGGCTTTTATTGACTCAGAATGGCTGCCAAGCCTATAAATAAATGTTCCTTGAGCTAAATATAGCAGCCACTGAAATAGGCTGCTGGCTATTTATTTAGCTTGTGGCCTCTTTGAAAGCTTGCCAGTCCGTACTGCCTTTACCTTCGCACCATCCCCCCCCAGGCTGCGGCCACCCACCGTGGGAGCACGACTGAGTCAGTGCCGGGAGAAGGGGTCACAAAAAGTCAGCCCTGTCTCCGCAGGGCAGGAGAGCCAGGGTGGCAGGGGCCGTCAGCTGGAGAAGTTTCAGCCCCTGTCCCCCTGCCCAGAGAGCTGGGGGGTCCCCAGGAGGGACATTTGCTGGAGCAGTTGGGCCGGGGCTGAGCCAGCCACAAGCCGGTTTCCTCTCCTGGGAGGACTCAGGACCTTTTTCCAGCACTGGAATCTGGAAAAGAAAATTTATTTCCCGCAGGCTTTCCAGCATTAGGTGTCGTGCATTGCTTTTACAAACTTTGCAGAGTGTAAATACTTCTGATGCACAGAGATGCTGCATGTCAGGACCCTGAGGGCACCCAGGGGCACAAGCTGACTCCCACCCATGCACCCCTGCTCAAGCCAGGACACCCAGACCTGTGCCCTGAGCCATGCCCCGGCTGTGCCCCGCTCTCGGGCCCCAGCTGCCAGCTGAACCTCGGGCAATGCTCAGCAGTGTCCCCACTGCTCGTGGCCGGACCCCCAGCTCAACCCTGCTTCATTGCATGTTGGGGGGATGCCATCCACCACAGGGGTGAGATGAGCCCTTCCTAGGGCACTGCACTCTGAGATCCTCCGTGGGATGCGTGTTCCTCCAGAGCCCTGTTGGCCGTGCGTCCGTGCAAGAAGGGATGGGCTTCACCCCTCCCACACTGACAGCAAGCAAGGTGAGGACTGCGCTTGTGCCACAGACACTGCCCTACACCATGAGCCTAACAGAAATAGGATGCTGCTTAATTTGGGCTGTGATGACTTCGCTGCAGACCCATGCCAGCAAAGGGAAAAACTCCATCACTCCCTGGAAAGCCACATTCACTCCTGGAGCAATCCAAGACATTAACAACACTTAGCACTTACAGGGAGTTTTGCTAAACATGAGCTAATCCTTACAACACCCATGGGAAGGAGAAAAGTAATTATTGTTATTGGGCTTGATTTTCCTTTCCCATGTACCCCTGCAGATTGAGATCAGCTCTACCAAACTCAGAGAGCTCTGGAAATCAGTGGAGAATCCCGCTCGCCCCAGCTTGTACAAATAGGAAACCTGGAGCAAAAAGGTTATTTGCCAAAGGCCACCCGGGAAGGCAGAGATGGAGCCAAACTAGTGCATGGGGGAAATCTGGCCCCCAGTCCTGCTCCTGCACCACCTGGCTATCGTTCCCCAATTAATAGGGTAATTCTGGTCTCCTTGCAGGTCCTCACCTGCAGGATGCCAGAGGGATGAGGCTGCTTTGTATCACTGCTTACCTTCCTCTCCGCAATGTCACTTCACAAGGTGGTGAGATACCTTGCTCTCGGCGGCAGCAGATGCAGACAGGGTTGGTGAGTGTATTGGTTTGGAGCACTACTGCGGTGAGTCCCAAAATTCCCACCCGTGACCCCCCCTCTCAGAATCACAGCCTTGGACCTGCTGCCAGGTCTGGTTGACCCCACCAGCCCTCAGCCACTGCGTCACAGCCCCTGTCGCTGTGCCCAGTGCAGCATCAGCGGCACGGGGGGAGCGGAGCCAACGGGCCCGTGCCTGGGCATGTCCCAGCCGTGCGGCGGCAGAGCAAGGCTGGCTTAGAGAGCCGAGGTGCTGCTGGGGTCCCTCCTGGGGAGCGGGGTCCCTCCTGGGGCACAGAGGGGCTGGGCTGGGATGCCCTGGGTGAGAGCAGAGGCCAAAATGAGGGTCAATTCCCTGGCTGGCTCCTTTTCAGGGGGAAAGGGCAGTTTTAGGGGGGTTCCTAAAACCAGGAATGCTCCCTGGCCACACTTCAGTTGAAGCCCGTGCACTCAATGTCTGAGTGGAAACACTGTCTGTCGGCGGTACCCAGATGATGTCATGTAGTTTTCCAGGCTTCTGGTCTGAGCCAGCAGCTCGAGCCAGTATGACTGGAGATGCTTAATTTAGAAGGAGCCTGAGCGCAACCGAGCCCCGACCTTTGTGGCACCCCTCTGCCACCTCCCTTCCCTGCTGATGCAACCTTGGCTGCAGCAGGGATGTCAGGCTGCCTCGGGGGTCGCTCCTGGGAAGCTCAAAGGGGGACCCTGCTGTGCAGGTGGGAAGGGGGGATACTTCAGGGGCCAGGTGAGGGTGATGCTCAGTCTGTGCTGCCCCCTTTTCCTGGGACAGGGTACCTCCGGGTCCCTCTGGCCAACATGCGTGCACCCGTCTCCCCAAGGGCATTTTCCCTCCCTTCAGCTCCCCAGCACAGCAGCAGCCACCCTCCTCATCCTCACACCCCGTCTCTAGTCTGGGTTACTGCAACTGAGCCTCAAGCTGTCTCCAGGGGTTTTTTAGTTGGAAAGCAAATGTTCTCCTCCACTGACACCCCTTAACCTGCCTGCTCTCCCTCAGCAGCATCTCCTGATGGGCGAGTGGCTAAGAATAGCCCTGCCACTGGCTCCGGGCTGGTGCTGTTTGCTCAGTGACTCAGAGCTGGCCGGGCAGGCACTTACTCAAAGGGCTCCATTACTCATCTGTCTGCATTGCCCCAAGGATGGGGTTTGTGTCTCTCGCTCGCCTTTCCCTTAAAGATGCTTTATTTATTTCTTTTTAATAAAGCTGCCATCCACAAAGAGAGGTGATTATCCTGCTGTGGATTTACCACTAAATATGTGTGCCCCGACCCAAAAAGCTGCAACCCCCATCGATCATGCTGGCAGCCCCTCGGTATTGCAATACTTGTTGCCCTGCTAGGAGGGAGCTGTGTGGGCAGGAGCAGGGCAAGAGAAAATGCCTCCCAAAACCACGTTTCATGGCACCAGGGTAAACATACAAAAATCTTCTCCTCTAGAAAATCCCATCCATGTTGAATGCCAGCATGGATCTGGCTGTGCCCAAATCCAACTGGCCACTCAGATGCCTGCAGCATGACCCAGCTGCTCCCAGCTTGCTCCCAGCCCACACTAATTGCAACCTCCTTCCTCTCCACAGCATCTCATTGCCAGTGGGTGCTGCAGTGTCTGCAAAACACCTTGGCAAATTAAAACAGGCCTCCATGTTAAAAAAGCGGCTCCATTTCCAAACAACAAAAAGGCAGCATCTTCCCCATCTGGTTTGCTCCCCTGAGGCACCGTCTGAGTCACAGCCAGTCCGGCTGGGAACAGAGCTGCATCCTGACCAGTGCGCATCTGTGTCCGCAAGGCGCTGCTGCCAGCGCTGCTGGGGGAGCGCACAGCTCCTTCGCGTGCCCTGCCACCGCAGGGACAGTTGCTCGGAATGTGGCAAGCACGGTGTCGGCAGCAGAGCTGGAGGAGGTGAGATGGGATGGCATTTTATTCTCCTGCTGCTGTTTCAGCCCCATAGTCCCCCTGTTCTCTTCTTCAGGCTCTACTGGCTTTGCCATCCCTGCTGCTTCAAGGCATCACGCTTCAGCCCTCCCATCATCATGGGGCCTGTTACTCCAACCCGAGATGCTTCACAAAGCCTTGGCAGCACCGAGAGGGCTACCTGAGAGCAGACACAGCCCCCATGCCAGGGCACGCCTGGGTACCCCAAGGTAAGGCTGCTTTGTGTCTTGCAGAGAAACGTGTTGGGTGCAAACAGATCCACCCTGCATGGAAGAGGGCAGCTGGTCTGGATTAGGGCTGGGGTGCTTTTCCTCATCACCCTGCCCTGGGTCTCTACAAAACAGATCATAAGGGCCTGATCCTGCACCACTAATATAGCGGGGAGCCTTTCCATCCGTCCGGGATGAGCTGCCCCCCAGTGCCTCTCCTCAAAGCCCTGCACAGGGGAGCCAGGGGCTCAGGCCTCGGAGCAGACTGTGTCCCAGGTTTGCAGCACCAAGCTCAGCCAAGGCTGACAGCAGCCAGGGGTGCAGGACAGAGGAAAGCGGGTGAACATCCGCCTGCAAGCTGGAAATGAAGCCCCTGCATGGCCTGGTAAACATGTATTTGTATGCTGCCTCCATCCCAGTGACCTCCCCTCAATGTCAGCCCGTGGGGCCACCTGGCTGGTCATGATGCCATAGGAGAGCAGGACCAAGCTGCCAGGCTTGCTCCCATCTTGCAGACCCCACTGCGGTCCCACGGCATCCGTCACACCCCCGAGGGCTGCCAAGTGGCTGGTGGCAACCCAGGGGACCGAGGGCACAGCAATGCCAGGTCATGCCGGAGGAGGCAACGGGGCATCAGCGGCCAAACCCAGAGCTTTGTGGGACACCTCCCCCCGGCACCTGCCGCAAGGCTGGGGGCCGCCCCGAGCTGCCCGGAGCCAGCGCCGTGCCCCGGCCCCGCAGCGCCAGCGCCGGCAGCGCCCCGCCTGAGCGAGGCGTGCGAGCGGCCTCTAGTGGCGGCTCCCGGCGGCTCAGAAGCTCCTTAAACCGCCACAATTTTTTCCTTGCAACACCAGGCGATGGAAAGGGAAGTTTACCCTCATTTCACGTCCTTCAGGAGCGCTCGGGGCGATACTCGGTGCTGGACTGCTGGACAAACCTCGTTTTGCAAGCGTGCTGTAGTGCCTCTGCAGGCATTCCGTACGAGGAGGAGGAAGAGTGAGGGATGAAGGTGAACGGCTGCTCACATGCCTTGCTGGACAGATGCAGGACAGAAGTCCAGAGGATGAAACTGTCTGCAAGGCAATAGCCCACGGTGGGACAGGACACCCCCAACCTGCCTCTGGCCCCACCAGGCTGATGATGAAATGAGGAAGGGCAGGTGGCCACCCCTGCGCTTCAGCTTTGAAATCTTTTGCACCCTACAGCTGCAAATCACTGCGTCAGAGCAAGGGCATCTGGTCCAGTGGCTCGGCAAGCAACCTGCGCTCCTGCAGCCTGGCTGGGAGGGACACGCCAGCTCTGGTCTCCATGGTGTCCGGTCCCCATCTCATCTCCAGCACATCAGCCATGCATGGTACTGGGAAAGGGAAGGGCTCCACGTGTTCCTAAGAGCTACATCCATCCTGCTTCACTGACCTGAACCATGTGATTGAAGTCTTTTGCATCCCTCAAGCCACTGAGGACCCAGGTTGTGTTGGGGCACTGGCAAACTGAAGGCACCAAGTGTTGGGCTGCTGACAGGTGGCTGGACAAGATGCCACAGTTCTCTCTACTTCTAGGAGACCCTGCTCTGCACCCCAAAACTCCCGTACTGGCATCCCAGCCTGTCTTCTTCATCAGCAAGAGAGGTGACAAGTCATCCTTCCAGACTGTGTCCCCCATCTGTGACCCACATGTGCCGTCCTCAACACCAGGAGCTGAGAGAAGCTCAGCTCATCATTTCGGAGTGTGCAGGAATGCTGCTTCCTTCAGCCTGGCTTCACGGCTTGGCTTTGGCTCTGCCCTGGCATCCCCTGGGCACAGTGCAGTGACGAAACGTCTGCATTCGGGCTGCAGGAGCCTCCGCACAGCCGCTGCTCGCCAGACTTGGTGGTGCCCCGAGCAAGGGCCAGACTGCCTTGTCTCCAGCCAGGGATCATTAACCTTCCCCCACCAGAGACATTCCTCAGACCTTGCTGATGCCAAGCAAAAGTACATCATAAAGTCAAAGTGCTGCTGGGGCTGCCTCTCCCTGCCCTGCTTTCCTTGTGAATTGCTGCACAGGCCACCCATTAGGGACAACACCCAGGACGTGCAGGAGATGTTCCCCACAAGTACCTGGCACGCCTGCCCCTCGGTCGCTGAAAACCTCTGGGACAGGCTGTCGCAGATGACCAGGATATTTTGGTCATGCCGCCCCTGAGAAAATGCCTTTGTGCCATCTTTACCCCTACCGCAGGGGGAGCCCAGAGAGCTGTGGGTTCAGCCCTGGGTGCCAAGCTGAGAGGGGGACACAGAGGGTCCGGACAAGTCGGAGATGGGAGAAGAGCAAATTCCATCAGGGTGAAGGCGCTGGCTGAGCGGTGCCCGTGGGGCTGGAGCTGAGGCCGTGATGTCAGCCCAGTGGGATGCACTCCGATGCCTCTGAACTTTCTGCCCTCCCTTCTCCCCTCTTGGCCCACAATTAGTCCTCTGGGTCACAGACGGCTTCTGAACTGCTTTCAGCTCTGATGAGTTTGCTTACTTGTGGAAACCTGAGAAAAAAAAGAGAAAATTCAGTATTCCTTCACAAATCCTGTTTGCCACGTTCTCCCCAGTTCCTCATGCTGCAGCACTGGGTGTTGGGCTGGCGCAGGGGAGGCAAACCCTGCCAGGCAGAGCAGGGGCAGACAGGGAACGGGAACAGCCGAGGCTTAGGTGCCCCCAGCACCAGGCCATGGGGATGCGCTCCTGAGGGTAACTGGTTTCACCCCGTCCCATGAGTGTGCCCCTTGCACCCCTCCAAAGCCAGGCAGCCAGGTGCCCAGCAGAGCAGCAGTGGGAGTACGGAGATTTCTTAGGAAGAGGAATAACCTCCTTGGGCAGGGGAATCATCCTTCCTCAGGGTATTTTTATATCAGAGTGGACGCGACCAGCGAGATAACCCAGCTCACTGCAGGGAGTCATCCAACTCAGGTAACCTCTGCGTTTTTGCCAGTTTCACTGTGCACTTGATAGCACGCAGCCAAAGACCAAGCCTTGCTACCCCTCCTCACCCACAAAGAAACACCAGAGAAGTGATGAAAAAGGATCCTCCTGCACAGCCGGTGCCACCGACAGAGCCGCAGAGATGGTGCCAAGCCTTTCTCCAGGCGGACAGGCTGCCCTTGGCTCTCACACCCACCAAAGCTATTAGCAATGAGCTCACCCGTCTATTATCGCTGATCCAGGGAGTCTGGAGGCGCTCGGAAGTGCAGCTATCGATCCACGACTCTTACACGTCCCCCTCGGGCCTTCAGTTTCAGGAAACCTCTTTGCCTCTCCTCTCCTTGTCTCTCCTCCACAGCCTCCAGGAATGTTTTTCTGAGGGACCTTGGAGGTGGGAGTTAAGGGAGAAGTACGGAGGACTGCAGTGAGAAGGACAGGGACTTAGCCCGGCCAGCACCGCCTGTTTGCTTTGGCTGGCTTCGTGCTTTATCCATCCTCTCTGCCTTCCTCAGTGGAGGAAGGGGAGGACGTTTTCCCCCAGGTTAAGGGAGGGGAAGCTCGGTGCCTTGCGGAAGAACCTGCCCTATGTGGCCTCTGCGTGGACCTTCTGAAGGGGCTGTGCCCATGGCCATGTCCTCCCCTCCCCCTCCCACGCTTTCAGAGCTGTCAGCATGACCTGTGCCAGCCGGCAAACAGGCAGCTGCATCTCTGCAAACTCACCGCGGCGGCACAAGCAGATAAGCCTGTTATTCTGCTGGGGAGCACTCAGTTATGGTAACAATCAACTCAGCAGCACCAGCACCCCTTGGGCTGCTTCTCCCATCCATTCAGGTCCACCCTGCCCAAGCAACTAGGTGGCAGGGTGAGGAACCACGCTGGGCAGCTGGGGCATCAAAAGAGACTGGTGGAGCTACACCCAGAAACCACGTCATCTGCTCTGGACCCCTTTCCTAGGTATGAAGCAAACAAGCTGCTGCCCAGCCCCTGATAAAACGGGCTCCCTCGCTCCCCCTGCATCCCCAGGAGGACTTCCAGGTGCCTGGGTGCACTTCATAAATGACTAATGAGCCACAGCAAACATTAGTGGTAGTGCCAGCTAGCAGCCCGAGATGAAGCCCTCCCTGGCATCTCCCAGCTCCACCCGGGAAGCAGACTTGCCTTTGCCAACAGCCGGGTTAGGAAACAGGCAAACAGCCGCCCAGTGCCCTGGCCAGGTGAGCTGTGGCTGGCAGCCCACAGGAGGAGCGACCGTCAGAAGAGAGAGGAAAAGTCATGCCTTGTGATAGCCACCTTCCAGAGCTCCTCCAGAGAGGAGGGTTTGGGGGTGGCTGTGCTTTTCCCTGGAGAGGGGTTAGGGCTAGCACGGAGAAGTCTCTCATTTTTGGGTGGTTTTGTGGCCAAGAGACCCTTGGAGCCTGTGGGTGCCCCGAGGAAGCCTCCACGCTCAGTCAGAGCCCCAGCATGCCCAGCATAGGGGTGTTCATCTCTTCCTTTAAAAACTGCTCACGCAGCCCCAGTTTGTGATGGACCCACACCTTGGAGCAGAAGCCTGATCCCATGGAAGGACCAACAGCTGCCCTTCCATACCCCCATGAAGATAAACTCCAAGGATTTGTTTCAGCCAGTTCTCAGTGTACAATGGCGGCTCTACAGTAACAAACGGTGACATCTATTTTAAGTGATGACTGAGTGGTGGCACCGCTGGATCCCCACAAATCTGAGGAAATTGCCCTGGGCGAAGCTTTCTTACTTCTTGCCCTACCCTCCTGGATTTCATGAGGCAGCACATCACCATGCGTAGGGGCCAGAATGTAGCTGACTCCTTGCACTTACCGCCCTTGGAGTTGTCCAAGTCAGAGTCAGAGGAGAAAGAGAACAGGTCACCTCCCTTTGCTAACACTGCAAAGCAGCTACGGAGTAAACCTGATCTCCATTTGCAGCATTTGCTGGAGAAATCAACACTTCCTACACATAGAAAAATCAATGAAACGCCACTTACCCAACAAATCCCCATCGGTCTGAAGCAGCTGCATCAGCGGAGCCTCGCGTGGTCACCCATGCACCCCAAACCCTCCCGGCACTCCAGCGAGGGCTCTGCCTTCCCTCTCCACCCCCCCTCCAGCCGGGCTTTCCTCTGTGCCTGCCCCAGCCCTGGTCCTGCGTGCTCTGAGCCGGGCTGGGGACCCCCCGCAGCACCCTACGTTTCTGCTGCTTGCGCCCTGCAAGGTGGCTGTCACCCACGTACATACGTATCCATACATCCCAAATACATACGCAGAGGTGCTGCTGCTTCTCTGTCGGGATGGAGGAGCCGAATGAGGAGGGGGTTAGCGTTCCTACCATGCAGGCCAAACCATCCCACCTCCCAGCCCCCCTGAATCCCTTCCAAAGCCCCCTTTCCTCTGCAGGAGGACCACCAGCCCACCTGTCCCTAGCTGCAAACCCTGCGGCTGCCTCGGGAAGGTTTTCACCTGAGCCTTCCCTCCCAGCCGCATCCCCGGAGCTGCGTGCGCTGCTCCCACCGCTCGGAGCTCTCCCCTCCGCCCATCAGATGGTGCCATTGAGTCTTCCCGGACGCGACGCCCCGAGGACACCAGGGTGGCACCAGGGACCGCACGGGCGCCTTGCTCCTGCTCACCAGCAGGGAATAAGCGCTTTATTGCCCAGCTCCAAATGCGGCAAAAGAAAGGGATTTTTATTTTCTAGCACAGCTGTTGGCGAAGTGAAGCAAGTCGGGGAGGGGGGGGGGGTTCTGCTGTTCCCAAATACATTAAGCATCTGTGTCACTGGTGGG